>NC_133161.1:14309166-14952708 GCF_040802235.1 Manis javanica | reverse complement strand
TGCCCGTGTCAGTTTTGTTATTCTGTCCCAAGCTTCAGGATGGCTATGGATGAATTATCAGAAATATAATGGAACATACACAAAAGAACGGGAAAAATCCCAGACAAAATATACATGAAGGTGCCCCTCTGTCGACTTGAGAAATGAGTCTGTAGCTCACATCAGGGTCCAGAGATCACTGGTCTCAGGGTAATCTCAAAGGCCAAGCCAACAAAAACAAATGTCATCTTTTCTCAGGCAGATACCAGCTATCAAAGTTCAGAAAGAAATAGCCACTTGGAACTGGAGTTTAGCATTTGAATTGCTGACTCCATCATCCCTGACATTGTGGGGACCTTAAAAAACACTCTACCAGTTGGGTTTCATCTGCTAATGGCATACAGAAGTTTAAAAAGCGTGGGAAATTGTGTCCTATGGGTATAAACTAGATCTCAAAACCTTTTATCAAGGGCCTACATACTCTCATTTAACTGCAAAATTCTCAGGAGAAAGGGCAGTTCACCCCAGCCCTAGTTAATTCAAAGGCTGGCTGCTTGGGAAGGCCTTACCTAGTTTGGGGATCTTATTGCACAAGTCACTTTCTTATTTTTCACTTTTCTCATCGATAAAACAGGCACTGTTTTGTGCCAGCCTCTTCCCACACTACTTGCTTGACCTGCGTCTGTTATACTCAACAAGCCTCTTCCACTTCTTTATTTTAAACAGCCAACATGCACATAAAGCTTGTCAACATCCCAGTTCAGTTCAGTAAAAAGTGTAAGGGAGACTTCATTAATAGTTATATTGAAATAGTTATGCTTCTTACACTGGGGGAAAATACTGTGTTATGGAAGATTAAAGCTGAACAGTGACATTAGTGAATGTGTAAATTCTTGAATCAGAAGGCAGTGCACATTGTTGATTAGATAATGGGGCTATGGAGGGTGATAATCTCCAGGCAGAGTTGCTAGGAAACAAAGGTCACTGTCAAGATTGCTTATTGATTTTCTCTAAAGATCTATTGATAAGCTACTTGTCAACATAGTTCTTACCAGATGTATATTGAGGAAAGTGGTAAAATAAATTATTTCATTACATCTTCACAACACACATATGAGTTGGGTAATATTATTATGCCTATTTTACCAGTGGGAAAAATGCAAGCTCAGAGAGGGTCTGTATTTTGGCCAAAGTTGCACAGCTAAGGAATGGGCAGATACAAGAAATCAAAATTGGTTTCTCCAATTGTGAAAGCCACACACTTCCACAACATCGTCTGCCTCTTGACCTCTTTGGTGAAAATGTGGGTGGATGTCCCACATTCATGAGCCCCATGAGAGTACCATGTTTTCCAGCAGGGTATCTATTCTCACCAAGCAGGCACTGGTCAAATAAAAGATCAAGACTCACATTCTGGGCCTCTGCTGAGGGTAAAATGTCTGATAGTTATTTCAGAAAGACAAGTAAGGTCAGGTATGCTTACCATCAATTCACATTTGTGTCTTTTTCTGGGAAAATGAAGTTAACAATTCCATTTCCCTCACTGGGTCATATTAAGATCAAATTCCATAAGCCACATCAAAGAACTTCGCAAATGCTAAAAGCCCTCATAAGTGTGAGGTGGAATTAGTACCATTATGCCTCACAGAGACACAGAGGGTAGCTTCTCACTCTTCTGAGCTACTCCCTAGTAATGCTTTTCTCAGGATTTGATTTGCTTGGGGTGGGGAGGGACGAAGAATTATGGTGTCTCCACAAATAGCAGAATTGAGGCATGTCCGTGTACCTGCCCTATGCCAGTTAATCATGGCCTAGCCAGTCACTAGAATGGCAAACAGCCGATCCTCATTGGATGCAGATTCCCTATTTGCAGATACACCTGCTTGCTATAATAGCTTCGTCACCCCAAAAATCAACACTTGTGGTTCTTCTCATGGTCATTCACAAATATGTGCAGAGCAACAAAAATCTGAGTTCCCTGAAGTACACATCCTCAATTGAGACTGAAAGCTCTGCCTTCTTGCTCCAGCTCTCATACTGTGAACGTGTCCTTGTTAGGATCTACTTAGTGCCACATTTTTCACATTTTTGTGCTCTTTGCTTATGATTTGCTGTTTAAAATGGCCCCAGAGTGCTGACTAGTGTTTCAAAGTGCAAGAAAGCAGTGATGTGCTCAATGGAAAAAATGCGTGCGTTAGGTAAGCCTTCTTTAGGCATGAGTTACAGGGCAGGAGGCAGGGAGTTCAATGTTAATGAATTGACAAACTATATTAAATACGGTATCTTTAAGCAGAAACACACAGAAAGCAAGGTTATGTATTGATGAGTTGGTGAAAATGTTGTGACCAGAGGCTCCCAGGAACCTGACCCTGTTTCTCACCTAGAGCAATGATTCAGGATTCGCTGCCTCAATGTTCCCAGTGACTTTATAGAACATACTCCTAAAGCAAGAATTGACTATATTAAAGTTTGTAAGTAGAGAATATACAAATTTGAAGAAGTGTGGGGAAATGCCTGCTATGCTTTTAAAGGGCTACATTTTAACTATCTAAAACCTTATACATAAAAAAGACTGGGAAGGAATACACAAAACAGAAACCAGTGCCACTACGGTAGTGAAATTATACATTTTTTATTTTCTTCTTTCTCCAACTTTAGTAATATGTCATTTTCATGATCTGATAATAAATTTTAAATGCAAAAGAACTCCCCCCATTAGTATCTGTGAGAAAAATACAAAGTCCTTATCGCCAATTCTATGACTAATACCATGTTAGGCAACACCCCCAGAGGTAATTAAAACCAGTTGGAGGACTGTGAGGTCTGATTCACTTTTCTGAGAAACTTGGAAATGATCTTCCTAATATGGATCTTTCCGTGTTCTGATTTCTCTTCTCACTCCCATGTACTGAGCCTCCTTTCCTACTTCCTCACTGCCATTAGGACATTGCTCTGAGGCCCTCTGATTCTCAGCCCCCTCATCTCAAATGTCGCCCCAGAAAGGCAGTGCCTATGACTCCAACTATAGTCAGGGACCCTGTTTTATCACCTTAGTGGCATTTTACCATTATCTGAAATTATCTTGTTTATTCATCTGTTCCACCTTTTATTGCCTGCCCCCTGCCCCCTCACTAGAATACACTGTCCATGTTATTCATTGTTCCAAAGCCACCTCACCCCGCCCTACCCTCCACCACACCTAGAAGGGCCAGCTGTCAGATAGCGGGGACTCCGTAAATATTTGCTGACATACTGACCTTTAGGTTTTTGTGATTCCTTTCTCTTCTTTGACCACAAAGCATCCATCATCACTTATTTACCTATCTATCTTATTCTAGGTGGAGTTGAGGAATATTCATCAATCATTTAGGAAGTCCTTTCAGTTTCCACTTCTCAACAGTCCTTGACTCCATCCCGATTTATTTCCTGGGAGACAACCACATTCAGAGTTAGAGATTTAGTTCTAACTCATTGCAGTTGATTTAAAGTGGGATTAGCCCCTGCGGGTGTTTTGTTGAAAAACTGCTTATCACTTAGTTGATTAATTGCTACTCCGCATAACACATTCCTTCTTCATGACCAAATTACTTCCAAGCCTTCTAACTTCTCCACACACACTTCAGTCTGGCTGAAGTCTGAGAGACTGATGAGTGAGTAATGGTATCTGAGATTTGCTGTTGGTTAACGTTCATGTTCTTTAAAAAGGGCCAACAATCCCCAACACAAGGCCCTCCTGAAAGGGAGGTGTGCATGGGGGTGCAGAGGAGGGGAAATTTGCGTTGGTGATGGCCATCTCGAAATGTGACAATGGAGAAATCATTTTATCTCATGGAAAAATTCTCTTTTCACTTACATGTTTTAAGGCCATGAAGGGGTATACACTGGGTGATTTCTGACATACGTCTTAATCAGAAAGCAGCTGTAATACAGAAAAACATTTTACCTAATTCTGCTTCCAGGATGGTTCCTAGGCAACTGCTGGATGCCTGATATGATCGTGGGTTTTTCACAAGCCTGGTCATATCACACAGTCAGGTAACTTGGGCCAGGAGGGGAAAGAAGCAAGGGTTTGTGAGCAGCAAACATGGCAGGATAAATGGAACTTTCTTGATGAATCACAAGGAGAAAAAAATCCAGCCACTCTTAACAGAGAGATCAAAATCTTGGGAGGCCTCCTGCAGGGGCTTCTGTCTGGGATTTCTGCCCTTTGATCTCGAGATAGAGGTTGTATATGTTCCACTTATGCTTGAAGGATAAACAAAATGACAACCAAAACTGGGAAATGACCCACAGCACTGAACGACTACAATCAAATCCCAGGGACACAATCCAGAGCTTGCACCTATGCCTGCTCCTCTGGGTAAGCACAGAAGATGCTACCCAGGGAGAGTGGGGGTGGAACCAGGAGGGAACTATGGGCTTGGGGTCATCTCGGAGGTGCCCGTTTGCTCCCAGCTCTAACCACCATGGCACAGCTTTCTATTTACAAGCAAAAGGAAAAGTGCTGCAAAGGAATAACCAGGACATTGTGGGGTGGTGTCACCCTCTACAAAGACAGCCACACTTAAGCCTAAACTACTTAAGGTGCACCACTATTTTTAAAAATCATTTATTTTATTAAATGCTAAGCTCCCCAGGTCCACCGTGTGCAAGGTTCACCTGGAACAATGAGCAAAAGTGTTTGGGATGCTGGTGTCCTGTGGAGCAGTGAGATTAGGCAAGAGAAGAGATGGCAGGGGGACTAGAAGGGAGGGGGGGCCCAGTTTGCCCCAGATCCTGGTTTTAGGACTGGAAGTCCTGCATCTAAGAAAATCCTTTAGTCCCCGACAAATGGGGACAATGGCTCAAACTACAAAGAAGCAGAAAGAAAATCACAGACGTTGCCTAAGCATGGGTGTATTTAGTCATTCGACTTAGTCATGGAGAACCAGACTCAGGAAACGCTGCTCCGGGGTGTCCCTGCTCTCTAGCTGCACTGAGCCAGTGTCTGTGATGTTGTAGCTCCCCGACCGTACTCCCCACTCTGGGGTCTGGGTTCTGATTCAGCATCAAATAAGCTCTAAAGGGCAGCATGCCTCTGACACAGCGACTGGCAGGGACACCATTTTTCCACCATTTTACCCACGTTTAGAGGTAAATAACCAATGGCCATGCTAAACCAGGTACTCTCCTGACCTCTACTTCTCACCAGGTGAGCCTTTTGAAAGTGGTTAACACATTCACGACCACTGCATCGCTAGAAACCCTTGCCCATTTCCCATCTTTGTCGAGTAAGAAGTCATCCAACAGCATAGAAAAAGCATGCCTTCTTCAGACGTCTGCTTTGAGAAGCAAGCAGCAGAGGCCTGATGGAGAGAAGCAAAGCCCATCCCAGTTTGCTGAGAGCCACACGGTAGCCGTGACACTGGCTACTTTACGGCCTCTTCTTCAGCACATCTGCTCACTCATCTCCCCGGAAGACCCTCAAGCCAACATAAACATCAGATTCAAACACTTACTGAGGCTAGAAATATGGGAGTATCCTGGCACTTGCACTTATAATTTGTGGTTAAATTTCGTTCTAATTAGGAAATGCTTTGAAATGCTACACACCCCTGAAACCCACCACCCAGACTTTTTAAATGTAAATCTGTTGGCCGCAGATTTCCAAGGAAGAACTGAAGATAAAACAGATCAAACAGTTTACAAATGTTTTATTTTTACATTTTATTTTTACAGATGAACTAGAACCCCACCCAAAGAGGTGGTTATCACATGAAGGTGGAAACTGACAGGAGAGAAAATTAAATAACTTTCCTGAGGCTATGAAGGGAGAGTCTCTGGGACCTTCCAAATCTTAGCTTTCTTTGCTGCAAGTAGAATTTCTTTTCTCTCACTGGGTACCTTCCCAACCACTTGAAAACATTCTAAATTTGATGTTTAAAACATTAATTAAAGTCCCAGAATCATGTTTTGAAGCCACCAATGGCTAATAGACACCAGGTACTTGGTAGCAAGACTGAACAGCCAAGAATATTTACCTCAGGAATGTAAAACTTCAAATCAGGGAAGACCCAAAAGTCCTTGTAATTATCCATAGAGCTGCTTCCTGCTTATAAGTAAGTGGAAATGAAATTAAGAAGCAGTCATTGTATAAAGTGAGGGGGGCATGCATACTTTAAAAAAAAAAGAATCTTATTAAATTTGGGATTTAAACCACTGCCATCTCTAATCTGCTGTCTGGGGAAAATGATTGGAATTTCTACACCCTCAAAATGGTCAGAAAATAAATCCTTAGCTACTGAAAACAAACCTAGCAACTTGAGATTATCTGATGGATTAGAAAGAGTTCAAAATGGCCTCATTTAAGGAACTAACACTTACTGCAGCGCAATGTCTAAATGTTCCAAGAGATGCAGTTACTTAAGTGGGGGCGCTCTTTTCCCCACACACCTTCTGCATCAAAGGATGGTGAAAACGCTGCTCTCGAGCCAGGGCCGCTTGGGCAGGCCCCAGCGGGTGACTCCCCCTCCACCAGCCACCACCTAGGTACAGGCGAATGAATCTGGTCAGGAATGAAATCCAAGGAAGTTCCAGTGGGATCAGGGTCCACCTTCCGGCACCAGCACTTTACAAACTAGAGCTCTGGCTGCAATGTAAGGGAAGTTAGTAACTTCAGCATCTCTTTTCAGTTTTCAGCATACCAATTAGTGTGGGGGTGTAGGCAGGGGAAGGATGAACACTAAAGCAGAAGACACTATGGCAGACTTAAGACTACCTTAGACTAACTCCAAGACTAATGGAGTCAAAGTTCCTGTTGATTCCAAGGAACTAGACTTGCCTTACCAAAGATTATAGAGTTCTTGTCTGTAGGGGATTGTAAAAATGTCCTCAACGCATTGCTGCTCCATCCATTAAGAGATGGTCTCTATTACTCTACTCTGCAATTCTAGAATGGCCTTTGAGTTGCTTTGGCCAACAAAATGTGGTGGAAGTGACATTGTTTAAGTTCTGAAACTGGACAGAACTGGACCCAAGAGTCTTTGACACTTCCAAACTCCCTCAGACATTTGAGATGCCATGTCAACAAGCCAGAGCTAACCTGTCGGATGATGAGAACCTGAGGCCCAACATCCTCACTTCTCCCTTCCTCTGTCACCTCAGCTGATTGCCAACCCAGAAGCAGAGCTGCTAGAAGATCAGCAACTGACCACAGACTTATAAGTGAGCCTAGCTGACATTAGCAGAAAACCATCCATGCAAGTCAAATCCAATTGCGTCCACATAAATGTGGGCTAAATAGATGATTGTGTGCAAGTCACTAATCTGTGAGGTGATGTGTTACACAACAAAAACTTATATACCATTCTTAAAAACTTCTTGTAAGAGAAGGATGTTCAAATGGCAATCAACAACTTGAAGGCAGGGAACCAGAACAATGAATTCTCAAATATTGTATAAACTAGGGTGAATGAAATCATGATGGAAAATCAAAATAATAAAGGCCATATTAAATTATCCTAGGTAAAGTGTATCCTTTATCATCCAGTTAGGGAAGTGGGTACAGTATTTAGAAGATATAAGCAACTTTATTAATGAGCTTGCCAATGCAGCAGGAAATTGAATAGTAAAATACTCATCGCAATAACTTTTCACTTTCACTCCCTTCCCTATATTTCTCAGAAGTCTTGTCTTCCATGTTCCCTTCTCCAGGTTTCATAATTCCCATTTCCTTCATATCCCCTTTGCAGTCCTCTGCAAAACAGCAAAACAGCAGTAACTTCCACTTATGGAGGTACTTTACTAGATACTTTTTACACATTACATTGTGAATTCTCACAGTCACTTCATTAGGTACGTATGATTAGACCCATTTTACAGAGCAGTAAACCAACGCTTGGAGAGGTTAAGTAACTTGCCACGGTCACATGGTTTGAAGGTGCACAAGCTAGAATTTAAACTCCCATTTGTGTGATTTCACAGCTCATGAATTTTCCTTATGTAATACCACTTCTAAGGAATGAGTGCTGAGCTCGTAACAAACTTCTCATGAGAATACAACCTTCAAATACAATGACTATAAATAAATGCAAAATATATATATGTAGGGGAGAAAGAGTATATGAGAAAGATGTAGCTTTGCAAACTGCAGTTCTGCCAAAAAACTGGAATTTTTTGTTTTTGACCAAAGCCTTTTCATGACTTAGAAAGAAAGCAGCAGGAATAAGTGATGGTAAGGTTATGGTATGCTAGCCTGGAACTATACAATAACAGACATCACTGGACCAACTATTTCTGAATCTTAGGCATACATATGGGAAGACGTCAAGAGGGGAACTACCTAAAAATTCATAGAAACACAAAAAGTTAAGTGTGCATATTTGTGAGAACAGTTTGCCAACATACAACCACTACTAAAGTCAAACACATTTTATTTAATACAATCTTATTTATCAACTATTTTAAACTTACAAGTAAATTATTTCTTTTACTCAGAAAGAAATGTGGCCTTACAAAGTAAAATCACCTGTTTTAGTAAGAAACTTAAACTTCTAAATTAAATCTTTCGGTCTTTCATTTCTCTCTTCTCCAGATAATGTATAAACTGGAGAGGAGAGATGAGGATTTTAAAAAATTTTTGATGGTCCCCAATTTTCCCAATTTAAATTAATTTGTCCAGTGTCCTTGAGATCAGGCCAGCATATAATTAAGCAGCAGTTTGGGGGAAAGCATATAAGTCTTCCGAATTAACACGAGATAGGAACACCACCACGGGGGCCCGCCCCCTCCTCAGCCACAGCAAAGCTGAGTCTCATTCTCTCTGTTGACTCAAGTGCCACTTCCCACCCCCACCCCCACCCCCGGGCCCCAAAGCTGGGGTCTCAAGGCCGTTCCCTACATGGCCTTCTCGGGAGGAGGTTCCGGCTTCCCACTTTTCACCACAACAAGCCCCGCTCGGGGCTCCTGCGGTCCTGGCCAAGGCCTCTGCCTGCTGCGGCGATTCGGGGTCACTCCCTTGTCGCGTCGCCACAGCTCCCCTCCACGCCAGCGGTCCTACCATCCTCTCCAGTAAGCGGGCCCTGGAGAACTGAAGCTTCTCCTAATCGTGCCCAGGGGCGCACCTCACAGACCTGCTTTCTCACCTTGACCCCTGGAAATCTATGCTCTGTGCCTGCAAATTCTCCAAGTCATCGTCTGCGGTTTCCTGGAGGATCCCCACCCCAGCCCTGCCGCCCACGCCCAGGTCTGTCTCGGCCCATCTTAGGATGACACCCTCCTCATGCCCCACGGCTCAGCCGCCCACCCGCCTCGGCCAGACTCTCTCCAACTTCTGTGCACCCAGAGCCCCTCTCCGAGGCACGCAGACGGCCCCCTGGGCCCCAGGAGCCTGTCGCCAGCCCTCAGCTCGCGGTCCTGGTGCCCCACTCCCTGACGCCGCTGCTCTGCTTCCCCATCTGCCACCCCACAGAAAGTCAGGGCCAAGGCCGGGGAACTCTTGTCCTCCACAGGGGAGGAAACAGGGACAAACACCCTGAAAGGGGGTTCTGAGGTTTCTAGAATCAAAGCCAGGCTCACTGCCAGGACGCCCCGCCCGGCGCTTCTGAAGACCAAGACCTCACCAGGCGGCTTGGGCGGGCGGCTGCTGCGCTACAATAGCTAAACTGTTATTTACTGAACCCCAAGCTGTCTCTGCAAAACCTTCAGTGGAGGCCGTGGTTCAGCCTCTGGATCTTAGCTGAAGACTGTCATAAAGAAGGGCTGAGTATGGATTCTCAGATCCTGTCACTCTGGTCCTCAAAATCCTGAATCTCACCCAGATGAAGAGCTGGCTTCTGAGGCCTCCTTTCTCTGCCCTCCACCTGCTGGCGGCAGCTCCGCCTTTCCCTTGCCCATTCTGCTCCGGCACACTTGGCCTGCTCAGCACTCCCCAGGCCCAGCGCCCGCTGTGGGGGACAACTGCCTTCACCCTTCTTCTTCAGGCTCAAAGGCCACAGTCTCAGAGGTCTTCCCTGACCGCCACTTCCCCTTCCTTCCTTCCCTCCCAGCCCCCTCCTTTACTCCCCTTCCTGATCCAGAACCTTCTACCCCAATGAAAGTCATGATAAGTATATGGCCTATGTCATCTTCCAATCTGCTGATAGGAATGATGAACAGACACAGCCCTCAGAAAGACTCCCCTGTCCTGTGGCTTTAGCCCAAGTCTGCATTCGATTGACAACTTCTTGGCAATTTATGCTGCCACTTAGCCAGCACTGCTTTCTCCCTCTTCACAAAGGATCTGTTTAATAACCAGCTTTAGATGTTTTCCAGTTATTAATGTCAAGCTTTTTCCCCTTTTCAAAAATCTATTTTGAACTCACCTCTTTCTAGTTTTCTGGCAACTCATACTTCACTTTGGTATTCTTTATACTGGATTTCAACAACCCATGCAATTTTCCTGTTTGTTCTAAAACGAACATCAATATTTGACTTCCATATTTGTCCTAAAATGAACATCAATCCTTCTATCTTCTGGATATGTTCTTTTGAAATCTGAGCTTCTCAGAAAATTCTATAGTTACTCTCTGGTGTCCTTACCCCCCATCCTTGTTTTATTGTACACTTTTTTTTAATGGATTGAATTTAAATTTCCTTCTGACTTCAATCTTCATGGCCTATATTTATATTAGACTCTTTGGCCATGGAGCTTACCTCATTTTTTCCCTGGATCCTTTGAAATCCTCCTCCCTATTATGTTCAGGGGTTACTACATTTGCTTTTATAAGCAAAATAGAAATGGTCAAAACAGTCAGTCTCCTCTCAGTTTCATTGAAGTGTTGTGGGTTTTTATAGCCTATTTTGCTCAGTGTTTGGTATAGTTGTTGAAGAAAGAATAAATGAATGTGAACAAATGATGAAACACCTAAGTAAGAATTTATCACGATCTATTTTCAACACAAATTCCTAGAAAGTCTAAACAGACCCCGTAAACCTTTTTTAAATGACCATGCTCAAGAAACTCTCACTTAATCTACCAACAAGTCTACACCCCGGCTCCCGAAACACTTGTTGCAACCAAATCAATCATGCATTTTGCAGGGAATGTTTCCCTCAGGTGTGTATCCTCCCCACACACTTAGCACAGATGCTGAAGTGCCCAAGGCTGTGGACCCAACAATAAAAGAATGTTAAGCCACCCAGAAAAACCAGATCATTCGGGTAAAGGCTTTCTTTGGGCCCTCCTCCCACCTGGGAGGGAAGGAGGCGGGCAGCTCTTATATGCAAGGTGGTCGGACATTTAAATTATGGGGACAAACTGACTGCTTCCAAATTCTTCAAATTCTACCCTTTCTTTCAGATTATAGAGAATCACAAACCAGTAGTGAGTACAATCCAGTTCCACTACAGAGATTATACAATAGGGGAGATAAGATAGAGGAGGAAACTGCCTATGTGAAGATATTCGAGATCCAGTAATCTCCAAAACCAGAGTTAGGTCAAGGGACACTGTGGTGGATGGTGCCCCACAACTGTGCTAACTGCAGCAACTCCAGCAATCATGCCTTCATCAGATATCTAATGATTTTCCCATAAAAAGAACTTGTGTTCTCCTCCCTCTAGCTCTCAAAATGCATACACACACAAACACACAAATACATTTACACTCAGTAGAGGAAAACAAATGCCATGAAAGACAGAAAAATGTGCAATTCTGCTAGGGAAAGCATGATTTCTTCTCTTCTAGATTAAATGAAATCCATGACAAAAGCCACTTGATTTTGAGTTGTTGGAGCCTACATTTGAAATACTAGAATGTGTTAGTAAAATGTTAGGAGAACCCACAGGTGATCAGGCCAGTGCTAGTGGTTCTTCTGGAATATTCCTCAGGTCGCCTAACCAAGAATCCTGGCCTCAGGAAGCACTGATGAACAGTCTCAGAGAAGGAAGATGGCCCACATCAGGAGCAAGGAGCCCAACAGGAAGCTGAGTTCCCATCTGAATAATGCAGCTCATTATCTGCAAAGCTCCAGCACAAGTCACAAGCTCTCCTCTGCGGGAAAATGAACAAACCAGGGGGATCTACACTTAATGTTATCTGACTCTACATCTGAGGAAGAGCAAAATAAAGTGCTGTTATTTATGCCACAATTGTCAATTGGGAGATAAATCCACTGAATGTAGTCTCCTTGTCTAGAGCAGGATTTCTTAAACTTTAGCACTCTTAGTCCATTCAGCTGCTATAACAAAATACTACAGACTGATGGCTTCAAATGACAGAGATTTACTCCTCACCGTTCTAGAGGTGGGAAGTCCAACATCAGGCTGCTGGCAGATTCAGTATCTAGTGAGAGCCGTCTTCCTCTTGGACTGGGCCTTCTCACATGTCCTCACATGTTGGGAAAGCACCAGGGGCCTCTCTGGGGTCTCTTCTATAGAGGCACTAAATCCCATTCACCTCCCAAAGGACCTCCCTCCATAAATACATTACACTGGGGGTTAGGATTTTAATATATGAATTTCAAGGGACATAAGCATTCAGTCCAGTGCAGGCATGTATCAGAATCACCTGAAGGTCTATTAAAACACAGATGGCTCAATCTTACCCCCAGAGTTTTTAATTCAGAAGGTCTCAGGTGGGGCCCAGGAATATGCAATACTCTCCAGTTCTCAGATGTTGCTGCTGGTCCATGGCACAGATGTTGAGAACCACTGCTCTCCAGGGAAGGGACCTGATGTTTACAATGTGATCAGGGATTTAGGAAATAGGGGTTGGGAGGAGTGCCAGACAATCAAGGCAGGCAAGCCAAAGAAGACATAGACCAGAGGAAAGAACAGCCATGGAATTCTTCCAGAAAGTGACAACAGAACTAGCTGCATCTTCTTAAGTTATATCCTAATGCATAATACTTTGTAATTTGTAAAATAGACTATAAGCAATTTTCATTGTATATCTTGCTAAAGTACTAACAAAACAAAAACACAACTATGTCCCAACAAGCTTAGATTATAATTGAATACTCTTTCAGAAAGCAGGTAAAAACGAAGAAAACTGAGTCAACAAGGAAAACTGGAACTATGTTGATGCACCAATACTCAGCAGAAAGGAGAAGCTTTATCTTTGGTGTTGAATCTGAATATTTAAGAAGCATATGTTGAGTCTAATCATGGCTCAGATAGAAGAGGAAAAGCTTGGAACAAGCTGGTCTTTTGGGGAGATGAGGGAGAATGCCTCACTCTTAGCTATAGAAAGTTCAATCTGGAGATTTCACAAAGAACAAACAGTAACATATTTTGTCTCAGTTTCATGCCTCTAGGATGCAAATAATAAAAATAAGGAAATTACAAAAAGAAAAATTGGATGTAAAAAGAAGGAACTCACATGATGTGACAGTTACTTAGAGCTCTCTTGCAAAGGCCTTTTATTGACAAGCTGCAAGAACTGTGGTTCTGAATTATTTTCCTGCTTCCACATAATACCAATGAGCAGCACAGTCCTCAAGGTAACATCTCTCATATGTACAGATTCTCAAGAGTCTGAGGATGGAGGTATGGAAGGAGGGTGCTATGGACTAAATATTTGTATCCCCCCAAAATTGAAGCCGTAACCCCCAGTGTAAGGTGGGGTCCTCATTATGGGATTAATATAATACCCTGAGAAGAGGAAGCAGAGAGCTCACCATGCCTTAATCTCTCTCTCTCTCTCTCTCTCGGTCTTTCTCTCTGAACTGGGAGAAGTAAGTTTCTGGTATTTAAGCAACCCAGTCTACGGTATTGTTAAGGCAACTCAAGCTGACTAAGACAGAAGGGAAGCGATTGTAAATCAGCCCAGCAGCGTGGACCTCTGAGCTCATAACCAAGGTATCATCTACCTAGTGACAAGTTACCTAACTTTAGGCCAAGTACCCAGGAAGAGACTTTGAAGTAATGAATGATGTCATCACACCGATAGCAGACACATAAAGAGAATAAATGCCAGGCTTAGCTTGGGTACCAGCTGTCCCCCACAGTGGCTCCACCTCTACTAGTTCCACCCCAATGCTAACCCAAAACAAGAGATGCTCCCGATGGCTCAGCAGCAAGTCACCCTTGTTACACACTTAAACCTGATGGAACAGCTTGATTGTGGCACTTGGATTCTCTTCCAGATCCTAAGCTCTCAGTGGAGTTTTGCCTCTGATCACTGTTACCTGCCTTACAAGTTTCCCTTCCTGTAACAGGAGGCCTGCCCTGAACTCTAGTCAAAGGACCTTCTTCCACTGACAGAGCAGCCTCACAGTGGCCACCTGCATGAACTTAGGACCACCACCTACCTGGGATTTCCTTTCCTGCAGTGTTCCATGCATTTGCAGGGACATAGTGTAAAATACCTAAGAGCTGCTGTTTATTGAGCACCAACTGTGTGTCAGGATCTTTGCTTTAATGTGCATTATCCCTAATCCTCCATACAATGCTGTAATGCAGATATTACTCTTCCCATCTTTGGGTGAAGAACATGAGACTTAGAAAGCTAAATATTTTGGTTAAATCATACAGCTAGTCAGTAAAGACTTGCTACTTTAACCTGTTTGTTTGACTTCAAATTCCACAGTCTTTCTAAGGCACCACAGTGCCACTTCTACCTTCTTGGCACACCCCATCCTTTCCCTATCCTCTACTTCCCTGGGCTTCTCTGGGCTGGAGCTAGCCACTCTGATAACCTCTTAGCTTCGTGCTATGCCAAGACAACAGAGCCTCCTTCTCCTGGTTCTACAGCTAGATTAGTGCCCTGGTATGCCCCTTCAACCCCATCAACTGGTCTCTGTCCCAACCCATAAAGGAATCCAACCTGGCAGCTCCCACCTGCCACATCATCGATTTCCAAGTTGATGCGTAAAATAATTATAGTGCATAAGAACAAGTCTTGTATATTAATATACATTATAGGGGTCAGGAGAAAAAAGGTGAAAGGAGAGGAAAGAAAAAAAGAAAATGAGGAAGGAAAAAGAGAAAGGGAAGGGGAAAAAGAATCAAGAAAAAGTAGAGAAGAAGAGAGAGAAAGAAGAAAGAAGATGTAGTGCCCAGTAAAACAACTTGTGTCAAATAAGGACATCTGCGGGGCTGCTCAGTCAGGAGGGCCAGGAAAAGCTGGAACTGCAGCAAGATCCCTGGTCTTCCTAGTTTAGACGAAGCAAACAGTCTCTAGTCTGAGAAAACAATGTGTATGCTATCCAGGTCACAAAACATAAAAGCAATGTGTGATCTTTCATTTGATGCTGGATAAGAGAAAAATCCGTCAGTAAAGGACATTTTGGGGACAATCAGGGCAATGTGAATATGGACATATCAGAAAATAGCAATGTGTCCATGTTAATTTTTTTTCGAGCAATACGACTTTCATTTAGGTTATTTAGGAGTATGCCTTTTTTCTTCAAAGATACCTGCTAAAGTACTTAGAGATGAAACATCATAAGGTCTCAACTTTCAAAGGGTCAGCAAAAAAATGAACACACACACATACATACATGGAGAGATAATCTAATATGGTAAAATATTAAAAACTAGTGAATTTAGTTGAAGGATATATTCTTCACTGTACTTTTCTTTACAACTTTTCTCAGGTTTGAACTTTCTCAAAATAAAAAGAATAGGGGAAAAAGTTACGAATTAGACCCACCTAAAGAACAAAACATCCATAAACCTCGGGACATTTCCATTTACCCAGTAAATTCCTATTTGAAGGCAGTGTTATGCAAGGATTAAAGGCTCGTCCAGCTCTGGATTCACGCTGGCTGTGCTAAGATACCGTCTATCACCGAGAAGCAGCACTATTTACCTAACCTTTTCAAACCACTGTTTCCTCACCTGTAAAATGGAGCCGAAAATAGTACCTAACTCAAAGGGTGATTGTGAAATTAAATGAGATAATTCACAGAAGTTGTTGATATAAGAAAGGACAGAATAACATTGTCTCCAGTTAAGATGCCCAAATAGAGTCCGAAAGAATAAACTATTTTTTGTTTTAGATTTTTTTCTCTCTTCCTCTTAGGTAACTCACAGAGGAACAATCTCAGAAAGATGGCTTGCACCAAAACCTACAGATACTGGAATTGATGTCTCATGTCTTTAAAAGGAGAATGGGGTGACAACTCTCTACCAGTTTCTTATAAACTCTGTTTTTTCACTTTCCAGTCAGGGGACAGCACTTGCAGTGTAGGAACAGCCACTGTAAGAAAGAAAGAAGAGCCTCCGTCTGGAAGCAGCAGGTCATGGAGCAGGGCAGGAGTTAGGTGGGAAGTCCAAAGTCAAAACAGATCCCTTCTTTTGGCAGGAAAAGCTCAGGCCATGGAGCTGGAGGGCTGGCTTCCCTCCCCACACTAACTGCCTTGACGGGCATGTGGCCCAGACAGACCACATTCCTTAGGGCTAGAGAGTGGGCGGGGGCCTGAGGCCGTTAAACACCACTTTTGTATCCTTCAGCAGGGACGTCTGGAACCAACAGCATGTGCCTTGTTCTAAGAACAGATTTCTCCTCCAGCTATTTCTCCAGCTTACAGAAGATCAGTTACGCAGCACACATCCACCTATACCGCACTTACTTTATAACTGTGTGCCTCAGTGTGAGCGCCTTCAGAATATCCCTATTTTTTAAAAAGCCTCGAGTATGGTGTGCTTTCATCATCACTGTGAATGCACTCACCAAGTTAAGTTTGCAAGAATACCAAAATACGCACAAATTGAAAAGAAAATAATCAAGTCTACACAAAGCCTAAAGTTGCCCACTAATTCCCAGAATTTAAGTTATTCAGAAAAAAAGAGCTTTGAAGAAGACATAGGAGTTGATATACAGGAGACCAAGGGGAGCAACAGATGCTGCAGAACTCAAGTCCTTAGGCTATGTCGTCAGAGGACCCTGGGTCTCCTTCCACATGGCAAACCCTTATCATACATTATCTGACCTTAATCGTGGACTTCCCCGGATAATCACAAAACGCCATAGAACAATGAAAAGCCAAAATGTATTTCTGGCTCTTTTCAGCTTTCTATTAGTATTATTTAAAAATTAAGTCAACCTAATTAAAGGAGAAAAAAAGTGGAAGAAAGCCAAAATTCTAACACTTCGATATTAGTTAAGAAATACAAAACATACACACACTGCACAATACACAGACATTAAAAAATGATAGGTGAGCATTGAATATCTATCATCGACCATAAAAAGCATGACACAAAACTTATGTAAAAACAGGAATGAGAGCTATGTAAAAGAAATGTTCATAGGAAAATGTCTGAAATCTAATGTAACAAATTCATTAGCAGTTTTAGGGAGATAATGAGTTTTTGAGAGATGTCTTTTTTATTTGTTTTTCACTTTCTGTAATGGGGTGATATTTATTTATAATGAACAATAAGTTTTTCTTGATTAAAGAAAGGAAAACAGTGATTCTAGAATAAGGGCAGATTTCTTAATTTGATTTCCATAGTCATCTAAGGGAACTAAGCACTAAGGTTCCCATAACATTCACCAATAAATACACTGTGGCCCAACCAACACAGGGAGTATTTTTATGCTAGCAAGTTCCTCTTTGGACACCCTGGCAACAAAGTCCTCCTGTTTGATTTGGGGAATGTCCTCAAATGTCAACACAGGGATAGAAGCTTTAGGGCCTCTGCAAAAATATTTATCCAAGAGAAAATGACACACATACACACACACATTCCCAGAACTTGCACCAGAAAGTTGAAGAAATAGACAAGTATGAAACACTAAAATGGTGTGAAATCTCTCAACTAATGATGGACTTAGTCACAGAGAGCCCTAGTCCCATTTTTTGCCTTGTGCAGAAGACTTGGGTCCCCAGGGGTGGAGATCCTGGCTATTCTCTGGATCTACAAGCTCATGGTAGGTGTATGTTCAGTGTGGATAAGCTTTTACTAAATCGGTTTAGTACTACAGGGAGAAACACTCAGCGGTTTCCTTGACAGTAGCCCCTATTCTCTTTGAACACAATGGAGAGCCACATAGCCCTTGGAGCTAGAAGAATATAGAGCCAGAGTAAGTTAGTCTACTACGTCCCTCAGAGGGAGTAAGAGGCAAAAGGTAACAGGAGATGTCCTACAGTCAAGGAAGTAATAGCACAGGACCCATCTGGCACCAGATACATTACTAATGCTCAGAGTCTTAATATGATATGAGATGCCAGATTAATATTATCTGAGATGCCAGAAGTAACAGGTTACTTTTCCTGATGCCATGCAGACCAAAAATGAGAAGGGCAAGAGGGGTCTCAAGTCAGCCACAGCTTTACAATTCAGTCTCAAAACCCTTCTCTTAAATACCCACTTTCATTGTTTTATCAATTAGCCATTCAGAGCTTCTAATTAAAGACTCTCACACTTCTGTATTCATTTTCATCATCTCTAGTTACGCTTTAATTCTCTAATAGTTAATTATGTGAGTTTTCACAAGATTCCTAGCAATCTAAAAGCATTTTATGAGTTGGCATTGTCACGTTCTGAGGAGCACTTCCAAACCAAGGATTGCTCATCACTGACTCTGCTTGGGTGAAGCTGGAACCCACCTGGGATGAGAAATGATGGAAGAAGGAACTGAGCAGAAGCAGAACCATCTATATTATAAAATCAAGAAAAAAGCAACAATGCCAAGCATCTGCCTTTTAAAAAAACAATCTCCTGTGTACGAAAAAGTGTAAAACACTTGTTCTACCTGCCCCATTGGGTTCACTCGTTGAACAAATATTTCTGAGGGCTGAGTACTGAGGGGCAATGATGATGAGAAGCAAACAGTCCTTGCTCTGTTGAAACTTACACTCATGAGAGAGATGTACATCAGTCAAAATAATGAACAGAAAATATAAAATGTTATAATCCCTCTGAAATAAAAGCATCAGCATCCACATTTCTAAGAGCAGGAAGATTTTCCATAGGCTTGAACTCAGTCTAAAGGATAAGCAGCAGTTAACTGGGCAAAGTAGTGGGTGGGGAGGGGGGAGTGTTCCAGATAAGGGACTACTTTTTGCAAAGGCCTTCCGGCAGGAAGGAATATATTTAAAGAACTTAAAACGGGGAAGGGATTCTTATGGCTGAAGCACAGGTTACCCAGGACAAGCTATGCAGAGTTCAAACCACACAGGGAGCTGTAGTCTTTGTTAGGACTGGGTTTTCTCAAAGCATAACAGCAATATAAAGCTGCTGAAGGGTTTAAGGAACGACCCTGACCCAATCAGATTTGCATTTTGGAAAGATTTCTCCTAAATCGGAAGATATTGGGAAGGAGACAGAGAATAAAATAGATGTGTGAAGAGTTATTAATAGCTTACTGCTGTAAACCTGGCAAAAAATGGGGTAGCTTTGTCCTAATGAGGCTGCCAAGAAGATGGAAAGAAGTGGGTAGTCAAGTCATTTAGGAGGAAAGGTTCATAGGAGGCTGCATGACAGATTAGATATGAAGGTTGAGGGAGAGATGACATCAAGGATGGCTCCTGGCTGCCTGGATGGATGGATGACTGCACCATTCGCTGCAATAGGGAACAGGGTTTGGCTGGAGCCTGGGAGAGAGATGCATCATCAGTTCAGTCTCTGACACGTTTCGTTGAGGAACCTTTGGGATAGCCCAGTGGAGAGGCAAGCTGGCAACTAGACAGGCAGGTCTTAGAGCAGGATCCAGGTTAATGATATGAGTTATCGGTCTATCATAATATGGATGGTAACTGAAATGACAGAAGTTGCCCCAAGGAAAAGTTTACAGAGTGGGAAGCAATGGCATCAGCTCTCAAACCCTTTTAGAAGACTGTATCATTCAAAAGAGATAATGTGTATGGACATATTTTATAAACTGTAAAGCATTATAAAAATTATTTACTATAAAAGCTAAGAAGGCTTAGAGACTAATACTTTATCTGATAGGTATAAATAAGGAGAGAAAAGTTACAGCTCTAGCTAGACAAGGCCATGAAATGTAAAGACAAGTCTGGGCAGGAGTTTAATCCATATCAAAGCTCCACAAAGTCCAGGAGAACAGACTGAGTTCTCTGTGAGCCTAAGAGGCTCTGGCAGGGGTCTTAGAGTTACTCATAAGAAGCAGGATATTTCTTTTCGAGAACCCACAAATGAGTCCCCGTACTTAGGCCTCTGCAATAAGCTTGCTGCAGCTCCCAGGGGCTAGGCTGACACGCTGTAACCTCACATCTGCAGACTCTCCCTCCCTTAAAGGGCCTTTGTCATTTGTTCCCCAGCCCCACAGCCAGAACAGAAGGGCCTTTGCTTCTGCGCTCCTTAAAAGTGGGATAAAGTTGGGGAGCAGGCAAGTGAGAAAGAGACGTATTCTGCACATTCCAGGAGCACCAGGGCCTGTGACTCAGGGAGAAGTGAAACACAAGCACTGCGTACAGCCTCTCTCTGGAGGCCCCGTCCTCTCCCGCTGCCTCGACACCCAATTTTAAAATAGCAGGAAAGAGAAGCAAGCAAGGCTTGCACAAAACAGCTTTCATTATTCTCTTAGGAAAACTATTTGAAACGATATCCATTTACTGGAATTAAAAGTGATTTCACCCTTGAAACAGTGACCTTCGAGTCATTCTTTTCAGCTGCACAAATCCAGTGCAATTCAGTTCAGCCTGTTGGGAAAGACAGTGCATGGGAGGCTGGGCCAGATGACCCTTCAGGGTATCTCCAGCTCCAAGATTCTGCTCCCACAGGTCAGAACCAGATGTTTCTATGAAAGAGTCAGTGTCTTTCAAAAACATCTATTTTCTCTATGCTAAGATATGAGTCCATGGCACTGAGATTTCCAGGGAACCAAGTCTGGGATTCAACATGGACACTTTATCAGCCAGGAGTTTGATGTCACTTACTTTCTGTCTGGAGCCCTCTTAGGGTCCCTCTCTTAAATGTACAATGGCCACCCAGTCGCCAGGCATGCGCTAAGCCCTGCTGACCTGACCCTCTTTTCCTACAAAACAGATGCAGTCTCCCTCCCCTCATCTCAACCATTAGGCGTTGCAGGGCATCAACCCCAGATTAGATCATCTGGAGAAGTGTGGGAACTTTTTTCCCCAATATTCTAACTTGAAAAATGTCAGTCAGAGTAACGTAGAAAGAATTCTGTAATGAACACTGTGTGCCTACCTAGAATCTGCCATTAACATTTTATCATTCTTGCCTTGCCATAAATCTATCCACCGATCTATTCATCCATCACTCCATTTCATATTTTTATGCATTACATAGTAAATCACAGACCTTCGTATAAATACAAATTTGATGTGGGGACTATTTAAAAATTCTTATGCCCCATCTTCAGAAATTTTGATTTACTTAGTCCTGAGTGGGACTCAGGCATCGGCATTTAAAAAATTCTTCTCAGGTAACTTAAATGTGTGGACAAAGGGAAAATCAAGAATGTATCTGTTTCCCATGAACTCTGACCTTGGGAGTGGGAGAGGCCAGAGGTGGAAGGCAAAGGAAAGCCACAAGCGGTACTGCCTGCACGGCTGTCTTCTTGGAAGGCAGGGGTGGGGTTGGAGAGGCTTGGCCTTCATTCCCTTGGAGCTGAGGCTGCCGCAAGAGAAATTCAGCCGAAGCCTGCTTACACACTAGCGCATCACCCCTGCCCGGATGCGTCCCTGCATCCCTGCAGGTTCCTTGTCCTCCCACTGCCAGGTCGCCTCAAAATCTAGCAAAACAGAGGAGAGGATTAGCAATAAACTCTACCTCATTTTTTGGTGAAGATGATCCAGAAGGAGGATGCTTCCATGAAGCAGCAATGTCTCCATTTCTGCTCACAGAGACGAGAGCACACGTGGGAAGTGGCTGTGCGACGACGCAACCATTTCAACAGAAAACTGTGGAGTTCAGAAAAAGGAACAGCAAACAGTACCTACAGAAAAAATCTTAGTATGCCCTCCTGGGGACCTAATCAAATAATTAGTCACAACATCAGAAAAGTCTGGACATTCATTTCATGTTGAAGACAACAAGGAGACTGATTGATCCTAATATGTAACACCACCAATAAGCCTTGTTTTGTTTAAGAAATGCAGAGGCAGAGTCCAACAGTGCCCTTTCATTTGAATTTAATGCCTTACAATTAGGAAGCACTCTTAACCTTTTCTAAAGTGATTCCAAATGAATAATCTCTTTTAATCCTCATACCAACTCTCTGAAATCAGTAAGTATGATTATTCCACTTTACTAAGGAAGCAAATGAGGCCAAGTAAAATAAAATGAAATCAGAGACTATGGAGCTCAACGAGCCCAAGATGAAAATGACTGGACTTCCGGTCTTATTTTTATAATCTGAAAGCACCTTACAGAACAACTGAAGCCAAGGTCAGAATAATCCCTTTTAAAACATACTTCACAGTGGAAAAGATGAGCTTGAAAAGCAGTCAGGACAAAGCAAATAAAATGTCCTGATACCATTTCTGGCTCCAATTCCAGAAGCATTTCAGACAGGAGGAGTAACAGCTCTCTTAGCACTCTTTTTATGAGCTGCAGATAAACTACAACCTGGGAGAGCCATGCCTGGGGCTGGGTGATTTCAGTGCAGTTTACGTTGGAGCACTGGTTAGATTTCTTTGAATTCGCAGAGAGTCCATGATTTTTCCTGAATGGCCTATGAAGACATCTCCTCTACGTTTTTTCCTTTAATGTACTGGCGGAGTGTAGGGAGGTCACTTTTAAGAAGCAAGAGATGAACACCAAAATCTGTATTTCTGGCTTATTTTAAAGCCAGATCATCTGCCAGCACTGGGTCCAAATTCCTGCCTGGCACCAGTGTGTTGGAGCCGAGTGGCTGCTGCTTCCTCTGAACAGGTCCCGGCTCTCCCAGGCTCTCCAGTCCCTCCTGCGCCTGAGATCTCCCTGATCAGCTCCACTCATTTACCTGCCAGACTCCTGAGTTCACATCAAAATGAAGGCCAGTGGTCCAGGAAGGTAGTAATGGTCAAGATGCCACTGAAGGTTAGTAAGTCAGGTCACACTGTGTTCAAATAATGGGGAGTGGGCAAAAAAACGGAGGGAGCCACTGAGGCAGGACACTGGGGAGCAGGAAGCCAAGTGATCCAATTCACTGTTGTCCCCACCAAGTGATGAAGAACGACAAGAAGGGAGGCCCACGGGGGTTAGTACAGTAGAGGTGATGCAGCTGACGCAGGCGGTTGGGGCCCCACCAAGTTTGTGCTTCCCCCAAGTCCCAGCTATTCCCATTTTGGAAACACTAGACAAGCTTTTAAAAATTCCTGCTACCCAGGCCTCATCCTGGAACCAATTAGATCAGAATCTCTTGGGCTGGGACCCAGGCATCAGTATTTCTTAAGCTCCCAGGTAATCATAATGTGAGCCAAGCTGAAGGCCACTGCTCTGGGCAGTGAGGATGCCCACCGCAGAAGCCTCACAGTTCCCGGGGGTTCACCCGGCCCAGAGCCACTCAGGGGTGGGATCAGCCGAGGAGTGACCGGAGGCCCTGGTAAGAAGGTCTCAGACTGGTGGGCCACACCCCTAGGCGGGGGGGGGGGGCGGGGAGGAAGGGGTGGGGAGGGTTGCTGGTGCTCAGGGCTTACCCAAAGCAGTACAGACACCTTAAATGCAAACCTAGATCCAGATCTCCCCAACCAGCAGACTGGTTCCTAAAATACATGATGGGGCTTGCTCATGTAGGCTCCAAACCTTCCAACTATAGGCTGGAAGTCCTCAGTATTTTAAAGGGAGGGGAAGGACAGGAAAGACAAAGTAGGAAAGAAGTTTTCCACCATTCAGCAGTACAATTCCTCTGGGCCCTGCAGGAGTGTCTACCCCTCTCCTGGCTACTCCTGCTCTGAATTTATATGTTGGCCCAGTAAATCCACAATGTGACCCCTTCTGGGTCCCCAGCTATTCCATACATTTGGAAAGTCAGTTCTGCAGTTTCCAATCTCCCCAAAGACCCTTAATGATGCACACCATTAATGTGACAACCTCCAGAATGCCACCGTTGGCTGGGACCACAAGTCCTTGCAATGAGGCAGGAGAACCTAAGAACAGATTCCAAACCTTCAGGTTGGGTCATTACGCTGTCAGGACTGAGCAAAGCTCTAGAAACAGTGGCAGAGCTGCAGCACGGTCACAGAAGAAAGGAAAGACCCAGGTGAGAGCGAGAAAGAGGAGAGCAAAGGACATGAGAAGCAAAAAAAGACGGACAGGAAGGAGAAAAAAGAGGAAGCCCAGGTGGGGAAAAGGGAGGCAAAAACCCAGGCAAATGCCTCCAGCGTCCTTCAGGGACTGTGCCCAGGTCCGAGTGAGCCAGTCCTCAGCCAAGCCCCTCAGATTCTAGGAGGGTCTCTGCTTTTTTTTTTTTTAATAAAGACATCAAGATTTATTATTCAGCTTATTAATCAAGAAGTGCTCATGTCCATCCAGCAACTAATGATCTCTGTGAAGATGAAGTTAGAAATACATTACATTTCAGCTCAGGGAAACTTTCCCATGTATTCTAAGACATACACAGCGGTTTTTGTTTTAATCTGATTTTTAAATAATAATAGCTTATGTTTGATACATCATTTAGTGTCTCTTTAAAGGTTAATTTGGAGTACAAAATTCTCAATAAAAAGATACAAATATGTGGTTGTACAACAAAATGTAAGGGATAACTCTGTAATACATGAATTCAGTTCTCTCTCCATCTGTGCTCATCAGTCTTCACTCTATTTCTTAAAATGGCTTAGAAGATGGATTTGTACTTTGGTAATCCTCTGTTGATGTTTTAGGAGGTATTAGAATATGCAGAGATAGTCAAGGGAACAGTAAAACCACTGGATATTGCAATGTGCTCTTTTAAGTTTGCACTTGACACAAAAATCTACATGTAGAGGCAATCAGGACATATACCTGGGCTAAATTCATGCTAGTAGCCAAGACTGCCTTTCCTTATAGACCAAAATTATTCACAAGCCATGATATAGCTATGAAGAGAAGTGATCGCTCAGCCAGAATGGGGGACACATCTGCTAAGTTCTGAGTAGCAAGACCAGTTCACACATTTGTCATAAGGAAGAGGAAAGGTTTGTGCCTCCCTCTGTTTTCCTGGCATCTGACAAGAGATGGTTTAGGTGAGGTCGCTGATCACATTTCTGTTACTCATATTCAGGTGGAAAGTCCATTGTAGATTCACAGAAAACACTGCTGCAACATCACAGATGGCAGAATTGGGTCAATGGAGTTTAGAGAATGAGTTCCTTTTGCAACTGAGTGTAGAAACTCCGGGCCTCTCTGTTGGTGGGTAGCTTTTTAAACTGCTTTAAGCAGAAAAAGACTTCTCAAAAACCATTTTATTCATTAGATACCTGAGAGATTTTTCTCCTATACTCTTAGAGATCCAACTGTGGTGTGTGCATGGGAGACTGTTGGCTGCATGTTGGTTTAACTGAAATGCAAGGAACTCCAGAACTTTTCTATGGGACTCTCCTGAAATCCCATTGTTTTGTGTCCTGAACCTCATCTAAACCATATTAAATGGAGTCATTAGGGCATCTAAAGCTTATCGGCATTAGAACCCAGACATTGACTCACATTTTTTTTTAATCAACATAAAATACTTTAATGAGGTATGTACATTAACATTTTGTACTAAACCTTTGGAATCTAGTGTACATTTTACACTTAAAGCACATCTCAAATTAGATGCTAAATTTTCATTGGAAACACTTGATCTGCAATTAGATTTCATAAAATTCGCAGTTGAAAAAGTTCACATATCCAAGTCGTTGCAAATACGCTTAAAAGTTTTCCAATAACTGAGTGAACTGTCAAAACATAATCTTCCTTTAATATTCACATTTGCACTGACTGACATGCTTTCTTTTTTTTTTTTTTTGAGAGGGCATTTCTCATATTTATTGATCAAATGGTTGTTAACAACAATAAAATTCTGCATAGGGGAGTCAATGCTCAATGCACAATCATTAATCCACCCCAAGCCTAATTCTCTTCAGTCTCCAATCTTCTGAAGCATAAGAAACAAGTTCTTACATGGTGAGGTCTCTACTTTTAATACTGATTTATGTTACCATGTTTCTAAAAATGATTTAAATGGCTTAAAGGAAACATAGTATGAAGTCAAATACAATTCAACAGAGATGTAGAGAAGAATTTGCTATGTAGGAGAATTCAGGAAGTAGAGGAGAACAAATAGGTGTGAGCTATGCTTTAGCAAGCGTGTTATGGATAAATATGTGGGCCAGAGTCCTAAACAGTTCAACTTTTGTCTACTTTGAGTAAGTATCTAGAGAATACTATGAAGTGTTTTTTAATAAGCAAGATTTTCACTTGGGCTTATATGCAATCCACTCATTTTACATGTATTCTCCAAAAAAAAGAGTTTATCCCCCCAAAAACTGAAGGCCAAGGGTTAGGTTTAGGGGACAAACCGTGCAGCTCCAAGGTGAGGTGCTGCCTTTGGTGCTCGGGTGGTAAGCTCGCCTGTCAGCAGTCAGGGTCTAATTAGCGCACAGCAGTGAGGAGCAGGGCACCTCCGGGACACTCTACGGGATGGGCAGCAAGATGAAGAATGTCCCCCACGGGGGTCCTTGTCCGTGCTTCTCGATACTGGTGGTGGACACTGCTGGGCCCAGACCTGATCCCTCTCAGCCTCCCCTTTAGACATCAATCTCCAAGACACCAGCTCTTAACATTTTGGGGGTGATGAATACCTTTGGAAAATGTGATGAGAAACGCACATGTGCAGTACACTTCAATATGCTGGAGAGCATTTCAGGGGGTGCCCAGACCTGCTTGAGTCCATGGGTCCAGCTTAATAAACGCAACTCTACAGGTCTTCGACTCTTGAAGATTTCTTCTACCAAAAAGCACATTGCCCTGGTCACCACCACTAGTCCCTTGAGACTCATGAAACTCTAGTGAACCCCCAAAGCTACAGACTAAATTGTGTCCCCCCCACCCAAATTCATATGCTGAAGTCCTAACCCCTAGTGTGATGGTATTTGGAGGTGGGGCTTTTGGGAGGTAATGAGGGTTTGATGAGGTCATGAGGTTGGGGCCCCATGATGGAATCAGTTCCCTGATAAGAAGAAAAAGAGAGACCAGAGCTCTCTCTCTCCCCAGCATGTGAGCACACAGTGAGAAGAAAGCCAAGAAGAAGCCCTCAACAGGAACAGAATTTGCCAGCACCTGCAACTGGGACTTCCCAGCCTCCAGACTGAGAAATAAGTGTCTGCTCCTTAAGCCGCCCAGTCCATGGTACTTTGTGACAGAGGCCTGAGTTGACTAAGACACCTAGAAACTCTTGATGCCAAACACCGTCCATCTGGTCCACTGTGGGGTGTAAGAGACTCTGAGACACTGGTCCCTCGTTTTTGCCTCCTCCACCACGTGGCACCGAAGCAAGATGGAGAATGCCCCCAGAGCACAGCCGGGCACACAGGTCCAGCACTGAGGAGAATGGTTGGGTCCCCAAAGAAGGAATCTCAAACAGAAGCAAGCACAGAAGCAAAATGTCAGGCTACCAGGCAGTCCTAGAGAATGTGGGAAACTGAAATTGAACAGAGCTAGTGGTCTTTCAGACATGTTCCAATAAATCTGGCTAATTTAATACTCCCTCTGCACACAGCAGGGAGTCCACAAACACTGTCGGCTCAAGGCTGCTCTCCTAGAGAAAACACACCAGGCTTCAGGCTGGTGTTATTAAATAGCTCCAACCAAGCAAAGCTGCTTACTCTCAAACCAGCATTTTATACACCATTGCGCTCCACTAAATAACAGACCTTTACAAATCCCTGCTCAAAGCCAATTCCTCCAACTTGCCTTCCTGGCCTGGCCACATGGTCTGCCATGGACTTTCTTCACTGGTTGTATGCTTCCCTCCTTTGTCGCACACATGTGATTGTTCTGGAGGCCCTGCTCGGGTTTTGCTCCTCAAGGGCAGGGCTAGGTCATCTATGGTTTTGTGATCATTCCAGGAGGCCGGACTCCAGGTTCTGCACGCAGAGGCAGCCCAGTAATTATTGTTGGCCAGCTGTTTTTCCTGAAAAAGCATAATCAGACCTTTGATGCCCATGTACACAACACCCTGTCCCTCACTCTTCTCTCTGGTGAAAGGGACTTCTTCACAGCCACTCATGTTCCAGGCACAGTTTCCCCATCACAGGATGAGCAGCCCAGGCCAGGAATGCCAAAAAGTACAACTGGGGTTTGGGCACACTGAGCCAAAATAGAAGGTAACAAAACAGTTTCCCTGTCTGTGACATGAAGAGGCTGAGCTTGGCCATCTCAAAGGTCCTAACCAGGCCTAGGATCCTATAAGTTTGGGAAAATGTTGTCTTGTGGTAGAGTGGACACTGCTGCTTGACCACTCAACATCCGTCCTGCCCTCAATCCTCAGTATCCGACATGCCAATCTTATGCAGGGTTGCTAAAGCACTCACCTTGCACATCTCTCTTGAAGCGAGGGTGGCCAGTGAAACCTAAGAAGGCTTCTGCTGGGGACCTCAGGGCAAGCCGTGACTTGTCTAATACAGTTACTACCCACTTCTGCTTTGCCCTCCCACTTTTTTCCTGCCAGGGAGGCTGATCTGATACTGGAGGTGAAGCAGTCACCTTGCAGTCATGAGGCAATGCCCATAAGGACAAAGGTCTACCTGCTAAATATGGCAGAATGGAAGGGAGGGACAATCCTAGGCCCCACTGGCACCATACAGCCGCCACGCCAGTCCTGGAAGGCCTAGCTCAGAACTTCTTGGTTCATACTGTATTTTGAAGCCAAGTGACATACAGTTACAATACTGAAACTTCTGTTTTTGGTTTTGTTTTATTTATACATTTTTCTAAAAGCAAATTTGGCTGAGGTAATAGCTTTTAAAAGGGCAATGAGGGAGAAAAATCAGGATATTTTTCTTTCTGTTGACAGATATCAAAGAAAAAACTTCTCTGTGAAAGTTATCTGCATTTCATGCAAAATCTATGCAGGGCTGGCCAAATTGCCAGCTGCTTTACAGTAATATAGTTCACAGAGAAGAACCATCAGGTAACTTGTTCAAACTTGTTAGCCTCTATACCTAAGGATTTTCTCTTTACCATTCAACCCCATGATCAGCAATGATTTTTTTCCATCTGTTGCAATTAAAAATGTGTAACTTCCAGAGGGGCTGGAGACTTGGGCACAGATTTATAACAGCTCCCTCCCAAAACCCTACTGACATTGCCAAAATAATCACAAAGCATTATGGAAATGGGCACCTGCACATGCCAAAATCTCTACAGAACATCTGTCAGATAGAATGTGGGTTGGTTCAGATAAAAGCAGAGAAGCCCAACTTAGAACTCTGCTTCCCAAGAAAGCGACTTGGGGGAGATTCTCTTGTTGAACTCTACTTACATCAACAACTTTGGAAGGTCGAAGGCTGAATACAGTGCCAGCTGTGAGTCAGAAGGAGTCTGTGGTCTAAATGCCTTTTGCTGCAGTTTATCAACAGATCTCAAGGCTGCTCTGCTAGGAAGGCCCAGGGACCAGGCTGAGCTGCAACAGCCTCAGCAACAAAAAGGCCTTCAGGTTTCTCCCTGATGCTGTGCACAGAGCACCCCTGGGGCTGTTCCACACCAGGCTCGCCAATCCATCCACGCTCAATTCATGTTAATAGATTCCTAAGCAAATCACAATTAGCTCTTGAAATGCTTTCTATATTAGAAAAACAATGTAAACAGTCTCACTGTCCAGTCACAGGTGGCTGTTTCGGGGGACAGCAGGGACAGGGAATGGGCTGGCCCCTTCTTGCCTTCCATCTTGTGCCTTGATGGTAACACCTGCCACCAACCTACCTCAAAACCTAAAAAGAATTTCAGTTCTGTAGGAGCAGGTGCCTGAAAAATTGAACTGTGAATTCAGACATGCAAATCAAAACCTGGTCTTGAGCCTAAAAAAAGATTCAGGTAGGAAGTAAAGAAACATTTAGGGTTTTTTCCCCCCATAAATGTCTGGCCACAATGAGGCCACATTACGGTGGAGGTGGCCAAAAGGTACAAACTTCCAGTTATAAGGAAAATAAGTTCTGGGGATATAATATACAACTTGGTGACTATAGTTAACAATACTGTATCTTGTATTTGGAAGTGCTAAAAGGGCAAAACTTAAAAGTTCTCATCACAAGGAAAAAAAATGTATAACTATGTGAACTGATGGATGTTAACTAAACTTAATGTGGTGATCATTTTGTAAAATATGCATGTATCAAAGTGGTGATTATTTTATAATATGCATATATCAAATCATTATGTTGTATACCTTAAACTTACACAGTGTTAAATGTCAATTATATCTCAATAAAACTGGAGAAGATAAACAAACAGAACAGAATAATTAGGTCACATTAGAGAGGCTTTATTCTATTTACTAATTTTTATGCCCAAGTTTAGAATTCAGCAAAGGTTTTCTTCCTATGCATTCCTGAAGTTACTGGAGTGGAAAAATGGAGGGCAGGAACATAATATCTCCTAAGTGGTGGTCATGTATTGAGCATGGCGATAGATGTTTAATTATGTCATGTCACTCATCCTCTCTCATGACCTAGTGAAACAGCCTCAAAAAGGAAGCCAGAGTAGGGAGTGCCAGAACCAGATTGTAAACCAAGATTCAGTCGTTCAGCAAATATTTTATTGGATGATTATGATGTGCTCGGCACTGTTCTGATAGCTCCCCAGTGAGTGTGTTTGTGGAGCACCCCAAGGAGAGGCGGGCACCAACAAAGTCCCTGTGCTGGGACCAGCCTCATCCATCACTTCAGTGCGTGGGGCAAATACCATCATTTTCTATGAGTACCATGTCGACAGAGCTGGGAGGCACTGAAGGAATAATCTGTTGGTGGTGATGAGGGCTATGAAGTCTGTGCTGACTTCAAATCCCTGCCTTTTCTACCAACCCTCTCCCCCAGTGGTTGAGCAATCAGCAGACACAGGACGTTCAGAAATCCCGCAACAGAAGTAGATAGGCTAGGAATAAGAAAGCTGAAAGCCATGCCACCTCTCTGCTGAACCAGCCTTAATTTCAGTTTCCTCCTGTAAGTCTGTATTTAAATCAAAAGGAAACACTGGGTTTCCACCGACTTCATGTCCCCCAACATGTACACACAGCTGAAAAACCAAATGGTTTTCTGCCAGCTACTTTTCTGCCTCTCCTTCTCACCACACACAAAAGTGCATATGTGAAAATGCTGGGTCACTGGACACCTTCAGTTAGAACATGATGCCCGGGAGCCCCAAGGACACAGGTTTGTGTCCATCTGATTTTGGTGGTGGCCTCCTCGGCCTCCTCTGCCCACAGCCCCAGGCCTTCCAGCGCTCCCAAATCATGAGCCACAGGAGACCCTGCAAAGAAACTTGCAAATCCAGAGTAGAACCAGAACAACAACTCCTGGCAGTGCCTCAGAAACCAAAACCATCTCAGGGTAGGAAGTTAAAAGTTGCAGCTGCAGGGATCGGATTCAGGTTCTCTGGTTACAAAAGAAAGATTATTCGCCCCACTCTTTCCAAAGGAGAGTGGCCAGGGTCTGAACCATTTGTAAATGGAAAAGGGTGGGAATCACATATTTTAAGTGTTTAATTGTATCCTACTAAAATCTATAGGTCTGCTCCTAAATTGATTGAAGGAAGTTTCTATTAAGACAAGACAAAAAACAGCCTGCACATTCACACATACATGCTGTTGTTGGACTACATATGTATAGATACATATTCTTGTACTACAACATGAAGCTTGTCTGTGATGAACTTAAAAAAAAAACAGTTAAACCCCAAAGATACCACAGGTATCCCCAGCTTATGAATCCATGTTGCAAAAGCCTGTAACAGCGGGATGTTGACAGTGGGGTAGGCGGTAGGTGGGTGAGGGCAGAGCGGGTAAGGGAACCCTGTAACCTTCTCCTCAATTCTGCTATGAACCAGCAGCTGTTCTAAAAAATTAAGTCCGTTTTTTTTTTTTAAGTTTGTAACCTGGTTCCTTCAAACTTCTAACTTAAAAGACCTTTTGTTATTGAAATAGTGTGAGAAAAAGTCATCTGTTTCCCCGTCACCCAAGAGACCCACGGAAAGCACACAGACCCCGAACAGCACAGCGAATCCCCAACTCCGCATCTGCTCATGGGCGTCTGTCCTTCTCTGGGCTGAGAAGGATGCCTGCCTCCTGCCTGCGCAATGGGAGCAGAATTCCTACTCTCAGGCCTGATTTCAGTCCTGGCTGTATGGCCCTTCCTCCTGGCCTGTGCCCCACCTCCCCGGCAGGCTGAGAGCTGAGAAAGCAACACCGCGGACACAGCGCAGGAAAGAACAGGGAACAAGGATAGAAGCCAGCCTCAATCCCCAGGGGACACAGGATGGCACAGGTGTCCGGCCACAGTCCCCTTTGAAGGTCCTGAAACTCACACACTGCTTGTAGCTGTACAGTTTCTTCGAAGCTGCATCACTTATTCTAATGTTCCTTCCAAAGGAAATCCCTCAGGCTCATATTCTTATTACAAAACCATTTGTCCTCCCTTGCCCCTGTTATGTCACACGAAAATGGGGCCAATGGGGTTTTTCTTTCTGTTTTTCTACCATTTGCATATTGTTGGTGTCTCCATGATCAAAACTACCTTTGGCATCCAGAGGGTCCTCCTGACTTTCTCGGGGAAGAGTCAGTAGAAATAAAGAATGGAAAAGCTCAAAGCTTAGAGGCATTTGATAAATGTCACTGCTCTTGTATGGGTATAAGGAGTCCACAGACCACCCTTTTGCATGCCCCAAAGCCTGAGAACATAAATGACACATCCACAAACCCTTCTCCCCAATTAGAAGGACATCCAGGGAGAGATGGACAAAACCTGGAGAAAGAATGAAGAAAGGACCCCCATAAGCTGCACGGGCACCATGGCAGCCTGCACTTCCAAGGCACAACCACAGAGCAAGTGAAATACACAGAGCACAGGGAGGCCTCTATGGCTCCAAGACACAGGCAGTGCGCTGAGCTCATACGCACAGTCCTTGGTGTGCGTGGGGTCAGCTGAAGAGCACACTCAGCCCTTACTTACCTTGAGCCGTCTGCAGCAACTCTCCCCTCTTTCGGATCCTGTGATGGGATTTTCCTGGACCTTCTCCACATCTTCCTGCCTATTCTTTCTGAGTTCCATCTGCAGATTCCTCTTCCCCTGCCAACCCTTGAGTTAACCAAGGCTCCACCCTCAGCGTCTCTCTCACTCCTCACCCTCACCCTGGCCGCCCCAGACTATCTGACTTGGGTGACCAGCTTCACTTATCTCCACTAGACTCGGAATGCCCAAGTCTACATCTCCAGTCCAGACCTTTCTCCAAATTCCAGACTGAAGCTCCCAAATTACCTTTTAAGTACCTCTCCTGAATGTTCCACAAATACTTCAGAATCACTGTGCCCCAAATCAAAGTCATTATCTTTCACAGCAAACTCATTCCTCTCCAAATATTCCCTTTCTAGGTCAATGGCCACACCACCAACTCAGTCTGCCACTTCCACGACGGGAAGTCCCCGATATCCCTCTCTCACTCCCACTGACACCAAGTGTCCCCGCCCTCTCTTGCATTCATGTGCTCCCTGTCAGGTTTCAGGCCCTTATGGTGTCTTTTTCTACCTCATGGATGAAATAGTCAGTCAGCTGATCATCTTGCTGCCCTCCAACCCATCCTTCACAACTACTAGCATTTCCTTTCTAAGACACATTTTTCTGCTTCTGTCCCGCTCTTATTAAAGCCTTAAAAGCCTCCCATCCTACTCCCCACGAAAGAATGTCCAAATGGTTAACAAAGTATGCAAACCTTTTATGACCTTGTCATTTTGCCGAATACTCGCCACAGAGCCCCCTACTCTCAAACCACATAAAACTACTTGGGTTCCCCATTATCAACCATGACATTTTACACATTCCTACTCTATACCTGCTATTGCCACTGCCTGGAGAACTCCTATTCATACTTCAGAACCCACTGCAAATAGCACCTGCTCTGTGAAGTACCAAATTCTTCCTCTCCTTCTGAATTGTTCTTCGGTCCTCTGTGCTCCAGAAATACTCTGAATATACCTCTAATGCAAAATGCACACCAGGTATTTAACGACTTGTGATTAATGACTTGTTTACATATCTTCCTTCCCACTCTTCTGGGACAGGCCAAGAATGTGTATCCTCTTGCCTACAATGTTCATAGGTTTAGAAAAGCAGTTCATTAAGTTCCTCAAATTACAGGAAGGACCAGCTATGAGACATGTTTCCCCAGGATGTAGCAACAGGAAGCAAGGGGAAGGAAGGAGTTAATGGTTGAACCTCTAAAACCCTAGGATCAGTAACCTTGGATTTAAATTTCTTTTTAACACAATTGGCCAGTGAGAAAGCATTTTCATCACAAATCCTTATCTCCTCCAAGTTCCCTAAAAAACATCACCTATCAGCTTGAATCCTGCAGGCTCTTTCTCAGCCAAAGGAATTTCCCTTTAAACAAAAACTGTTGAGACATTTCCAAGATCTGAAATGTTAAAAACCAGGATTTTCCACTCAGACAACTAGGAAACTGTTTGTGGATTTTTTTCCCCCTAGACTCCTCTTATTTGCCAAGAAGTCTGAAAAGCTTTTTTTTTTTCCTGATGTTGAAAAAATGTTTCCTACCTCTGTGCCTCTCTGCTTTTCCATTCTTTATTTTGTCTGGGTTTCACTGAGGCAAGGTTTTACGTCAGAAAGCAGAGGCTACAAAACGCAAAACTGCATGTGTCAATTAAGTTGCCCCAATGACAACAGGCAATGAATTGAATCTTCTTGCTGTTTTAAATCACCCATTTTCTAAGGATGAGAGACGTTCAAGAATAGGAGCATGATCTTCAGCAGGGAACCATGGAGTTAAAAGGAATTTGTAGGACCATGAACTACAACACAGCACTTTACAGCTGGATAAACTGCAACTGAGGAGGTGAAGTAACCTGAAATACAGTGAGTTTATGCAACAAAATGCATGATCCCAAGAACAGATTTCTCCTCAGAGCCACACTGATACTTCTAACAAGAAGCAGGCATAGGAATTTAGGTGATTCAGAGCAACCCATCACAACTCTTCAAAAAAATTCAAAGCTCTTCAGTAATGTCAGTAAAGTTTAGATAAATAAATTACGCCAGAACAGAGCAATTCAAAGGCGGGCAGTTCGACATGAGGCAATTGTAACTGAGCGGACAGCAGCTATACACACCACACGAATACATGCTACACAATCCAAGAAGTTATGTCTGACTGTTGTATTGACCTTCCACATAGTCCTAGAAAAAGTCAGACATAGCACCACAAAGGGTTTCCCAAACCGAAGCCCAGACAAAACATAGCCTGTATCTGGTGGGTGACACTGACTCTAGAAGCAGCTGTGTGCCAGTAACGACCTTATAAGCTTTTCACTGGTTTATACTACAAGAGACCTGAGTCACCAAAAATTCCCTGAGATAAACGGAGTGCAGTGATAAAAGGAATCAGAGTGTCCCCAGTTCCTCACAGAGTAACACACCATGAAGATTCAAGCCCAGCCAGAGCTGTTCTATAGCCAATGAGGGCCCAGAAGAAGCTTGGGTCAGACTCCAAGGAGCTCCTACCTGCCATCAACAAACAGCACATACAAAAATCTGAGAACCAACTGTACTGAAGTTGATAGAGGGGCTCAGGGGAGCATAGAGAGTACAGAGGGCCAAGCTCCAAATGTTCAAATTTAACAGATAGTAAGGAAGCCAGAGGAGGAGGAAAACTAAGTCTGCCAGAGCATCATGGAAGCCGAAGCAAGACTGAGTTAGGGGAAGGTAGAAGGTAGAAGGTAGCAGCTAGGGAAGAGAGGAAATGAAGATGCATGAGAGAGAATAATTACAGGCCCCCTGTGCTTTCTGAGCAAAATCAGAGTCCTGAGGTTAGGACGTCTCTCCCTGGAGAGAAGACTTTTGACAAGAGAAGTGCAAAGTATACCTACGTGAGCCAGGCAACGTGGAGAAACCAGGACCCAAAGAGGTGACGCAACTTGCCCAAGGTCACCAGAGAACCGGGCGCCCTTGACACCAAATCTGCCCACCCCTTCCACAGTGCTGCCTTCAACTCCACTCTATGGAAAATGGGACTATTGTACAACCACCTGCCCTCCCAGCTTGTTCTCTAAACAAGAAAAGATATTGATACCAAATCACCCAAGTCACTTTCATACTAAATTTTCTGATTTGCAGAAACTTTTAGAGGAATCCAGTTTAAAAAATGTATTAACAGATCCGGGGGAGCCAAGATGGCGGCGTGAGTAGAGCAGTGGAAATCTCCTCCCAAAAACACATAGAGCTATGAAAATATAACAAAGAAAAATCTTCCTAAAATAGAGACCACAGGACACAGGACAACATCCAGACCACATCCACACCTGCAAGAACCCAGCGCCTTGTGAAGGGGGTAAGATACAAGCCCCAGCCCGGCGGGACCCGAGCGCCCCTCCCCCCGGCTCCCGGCGGGTGGAGAGAAACCGGAGCAGTTTTTTTTTTTTGGCGAGCGCTTTTTGGAAGCCTTAGAGGGACGGGCCCCCGTTGCTGGGGAGGCAGGGTGGCGGGACCGGTGAGGAGTTGCCTGGGAACGGCGCCGGAGGACAAAGAATATCCCGCGTTTCTCCCTGCGAGACCTGGGGGCGGGTGCCTGAGACCGGTGCCTGAGGACGGAGGAGGTCGCGCGTTTTTCCCCTTTTTTTTTTTTCTCTTTTTGGCAAGCGCTTTTTGGAAGCCTTGAAGGGACGGGGACCCCAGTGCTAGGGAGGCACGGTGGCGGGACTGGTGAGCGGGTGGCTGGGACCGGCGCCTGAGGACAAAGAATATCCCCCGTTTTTCCCTGCGGGACCGGTGGGCGGGTGCCTGAGACCGGCACTTGAGGACAGAGGAAATCGCGCGTTTTTCCCCTTTTTTTTTTCTCTTTTCTGCGAGTGCTTTTTGGAAGCCTAAAAGGGACAGGGACCCCGGAGCTAGGGAGGCAGGGCGGCGGGACTGGTGAGCGGGTGCCTGGGACCGGCACCTGAGGACAAAGAATATCCCGCATTTTTCCCTGTGGGACTGGTGGGTGGGTGCCTGAGACCAGCACCTGAGGACGGAAGAAATCGCGCGTTTTTCCCCTTTTTTTTTCTCTCTTTTTGCCAAGTGCTTTTTGGAAGCCTTGAAGGGACAGGGACCCCGGTGCTAGGGAGGCAGGGCGGCGGGACTGGTGAGCGGGTGCGTGGGACCAGTGCCTGAGGACCAAGAATATTGAGCGTTCCTTCCCTGCGGGACCGGTGGGTGGGTGCTTTTTGGAAGCCTTGAAAGGACAGGGACCCTGGTGCTAGGGAGACAGGGCAGCAGGACCAGTGCGCGGGTGCCTGGGACCGGCACCTGAGGAAAAAAAAAAAAAATCGCGTGTTTTTTCTTTTTTTTTTCCTTTCTGTTCCCTCTCTCATTGTTGCTGTTGTTGTTTTGGTTTGGAGAGTGCTTTTTGGAAATATTAAAGGGGCAGGAGAGGTCACTTAGACCAGAAGCAGGGAATCTGGGGATCTCTGGGCACTCTAACCCCCTGGGCAGCAGGGAGCACAGAGGCCCCTTACGGAGATAAATAGTCTCCTGGCTGCTCCCCCTCTAACGGGGCTCCACCATTTTGGAGGAACAGCCCCAGCCAGGCCAAGCCCACAGCAACAGTGGAGATAAACCCCAAAGCAACTGGGCAGGAAGCAGAAGCCCTGTCTGCGCACAGCTGCCCAGCACAAGCCACTAGAGGTCGCTATTCTCCCAGGAAAAGGCTACAAACCAACAAGAAGGGAAGCTCTTCCAGCGGTCACTTGTACCAGCTCTGCAGACTATCTCTATCACCATGAAAAGGCAAAACTACAGGCAGACAAAGATCACAGAGACAACACCTGAGAAGGAGACAGACCTAACTAGTCCTCCTGAAAAAGAATTCCAAATAAAAATCATGAACATGCTGACAGAGATGCAGAAAAAAATGCAAGAGCAATGGGATGAGATGCAGAGAAAAATGCAAGAGCAGTGGGATGAGATGCAGAGAAAAATGCAAGAGCAGTGGGATGAAGTCCGGAAGGAGATCACAGATGTCAGGAAAGAGATCACAGAAGTGAAACAATCCCTGGAAGGATTTATAAGCAGAATGGATAAGATGCAAGAGGCCATTGAAGGAATAGAAGCCAGAGAACAGGAACGTATAGAAGCTGACATAGAGAGAGATAAAAGGATCTCCAGGAATGAAACAACACTAAGAGAAATATGTGACCAATACAAAAGGAAAAACATTCGTATTATAGGGATACCAGAAGAGGAAGAAAGAGGAAAAGGGATAGAAAGTGTCTTTGAAGAAATAATTGCTGAAAACTTCCCCAAACTGGGGGAGGAAATAATCGAAAAGACCATGGAATTATACAGAACCCCCAACAGAAAGGATCCAAGGAGGACAACACCAAGACACATAATAATTAAAATGGCAAGGATCAAGGACAAGGAAAGAGTTTTAAAGGCAGCTAGAGAGAAAAAGGTCACCTATAAAGGAAAACCAATCAGGCTAACATCAGACTTCTCAACAGAAACCCTACAGGCCAGAAGAGAATGGCATGATATACTTAATGCAATGAAACAGAAGGGCCTTGAACCAAGGATACTGTATCCAGCACGACTATCATTTAAATATGATGGTGGGATCAAACAATTCCCAGATAAGCAAAAGCTGAGGGAATTTGCTTCCCACAAACCACCTCTACAGGGCATCCTACAGGGACTGCTCTAGATGGGAGCACCCCTAAAAAGAGCACAGAACAAAACACACAACATATGAAGAAGGGAGGAGGAGGAATAAGAAGGGAGAGAAGAAAAGACTCTCCAGACAGTGTATATAACAGCTCAATAAGCGAGCTAAGTTAGGCAGTAAGATACTAAAGAAGCTAACCTTGAACCTTTGGTAACCACGAATCTAAAGCCTGCAATGGCAATAAGTACATATCTTTCAATAGTCACCCTAAATGTAAATGGACTTAATGCACCAATCAAAAGACATAGAGTAATAGAATGGATAAAAAAGCAAGACCCATCTATATGCTGCTTACAAGAAACTCACCTTAAACCCAAAGATAAGCATAGACTAAAAGTCAAGGGATGGAAAAACATATTTCAGGCAAACAACAGTGAGAAGAAAGCAGGGGTTGCAGTACTAATATCAGACAAAATAGACTTCAAAACAAAGAAAGTAACAAGAGATAAAGAAGGCCACTACATAATGATAAAGGGCTTAGTCCAACAAGAGGATATAACCATTCTAAATATATATGCACCCAATACAGGAGCACCAGCATATGTGAAGCAAATACTAACAGAACTAAAGAGGGAAATAGACTGCAATGCATTCATTGTAGGAGACTTCAACACACCACTCACCCCAAAGGATAGATCCACCGGGCAGAAAATAAGTAAAGACACACAGGCACTGAACAACACACTAGAACAGATGGACCTAATAGACATCTATAGAACTTTACATCCAAAAGCAACAGGATATACATTCTTCTCAAGTGCACATGGAACATTCTCCAGAATAGACCACATAATAGCTCACAAAAAGAGCCTCAGTAAATTCCACAATATTGAAATTCTACCAACCAATTTTTCAGACCACAAAGGTATGAAAGTAGAAATAAATTCTACAAAGAAAACAAAAAGGCTCACAAACACATGGAGGCTTAACAACATGCTACTAAATAATCAATGGATCAATGAACAAATCAAAATAGAGATCAAGGAATATATAGAAACAAATGACAACAACAACACTAAGCCCCAACTTCTGTGGGATGCAGCGAAAGCAGTCTTAAGAGGAAAGTATATAGCAATCCAGGCACACTTGAAGAAGGAAGAACAATCCCAAATGAATAGTCTAACATCACAATTATTAAAACTGGAAAAAGAAGAACAAATGAGGCCTAAAGTCAGCAGAAGGAGGGACATAATAAAGATCAGAGAAGAAATAAACAAAATTGAGAAGAATAAAACAATAGCAAAAATCAACGAAACCAAGAGCTGGTTCTTTGAGAAAATAAACAAAATAGATAAGCCTCTAGCCCAACTTATTAAGAGAAAAAGAGAGTCAACACAAATCAACATAATCAGAAATGAGAATGGAAAAATCACGACAGACTCCACAGAAATACAAAGAATTATTAAAGACTACTATGAAAACCTATATGCCAACAAGCTGGAAAACCTAGAAGAAATGGACAACTTCCTAGAAAAATACAACCTCCCAAGACTGACCAAGGAAGAAACACAAAAGTTAAACAAACCAATTACAAGCAAAGAAATTGAAACAGTAATCAAAAAACTACCCAAGAACAAAACCCCGGGGCCGGACGGATTTACCTCGGAATTTTATCAGACACACAGAGAAGACATAATACCCATTCTCCTTAAAGTGTTCCACAAAATAGAAGAAGAGGGAATACTCCCAAACTCATTCTATGAAGCCAACATCACCCTAATACCAAAACCAGGCAAAGACCCCACCAAAAAAGAAAATTACAGACCAATATCCCTGATGAACGTAGATGCAAAAATACTCAATAAAATATTAGCAAACAGAATTCAACAGTATATCAAAAGGATCATACACCATGACCAAGTGGGGTTCATCCCAGGGATGCAAGGATGGTACAACATTCGAAAATCCATCAACATCATCCACCACATCAACAAAAAGAAAGACAAAAACCACATGATCATCTCCATAGATGCTGAAAAAGCATTTGACAAAATTCAACATCCATTCATGATAAAAACTCTCAGCAAAATGGGAATAGAGGGCAAGTACCTCAACATAATAAAGGCCATATATGATAAACCCACAGCCAGCATTATACTGAACAGCGAGAAGCTGAAAGCATTTCCACTGAGATCGGGAACCAGACAGGGATGCCCACTCTCCCCACTGTTATTTAACATAGTACTGGAGGTCCTAGCCACGGCAATCAGACAAAACAAAGAAATACAAGGAATCCAGATTGGTAAAGAAGAAGTTAAACTGTCACTATTTGCAGATGATATGATACTGTACATAAAAAACCCTAAAGACTCCACTCCAAAACTACTAGAACTGATATCGGAATACAGCAAATTTGCAGGATACAAAATCAACACACAGAAATCTGTAGCTTTCCTATACACTAACAACGAATCAATAGAAAGAGAAATCAGGAAAACAATTCCATTCACCATTGCATCAAAAAGAATAAAATACCTAGGAATAAACCTAACCAAGGAAGTGAAAGACTTATACTCTGAAAACTACAAGTCACTCTTAAGAGAAATTAAAGGGGACACTAATAAATGGAAACTCATCCCATGCTCATGGCTAGGAAGAATTAATATCGTCAAAATGGCCATCCTGCCGAAAGCAATATACAAATTTGATGCAATCCCTCTCAAATTACCAGCAACATTCTTCAATGAATTGGAACAAATAATTCAAAAATTCATATGGAAACACCAAAGACCCCGAATAGCCAAAGCAATCCTGAAAAAGAAGAATAAAGTAGGGGGGATCTCACTCCCCAACTTCAAGCTCTACTACAAAGCCATAGTAATCAAGACAATTTGGTACTGGCACAAGAACAGAGCCACAGACCAGTGGAACAGATTAGAGACCCCAGAAATTAACCCAAACATATATGGTCAATTAATATTTGATAAAGGAGCCATGGACATACAATGGCAAAATGACAGTCTCTTCAACAGATGGTGCTGGCAAAACTGGACAGCTACATGTAGGAGAATGAAACTGGACCATTGTCTAACCCCATATACAAAGGTAAACTCAAAATGGATCAAAGACCTGAATGTAAGTCACGAAACCATTAAACTCTTGGAAAAAAACATAGGCAAAAACCTCTTAGACATAAACATGAGTGATCTCTTCTTGAACATATCTCCCCGGGCAAGGAAAACAACAGCAAAAATGAGCAAGTGGGACTACATTAAGCTGAAAAGCTTCTGTACAGCGAAAGACACCATCAATAGAACAAAAAGGAACCCTACAGTATGGGAGAATATATTTGAAAATGACAGATCTGATAAAGGCTTGACGTCCAGAATATATAAAGAGCTCACACGCCTCAACAAACAAAAAACAAATAACCCAATTAAAAAATGGGCAGAGGAACTGAACAGAAAGTTCTCCAAAAAAGAAATACAGATGGCCAAGAGACACATGAAAAGATGCTCCACATCGCTAATTATCAGAGAAATGCAAATTAAAACTACAATGAGGTATCACCTCACACCAGTAAGGATAGCTGCCATCCAAAAGACAAACAACAACAAATGTTGGCGAGGCTGTGGAGAAAGGGGAACCCTCCTACACTGCTGGTGGGAATGTAAATTAGTTCAACCATTGTGGAAAGCAGTATGGAGGTGCATCAAAATGCTCAAAACAGACCTACCATTTGACCCAGGAATTCCACTCCTAGGAATTTACCCTAAGAACGCAGCAATCAAGTTTGAGAAAGACAGATGCACTCCTATGTTTATCGCAGCACTATTTACAATAGCCAAGAATTGGAAGCAACCTAAACGTCCATCTGTAGATGAATGGATAAAGAAGATGTGGTACATATACACAATGGAACACTACTCAGCCATAAGAAGTGGAAAAATCCAACCATTTGCAGCAACATGGATGGAGCTGGAGAGTATTATGCTCAGTGAAATAAGCCAAGCGGAGAAAGAGAAATACCAAATGATTTCACTCATCTGAGGAGTATAGGAACAAAGGAAAAACTGAAGGAACAAAACAGCAGCAGAATTACAGAACCCAAAAATGGACTAACAGGTACCAAAGGGAAAGGAACTGGGGAGGATGGGTGGGCAGGGAGGGATAAGGGGGGGGAAGAAGAAGGGGGGTATTAAGATTAGCATGCATGGGGGGGAGGGAGAAAGGGGAGGGTGGGCTGCACAACACAGAGAGGACAAGTAGTGACTCTACAACATTTTGCTAAGCTGATGGACAGTAACCGTAATGTGGTTGTTAGGGGGGACCTGATATAGGGGAGAGCATAGTAAACATAGTATTCTTCAGGTAAGTGTAGATTAAAAATTTAAAAAAAAAAAAAGAAAGAAAGAAAGAAAAGGGGGATTACTCCTTAACAGGATAAAACTATTGGTAAATCAAAGATCAATGCATGCTTTAAATATCCTTAATGTTGATCACTTAAAGGGTGTCAGATGATCAGCTATGGAGGTACTCTTTTCTGATAATATTCCTTTCTCTTAATTAAAAAAAAAAAAAAAAAAAGCAGTTACTGTGTGCTGACCTCCAATGAGTTCTGCACAGTGGTATAGAGGGCATGTCAAAGTGTGGGCAAAGGGTCTGTTTGTTTCTATGCAGAAGATCAAGGCCTAGCTTGGATACCCAGAAAATGAACTAAGATACGATATGAGGAGGAGCTTCCGGCATCAGCACTCTCTGGAGGACTCGTGCCGGGGGATGATCATCAAAAAGCCTCCACAGGGATCCGGACGATGCTGCGGTTGTGGCTGCATCCAGCCCACCATCTCCTGGACTTGCCATAAGAAGGAGGAGGGAGATGTCTAGGCTGGCATGTGCATACAGTGAGACAACGAATTTGACTGGATCTGTACTGTTGGAACTCAACCAGGAGTTGGGAGGGGTGCAAGTTGTAGCACCCCAAAATCTCATGACTATAGACTATCTATGGTTAAAAGAACATATGGGATGTGAACAGATCCCAGAAATGGGCTGCTTTAATTTGTCTGATGGTTCAAGTACAGTTGGAAAATATCCATCATATCATAGATAAATTTTCACAAATGCCTAGGGTGCCTAAATGGTTTTCTTGGCTTCACTGGAGATGGCTGGTAATTATAGATTTGCTTTGTTTATGTCACCGTATTCCTATTATGTCAATATGTGTGTGCAAATTAGTTAGTAGTTTAAAACCTATACATACTTAAGGTACTATACAAGAAGATATGTCAAAGAAATAATCAATCCTCCCAAGTTTCCTTCATATGCTACATCTATAGCTTTTCTTCTTCCTTCCTAATTACAAACTTTAAATAGAATTCGTGCCTCATATCGAATTTACCGAGTATCATAATTCCTCCAGGTGGTAAAGATACCTCGAGACAAGTGCTGGGCATAGAAGCCACAGGGCATAAATCTGCAAAGAAGTAAAAAGCTAACCTTTGCAAACAATATGGCTTCTCTCTCACTTACCAACTTTACATTTCCCTGTATGGCCCCGGAAGATGACTGGTTAGCCAGAGACGGGTAAGATTCCTCAAGGGAGGAACAACCTAAGACAGGCACAGTCGCAGGGGGGCCATCAGGTGAGAATTTGGGGATCAACAGAGGTGAGGCTCAGAACCTCACCCCCCCTGCTTTGAGAGAAATCTTCTGCATCCGTGGATGTCTTGCTGCCCTTGTCTAGCCTGGATTAATACTTAGTCCATAGGCACACACCTGATCATCTGATCATCTACATTTGCCTTCTTACAGCACTAAACTATGTTTTCTACCTTTATCTTGCATCTACCTACCTTTTCAGCATTTTATTAAAAATAAAAATAATAATAATAATAGGAGAAATGTGGGATCAACATATAAATCAAGTACAAAAATCAAATGAATATTCATATTTGACCTGATGGTTTATAGGTCATATTGCATGATCAAAACCGAAAGTTTCTGTGATGACTGCCCTTGTACTGTTCACCATGTAAGAATTTATTCACTCTGTAAGAATTCGTTCACCATGTAAGAACTTGTTCGTTATGCTTCAGAAGATTGGAGACTGACGAGAATTAGGCTTGAGATGGATTAATGATTGTACATTGAGCATTGACCCCCCTATAGTGAATTTTATTGTTGTTAACAACCATTTGATCAATAAATATGAGAGATGCCCTCTCAAAAAAAAAAAAAAAAAAAAAATGTATTAACAAAAGAGGTCAAGGTCACCAAGCTTACTCATTCTCCAAGACTGCCTCCCTCCACTTAATTATGCTTCGAGCAGTTATTATGTATCTCTGAGCATCTGGGCTTAACTAAGCATCATGGGAGTGTACAAAAGATAATACATGTCCACTTAGCCTCAAGGAGCTTGTGTTCCAGCTAAACCAATCTCTATTGTTCCCTAGGCCTCAGATACTCCAGAGATAAAACAAACTATCACCTCTTATGTGCCTCATGTGTGACCTACACAATTTGATTCAGGTAGAATCCAGGTCACTTAGAACTTCAAGCCCAAGAGCACGTGATGAGAAGGGAGAAGCAGGAATAGGTCAAGATTGACCCAAACGCTGTTGGTCTCATTGTTTCCTTTTAATCCAGACTCTACAGAGAAGGGAATGTGGACATTACTCCCCTCATTCATAAAATCACTCACTTGGACAATTAAGGCATCTTGCAGCCACAGAGCCTCAACCCTATCAAATGCCTAACCTAGGCCTAGGGTCATTTACCCCAAGATAGTCAGCAGAGAGTCCAGGATGGACTGAGGCAGACAGTTCAAGAGCAAACAGGCACACACAGCCTTATCAATATTTGAATAGCCATATGCAACTGGAAAAACAGTTTCTTTGAAAAATGACACTCAGCTTTCCACCTGCTGATGTGAGATTGTGTGGAGCTCAAACGGAACTAGTCATTCTCGTCTTGCACAGGAAGCATGATTACAGGCTCAGCTAGTTACCTCCAGCCCTGATATTTGACCCTGATGCAGAGAGATCAGATAATACAGTTAATTCTACATTTCCTAGCTGGTGAGCTGAGTCACAGCAGTACTCCCTCCCTCCTAGCCTTTGCCCGCATTTCAGAGAGGCCATCCCTGTCTTTTCAGTCTTCCTGCAATTAGGACACAACTGAGTAATGCTCTTAGAGCTTTGGAAATGGCACAGAACTCGGTTTGATCTTTTGCTACCAAGGCTAATTACTGTGGATTTTAGAACATCTTCCATTTGCTAGTTCACTGTTGTGAGAAAACCAGCCATTGGTTAAACAAACACACTTTTTGGCTAGGAAAACACTGCCAACTAGACTGTTTCACTGATCATTGCAATGGTTGTGCTGGTTGAGCCGCCAATCTCTCTCCATTCCCAAAAGACTAGCCAAGCATGTAAATCCCTTTCCTGCCATTGGTTTAGAAATGGTCATGTGACCCAATCCTTGCCAATAAAATTCAGAGAGAAATGGGCTGGTGGGCTTCTGAAAAACAGTTTCTTCCACCCTAAAAAGGGATACAGGAAGACACAACCTCTCTTCTCCATCTGGATGTTGTCATTTTGAATTGAACATCTGAAACTCACATGGAGGTGAACGGTCTTCAGATTGTATCCAACCTGAAAATAAATTCTATATATAGATGGATGGAATCTAGGTCCGTGATAACACTGAGGACTTGATGAATCAGTCAAACAAGGAGCCAAACTTCTAGGCTTTTGTAACACAACACAATAATTTACTTATTGTATAAGCAATCTGAGTCTGTGTTCAGTTCCTTGCAGCTGCTAACATTATAATTTAACTCAAAATTATTAATCTAAATGCTGTACTTCATTTCTCTTGAAAGAGCAACTTCATATTAGACCTCCCTGCTTCCATAGAACATTATCATTCAGAGATCTTTCAAGAAAAAGGGCAAGTACCAAACAATACTACCCATGCCCAAGTCCACCTTCCCCCAACCCATGTTAATACAATGAGAGCAACTTCAGAGAGAATACTCTAATGGGTCAAACAAACTTCACCAAGCCAATCCTTCAGATCATGGATAAATTATCAACACTTGTGCAGGGCCACCTTAAGTGTAAGAGCCACATGTATGGAATACTTGAAGGGCAGTGAGGGCTTTACCCCACTGAAGAGATTGACCCTTCTGAGCTGAAGTAATTATTGTTAAATGTAAATGCCCATTGAGGGGTCATTTGTTAAGCCTTACTGACATTAAATTTTCAGTGTAAGCTCATCAAATCTTTCCTGAGAGCAAAATTTAAGATGGGGGGTGTTGGAAAGAGACTATCATTACAGTGAGCACTTAGAACCCAAGAAAGAAGGGAAACATAAAAAGCATGAAGGTGAATGAAGGTGAAGCAAGGGCCTTGCCGACAAGATATCTACTACTGTGCAATCCTCCTACCAGAACTCATTGCCTTTATTCAATCTGTGGAGGTCAGGTGACCATACGTAACGATATTCTCAAGCCACAAGAACCCAGGTTTCCCCTCAGAACCTAGCCAGGGTCTGACAAGAGGAGATGCCACCAAGGTAGAATGGCAGCTCAATCAACCCAAATGCATCAACACCCCATTGGAGCTGTATCAGTCTCTGTGCCAGCCAGGAGGCAGGCAAACCATCAACCTGTGAGACTAGCCAACTCAACCTGGCAATCAGTCATAGATGCAGAAGCCAGATGGCCTTCACATCAGGACACCAGACTGGCTGAACATTCCTGTAACTCTCTACCTACCACCGTCTGGGATCAGTCATTTCACTTTAAAAACCACTGGATATCAAATTTTAGTAGCACAACCACCAAATAATTTTACAAAGCACTGGATTTATATGACTGTAGCACTGAAAACAAGCAGAACTTCTGTTATCATTGCAAAGACTTAGTAGTTCCTATTGCATACTTTTAAAAAGATCAAATTGTTTCAAAAATTGATAAATATCCCTATTTTCCAGATTGCTAAAGTGAGTTACCAAGACTGTAAGAAAGTTACCACGATATATACAAACCCTCTGTTAATCCTCCACCCTGAGAGCCCCCCTGCATTTCCTTCTTCACACGAGGCCCCACTGACTGGAGTGGTGTGGAGCTTTAACAGAACATTGATCCCCGAGGAAACTCAGGCTAATATCACATCTAATCCGGTTTTACATGGTGCCTTTAAGTTGGAATTTTTCATTTTCTAAATACATTCGGGACACAAAAGACATAGCATGTAAATAGTTCACTCTTTCTCCTTCCCTCTCTTGATGTCCAGTCCCTCAAGTCCCCAGAAACAACCCATTTCTTGAGCAGCCTTCCAGATATAATCTGTGCATATATAGTACACACAGACAAAATTCATAGACTGTTTTGCTCTTTAAATTGCAAAATCCCACGGCAAAGTCCCAGATATGTAATTGCATAGAATCTTACAGGAACACAACATATATGTTAGAAATGTTCAACATTTGGCAAGGTTTAGAGGAAGGGACGAGGTTTCTCACAATGATTTCAAACCGAAGAGACATACTCCTCATTTTTAGATCTGCCATCTTTTCTGAACACACTTTTAGACTGTATCCGCTCTAGAAGTGACAGCTTTCATAAAAGCAGTATTCATGATTTAAAATAAGATTTATCATTTTATGGGAACTATCTTTCAAGCTTCAAGAGGAAGCTCAAAGCTCTACCAATTTAGGATCATATGAGAAAGTCCATATTCACTCTATATATGGGCCTCATTATTTTGTAGTCTTTGAACCTGTCTCCTCTAAGCCTTTGTTTTTCTGGACCAAGAAGTCTTCTTCATACCTAACCAAACCTGTACAATATTGCTTCTGATGGCTCACAGAAGGAAGCTGAGAGCCACGGCAATCCCAGCCTCAGGCAAATTGAACCTGCTATGTTTTTAAAATCAGTTAGGTGACAGGTTTGCTGAAACAGGGCATTAGCAGTCATGCATGTGGTAACTAAATCCGTATTTAGACCTGAAGGTCAGACCATTCCACATGATGGGAGAATGGCAATAATAACCAGCTTTGCAACTGGATACCCAACAGAGTTTAAGAACCAGATGGGAAAGTTATCTATTTTCAAATCTCTGCAAAACTCCCCTTAGTTTAGAAGGAATATAATCCAGTCATCTGTGCTACTAAATCCAATACCTCTTTCAATGCTAATTCATATACACAGTTTGTTGGCAATGTCTTGCAGCAATAATGAGTAGCATTTTATATGAGCAAATGCCCAGAAGAAAAACACATTCCTAAATGGTAAGAATAAAAGTTATTCTTAAAAATATAAAATCAGAAGAAAAGTAACCATGTATCACTGCTTCACATCAATAACATAGAAAAACTGAGCCCTTAATACCAAGAGGAATGGAAGGTCTCTGCTAGTGAAACTGTGTATAAAGATGTTAACTAGAGCCAGTCCAAGGTGTTCTGCCTGGAGTTGATGTCAGAGTCACAGGTAATAGCATCTGAAACCCTGGCCCGTGATCTCAGGCAAATGCAAGTCACAAGGACAAAGAACGGGAATGTAGACCCCTTGCATAAGTCATCCCCCCAGCTTAAAGACAACCCCAAAGCTGTGGCGTACAGCTGCTGGGTGACATTTTTACAGCATGGTTAGGAACAAAAGAGAAAAGCTGCCCCTCTCAAATGGTTCAATGCAACCTGCATCAGTAGACACATCGGGAGCACCAATTATCAGAAGATAACTGAGGGCCAGCACACTCTATGTTCTGTACAGACAGCAGGAAACACATCTGGTCCCCAGTCCAAATGCAGCCCACACGGTCTCCTGGGGAGCAGGCTCGGTTTGCAAATCCTGGCAGATCGCAAAACTCATCTGGCATTTGCCCCAGCATGAACTACCACTCCCTCTCATTCCTGCACTCTGTATTTTTTTTTAAACAAGCCATTCTCAGCCACCGCAAACACTTTGGTGGGAAACACAGGGGGGCCCTCATCCCTTTACCCAAAATAAAATAACGTCAGCCAGAGGCAAAGGCCAAAGAGGTGGAGCCTGCGGGCCATTTTGCAAAAGTTTCAAATATGCTGGTACAGACCCCATTAAAAGAATCGTGAAGTGGAAACAGTCAAGCCTCTCCTTTTCTCTTTAGTGGTCTCTCCCTCCCTAATTACAAACTTCTGCATTTATAAAAAAGAAACAAAGAGACCTCACATTAAGTTATATTATCAGTGCTGGCTGTTGGAAACAAACTTACATTTTGCAAATTTAATATTAAAAGACTTAAATTGAAAACTTTAAAAGATGTGTATCCTCTGTGATGACTTAAGCCCCAAACAGGTCTCTGAGGATAAGACTGAACAAGGAACTAGTGAGCTGTCCCACCTTGGCCAAAGCCTTTCGGAAATATGCAGCGGCCTCAGATTTTCCATACTCTTCTGCTGATCTTTCCTCTGAAGAGGGAGGAAGCAAATTTCCTGGCTGGACAGTTAAAGAAGCCAAATAAAGTAGTCTTCCTTCTAATGTGAAGGGACCTTTCCAACACATACACACACGCACACGCAGGTTGCATATATTTATCTTGAAATATAAATAAGAAAGTAAAGGGAGAAAGAGAGAATATGACAGCGAAGGCCAGAAAATCCTACATTATTTTGTTTCTTTTTTAAAAAACCTTCCCACAAAAATTAGCAAACTAAATAGAAGCATATTATTCTCCAAACACCTACTCCCTGTCCCGCTTTACAGTACTCATAGCAATAGGAAAGGGTATTATAGATGTGAAAAGGCCTCGGGGGAAAATAGTGCAGGTTGCTATAGGAATGCAAAGTGTCATTACTCTTATGAAAAGTTTAAAAGGGCCATCTGCCCAGACCTACATGTTCAGATAAAAAACTCACACCTCTCTCCAAATCTCTTCATTCTAGGCATTCTTCTTCCCAAACACTTCCCCTTCCCAGTTCCGTGTCCCAAGCTGTTCCTTGGAAGACAGCGCTTCCCCCTTTCCAGGCGCCCCTTGCCTGCCCCACCGAGTCCTCACCGTGTGATACAGGAGAGCCTCGGTGTCCCCGGGCTCTGACAGCTCGCTCAGCTTGCGGTCCCACTGCAGGACGCTCTGTTCCCCGCTCTCCAGCACCTCCATGGCGGTCTGAGGCGCGCTGGGCCGAGGATGCTGAGGGCGGGAGGGTAGGGGGCACGGCCGCCTCGGAGACGAGATCTGGCTCGGCGGGTGTGCGTGTGTGTGTAGCTTATACACTTGGAAAGGAAAACGTCCGCTGCTCTCTGCCTGAGAGAGCTGCCAACTGCTCGCGTCCGGCGTCCTCGGAGATCTGGGAATCTCCGGGGGAGACAGGCTGTCCAGGGATCCGGCCGAAGGGTGAAGGGGTTACAGCAGGATGTGCATCCGAAATAAAGACAGGTCTGCTCTCATCTCAAGAAAATCCTTTCGCAATAAGCCAATTTGCCACTACAGCTTCAGACACAAACTTTTGAGACTCCCCAGAGCTCCTCCGCTCTGCTCCAGGACGCAGCTACAACTCCACCTCCGTCCAGGGCATTGACCAATCGGATACGCACATCGCCCGTTCTACCCAATCAGAAGTCTGCTCTCCGCTCTGTTCCCGTCCCCAGAGGCAAGAGCAGCGGCAACCCGCCCACTCCCCCCGCCAGGTTTTGGAATGTGGGCGGGGAGCGCCCTTGACGTCAGCGGGGGACGTGTCCCGCCCAGCTGCGGATCTCTGAGGCAGCGGACCAATGGAGTGCTTGCGATCAGGCGTGAGGGACTGGGGCCTCTGCTAGTGATAAAGGGGACCTGGGAGAGACAGCCAATCAGATAGGGACAAGAATACACTTTTATTAAAGGGGGAGGGTAAACTCCGTCGCCTTGCTGAGACGCCACAGAAACTAGGGTGCAAACCAGGAGGAGGAGAGTTGCTGTGCGGGCGGGTTTATATGCTGCCTTAAATATTTTCAAGTACATTAGCTCATTTGGGTCTTTTGGGATTTTTAAAAAATGAATTACATATTACAAATGTAAACAGTCCCCATTGTGCATGAATTGGCATTAGCACAATTCTAACAAATTGACATTGCTCGGTCTTCACATTTTTGGCCCTCTCTGTTAACGCTCTCATGTTGACATGTTTTTTATGGGCTTCACTGATTCTGTTTTCTTCTGTTACTCAACATACTCTACCCACAGCCAATGCTTGCTTTTCCAGGTCCTGGAGCAGTGAGCTAAAGGCCTTGAACTCGTAAGAGCTTTTATCTCAGTGAAGGAGTCAAGAAGTAAGGAAATAAAGGCATAATATAATTTTGGTAACTTGTAACTGCTGTAAAGAAAAATAGAAGGTAAAATGATGGAACGGGTCAGTGCTATTTTAGAGAGCAGTCAGGGGTGTTCTTTCTGGGAAGGTGACATCTGAGCACACTGATGAATGAAATGAGGTGTGGCGAGGTGGTGTGTTGCTGGCTGATGGAGAGGCCAGTGCGGGGCAGCATGGTGTGCCAGGCAGTAAGTGATGGGAAAGGGGCAGGAGCCTGCCTAGATTAGGGGAGATATCATCGAAGTATTTTCCCCAACATTGTGATTTCTGTTCCTCTTTTCGACTCCTCCTTTTAAGGAAATAAAGTCCTTGGATATACAGTTTGCTCATTTTAAATGTAAAAGAGTCTTAAGCGATTGTCTCTAGGAGTTTCTTACAATGGTACATTCAGGTGTTAGTTATTATTTTATCCACTCTGCAAATATTTTTTGGTGGGCAGGGTCAGTCAGATGTCTTGGAACTCTATGTTTTCTTTAAGCAGAACTTAAAATTTATAAAAATAATATGTAAATTCCATTTGTCTCGTCCTATCTCTTGAGTCTTTTTAGAATATTTTAGTGCTTAAGTAGAAATTCTAATTTACGCCCACACACCTTTCCTCATATAATAGGTTCTCATTTTTCTCTTGATCCTTGGTTTTTATTTTCCAATCTGTTACCTCCTTCATCACACCCTTCTCCTAGGTCACCTTTTCAATGTCTAAAGACCTTTCCTATTTTTTTTAGCATAACACTCAAGGTGAGCAAGTGAGGTAAGAAACAGGCACAGACCCCCTGAGTAATGAAATACAAACATTTACCTGTCAAACGTTTCTGCTCTGGACAAAGTCAGCTACAGGTTATGGCCCATATGGTAGGCAGTTTCTGAGATGGCGCGAGTGATCCTAGCTCCTGGTTTACACACCCTCATGTGCTTCCCTCCATGAGTGTGGGCTGGACTTGGGGACTTCCTTCTAACAAACAGAATATGGAAAAGTGATGGGCCGCCAAAAGAGATTCTGGTTCCTGACTTCCTCCTGCTCTCCTCCTTGCTCGCTCTGAGGAAAACTGGCTGCCATGCTGTGGGCTGCACCATGGAGAGGCCCGTAGAGCAAGGAACTGAGGACGGTGTCCAGCCAACAGCCAACAAGGAACTGAACCCTCAGTCCAACAACCCATTAGCACCTGAGTCCTCCTAACAGGCATGTGAGCAAGTGTGGAAGCAGACCCTCCCAAGTCCAGCCCTGTGATGACTGCAGCACTGGGACAGACGTGGAGCCAGAGGACTCAGCTAAGCTGCACCCAGATTCGTGGCCCTCAGAAACTAAGGGAAATTAATGTATGTTGTTTTAAGCCACTAGGACTTTCCTTCATAGAATAAATAATATAATAATTGGTACCCTAAATGCTGACTTGATTTATCTGCCTTCCAATCATAACGTCACAATCCCTAATGCTGTTTCTTCAGCCTCCTTTGTTTCCTGTATCCTGCTCCCATTCAGCGTACACAACACTCTTCACCAGTACATTTCTCCTTCTACACCTTGAGTCTAGAGTCTGTCCCCTCACCTCTTATTCTGAGGACTTAGCAATTCAGTTGACTTTTTATTCCAGCTCATCTGGCATCTTTTAATTTAAAGGAATTAAAAAGGAGCAGCACTTGCTCTCCTGTCTGTTCTTTTCTTTTCTTTTTTGAGATACAATTGACACCTAACACTATATTAGTTTCAGGGGTACAACATAATTTGATATTTGTGTAGACGGCAAAGTGAGCACCACAACATCTAGTTTTAATAAGCATGCTGTACATTACATCCCCAGGACTTTGTTGTTTCATAACTGGATGTTTTTGACTTTTGATACCCTTCATCCCCAACATTTCACTCACCTCCCCACTCCCTGCTTCTGGCAACCACTCATCTGTTCTCTGTACCTACAAGTTCAGGTTTTTTTGTTTTTGTTTGTATACTCCATGTGTTAAGTGAGAGAATACAGTATTTGTCTCTCTGTCTCACTTATTTCACTTAGCGTGATGTCATTAGCATGGGCATTTTCTTTATCCATTCATCTGTTGATGGACACTTGGGTTGCTTCCATGTCTTGTCTAGTGTAAATATGCTTCAGTGAAAATGGGGATGTAGATATCTTTTTGATTTAGTGTTTTCATTTCCTTCAGATAGATACCCCAGGGTGGATTTGCTGTATCATTTGGTATTTTTTTTTCTTAGGGATCTGCGTACTGTTTTCCATGGTGGCCACATCAATTTATACTCTCAACCAAAAGTACACAAGGGTTCCCTTTTCTCCACATCCTTACCAACTTCTTATTTCTTGTCTTTTTTATAATAGCCATTCGAACAAGAGTGAGGTGATATCTCATTGTAGTTTTGATTGCATTTCCCTCATGATCTGTTATGTTGAGCACCTTTTCATGCACATGTTGGCCATCTGTGTGTCTTCTTTGGGAAAAATGTCTGTTCCGATCCACAGCCCGTATTTTAATTGTTTGGTTTGTTGCTATAAAATTATATGAGTTCTTTATATATTTTGCATATTAAATCCATGTCAGACATATAATTCGCAAATATTTTCTCACAACTGGTAGGTTGCCTTTTCATTTTGTGGATTATTTCCTTTGCTGCAGAAAAGCTTTTTAGTTTAATGTAATCTGCCTTATTTTTAGTTTTGTTGCCCATGGTTTTCATGTTAAATATAAAAAATCATCACCAAGACCAACATCAAGAAGCTTATTGCCTATGTTTTCTTCTAGGAGTTTAAAGATTTCAGGTCTTCTATTCAAAACTTTAATCCATTTTGAGTCCATTTTTGTGTGTAGTATAAGATAGTGCTCCAGTTTCACTCTTTTGCATGTGGCTGTCCAGTTTTCCCAACACTGTTTATTAAAGAGGCTGTCCTTTCCCTATTGTATATCCTTGACTCCTTTGTCATAAATTAATTGGCTACATAAGCGTGGATGTACGTCTGGGTTCCATGTGCTATTCCATTGACCTGTGTGTCGTTTTTATGCCAATACTGTTCTGTTTTAACTACTTTACCTTTTTAATGTAGCTTAAACTCTGGAAGCATGATACCTCCAGCTTTGTTCTTTCTCAAGATTGCTTTAGCTATCTAGGGTCTTTTGTGCTTCCATACAAATTTTAGGATCCATGAACATGGAATATCTTTCCCTTTATTTGTATCTTCTTCTATTTCTTTCATCAGTGGCATACAGTTTTCAGTGTACAGGTCTTTTTCTTCCTTGGTTAAATTTATTCCTAGGTATTTTATTCTTTTTGATGTATATGGGATTATTTTCTTAATTTCCCTTTCTCACATTGCATTATTAGTATTTAGAAATGCAATAGATTTTGTATATTGGTTTTTGTATCTTGCAACTTTACTGAATTCATATATTAGCTCTTAATTGTTTTTTTGGTGAAGTCTTTAGGGTTTTCTATATATACTATCATGTCTTCTGCAAATTGTGACAGTTTTATTTCTTCTGACCATTTTACTTCTGCAAATAGTGACAGTTTTACTTCTTCCTTTATTATCTGGATGCCTTTTATTTCTTTTCATGTATCTGTTGTTCTGGCTAGGACTTCCAATACTATTTTGAGTAAAAGTGAAAGTGAGCATCCCTGTTTTGTTCCTGATCTTAGAGGGTAAGTTTCAGCTTTTCACCATTGAATATGATCTTAGCTGTGGACTTGTCATATATGGTTTTTATTATATTGAGGTGCATTACCTCTATATCCACTTTGTTGAGAGTTTTTATCATAAATGGATGTTGAGTTTTGCCAAATGTTTTTCTGCATCTGTTGAGATGATCATATGATTTTATTTTAATCCTTCATTTTGTTACTGAGATGTATTACATTGATTGATTTGTAGATAATTGTTGAACCATCCTAGCATCTCTGGAATAAGCTTACTTGGTCATGGTGTATTATCCTTTTAATGTATTGTTACGTTTGGTTTGCTAATGTTTTATTGAGGATTTCTACATCTATATTCATTCAGGGATATTGCCTGTCATTTTCTTTTCTTGTGTCCTTGTTTGGCTTTGATACCTACCAGAGAAATGCTGACCTGGAAATTCAGTTTGGATTGTTCCATCCTTTCTATTCTCTGGAAAAGTTTAAGGATTGACATTAATTCTAATTTAAATGTTTAGTAGAAGTCAACCATGAAGCCACCTAGTTCTGGACTTCTGTTTGTTAAGAGGTTTTGATTACTGATTCAGTCTCCTTACTAGTAGCCAGCTTTTTCAGATTTTCTCTTTATGATTCAGCCTTGGGAGATTATATGTTTCTAGGAATTTGCCCATTACTTCTTGGTTATCCAATTTGTTGGCCTATAATTGTTCCTTACATCTGAAGTGAGTCTCTTGTGTAGATAGGTCATATAAATGGGTCATGTTTTTGTATCCAGTCAGCCACTCTATGTCTTTTCATAGGAGAATTTATTCCTTCCACACTTAAAAGTAATTATTGATAGGTATGTACTTATTGCCATTTTGTTGGTTTGTTTTTTGGTTATTTTGTAATTTCTTTGTTCCTTTCTTCTCTTATTCTCTTCCTTTATAGTTTCATAATTTGCTGTAGTGTTATGCTTAGATTCCTTTCTCTTTATCTTTTGTGTATCTACTATAAGGCTTCTGCTTTGTGGCCACTATAATGCTTACCTAAAACACCTGTGTTTATAATAGTCTGTTTTAAGTTGATAACAACTTAAGTTTGAATGCACTCTAGACCTCTAGATTTTTAGTCCTCACACATACACACAATTTATGTTTTTGATGTCACAATTTACATCTTTTAATCTTGTGTATCCATTAGCAATTTATTGTAGTTTGGGTTACTTTTACTACTTTGCTTTTTAACCTTCATACTATCACTTTGTTGAAATTCTCACATCATTCATCCATTCCTCTGAGCTCAGCAATCATCTTATGAACGTTATTTTGAACTCTGCAAAGTAAATCACGTATCTCCATTTCATTAAGATCTTTTTCTGAGGTTTTGTCTTATTCTTTCATTGGAACATATTCCTCTTCCTCATTTTCCCTGGTTCTCTGTAACCAACTTCTCCAGTCTTGATGGACTGGAGGGTTGTTGTTCAACTCTGCCGTAGCTCTGTATTCTTTGAAACTTTGTCCAAACAGTGTACTTTATTCTTTCTGGTGTGCCATGACCTGTCAGTGTTCCAAAGGGGAGGATCCCACTCAGCACCTAGATTTAAGGTCTCTGGAATCCAGGCCCTCAGGAAGCAGCTTTTAAAGTATGCAAATACAATGCTTTCACGGAAAAACTGGGAAATGAGCATTTCTTCTGTTTCCTCTTCTCTGAGCCCTGGTGTGATAACCAGTGAAGAACCATTTCTTTGCTACCATCCCATTGAACCCATGAACACAAGCCCCACTAGCCACCAGAACCAGGCTACTAAGAGATGTGTTCTCTGGGCAGCAGCCACAAAAGTGAGTACACCAGATGTGCACAAGCTCGTTGCTCAGAGACACTGATAACCTGGGGTGGGGCAGAAGAAAGCATGAAGATGGCACTACTACTGGCCTTTCTGGTTTCTGGAGAGGATTGTAGTAAGTTCCTAGATGTGTATAATTAAAAACCTGCTTCTCAGCCACAGCTATGAAGGTAAACTAGGCCTTTTTCATAGAAAGACTGAGGTGTGTCTCAGTCTACTGTTTTTGCACCATGCCCTCTTTGGAGGCAGTAGGTGGGCAAAGGTGGTTACCCTGTTAAGAACTCTTTCTCCATTTGGTATAGTCCTGTGAGACCAGTGAGTATAAGCCCCACTGGCCAACAGAGCCAGACGATTAAGAGGTGTCTCCTGGGCACCGGCTACAAAAAAATTAGGGAGCCAGACAAATTCACAAGCTCCTTTGCAGGAGATACTGGCAACCTGGAGTGAGGCATAGGGAGAACAGAAATATGGTTCCTGCTGGCCTCCATCTCTAGAAAGTATTTCAGTAGGCCCCTAGATGAATATTAATTTAAATGTCTTCCCCTCATTCCAAAGCTTTCAGATAAGCAAATAGGCCTCTTTCCCAGAAAGACCTGATGTGTTTCAGTTAGGTGCTTTTGCACTGGGCCCTGGAGAATGGCCAGATGTGTCCATATGAGTCCTCTAAGAACCACTTCACAGTTTGCTATAGCCTTGTGGGTCTTGTGGATGCAAGCCCCATTGGCTTTCAAAGCTAAATGTTTGGGGAGTTCTTCTCTCCAGTGCAGGTCTCAAAAACTGGGGTGCCAGTGTGGGGTTCAAGTCTTTCACTCCTCAGGGAGAAGCTTGGGTTGTGGTTTCACTTCCATTGTGCGTTGCCACATCAGGTGTGGGTTTACAGCAAGATTGTGCCTTCAGCCTCTCCTACCCATTTTGATGTGGATTTTTTTCTCATTCACCCAATGTAGAAGAGTCACTGAGCTACTTTTTGGGTTTCTTTCAGAGTAATTGTTCTCTATGTAGCTGTAAATTCAGTGTGTCCACAGTAGGAGGTGAGTTCAGGATCCCTGTATGTTCATATTTTCCCAAAACTAAAATCAGATACATGAGCCAACAAGATATTCCTTTTCTGATTTTGGGAGTAATATTATTTGCTGTCTTTCCATGTGACAATCTATATACAAATTTTCTCCACGTATTTTCTATAACTTCATCCTAATGATTAAGACAAATTGTATGTAGAACTGGGCACTGGACAAATTTCCAAATCATGAAAGCAGAATCCATCTTCCAATAAATATGTCACGGCCCCATGCATCCACATGCTTTTGATTTGACTGTTCAACAAATATTAACATGCTGCATTTTCCTTGTTTATATCCTACAATTCCTTCTGCTTATCCACAGGATTTGTTACATAACCTGGTGAATTCCAGACACACCATGTCCACATTTTCGAGATATAAAACTCTCTTAAATAAAGAAGTAGAATCTTGCCACTCACTATTTTCCTAGACTGATGGTTAGGGGAGGAAAATAGCATGTTCACTTCAGGTATGAAGATGTGGAACCCAACAGCAAAAAGTCAGGTGTGTTCCAGTCTGGTGTTTCTCAGGCTTTCTTGGAGTAAGAGATTAACTTTGACTTCAAGGCTTAGAGAGTAAATGAATATCATCGCAATCAAGGAAATTGAAGTTGGTGATAGAAAGATATGATTGTCTTGGTTCTCTGCCCTCAACTGGAATCTTTCCAGGAGATTCAGTGCATTTAACCCAGGAACTGAGATAAAAGCTCAGGGCAAGCCTGTTGCCATTGTTCTTGAGGAAAATTCTGCCTAAGCCAACATGAAAAATCTGTGTAAAATAATAAGCCAAAGCATCCCTAGAGCTATATTCTGACGCTGATACATGACACAAGCCTTGAAGACTTAGTCTTCACAAGTGAATTTGTAGACCAGAGAATATGTGGGAGACTGGGCAGCAATTGGCTTGTAAACGTCTCCGTCACCAAACAGTGAGAACTATGTGAGGGGGAGGCACAGGCCAAGAAAGGATGGCATCACAAAATGGGTGACCAATCCAGTTTATTTCCTAATAAAATACCACAAACTGCATGGCTTAAAACAACAGAAATTAATCATCTCACAGTTCTAGAGCCAAAAGTCTGAAACCAAGGTGCAGCGGGGCCATACTCCTTTTGAGACTCTACAGAGACATTTTTAGCTCCTGGTGGTGGCCATCGATCCTTAGCATTCCTGGGCTTGCAGAAACATCAGTCCGGCCTCTGCCTCCATCATCACATGGTATCCTCCCGAGGTGTCGATATCTTCACGTGGCATTCATTCTCCTCCTTGCGTGCAGTCTCTCACCTCTTCCTTTAGGGATACCAATCACATTGAATAAAGGACCCACCCTGCTGAGTGTGACCTTATCTTAGCTAATTAGATTTGTAATGATCCTATTTCCAAATAAGGTCACATTCTCAAGTACTGGGGGTTGACTTCAGTGTATCTTTTCAGGAGACATAATTCAACCCATAACCCTATCAAGTCATCATCAACATTACCTTATGAGTTTTCCTTCCATACTTTCTTTATGCCCACAAAATTCTATACAAATGCACACAAATAATATGGGGGAGCATGGTCATTGTTACATTATGCATACTTCCCTGCACTTTGCTTATCTCACTTAACAGTAGATCCTGACAATCCCACAAGTCCTCCAATACAGATGTAATGCATTCTTGTTCATGACTGACTGAAAAAAGGACCATTGAAAGATGAACTGAGGCACATTAAATTTTTTGAGTTTCTTTGAGAAAAAAATGAACTCAAATCAGGAAGCATCCAATCAAGCAGATAAGAGAGGAAATCCAAGGAACTGTTCAAAATGAAAGACTTTTAAAGGCAGAACAGAGAAAGAAGTCAGAAGTTATAGTAGGCAAAAAGTGGGTTGGTTATAGCAAAGTTACTTTCCTTTAAAGGATGGCAGGGATTTATCAAACAGATTACCTGACTAGTGCCAATCAGGTGATTCTGGATTGACTGGTTTAGGACTCCACGTCTGGGAGAGCTGAAAGTACAGTAAGTATTGGTTTGGTAATGTGGGGCTTATATAAGCAACTCCATTTTTGGCCTGTTTTCTTGTCTTTAATGGAATAAAGCACTTTTTATTCCTTAAGTGACAAACATTTCCTGTTTCCAGATTTTATTTTTGGAAATATCAATTTTATGACATAAGATAATATGCTTTTCTCTTTTGAATTTCCCTATAGGTGACCTTCTCCCAGTAATGGAAGATTAAGCTCCAGCTATTACATTTGACACCTAATGGGTGTCATGATAGGATGTTAGAAGTAGAACACTGAAAGGAGTAAGGAACTGAAATGTCTTGAAGGGGTGAGGAAGGGACAGAGGATAGATTTTGCCATGCCACAATTTTGCCTCAGACCAGTGGAAGACCCTCACCTTAGGATTTTGTTTGCACTACATTACAAGAGAAGTGGTGGAAACCAAAGTTACTTAAAGTCGGATGGAAGATACAACCTGAAACTAACCATCTGAAGTACAAAGAACAGGAACTTTAAGTTTCACTCAGAATTTTGGTCACTTCTACAACACTGCCACCAAGTGGCTTCAGAACATTGCCGCTAACAAACCCAAAGTGATAGGTTGGAAGAGCTAAGCAGTCATTAAACAGAACCAGCTCTCCTGTTCTATCTAAATTTCCATCTCCCAAGTCAAGATAAAAACATTCTATCAACCAAAAAAATGTAACTTTCCAATCAATGCTCCAAGTCATCACTTTTCCGACTTCCAATAGATTGGCTGCTCTTGAACATGACATAAATGGTAAACTACAGTACATACTCTTGTCTGTGGCTCACAATGTCTTTGCATTTCATCCATGCTGTTGCTTAGATAGCCAATCCTCATTACTCACACTAGTTGTGGTCTAAGTCTCCACGAACACTGCATTAGTGAATACTGAACCATTGCTCCTAGGAGAAATACAGGAGCAGGTTCTTGTAAGTCCCTGTTATCAACAATCCATCAACCTATCAATACATATAAACAAACCTACCTAAATCACAAACCTATAGCCTATAATAGATATGCAAAAAAATTTTTTTTAAAGAATCCAAGTATAACACTAAAGAAAACCTTAAATCACAAAAGTATGAGAAAGAAAGGAACACAAAGGAACTACAAAAAGAACCAAAACACAATTACTAAAATGGCAATAAGTAATTACCTATCAATAATCACCTTAAATGTAAATGGACTAAATGCACCAATCAAAAGACATAGAGTCGCAGATTGGATAAAGAAGGAAGACCTATGTATATGCTGCCTACAGAAGACTCATTTCAGACCCAAAGATATATATATATAGACTAAAAGTGAAGAGATGTAAAAGGATATCTCATGCAAATAAAAGGGAGAGAAAAAAACAGGAGTACAAGTATTTACATCAGAAAAAATAGACTTCAAAACAAAGAAAGTAATGAGACCAAGAAGGATATTATATAATGATAAGGAGATCATTCCAAAAGAGGATATAACAATTGTAAATATCTATGCACCCAACATAGGGGCACCTAAATATACAAAACAAATACTAACAGACGTAAAAGGAGAAATAGACAGAAACACAACAATATGAGGGTTTTTTTAAAATACCCCACTTACATCAACAGATCATCCACACAGAAAATAAATAAGGAAACAGAGACATTGAAAGACACATTAGACCAGAAGGACTTAACATACATTTATAGAACATTCCACTCAAGAGCAGCAGGATACACACTCTTCTCAAGTGCACATGGAACATTCTCCAGAGTAGGTCACATATTAGGACAGAAAAAGAGCCTCAATAAATTAAAAAATATTGCAACTGTACCGAGCATCTTTTCAAATTACAATAGTATAAAACTAGAAATTAATTACATAAAGAAACAAACAACAACAACAGAAAAAACATGGAGGCTAAACAGCATGCTTCTAAACAATCAATGGATCAATGAACACATCAAAGAGGAAATAAAACAATACATGGAGACAATAAAAACAGAAACACAATGGTAAAAATATGTAGGAGGCAGCAAAAGCTGTTTTAAGAGGGAAGTACCTAGCATACATGGCAATACTACCTCAAGAAACAAGAACACTCCCAAAAAAACAATCTAACCTCACAACTAAAGGAACTAAAAAAAGAAAAAAGCCCCAAGTTAGTAGAAGGAAGGACATAATAAAGATCAGAGCAGGAATAAATAAAATAGAGAATAAGAGAACAATAGAAAAATGTCAATGAAACCAAGAGCTCGTTAATTGAGAAGTAAACAAAATAGACAAACCCCTAGCCAGATTTATCAAGAAAAAAAAGAGGACACATATAAACAAAATCAGACATGAAAAAAGAGAAGTTATAACTGACACCACAGAAATTCAAAGAATTATAAGAGAATTCTATGAAAAAATACATGCCAATAAACTGGATAACCTAGATGAAAGGGATGAATTCCTAGAAATGCACAATCTTCCAAGATTGACCGAGGAAGAAACAGAAAATTAGAACAGACAAATTACCAGCAATGAAATTAAATTTGTAATAAAAAAATTCCAAACAAACAAAACTCTATAACCAGATGATTTCACAGCTGAATTCTACCAAACATTTAAAGAACTAATACCCATCTTTCTTAAAGTATTCCAAAAAGTAGAAGAGGAGGGAATACTCCCAAACTCATTCTATAAACCAGCATCACTTTAATAACAATACCAAATGAAGACAATACAATAGAAGAAAATTACAGACTAATATTCCTGATGAATATAGATGCAAAAATTATCAATACAATATTAGCAAACTAAATTAAAAAATATATCAAAAGGATAATCCATCATGACCAAGTATAATTTATTCCAGGGACACAAAGATGGTACAATATTTGTAAATCAATCAATGTGATATCCCACATTGACAAAAGGAAGGATAAACACCATATGACCATCTCAACAGATGCTAAAAAAGCATTCAACAAAATTCAGCATCCATTCATAATAAAAATTCTCAACAAAATGGGTATAGAGGGATGTATCCCAACATAATAAAGGCCACATATACAAATCCACAGCTAACATCATACTTGGTGGCAAAAAACTGAAAGCTTTTCCTCTAATTGGGAAAAAGACAAGAATTCCCACTCTCACCACTTTTATTCAACATTGTACTGGAAGTCCTAGCTGCAGGAACCAAATAAGAAAAAGAGATAAAAGTCACCCAAATTAGTAAGAAAGAAGAAAAATTGTCACTATTCACAGATGACATGCTACTGTTTATAGAAAACCCTAAAGACTGCACCAAAAAACTACTACAACTAATAACTGAATTCAGCAAAGCTGCAAGATACATAATCAATACACAGAAATCTGTTGCATTCCTATATACTAACAACAAACTAGCAGAAAGAAAAGTAAAAACAAACAAACAAACAATTTCATTTACAATTGCATCAAAAAGGATACAATACCTAGGAACAAACCTAACTAAGGAGGTGAAATACCTGTCCTCTGAAAACTATAGCACATTGATGAAAGAAACTAAGGAAGACACAAATAAATGGAAATCTACCTCATGCTCACAGATAGGAAGAGACAATATTATCAAAATGGCCATCCTTTCCAAAGTAATTTACAGATTCAATGCTATCTGTATCAAAATACCAATGGTATTTTTCAATGAACTAGAGCAAAAAATCCTGAAATTCATATGAACCACAAAAGAACCCAAATAGCCAAAGCAATCTTGAGAAAGAAAAACAAAGCTCTCCCTGATCTCAAGCTATGCTGCTAAGCTACAGTAATCAAAACAATATGTTACTGGCACAAGAACAAACACATAGATCAATGGAACAGAACAGAGCACCCAGAAATAAACCCACACATATATGGTCAGTTAACATATGACAAAGGATGCAAGAATATACAATGGGGAAAAGATAGACTTTTCAATAAATGGTGTTGGGAAAACTGGAAAGCTACATGGAAGAGAATGAAACTGGATTACATCCTAACACCATGTACAAAAGTAAACGCTAGTTGGATTAAAGACCTAAATATATAAGATATGAAACCATAAAACTCTTAAAAGAAAATGTAGGCAAAAATCTCTTGAACATAAGCATGACTAATTCTTTTTCTAAGCATGCAAGGGAAACAAAAGCAAAAAAAAATCACATGAAACTACATTAAACTAAAAAGCTTCTGTACTGCAAAGGAAACCAACAAAACAAAAAGGCAGCTTACAGTATGGGAGAATATATTTGCATATGATATATCTAATAAGGGGTTAACATCCAAAGTATATAAAGAACTCATACAACTCAACACTAAAAAAAAACAAATAACCCAATTAAAAAATCAGTGGAGGCTTCTATTCAACATAGTACTGGAGGTTCTAGCCAAGGCAGTCAGACAACACTAAGAAATAAAAGGCATCCAGACTGGCAAGGAAGAAGTTAAACTGTCCCTGTTTGCAGATTACATAATATTGTACATAAAAAACCCTAAAGAATCCACTCCAAAACTACTAGATCTAATATCTGAATTTAGCAAAGTTGCAGGATACAAAATTAATACACAGTAATCTGTGGCATTCCTATACACTAACAATGAACTAGCAGAGAGAGAAATCAGGAAAACAATTCCATTCATAGTTGCATCATAAAGAATAAAATACCTAGGAATAAATCTAACTAAGGAAGTGAAAGACATATACCCTGAAAACTACAAGACACTCTTAAGAGAAATTAAAGAAGATACCAATAAATGGAAACTCATCCCATGCTCACAGATAGGAAGAATTAATATTGTTGAAATGGTCATCCTGCCTAAAGCAATCCATAGATCCAATGCAATCCCTATCAAAATACCAACAGCATTCTTCAGCGAACTAGAGAAAATAATTCTAAAATTCATATGGAACCACAAAAGACTTTGGATAGCCAAAGCAATTCTGAGAAGGAAGAATAAAGCTGGGGGCATTACGCCCCTCAACTTCAAGCTCTACTACAAAGCCACAGTAATCAAGACAATTTGGTACTGGCACAAGAACAGACCCATAGACCAATGGAACAGACTAGACAGCCCTGATATAAACCCAACCATATATGGTCAATTAATATATGATAAAGGAGCCATGGATATACAATGGGGAAAGGACAGCCTCTTCAACAGCTGGTGTTGGCAAAACTGGACAGCTACATGCAAGAGAATGAAACTGGATTATTGTTTAAACCCATACACAAAAGTAAACTCAAAATGGATCAAAGACCTGAATGTGAGTCACGAAACCATAAAACACTTAGAAGACAACATAGGCAAACATATCCTGAATATAAGCATGAGCAACTTCTTCCTGAATGCATCTCCTCGAGCAAGGGAAACAAAAATGAACTCATGGGACTACATCAAACTAAAAAGTTTCTGTACAGCAAAGACCCCATCAACAGAACAAAAAGGCATCCTACAGTATGGGAGAATATATTTGTAAATGACATATCCAACAAGGAGTTAACATCCAAAATATATAAAGAACTTACACACCTCAAAACCCAAAAAGCAACCCAATTAACAAATGGGCAGAGGATATGAAGAGACAGTTCTCCAAAGAAGAAATTCAGATGGCCAACAGACACATGAAAAGATGCTCCACATCACTAATCATCAGGGAAATGCAAATTAAAACCACAATGAGATATCACCTCACACCAGTAAGGATAGCCAGCATCAAAAAGACTAAGAACAGCAAATGCTGGTGAGGATGAGGAGAAAGGGAAAAACTCCTACACTGCTGGTAGGAATGTAAGCTAGTTCAGCCATTGTGGAAAGCAATATGGAGGTTCCTCAAAAAACTAAAAATAGAAACACCATTTGACCCTGGAATCCCACTTTTTGGAATATACCCAAAGAATGTAACTTCTCAGATTCAAAAAGACATATGCATCCCTATGTTCATTGCAGCACTTTTTACAATAGCCAAGATATGGAAGCAACCTAAGTGGCTATCTGTAGGTGAATGGATAAAGAAGATGTGGTACATATATACAATGGAATACTATTCAGCCATAAGAAAGAAACAAATCCTACCATTTGCAACAACATGGATGGAGCTGGAGGACATTATGCTCAGTGAAATAAGCCAGGCAGAGAAAGGCAAATGCCAAATAATTTTCCTCATTTCTTGAGCATAACAATGAAGCAAAATTAAAGGAACAAAATGGCAGCAGACTCAGAGACTCCAAGAATGAACTAGTGGTTACCAAAGGGGAGGGGTGTGGGAAGGTGGGCGGGAAGGAGGGAGAAGGGGATTGAGGGGTATTATGTTTAGTACACATGGTGTGGGGAATCACAGGGAGAACAGTGTAGCACAGAGAAGGCACACAGTGGATCTGTGGCATCTTGCTGCACTGATGGACAGTGCCTGCATTGGGGTGTGGGTGGGGACTTGATAATATAGGTAAATGTAATAACCACATTGTTTTTTCATGTGAAACCTTCATAAGAGTGCATATCAATCATACCTTAATAAAAAAAAATTTTTTTTAAATCGGTGGAGTACCTAAATAGACATTTTCCAAAGACATAAAGATGGCCACCAGGCACATGAACAGATTCTTTACATCCCTAATCATCAGAGAAATGTCAATCAAAACCACAGTGGTGTATTACCTCACACCAGTAAGAATGACCACTATCCAAAAGGCAAGAAATAACAATAGGTGAAGATGTGAAAAAAAAAAAGGGAACATTCCTTCACTGTTGTTGGGAATGTGATTGGTGCAGTCACTATGGAAAGCAGTAAGGAGGTTCCTCAGAAAACTAAAAATAGAAATGCCATATGACCAAGTAATTCCACTTTCAGGAATTTGCCTGTAGAAAAAAAAAAAACCTCTGATTCAAAATATGCACCTCTATGTTTACTGATGCATTATTTATAATAGCCAACATATGGAAGCAACCAAAGTATTTATCAATACGTGAGTGGATAAAGAAGTTGTAGATACATACAATGGAATATTTTTCATCCATAAAAAAAGAAAGAAATTTTTGCAACAATATGGTTGGATTTGGAGGGTATTGTGCTAAGTTAAATAAGCCAGGTGGAGAAAGACAAATACTGTATGATTTCACTTATATGTGGAATCTAAAACCAAAATAAAATGAACAAAACAGCAGAAGACTCATAGACACCAAGAAGTGACTGGTGGTTACTATGGGAGAGGAGTTGGGGTTGTTGGGTGAAATAGGCAAAGGGGATAAAGAGACACAAAATCTCGATTATAATATAAATTAGTCACAGGGATGAAAGTACAGCATGGAGAATACAGTCAATAGTTCTATAACATCTTTCTATATTGACATATAGTAACTAAACTAGCTTGGGTGAGAATTTAATAATGTATATAACTGTCAACTTACTATGTTATGTACTTGGAACTAATGTATTATTGTATATCAACTATACTTCTCTAAAAGAAAATTTTAAAAACATACCTATATGTGAATGCATATCAACTGATAAATAAGTGTAAACAAGCAAAATCAAAACACTTTGCTATGTGTGTTTCTATTTAAAGACACTTAAATATATATTGTTGATTCATTAACACTTAACTCACTGCCAACAGCACTTCGTGAGCTACATGCCTGAAAGAAGCTTATCCAACACATATTTTCCCTGTATGACTCATCACAGCCTTCTTGCACTTCAGAACACCAGAGAGCATTTTACACTGTACTTGGTGGCCATTTTAAACAGTGAAGTTACCATTAGAAGGCACAAAAATATGAAAAATGTGGCACTAAAAAGACCACAAAAATCATGCACATTTATACTGTAAGAGCTGAAACAAGAAGGGAGAGCATGGCCTTATTTATCCTCACCGGAAACATGTACTTCAGGCAATTCAAAATTTTCGTCAGCACAAGTCCATGAGTGACCAGGCAAATGCCATATTGACGTTGGGCTTACAATAGCAGATAGGAAAGTTCTCAAATACAGAATCCACAAATAATGACCAATTTTATCTGTACTGTTTTTTTAAATTGCTGTACAATATTCTGTTGTGTCTATATAGCACTATTTGCTTATTTATTCACCTATAGATAGAATTTGGGGTTGTTTTCTAATTAAAGATACTATGAATTAAGCTTCTACATACATTCTTGGACAAGTTGTTTTGTGGAATATGTACACATTTCTCATATATATATATACACACATTTATATGTCTAGGCATGAAATTACTGTGCCATTGAACATGATCAGCTTTATTAGAAACCTATAAACAGTTTTCAAAGTGGTTTACCATTTTATGCTCTAATCAGCAATATAAGAGTTTCACTTGCTTCACATCTTCACCAACACCTGTTACTGACAGACTTTTTAATTCTATTAATCCTGGTGGGTATGCACTGGTGGTTTTAATTTGTATTTCCCTGATGATTAATGATGTTACATATACATTTATTGACCATTTGCATATATTTCTTTGTGAAGTACTTTTTCAAGTTTTCTGTCCATTTTTAATTGGGATGTTTATCTTTCCATTACTAATACATACAGGAGTACTTCATATAGTCTACATGTAAGTCCTTTGTCAACAAATGCATGTATTGTGACATGCAATGTGACTATTTTCTCCCAGTGTGTGGCTAGCCTTTTCATTTATTTAATGGTTAATTGTCATCAGTGGAGATTTTAAATTTTGGTTAAGTTCATTGTCAATTTTTCACTTAGGGTTAGCATTTTTTATGTCCTATCTAAGATCTCTTTGCTTACCCCTAGGTAATGAAGTCATTTTCCTATTTTTTCTAGAAGCCTTATAATTCCACCTTTCACATTTAGGTCTATAATACATTTCAAAATAAATTTTCTGTATGATGTGATGTAGAGATCAAGGTTGATTTTTTTTCACACAGACTTTTTTTACAAGCTTCTCTACTACTGAAAGACTCTCCTTGAATAGAAACTTGCATCATTAATTAGAAATATTTCTTCTTTTAAATAACTGTATTAAAGGTATTTATTCCCCTCTTGGCACTGCTGTAAATGTATCCTATATACTTTGATATGTTTTTATGCATTGATTAGTTGAAATATCTGTAATGTTCTACTTTAGTAAAAAATTGTAGAGAGACTTCTCATTTCCAGTCCAGCATATAAGGAGCTTAAAAGTCCTCATTCTCATCCATCTAAGAAAAAGCTAAACAAATTGAAAATTAACAATTCTTCTTACATCCAGAGAATTGAGGTAACAGGGCAAACTGCTGTCCCAAAAACTGACAGGTAGATACAGACAACCACAAATTAACACAGTAAAAACTTCCTCAGGAACTAGTACTGGGGTAGGAAAACCAAAACTGTAACTAATGAATTGCTAAAGGCTCAGTATAGACAAATTTGAGAATGAAATCTTTGGGGAGAGGGATATTTAGGGAAGTCCTCATAATTTTGCCAGTTTTACCTCCAAGAGCTCAACCAAGTTCTCATGCTTCTGGTAGGAAGAGGGGATAGCCTATTCTCCTTAACAAGGGCTGACCTCAAAAGAAACTATTTTACCAGAGCCTTAGATTTTACAAGAGTCCAGCCGAGTTGGGGGAAGGGAAATACCCAAGTCAAGTCCCCTCTAGCCTTCCTGTCTCACCTAAGGGCCAGAGAAGACTGAGAAGCAATTGAAGGTCATGGCCCAGGGGCACAGACTCACTAAATAATTGAGACTAGATTCACGGACTATTGAACGCTTCCCTGTCCCATACACCTTATCAACACATCAATAGGATTCCTATTTAGTAACAGGATTATAACTGAACTGCAAGTCTCAGGCTCTATTTAAGGAGAAATATCTAGGGAACCCAGAATACAATAGGTCAAGCAAAAACAAGGACATGTACAGGTACAACAAACAACAAATACAGTCGGACCCTAACCAGATAAACCTAAAATCTCATAATAAAGGACTACTTCCATTCCTTTCGCCCAGTACATCATGCCCAAATTTCAACAAATAGTTACAAGGCATACAAAAGAGTAAAAACAGAGGTGGAGCCAAGATGTCAGCGTGCGTAGAGCAGTGGAAATCTCCTCCCAAAACCACCTATATTTATGAAAATATAACAAAGACAACTCTTCCTAGAATAGAGACCAGAAGACACAGGAGAACATCCAGACTACATCCACACCTGCGAGAACCCAGCACCTCGCGAAGGGGGTAAGATACAAGCCCCAGCCGGCGGGACCTGAGCGCCCCTCCACCCAAATCCCGGCCAGAGGAGAGGAGTCAGCAGGGAGGGAGAGGGAGCCCAGGACTGCTCAACACCCAGCCCCAGCCATCCGGACCAGAGAGCAGACACAGTGCATGCGTGGGGTCCTGGATACTAGGGAAACAGGGCAGCAAGACTGGGGAGTGGGTCCGTGAGGCCGGTGCCTGAGGACAAAGACAAGCGAGTGGTTTTTTTTTCTTTCTTTCTTTTCTTTCTTTTCTTTTCTTTTCTTTTCTTTTCTTTTCTTTTCTTTTCTTTTCTTTTCTTTTCTTTTCTTTTCTTTTCTTTTCTTTTCTTTCTTTTTCCTTCCTTCCTTCCTTCCTTCCTTCCTTCCTTCCTTCCTTCCTTCCTTCCTTCCTTCCTTCCTTCCTTCTTTCTTTCTTTCTTTTCTTTACTGTTTTGTTTTTTGTTTTGTTCTGGCGAGTGCTTTTTGGAAGTCTTACAGGGACAGGGCGGGACACTTAGTCCAGAGGCAGGGAATCTGGGGATCTCTGGGCACTCTAACCCCCTGGGCAGCAGGGAGCACGGAGGCCCCTCACGGAGATAAATAGCCTCCAGGCAGCTCCCCCTCCAATGTGGCTCCACCATTTTGGAGCAGCAGCCCAAGACAGGCCACGCCCAAAGCGACAGCGGAGAAAAAATGCATAGTAGCCGGGCAGGAATCAGAAGCCTGCTCAGCACAAGCCACTAGAGGTCGCTGTTCTCCCAGGACAGGAAGGCCACAAACCAACAAGAAGGGAAGTTCTTCCAGCCGTCACTCATCCCAGCTCCGCAAACTATTTCTATCACTATGAAAAGGCAAAATTACAGGCAAACCAAGATCACAGACACAACACCAGAGGAGACAGACCTAATCAGTCTTCCTGAAAAATAATTCAAAATAAAAATCATAAACATGCTGACAGAGATGAAGAGAAATATGCAAGAGCTAAGGGATGAAGTCCAGAGGGAGATCACAGATGCCAGGAAGGAGATTACAGAAGTGAAACAAACTCTGAAAGGACTTATAAGCAGAATGGATAAAATGCAAGCGGCCATTAATGGAATAGAAACCAGAGAACAGGAATGCATAGAAGCTGACATAGAGAGAGATAAAAGGATCTCCATGAATGAAACAATATTAAGAGAATTGTGTGACCAATCCAAAAGGAACAATATCCATATTGTAGGGGTACCAGAAGAAGAAGAGAGAGAAAAAGGGATAGAAAGTGTCTTTGAAGAAATAACTGCTGAAAACTTCCCCAAACTGGGGAAGGAAATAATTAAACAGACCATGCAAATACACAGAACTCCCAACAGAAAGGATCAAAGGAGGACAATACCAAGACACATAATAATTAAAATGGCAAAGATCAAGGACAAGGAAAGAGTTTGTTTTTTTTTTTGAAAGGGCATCATCTCTCGTACTTATTGATCAAATGGTTGTTAACAACAATAAAATTCTGTATAGAGGACTCAATGCTCAATGAACAATCATTAATCCATCTCAAGCCTAATTCTCGTCAGTCTCCAATCTTGTGAAGCATAATGAACAAGTTCTTACATGGTGAACAAATTCTTACATAGTGAATAAGTTCTTACATGGTGAACAGTGCAAGGGCAGTCATCACAGAAACTTTCGGTTTTGGTCACGCATTATGAACTATAAACAATCAGGTCAAATATGAATATTTGTTTGATTTTTATGTGATTTATATGTGAATCCCACATTTCTCCCTTATTATTATTATTAATAATATTATTATGAATATTTTTAATAAAATGCTGAAGTGGTAGGTAGATGCAAGATAAAGGTAGAAAACAGTTGGGTGCTGTAAGAGGGCAAATGTAGATGATCAAATGTGTGCCTATAGGATAAGTATTAATCCAAGCTAGACAAGGCCAACAAAACATCCACGGATGCAGAAGACTTCTCTCAAAACAGCGGGGGTGAGGTTCTAAGCCTCACCTCTGTTGATCCCCAATTTCTCACCTGATGGCCCCCCTGCGACTGTGCCTGTCTCAGGTTGTTCCTCCCTTGAGGAATCTTACCCGTCTCTGGCTAACCAGTCATCTTCCGGGGCCATACAGGGAAATGTAAAGTTGATAAGTGAGAGAGAAGCCATATTCTTTGAAAAGATTAGCTTTTTACTTCTTTGCAGATTTATGCCCTGTGGCTTCTATGCCCAGCATTTGTCTTGAGGTATCTTTACCACTTGGAGGAATTATGATACTCAGTAAATTCGATATGAGGCATGAATTCTATTTAAGGGTTGTAATTAGGAAGGAAGAAGAAAAGCTATAGAGGTAGCAGATGGAAGAAAACATGGGAGGATTGATGATTTCTTTGACATATCTTCTTGTAGAGTAACTTGAGCATGTATAGGTTTTAAACTACTAACTAAACTGCGCACACATTAACATAATGGGAATACAGTTACATAACCAAAGCAGATCTATAATTACCAGCCATCTCCAGTGAAGCCAAGAAAACCAGTTAGGCACCCTAGGCATTTGTGGAAATTTGTCTGTGATATGACGGATATTGTCCAACTGTACTTGAACAGTCTGAGAGAAATCAGACAAATTAAAACAACCTATTCCTGGGAACTGTTCACAACCCATATGTTCTTTTAACCGTAGATAGTCTGTAGTCGTAAGATTTTGGAGCGCTACAACTTGCACTTCTCCTAATTCTTGGTTGAGTTCCAACAGTAGAGATCCAGTCAAATTTGTTGTTTTACTGTATGCACAAGCCAGCTTAGATATCTCCTTCTTCATTCCAATGGCAAGTCCAGGAAATGGTGGGATGGATGCAGCTACAACTGCAGCATTGCCTGGAACTTTGTGGAGGTTTTTTGATGATCATCTTCTGGTATGAGTCTTCCAGAGAGTGCTGATGTTGGAAGTTCTTCTTCATGTCGTATCTCAGTTCATTTTCTGGGTAGTCAAATTAGGCTTTGATATTCTGTATAAACACAAACAGACTCTTTGCCCACACTTTGATATGCCCTTTATACCATTGTGTAGAACTCATTGAAGGTCACCACACAGGAACTGCTTTTTTTTTTTTAAGATAAAGGAATATTATCAGAAAAATGTGCCTCCATAGCTGATCATCTAACACCCTTTAAGTGATCAAAATTAAGGATATTTAAAGAATGCGTTAATCGTTGATTTACCATTAGTTTTATCCTATCAAGGAGTAATCCCCCTTTTCTTTCCTTGTTTCTTTTTTTTTAATCTTTAATCTACACTTACATGAAGAATATTATGTTTGCTAGGCTCTCTCCTATACCAGGTCCCCCCCACAAACCCCTTTACAGTCACTGTCCATCAGCATAGCAAAATGTTGTAGAATCACTACTTGTCTTCTCTGTGTTGTACAGCCCTCCCCTTTCTCCCACCACCCCATTATGCATGCTAATCATGATACCCCTTTTCTTCTTCCCCCCCGTATACCTCCCTACCCACCCATCCTCCCCAGTCCCTTTCCCTTTTGTACCTGTTAGTCCCTTCTTGGGTTCTGTGATTCTGCTGTTCTTTTGTTCCTTCAGTTTTTCCTTTGTTCTTATACTCCACAGATAAGTGAAATCATTTGGTATTTCTCTTTCTCTGCTTGGCTTATTTCACTGAGAATAATACACTCCTGCTCCATCCATGTTGTTGCAAATTGTAGGATTTGTTTTCTTCTTATGGCTGAGTAATATTCCATTGCGTATATGCACCACATCTTCTTTATACATTCATCTACAGATGGACACTTAGGTTGCTACCAATTCTTGGCTATTGTAAATAGTGTTGCGATAAACATAGGGGTGCATCTGTCTTTTTAAACTTGAGTGCTGTGTTCTTAGGGTAAATTCCTAGGAGTGGAATTCCTGGGTCAAATGGTAAGTCTATTTTGGGCATTTTGAGGAACCTCCATACTGCTTTTCACAATGGTTGAACTAATTTACATTCCCACCAGCAGTGTAGGAGGGTTCCCCTTTCTCCACAACCTCGCCAACATTTGTTGTTGTTTGTCTTTTGGATGGCAGCCATCCTTACTGGTGTGAGGTGATACCTCATTGTGGTTTTAATTTGCATTTCTCTCATAATTACGATGTGGAGCATCTTTTCATGTGTCTGTTAGCCATCTGAATTTCCTTTTTGGAGAACTGTCTGTTCAGTTCCTCCGCCCATTTTTTAATGGGATTATTTGTTTTTTGTTTGTTGAGGTGTGTGAGCTCTTTATATATTTTGGACATCAAGCCTTTATCGGATCTGTCATTTACAAATATATTCTCCCATACTGTAGGGTTCCTTTTTGTTCTATTGATGGTGTCTTTTGCTGTACCGAAGATTTTCAGCTTAATATAGTCCCACTTGTTCATTTTTGCTGTTGTTTTCCTTGGCCAGGGAGATATGTTCAAGAAGAGGTCACTCATGTTTATGTCTAAAAGGTTTTTGCCTATGTTTTTTTCTAAGAGTTTTATGGTTTCATGACTTACATTCAGGTCTTTGATCCATTTTGAATTTACTTCTGTGTATGGGGTTAGACAATGGTCCAGTTTCATTCTCCTACATGTAGCTGTCCAGTTTTGCCAGCACCATCTGTTGAAGAGACTGTCATTTCACCATTGTATGTCCATGGCTCCTTTATTAAATATTAATTGACCATATATGTTTGGGTTAATGTCTGGAGTCTCTAATCTGTTCCACTGCTCTGTGGCTCTGTTCTTGTGCCAGTACCAAACTGTCTTGATTACTATGGCTTTGTAGTAGAGCTTGAAGTTGGGGAGTGAGATCCCCCCTACTTTATTCTTCTTTCTCAGGATTGCTTTGGCTATTCGGGGTCTTTGGTGTTTCCATATGAATTTTTGAATTATTTGCTCCAGTTCATTGAAGAATGTTGCTGGTAATTTGGGAGGGATTGCATCAAATCTTTATATTGCTTTGGGCAGGATGGCCATTTTGATGACATTAATTCTTCCTAGCCATGAGCATGGGATGAGTTTCCATTTGTTAGTGTCCCCTTTAATTTCTCTTAAGAGTGACTTGTAGTTTTCAGGGTATAGGTCTTTCACTTCTTTGGTTAGGTTTATTCCTAGGTATTTTATTCTTTTTGATGCAATTGTGAATGGAATTGTTTTCCTGATTTCTCTTTCTATTGGTTCATTGTTAGTATATAGGAAAGCTATAGATTTCTGTGTGTTAATTTTGTATCCTGCAACTTTGCTGTATTCTGATATCAGTTCTAGTAGTTTTGGAGTGGAGTCTTTAGGGTTTTTTATGTACAGTATCATATCGTCTGCAAATAGTGACAGTTTAACGTCTTCTTTACCAATCTGGTTTCCTTGTATTTCTTTGTTTTGTCTGATTGCTGTGGCTAGGACCTCTAGTACTATGTTAAATATGAGTGGGGAGAGTGGGCATCCCTGTCTAGTTCCTGATCTCAGAGGAAATGCTTTCAGCTTCTCGCTGTTAGGTATAATGTTGGCTGTGGGTTTATCATATATGGCCTTTATTATGTTGAGGTACTTGCCCTCTATTCCCATTTTGCTGAGAGTTTTTATCATGAATGGATGTTGAATTTTGTCAAATGCTTTTTCAGCATCTATGGAGATGATCATGTGGTTTTTGCCTTTCTTTTTGTTGATGTGGTGGATGATGTTGATGGATTTTCGAATGGATAGGATGCAAGAGGCTATTGAAGGAATAGAAACCAGAGAACAGGAACGTATAGAGGCTGACATAGAGAGAGATAAAAGGATCTCCAGGAATGAAACAATACTAAGAGAACTATGTGACCAATCCTAAAGGAACAATATCTGTATTATAGAGGTACCAGAAGAAGAAGAGAGAGGAAAAGGGATAGAAAGTCTCTTTGAAGAAATAATTGCTGAAAACTTCCCCAAACTGGGGGAGGAAATAATCGAACAGACCACGGAAGTACATAGAACCCCCAACAGAAAGGATCCAAGGAGGACAACACCAAGACACATAATAATTAAAATGGCAAGGATCAAGGTCAAGGAAAGAGTTTTAAAGGCAGCTAGAGAGAAAAAGGTCACCTATAAAGGAAAACCCATCAGGCTAACATCAGACTTCTCGACAGAAACCCTACAGGCCAGAAGAGAATGGCATGACATATTTACTGCAATGAAACAGAAGGGCCTTGAACCAAGGATACTGTATCCAGCACGATTATCATTTAAATATGATGGAGGGATTAAACAATTCCCAGACAAGCAAAAGCTGAGGGAATTTGCTTCCCACAAACCACCTCTACAGGGCACCTTACAGGGACTGATCTAGATGGGAGCACTCCTAAAAAGAGCACAGAACAAAACACAGAACATATGAAGAATGGAGGAGGAGGAATAAGAAGGGAGAGAAGAAAAGAATGTCCAGACAGTGTATATAACAGCTCAATAAGTGAGCTACATTAGGCAATAAGATACTAAAGAGGCTAACCCTGAACCTTTGGTAATCACGAATCTAAAGCCTGCAATGGCAATAAGTACATATCTCTCTACAGTCACCCTAAATGTAAACGGGCTTAATGCACCAACCAAAATACACAGAGTAATAGAATGGATAAAAAAGCAAGACCCATCTATATGCTCCTTACAAGAAACTCACCTCAAACCCAAAGACATGCACAGACTAAAAGTCAAGGGATGGAAAAACATATTTCAGGTAACCAACAGTGAGAAGAACGCAGGGGTTGCCGTACTAATACCAGACAAAATAGACTTCAAAACAAAGAAAGTAACAAGAGATAAAGAAGGACACTACATAATGATAAAGGGCTCAGTCCAACAAGAGGATATAACCATTCTAAATATATATGCACCCAACACAAGAGCACCAGCATATGTGAAACAAATACTAACAGAACTAAAGAGGGAAATAGACTGCAATACATTCATTTTAGGAGACTTCAACACACCACTCACCCCAAAGGATAGATCCACTGGGCAGAAAATAAGCAAGGACACAGAGGCACTGAACAACACACTAGAACAGATGGACCTGATAGATATCTGTAGAACTTTACATCCAAAATTAACAGGATATACATTCTTCTCAAGTGCACATGGAACATTGTCCAGAGTAGTCCACATACTAGCTCACAAAAAGAGCCTCCATAAATTCCAAAATATTGAAATTCTACCAATTTTTCAGACCACAAAGGTATAAATTCTACAAAGAATTCTGCAAGGAAATTCTACAAAAAAAAACAAAAAGGCTCACAAACACATGGAGGCTTAACAACATGCTTCTAAATAATCAATGGATCAATGAACAAATCAAAATAGAGATCAAGGAATATATAGAAACAAATGACAAAAACAACACAAAGCCCCAACTTCTGTGGGACGCAGCAAAAGCAGTCTTAAGAGGAAAATATATAGCAATCCAGGCACACTTGAAGAAGGAAGAATAATCCCAAATGAATAGTCTAACATCACAATTATCAAAACTGGAAAAAGAAGAACAAACGAGGCCTAAAGACAGAAGAAGGAGGGACATAATAAAGATCAGAGAAGAAATAAACAAAATTGAGAAGAATAAAACAATAGCAAAAATCAACGAAACCAAGAGCTGGTTCTTTGAGAAAATAAACAAAATAGATAAGCCTCTAGCCAAACTTATTAAGAGAAAAAGAGAATCAACACAAATCAACAGAATCAGAAATGAGAATGGAAAAATCATGACAGACTCCACATAAATACAAAGAATTATTAAACACTACTATGAAAGCCTATATGCCAACAAGCTGGAAAATCTAGGAGAAATGGACAACTTCCTAGAAAAATACAACCTCCCAAGACTGACCAAGGAAGAAACACAAAAGTTAAACAAACCAGTTACGAGCAGAGAAATTGAAACGGTAATCAAAAAACTACCCAAGAACAAAACCCCGGGCCGGACGGATATACCTCGGAATTTTATCAGACACAGAGAGAAGATATACCCATTCTACTTAAAGTGTTCCAAAAAATAGAAGAGGAGGGAATACTCCCAAACTCATTGTATGAAGGCAAAACCAAAACCAGGCAAAGACCCAACCAAAAAAGCAAATTACAGACCAATATCCCTGATGAATGTAGATGCAAAAATACTCAATAAAATATTAGCAAACAGAATTCAACAGTATATCAAAAGGATCATACATCATGACCAACTGGGATTCATCCCAGGGATGCAAGGATGGTACAACATTCGAAAATCCATCAACATCATCCACCACATCAACAAAAAGAAAGGCAAAAACCACATGATCATCTCCATAGATGCTGAAAAAGCATTTGACAAAATTCAACATCCATTCATGATAAAAACTCTCAGCAAAATGGGAATAGAGGGCAAGTACCTCAACATAATAAAGGCCGTATATGATAAACCCACAGCCAACATTATACCTAACAGCGAGAAGCTGAAAGCATTTCCTCTGAGATCAGGAACTAGACAGGGATGCCCACTCTCCCCACTCATATTTAACATAGTACTAGAGGTCCTAGCCACAGCAATCAGACAAAACAAAGAAATACAAGGAAACCAGATTGGTAAAGAAGACGTTAAGCTGTCACTATTTGCAGACGATATGATACTGTACATAAAAAACCCTAAAGACTCCACTCCAAAACTACTAGAACTGATATCAGAATACAGCAAAGTTGCAGGATACAAAATTAACACACAGAAATCTATAGCTTTCCTATATACTAACAATGAACCAATAGAAAGAGAAATCAGGAAAACAATTCCATTCACAATTGCATCAAAAAGAATAAAATACCTAGGAATAAACCTAACCAAAGAAGTGAAAGACCTATACCCTGAAAACTACAAGTCACTCTTAAGAGAAATTAAAGGGGACACTAACAAATGGAAACTCATCCCATGCTCATGGCTAGGAAGAATTAATGTCATCAAAATGGCCATCCTGCCCAAAGCAATATAAAGATTTGATGCAATCCCTCCCAAATTACCAGCAACATTCTTCAATGAACTGGAGCAAATAATTCAAAAATTCATATGGAAACACCAAAGACCCCGAATAGCCAAAGCAATCCTGAGAAAGAAGAATAAAGTAGGGGGGATCTCACTCCCCAACTTCAAGCTCTACTACAAAGCCATAGTAATCAAGACAGTTTGGTACTGGCACAAGAACAGAGCCACAGAGCAGTGGAACAGATTAGAGACTCCAGACATTAACCCAAACATATATGGTCAATTAATATTTAATAAAGGAGCCATGGACATACAATGGTGAAATGACAGTCTCTTCAACAGATGGTGCTGGCAAAACTGGACAGCTACATGTAGGAGAATGAAACTGGACCATTGTCTAACCCCATACACAGAAGTAAATTCAAAATGGATCAAAGACCTGAATGTAAGTCATGAAACCATAAAACTCTTAGAAAAAAACATAGGCAAAAACCTTTTAGACATAAACATGAGTGACCTCTTCTTGAACATATCTCCCTGGCCAAGGAAAACAACAGCAAAAATGAACAAGTGGGACTATATTAAGCTGAAAATCTTCGGTACAGCAAAAGACACCATCAATAGAACAAAAAGGAACCCTACAGTATGGGAGAATATATTTGTAAATGACAGATCCGATAAAGGCTTGATGTCCAAAATATATAAAGAGCTCACACACCTCAACAAACAAAAAACAAATAATCCCATTAAAAAATGGGCGGAGGAACTGAACAGACAGTTCTCCAAAAAGGAAATTCAGATGGCTAACAGACACATGAAAAGATGCTCCACATCGTAATTATGAGAGAAATGCAAATTAAAACCACAATGAGGTATCACCTCACACCAGTAAGGATGGCTGCCATCCAAAAGACAAACAACAACAAATGTTGGCGAGGTTGTGGAGAAAGGGGAACCCTCCTACACTGCTGGTGGGAATGTAAATTAGTTCAACCATTGTGAAAAGCAGTATGGAGGTTCCTCAAAATGCCCAAAATAGACTTACCATTTGACCCAGGAATTCCACTCCTAGGAATTTACCCTAAGAACACAGCACTCAAGTTTAAAAAGACAGATGCACCCCTATGTTTATCGCAACACTATTTACAATAGCCAAGAATTGGTAGCAACCTAAGTGTCCATCTGTAGATGAATGTATAAAGAAGATGTGGTGCATATACGCAATGGAATATTACTCAGCCATAAGAAGAAAACAAATCCTACAATTTGCAACAACATGGATGGAGCAGGAGTGTATTATTCTCAGTGAAATAAGCCAAGCAGAGAAAGAGAAATACCAAATGATTTCACTTATCTGTGGAGTATAAGAACAAAGGAAAAACTGAAGGAACAAAAGAACAGCAGAATCACAGAACCCAAGAAGGGACTAACAGGTACAAAAGGGAAAGGGACTGGGGAGGATGGGTGGGTAGGGAGGTATAAGGGGGGGAAGAAGAAAAGGGGTATCATGATTAGCATGCATAATGGGGTGGTGGGAGAAAGGGAAGGGCTGTACAACACAGAGAAGACAAGTAGTGATTCTACAACATTTTGCTATGCTGATGGACAGTGACTGTAAAGGGGTTTGTGGGGGGGACCTGGTATAGGAGAGAGCCTAGTAAACATAATATTCTTCATGTAAGTGTAGATTAAAGATTAAAAAAAAAGAAACAAGGAAAGAAAAGGGGGATTACTCCTTGATAGGATAAAACTAATGGTAAATCAACGATTAACGCATTCTTTAAATATCCTTAATTTTGATCACTTAAAGGGTGTTAGATGATCAGCTATGGAGGCACATTTTTCTGATAATATTCCTTTATCTTAAAAAAAAAAAAGCAGTTCCTGTGTGGTGACCTTCAATGAGTTCTACACAATGGTATAAAGGGCATATCAAAGTGTGGGCAAAGAGTCTGTTTGTGTTTATACAGAATATCAAAGCCTAATTTGACTACCCAGAAAATGAACTGAGATACGACATGAAGAAGAACTTCCAACATCAGCACTCTCTGGAAGACTCATACCAGAAGATGATCATCAAAAAACCTCCACAAAGTTCCAGGCAATGCTGCAGTTGTAGCTGCATCCATCCCACCATTTCCTGGACTTGCCATTGGAATGAAGAAGGAGATATCTAAGCTGGCTTGTGCATACAGTAAAACAACAAATTTGACTGGATCTCTACTGTTGGAACTCAACCAAGAATTAGGAGAAGTGCAAGTTGTAGCGCTCCAAAATCTTACGACTACAGACTATCTACGGTTAAAAGAACATATGGGTTGTGAACAGTTCCCAGGAATAGGTTGTTTTAATTTGTCTGATTTCTCTCAGACTGTTCAAGTACAGTTGGACAATATCCGTCATATCACAGACAAATTTCCACAAATGCCTAGGGTGCCTAACTGGTTTTCTTGGCTTCACTGGAGATGGCTGGTAATTATAGATCTGCTTTGGTTATGTAACTGTATTCCCATTATGTTAATGTGTGCGCAGTTTAGTTAGTAGTTTAAAACCTATACATGCTCAAGTTACTCTACAAGAAGATATGTCAAAGAAATCATCAATCCTCCCATGTTTTCTTCCATCTGCTACCTCTATAGCTTTTCTTCTTCCTTCCTAATTACAACCCTTAAATAGAATTCATGCCTCATATCGAATTTACTGAGTATCATAATTCCTCCAAGTGGTAAAGATACCTCAAGACAAATGCTGGGCATAGAAGCCACAGGGCATAAATCTGCAAAGAAGTAAAAAGCTAATCTTTTCAAAGAATATGGCTTCTCTCTCACTTATCAACTTTACATTTCCCTGTATGGCCCCGGAAGATGACTGGTTAGCCAGAGACGGGTAAGATTCCTCAAGGGAGGAACAACCTGAGACAGGCACAGTCGCAGGGGGGCCATCAGGTGAGAAATTGGGGATCAACAGAGGTGAGGCTTAGAACCTCACCCCCGCTGTTTTGAGAGAAGTCTTCTGCATCCGTGGATGTTTTGTTGGCCTTGTCTAGCTTGGATTAATACTTATCCTATAGGCACACATTTGATCATCTACATTTGCCCTCTTACAGCACCCAACTGTTTTCTACCTTTATCTTGCATCTACCTACCACTTCAGCATTTTATTAAAAATATTCATAATAATATTATTAATAATAATAATAAGGGAGAAATGTGGGATTCACATATAAATCACGTATAAAAATCAAACGAATATTCATATTTGACCTGATTGTTTATAGTTTATAATGTGTGATCAAAACCGAAAGTTTCTGTGATGACTGCCCTTGCACTGTTCACCATGTAAGAACTTATTCACTATGTAAGAATTTGTTCACCATGTAAGAACTTGTTTGTTATGCTTCAGAAGATTGGAGACCATTGAGAATTAGGCTTGGGGTTGATTTAATGATTGTGCATTGAGTGCCCTATACAGAATTTTATTGTTGTTAACAACCATTTGATCAATAAATATGAGAGATGCCCTCTAAAAAATAAAACAAAACAAACAAACAAAAAATAGTAAAAACATTTTGAAAGCACAGAGCAAGCATCAGAACCATACATGGCAGAGATATGGGAATGATGAAACTAAGAATTTAAAACAGCTATGATTAACATGCTAAGTGTTCTAAAGGAAAAATGTATAAGATGAAGAACCAGTTTGTATGTATATAAAGAGATGGTGTAAATAGTTAAGCTAAACTACTCCATGATATTGCTGCCTTTGTATCCATTTTGTATGACCAAGTGGCAGCAGGCACCTTGAACTGACACTAGTCCCTCCCAAGAGCACATGGCCCAAATTAAAACGAGTAGAGTCACAAATAAATATAAGTCCCTGATATGACTCACCCAACCTCCCTTTGTTATAAGCATTCTCCCTGCCTCCCAGGGTCTCCCCTAATGCATCCTCAGATAAGACCCTCTGAAGCTAACCATATCCTTATTCTTTTTGGTTTAAATTGACCAATCTATCCTTAGTCTGGGAACCCCAATGCACTCTACCCATGGATCTTAATAAAGGCATGTACTCCAGGTCACGCCCCACTCTCTGCCTTGACCTCCTCATGTATCCACTTGAGCTGTGTCCCATCAAGAGATGTGGTATTCCCCCTCCAGAACTAGTAAGTAATAAACTTCTGTATTTCACCTTCCCTTGTGGTCTTTTGTTGGACTATGGCTCACCCTCCCCAACACCCCAGGACTCTACTTAACAAATGTCTATTTAACAAAGTTACAACATATGGAAACTCTAAAAAAAAATCAAAGGATGTGCTAGAACTCAAAAACAGTGCAACACAAATGAAGAATGTCTTTGATGGGCTCATCAGTAGACTGGACACAGGCAAAGAACAAAATCAGTGAGTTTGAAGAAATGTCAATAGAAACTTCCAGAACTGAAATGTAAAGTGGAAAAAAGAGAGACAGAGAAAACAGAATATCCAAAAATAATGGGACAATCCAAAAGTATAATGAAAATGGAGATAAACAATTTTTAAGGAATAATGAATGAGAGTTTCACAAAGTTAATGACAAAGGACAAACTATAGTCCTAGGAGGCTCAGAGAACATCAAGCAAGATAAATATCAATAAAGCTACTCTTAGGCATATTGTATTCAAACTACAGAATATCAAAGATAAAAAGGAAATCTTGAGAGAATCCCCAGAGCATTGGGAAAAGGAGAAACTTACCTATAGAGTAGCAAGCATAAGAATTACCTTGGACTTCTCTTCAGAAGCCATATAAACAAATAAAAAAGAATAGAGAGGGGGAGGAGCGAAGATGGTGGCATGAGTAGAGCAGCAGAAATCTCCTCCCAAAACCATATATATTTTTGAAAATATAACAAATACAACTATTCCTAAAAGAGACAACAGAAGATACAGTACAATAGCCAGACTACATCTACATCTGTGAGAACCCAGCACCTCACGAAGGGAGTAAGATACAAGCTGCAGCCCAGTGGAACCCAAGCACCCCTCACCTCAGCTCCCTGGCAGGAGGGGAGGAGTCCAAGTGGGGAGGGAGAGAGAGCCCAGGACCTCTGAATACCCACACCTAGCCATCCGCACTGGGAGCGCAGACACACAGTGCATGGTGTGATGGATACTAGGGAAACTGGACAGTAAAACCTGCGAGTGTGTCCCCACAGCTGGCTCCCCTGGGACAAATGAAAAGTGAGTGCTTTTTGAAAGTCTTAAAGAGGCAGGGGCCTCACAGCTGGATGGAAGCATCCTGGCGCACTGAGCCCAGCAGCTGGGAATCACGGTGCCCTAACCCCCTGGGCAGCAGTGCAGCTCAGAGGCCCCTTACAGTGATAAACAGCCTCCTGCCTGTTCCCCCTCTGGCACAGTCCCGCAATAGGAGAGCAGCAGCCTGAGGCCAGCCATGCCAACAGCAGCCCGGCAAGAATCAGAGATGCCATCTGCACTCAGCTGCCCAGTAAAAGCCACTAGGGGTCACCATTCACATAGGAGAGGAAGGCCACAAACTAGCAAGAAGGGATGTTCTCCCAGCAGACATACATACCAACTCCACACAACTACATCTATCACCATGAAAAGGCAGAAGAATTTGATCCAGACAAGAATCACACAGACATCCTCCCCTGAGAGGGAACCTGAGGAGATAGACCTAACCAATCTTCCTGGAAAAAAAAATTCAATATAAAGGTCATGACCATTCTGATAGAGCTGCAGAGAAAAATGCAAGAGCTAACGGACAAAGTAGGGAGGGAGATTACAGAAATAAAACAATCTCTGGAAGGACGTAAAAGCAGAATGGACGAGATGCAAGAGGCCATTAATGGAATAGAAACCAGAGAACAGGAATGCATAGAAGCTGACACAGAGAGAGACAAAAGGATCTTCAGAAATAAAACAATATTAAGAGAACTGTGTGAGCAATCCAAAAGGAACAATATCCACATTATAGTGGTGCCAGAAGAAGAAGAGAGAGAAAAAGGGATAGAAAGTGTCTTTGAAGAAATAATTGCTGAAAACTTCCCCAAACTGGGGGAGGAAATAGTCGCTCAGACCACGGAAGCACACAGAACTCCCAACAGAAGGGACCCAAGGAGGACAACACCAAGAAACATAATAACTAAAATAGCAATGATCAAGGACAAGGACAGAGTTTTAAAGGCAGCAAGAGAGAGGAAAAAGGTCACTTACAAAGGAAAATCCATCAGGCTATCATCAGACTTCTCAACAGAAATCTTACAGGCCAGAAGAGAATGGCATGATATATTCAATGCAATGAAACAGAAGTGCCTTGAACCAAGGATACTGTATCCAACACAATTATCATGAAGGAGGGATTAAACAATTCCCAGACAAGCAAAAGTTGAGGGAATTTGCCTCCCAAAAACCACCTCTGCAGAGTATCTTAGAGTGACTTCTCTAAATGGGAGCACTCCTAAGGCTAAATAGATGTCACCAGAGAAAATGAAATCACAGCAAAGAAAGCAAACCAACCAAATACTAACTAAAGGCAAAAAAATAAAATCAACTACTCACAAAAGCCATCAAAGGAAATGCAAAAGAGCACAGAATAAAACATCTAACATATAAAGAATGGAGGAGGAGGAATAAGAAGGGAGAGAAATAAAGAAACATCAGACAGTGTTTATAATAGCTCAATAAGTGAGTTAAGTTAGACAGTAAGATGGTAAAGAAGCTAACCTTGAACCTTTGGTAACCACAAATCTAAAGCCTGCAATGGTAATAAGTACATATCTTTCAATAATCACCCTAAATGTAAATGGACTGAATGCACCCATCAAAAGACACAGACTAATAGAGTGCATAAAAAAGCAAGACCCATTTTTATGCTGATTACAAGAGACTCACCTCAAACCCAAAGACTTGTGCAGACTAAAAGTCAAGGGATGGAAAAAGATATTTCATGCAAACAACAGGGAGAAAAAAGCAGGTGTTGCAGTATTAGTATCAGACAAAATAGACTTCAAAACAAAGACAGCAACAAGAGATAAAGAAGGACATTACATAATGATAAAGGGGTCAGTCCAACAAGAGGGTATAACCATTATAAATATATATGCACCCAACACAGGAGCACCAGCATATGTGAAACAAATACTAACAGAATTAAAGGAGGAAATAGAATGCAATGCATTCATTTTAGGAGACTTTAACACACCACTCACTCCAAAGAATAAATCCACCAGACAGAAAATAACTAAGGACACAGAAGTGCTCAACAACACACTAGAACAGATGGACCTAATAGACATCTATGCTTTTTGATTAGCAGTTCAATTTCGTTGCTGGTAATTGGTCTGTTCACATTTTCTGTTTCTTTCTGGGTCAGCCTTGGAAGGTTGTATTTTTCTAGAAAGTTGGCCATTTCTTCCAGATTATCCAGTTTGTTAGCATATAATTTTTCATAATATTCTCTAATGATTCTTTGTATTTCTGTGGTGTCTGCAGTGATTTTTCCTTTCTCATTTCTGATTCTGTTTATGTGAGTAGAGTCTCTTTTTTTCTTGATAACTCTGGTTAGGGGTTTATCTATTTTGTTTATTTTCTCAAAGAACCAGCTCTTGCTTTCACTGATTCTTTCTATTGCTTTATTCTTCTCGATTTTATTTAGTTCTACTCTAATCTTTATTATGTCCTTCTTTCTACTGACTTTGGGCCTCATTTGTTCTTTTTTCTATTTTCATTAATTGTGAGTTCAGACTGCTTATATGGGATTGTTCTTCTTTCCTGAGGTAGACCTGTATTGCAACATACTTTCTTCTTAGCACAGCCTTTGCTGCATCCCAGAGATTTTGCGGTGTTAATTATTGTTGTCATTTGTCTCTATATATTGCTTGATCTCTGTTTTTATTTGGTCATTGATCCATTAGTTATTTAGGAGCATGTTGTTAAGCCTCCATGTGTTTGTGGGATTTTTAATTTTCTTTGCATAATTTATTTTTAGTTTCATACCTTTGTGGTCTGAGAAACTGTGTGGTACAATACCAATCTTTGTGAATTTACTGAGGCTCTTTTTTTGACCTAGTATATGGTCTATTCTTGAAAATGTTCCATGTGCTCTTGAGAAGAATGTGTATTCTGCTGCTCTTGAGTGTAGAGTTCTGTAGATGTCTGTTAGGTCCATCTGTTCTAATGTGTTGTTCACTGCCTCTGTCTCCTTGCTTATTTTCTGTCTGCTTCATATCTCCTTCCAAGTGAGTGGAGTGTTGAAGTCTCCTAGAATGAATGCATTGCATTCTATTTCCGCTTTTAATTCTGTTAGTATTTGTTTCACATATGTAGATGCTCCTGTGGTGGGCACATATATATTTATAATGGTTATATATTCTTGTTGGATTGACCCTTTTATCATTATTTAATGTCGTTCTTTGTCTCTTGTGACTTTCTTTGTTTTGAAGTCTATTTTGTCTGATACAAGTACTGCAACTCCTGCTCTTTTTTTTCCCTATTAGTTGCATGAAATATCTTTTTCCATCCCTTCACTTTTAATCTGTGTCTGTCTTTGGGTGTAAAGTGAGTCTCTTGTAGGCAGCATATAGATGGGTCTTGTTTGTTTTTTCATCCATTCAGTGACTCTATGTCTTTTGATTGGTGCATTCAGTCCATTTCCATTTCCATTTAGGGTGATTGTTGATTGGTATGTACTTATTGCCATTTCAGGCTTTAGACTCAAACTTTCAAGGTTAATTTCCTTACTATCTGAGGGTCTAACTTAACTCACTTAATATGTTATTACAAACAGAATCTAAAGGTTTTATTTTTTCTCCTCCTTTTTCTTCCTCCTCCATTCTTTATATATTAGGGATCATATTCTGTACTCTTTGTCTATCCCTTGATTGACTTTGGGGATAGTTAATTTAATTTTGCATTTGCTTAGTAATTAACTGTTCTGCTTTCTTTACTGTGGTTTTATTGCCTCTGGTGACAGCTACTAAACCTTAGGAACACTTCCATCTATAGCAGTCCCTCCAAAATACACTGTAGAGGTGGTTTGTGGGAGGTAAATTCTCTCAGCTTTTCCTTATCTGAAAATTGTTTAATCCCTCCTTCAAATTTAAATGATAATCTTGCCAGATAAAGTAATATTGGTTCAAGGCCCTTCTGCTTCATTGCATTAAATACATCATGCCACTCCCTTCTGGCCTGTAAAGTTTCTGCTGAGAAGTCTGATGATAGCCTGATGAGCTTTCGTTTGTATGTGATCTTATTTCTCTGTCTGGCTGCTTTTAATAGTCTGTCCTTATCCTTGATCTTTGCCATTTTAATTACTATACGTCTTCTTGATGTCTTCCTTGGGTCCCTTGTGTTGGGAGATCTGTGCATCTCCATGGCCTGAAAGACTATCTCCTTCACCAGCTTGGGGAATTTTTCAGCAATTACCTCCTCAAAGACACTTTCTATCCCTTTTTCTCTCTCTTCTTCTTCTGGTATCCCTATAATGTGTATATTCTTCCATTTGGATTGGTCACACAGTTCTCTCAATATTCTTTCACTCTTAGAGATCCTTTTCTCTCTCTGCCTCAGCTTCTTTCTATTCCTCTTCTCTAATTTCTATTTCATTTATTATCTCCTCCACCATATCCAATCTGTGTTTAATACCCTCCATTGTGCTCTTTAATGATTGGATCTTTGACTGGAATTCATTCCTGAGTTCTTGAATATCTTTCTGTACCTCCATGAGCATATTAATGACTTTTATTTTGAAATCCCTTTCAGGAAGATTCATGAGGTCGATGTCATTTAAATCTTTCTCAGGAGTTGTATTAATAATTTTACTCTGAACCAGATTCCTTTGGCATTTCATATTTGTATGTGGTGCCCTCTAGCCCAGAAACTCTACTCTCTGGAGCTGCTCAGCCCCTGAAGCAATGTCGGGGGTCACAGGGGAGTGGTATTGGTGCTTGGGGGGAAGGAAAGAGCTGTTTCCTGCTTCCCAGCTGCTATGCCTGTCTCCACTGCCTGAACCAGTGGGCTGAGCACACAGGTATAAGCCTCTATGCTTTGCATTTGTAGTTGCTGTAGACAGATCTTCCCTCTGGCTTGCCTAATGCCAGGGTAGGGTTTGCTGGTTTGTGAGCCAGGTGTTGCTGGCCAGGAGAAAGGTGTAGTAGGCTGCGTACCACAGAGGGGGTCCTTGGAGCTGTATAGCCAGCCAGGGAGCTGGAGCACCTGAAGATTGTGAAAGCTCCCAACCTGCTGTGCAGAGTGCTCCCAGACAATTTTGTCTACCTGTCCTTTCTCCTTAGCAGTAAGCTCTGTGCAATCCTTGCCCCTTTAGCAGCCCTCTTGCTAACTGCTTCCTTGTTAGGAAGTCTCTCAAACTTCCTGCCTTTCTTTTGTCCCAGAGCAGCCGGATATGGATCCCTGCTTTCCACAAGTGGCTGGAATCTCAATCTCTCCAGGAATTCTGCCTGTCTTAGTTTTCCAACCCCCTAATCATGAGAGTATCAAGCAAGTACCATGAAATGTAGGTTTATGCTCCCTGAGCAGATCTCCATATTTAGGTGTTTAGTAGTCCCAGGCCTCCACTCCCTCTCACTCCATGTCTCTTCCTCCCACCGGTGAGCTGGGATAGGGGAAGGGCTTGGGTCCTGCCAGGCCACAGCTTTGCTATGTTACCCTGTTCTGTGAGGTCTGCTCTTTTCTCCAGGTGTGTGCATTCTGGCACAGTCCTCTTTCCCGTTGCTCTTTCAGGATTAGTTGTATTAATTGTATTTTCATATTATATGGGGTTTCAGGAGGAAGCCTCTCTTTCACCTCTCATGCCACCATCTTTAATCCTTTATGTCTGCTTAAAATTTAATCTCAATTTATAATCAGTTTAAACTCAATTTATAATCATTTTATTTAATATATTTATAAATTAATTATACATTAAGACTAAAATTAAAATGTTTACACTAACATATATAGATTTATATATCTCTGTATATCTTAATATGTTCCTATAAAGGAGTAATAATAAATACTTTATTACAAATTGTTCCATGAATACTGGACCAAGAGACAAACTTCCAATTTGGGTTATATTTTTGTAAAATGACACATTATTATCCTGCCACAGACGTTCCCTTTGCCACCATGTTCTGTTAGCCCTCATTACTTCTGGAAGGCTCTTAAATTATTTCAACAAAAAATTCCTTATTGCTTAAAATATTTAAAAGTTTCTATTAATTATTGTTTCTGGTTGTGATGTGCTTTTAAAATAGTGTCTGATGAAATGAAGCATTCTCTCAATAATGTACACTTACTTCTAGATACTTAAGTCTTATATTTTTAACTTTTCTCCTCTACTTTTGGTGTTTTCCTTTCCCAAATGTAGGCCCTAAAGTCAGAAAAATAAAACAATAGTGACAAGAGAGTTGATTTACACATGGAATTGAAAACCTCTTATCTTTATCTCTGGGTCTCCTTGATGGTATTTTTGACTTTTGGCCAAGAAAAGGACAGTTTTATGATCTTTTAGCTAAAGAGTAAAACTCCCCTTATCTCCATTCACCAAGATTAGTTTCTTTCCTGTTAGTATACAACTAGCCAAACGGGCTAAGTTAGCTAGGCCTGATTATGGGGCCAAAGAGTTGTAACCATCAATGTTGGGAACTTTGGTTTTGAGTTCTATCCTAGGCTAAAATAGCTCGCATAAGTCTTGGTGGTTCACCCGGAGATGTGGCATGTTCTGTTGCAAACATGGACCCTGGGAAGCATGAGCCTGGGAGGCCATCTCTTTGACTTGTATTTCTTGCACCTCCTTGCTGTATTCTATTCTTCATCTGTAACGCACAGCATTGCCTGCCTATTCCCCTTGGGGTCTCATGAGTCCTTTTACATCTCCCAACTTGGGAAACCTTTTCAGTTAAGGTATCTTTTGATGACTAAACTACCATTGAATTTCCTGGAAGGACCACTAAGTACCACAAAGATAGATTTTAAAAGTAAGTATAAATAAAACTTAAGAGTTTATATCAATAATACCTTAATTTAAAAAAGTAAGTATAAATAATCAGGTTGGCTTAGCATTCTCCAAGTTATCATTAACTTAGGACAGTTGTGCAAGCTCTTGTTTACCAAACTTAAGATGAAAGAGGAAGAAGAGCCTGTTAAATCAAAATGAAAAATCCTCTTCCTAGGTTAATTATGTATAAATAAAATACATCATTATAAATGCATTTCAGTAGTTGTGTACTATTCATGTTAAAATAAACATACCAATGTTTAAATAAGAAGACTGGTCAAATAACTGTGTATTAAAATTTTTTCTCCAGGATTTTAGACTTAAATATTCTTGTCAATTGCAAAGTATTATAATACACTTTATGGCATAAATTAAATACACTGGAGAAAGGTTTTTGCCATCATTATTTCTCTTTCATGTATCGCACTACCCATAGCTATAGCATCTTGAACCAAGAATTCTCTTTCCCCACTTGAGCAAGAAAAATCACTTGATTATTTAATTTGTGGTAGAAAATCATCCAGACCTTTGAATATTCCCTTTGTGTATAGCATGTGTTAATCATAGCTGTTCTGAATTGGTCAAATGCTTATCTCCAGAATTACCTGGAGCATGATTCTGACCTTAGCAACACTATGAGACAAAGTGAATAAAGGTAAACAATGTTCTGTAACCCTGCTCTGGTAGTTGTTTCAGGACAGTTGTACCAGTCTGTCAGCAACATTCAGTATTAATAATTGGGTTTATCATTTGCATCTGGTTTTGGGAGGGCTTACAGTTCAGGCTGATCTTATAGCTGGAATATACCTGGGCAATCCACTCACCTCAAGCAGGCTTCGGGCTTCCTGGTACTGAGGTGCTTCACACACTTGGCAGTGGTGGCTCAAAACCTGAAGACAAAGTACAGTTGACCCTTGAACGATGCAGGGATTAGGAGCACCAGGCCCCCAGTGCAGTGAAAAATCTACATATAAGTTTTGACTCCCCAAAAACTTAACAACTAATATAGCCTACTATTGACTAGAACTTAACCAATAACACAGTAGATTAACATGTATTTTGTATATTACATATATTATCGACTGCATTTTTATAATAAAGTAAGCTAGAGAAAAGAAAATGTTAAGAAAAGCATTGGAAAGATAAAATACATGTAATGCACTGTTTTGCATTTACTGAAAAAAAAATCCACATGCAGTTCAAACCCATGTTGTTCCCACCTGAGATTTCTGGACCCCTCCCAATGCATACCCTTTTCCTATTGCTATATTATACTTATTGCCTATAATAGCCTATCAATTGAGTCCTATGAATTCTTTCAGTAATCAAACTATGAATCAAATATAATAATGCACCTTTTGATAACCCTAGAGATTGCCAAGCAAGTTATGCTACCACAGACTCAAATTCACCCTTGGCATATTGACCCTTTCCAAAAATAAGTTCACTTCAGGTAACAGTTATCTCAGCTGGCCTGCCATTAGCATGAATAAAAGAGTGAATATCAGCCCAATTATTATTTTCTAGTAAGCTTTGAGAATTCTTTGCTTATCTTCAGGGTAGATTGAGACATTTTCTTGCCTGAATATTATTAAAGAACTTTAAAAATCTTTGCCTCTTACTCAAAAATTTCATTGTCCTTATCCTCAATCTTCATAAAAAATGTGGAGAAAACAAAGGAAATCTAAAACTAAATATTGTTAAAGTTCTAAAAGACACTAGAACTTCCACATCCCAAGATATTCCCATTATCCTTAATAACACAGGTTCTCCCTTTACGAGTTAACAACAGCTCACCCTGTACAGTTTGGAATTTCACACTAATCCAAGTCTTTGCCTTATTGCAAGCTGATATGTCCAAACACTATTAATGTGTTCATTAAACAGATATAGGGAGCTTCTCCAAAATAACCACATAAGCAATCTCTTAATGACCCGAAATCTGGAGATTTAGTCTCCTGGAAGAGAAAGCAAAGGGATTTTTTGCTTTACGCTTCAAGGAATAGGAACTTATCAGGTACTATTAACAACTAACACAGTAGTAACACTCTAAGGTAATGATCCTTGGATTCATATTTTCAACTAAAAAGACATATTTCACTTTTCCTACATCATTGGACTTTGATTTCATTGGTAGACCTCAAGTTCCATGAAAGTAAATAATGTCCCAAAATAAAAGCTGACTCAAATACTTCAATTGAAGTTAATGATTACATAATGTAGAAAGTTGCTAGTCAAATCTCTGAAATAAGATTAATTTTTAAGAGAACACAACCTGCTTCCTATATTCCTTGTTTTGGGGGGGGGAGGCGGTTACTACCTATCTTGCCTAATAGCATATATTAAAACTCCTCAGCAACTGACTAAAGGGTTCTCAATATTACTCTCCCATTGAAAGGGAATCTTGCTGTGACCCTCCCTACCCTGGAATAACTCTGGGAGGCACATATCCATGCAAGAGATTTTAATGGCTGTCTCTGGGTGGAGAGCAGAAGCTCATGGGTGAGGAAGCACGTTTTTAAGGAGTAGAGGTAGGGTGTGTTCTGCACTGGCAATTGGATCTTAAGGGGTAGGCAACCATCTGGTCACTGGTGATTGTATCTTAAGGGGTGGGGGTCTTAGCGTGCCATAATTTGCCTTCATTTCCATTTTTTTCTTTTCTTAATCGGGCCTCTGGGGAACTGGGTGTAGAATCTCATTCTCCAGCTACTTCCTGCTGGAAGGGGGCACAGATTCTGGGGTTGGCGAGGCCATTGCTGTAGAGTTGGGGAAAGGTGGGCATCTTAAGATGATTTATGATATCATCATAGCTGGTTTCGTTATTCCTCATGAGAAGGCCTTGATAGCCCTGGAGGAGTAACTCATTGACAGTATGGTTAGAAATTTTTGAAATTTGATTTTGAATGAATTTTTGGAATAGGTTAATAAAGCAGGGAAGGAAAACAAGAAATAATAAAGGTGATAGGGGCTAGGAGGGGCAGGAGCCAATTGAAGGGGTAAGGGAACAGATTGTTAAGGGAGTTTTCTAGGAGTTTGGAGGCTTGTTCATGGAGGTGCTTTGCACCATTCCGGATGAGACCGGATTTGTTGGTATAGAAGCAGCATTGTTCTTGGAGTAGGGCACACATGTCGCCTTATGCATCTGTAAGGAGGCCCTGTTTGGGTTGTAGAGTAGATTACTGGGGGATTTGCAGTCTGTGGAGTTAGAGGTGTAAGTGGTCCCATTGGGATGGAGTAGTAGGAATCTGTGGGAGATTCAGAGGAAGGGGGAGAGGATGAGATAAAGGGTTTTATATGGGAGTTGTGGATCCAGTGAGGAAATTTTGTAAGTTTGACTACAGTAGGAGTGGATAGGACCATTTGATAGGGCCCCTGCCATTTGGGAGTGTGGATAAAAAGAAAGTTCCTGTGGCCAGGATTCTCACCTGGCCCTGGTTGACTAGCTCACTGCACACCTGTGGGCAATTTGACTCTACATAAAGAGCTCCTCCCAGTGCTCTGGGCACAACACCGTGGCAGGGCTGCAAGGCTGCAGGAGAGCAGAGCAGAGGTTGGAGTGGTAGCAGCACCAAGGACAGAGGCCCAGAGGATGGCTGTATAGGAAAACTGTGCAGAGAGGCCCAGAGGACAGCTGTGTAGCACAGCTGTGCAGGCAGAGAAGCCCAGAGGATGGCTGTGTGGGACAGCTGTGCAGGCAGAGGGGCCCAGAGGACAGCTGTGCAGGACAGCTGTGCAGGCAGAGAGGCGCAGAGAATGGCTGTGCAGGACAGCTGCACAGGCAAAGAGGCACAGAGGATGGCTGTGCAGAGGGGCCCAGAGGCAAAGACCATCTTGCTGCATGCAGATTCTCTCTGAGTGAATGGGATTTTAGTGACTGACCAGCCACTTGGAAATAAAGTTGGTTATAACCCTTTCATCCCAAGAACATTTGCTGTCAATTTCTTTGGTAACACTGAATCCATAGTGAACTTGCCTGGGGCTGAAACCCATTGACAAGACAGGGAGTTAGGGGTGATGGTACCTGGTTTGGAGAAGAGAGGAGGGTTGAATCTCTGAGCTAATAAAAAGTAGGAGAGGGAGGGTTGTGAGGTTTTGGCATGTAGAGGTCAGCATGGGACCATAGTAGAGAGCGGATGTGTTGGAGTAGTGGAGATATAAGATGAGAAGGAAGAGTGGAGGTTTCAGAGTTAAGACCTAGTGGAAGCATAGGGCAGTTGTACATGAGCTCAAAAGGAGAAAGTGGGCTTTTTGGGTAGAGCCCAGAGTCGGAGCAGAGCTAAAGGGAGAAGCTTTGTCCAATCGAGATGGAGTTCTATGGATAGTTTGGTAAGGATGGATTTAAGAGTTCAGTTGGTTCTCTCTACCTTACATGAGGATTGTGGGTGGTATGGGATATGGAAATGCCAGGGGATATTAAGAGCTTTAGTGGTTGTCTGGGAAACTTGGGAGATAAATTCAGGGCCATTGTCTGATTGTAAGGAAGTAGGTACTCCAAAACGGGGGATGATCTCTGATAACAAAATGGTGGAGACTGTCTGAGCTCATTTGTTAGTTGTAGGGAACACTTCAACCCAACCTGAAAATGTGTCTTCCAGTACTAGAAGGTATCGGTAGCACTTTACTGAGGGCATATGAGTGAAGTTGAGCTTCCAGTCGGTCCCAGGAATGAGACCCCGTGCTTGATGAGTGGGAAAGGAGGGAGGTCGAGAAGGTGAATTAGGATTGGCCTTTTGACAGATTTCACATGAGGTGGTAAGTGTTTTTAGAAAGGTAATGTCTGAAGAGGAGAAAGGTAGGTTGGTTTTTAGAAAGTGTTGTAAAGATTGGAGATTAGGATGAAATAGGTTATGTAGACAGGAGAGTATGGCTTTAGTAGAGGTGATTTAGAGTCAGCAGGAGAGGGGTCATTAGGCGTAGAAGTGAGAGCACCTATTACAGAAATGATTGCTGCCCATCTGGCTGTTTTGTCTGCTATGTTATTTCCCTGAGTGATGGAAGATTGATCTGATTGATGAGAGTGGCAGTGTACTAGGCCTATGGCAGTTGGTAGGTATGAGGTCTCTGTTAGTTGTATGAGGTAGCTAGCATTGGTAATGGAGCTGCCCTTTGCAATGAGGAGTCCCCTTTCTTTCCAGATTGCGCTGGGGAGAGTAAGATATGGAAGGCATACTTGGAATCATTGTAGATGGTAAGTGAAGATCCCTGTGCTAAGGTAAAAGCACAGGTGAGGGCAATTAATTCTGCATGTTGGTTTGTGGTGTTAGGGGGAAGGGGTTTTGCCTCAGTAGTTTGATCAAGGGAGACAATGGCATATCCGGCTCGACAGATGCCCTCCCTCATGGATAAAAGAACTACCCTCAGTGAACCAAGTATGTGTGGCCTGAGGGAGAGCTCCCTCCTGGATATGAGGACAGGGTAGTAACTCATCTAGGATTTGTAGGCAGCTATGAGAGTCAGGGGAAGATTCTATTTTTTCCTGTGATTTGGTAGGAAAGGGGAGAAGAGTAGAAGGATTGAGGGGAGGGCAGACTTCAAATTTGATGGAAGTATCCTCGATCAGAGTGACTTGAAGTGACAGAATCCCTACAAGGGGGAAGAATCTGTAAGCTCCTGTAGGTGAGGAGTTCAGAAAGATGGTGAGGGTAAAGAACAGTGGTGGGTGATCCAAAAGTGACCTTCTTTGATTCTTGGATGAGGATGGCGGCTGCAGAAAGAGTCTGCAGACAGGGGGCCCATCCCTGAATGGTAAGGTCCAGCAGCTTTGAAAAGATAGGTGACGGGGACAAAGGAGGGCCCTAACCTGTGGCCTAGGACTCCCAGAGCAAACCCTTGATTTTCTGAAATGAACAGGAAGAAGGGGCATGTGAGATCAGGGAGATGGAGAACAGGGGCTTGTAAAAGAGCTGCTTGAAGTGTATGAAAGGTCTTGGTTACAGGTGTTAGGAGAGGTTCTGAAGTGGATCCTTGGGATGCTGAATGGAGGGGAGTGGCTAGGAGGGAGCAACTGAGAATCCATGAGCGGAGAAACCCAGCAAATCCTAGAAAGAAGAGGATTTCATCTTTTGTATGGGGAACGGGTATGTTTTGCATGAGTTTCTTTCTGTCTAAGGTAATGGCTTTATGGCTGGGGGTAAGTAGAACCCCTAAGTAAGTTACATCAGAGGTGGAAAGTTGGACTTGGAAGGTGAGACCTGATACCTGTGTTTTGAGAGAAAGTTGAGAAGGAGAATAGTATTTTGCTGAGAGTTTTGTAAGGAAGAGCTGCATAAGAGAAGATCATCAACATATTGAAGAAGAGTAGAGCCTGAGAGAGTGAGGGATTTGAGGTCTTGTGCCAAGACTTGTCCAAAGAGGTGGGGACTATCCCTGAAGCCTTAAGGAAGGACTGTCCAGGTTAACTGAGTAGAGGTTTGGGTGATGGGATCAGTCCATGTAAAGGCAAAAACGTCTGGAGAGTTGGGATGGAGGGGAATCATGAAGAATGCATCTTTGAGGTTGAGGACAGAGAACTAAGTAGAAGAGGCAGGGACAGTGGATAAAAAAGTATAGGGGTTAGGGACTACTGGATGGATTAGAATAACAGCTGCATTGATAATTCTTAAATCTTGAACTAGCCTATAAGAGCCATTAGGTTTTTTGAAAGCCAGTATAGGGGTGTTGTAAGGGCAATTGGCTGGTCTCAAAAGGCTCTTTCTTAGGAGCTCTTGAATGAGTTGTAAACCCAATAGGCTTTTGGGAGGTAAGGGGTATTGAGATTGTGAGGGGAAGGAAGTAGTTTGAGTCTTTGAGTTTGATGGTTACAGGTGGGCAGGTGGCGATGGAGGAGGTAGAGGTATCCAGACTATGGGGTTTACTTGGCAAGGGGGTAAGGGAAAAGAAGAGGAAGGTGGTCTGGAATGGTTTGGAGAGCAAGTAGAAAAGGGATTGAAGGTGAGTTGGGGTTGAGGTGTGAGCCAAAGGTAAAGGAGATAAAAGCCCCTAGCTTGGATGAAAGGTCTCTTCTCATAAGGGGAACTGGACAATGGGGAATTACTAAAAAGGAACGAGAGAGAGTAATGCCGTTAAAGAGGCAGTGAAGCACAGGAGTTTGTAGAGGCTGATAGGGTGCGCCCTCTACCCTGACTACAGAAGACTGTGAAAGGGAGGTGGGCCCCCAGAACTCTTCAGGACTGAGTAAGTAGCTCTGGCGTCTAATAGAAAGGAGATGGGCTTGCCCACTACTACAATGACCACCCTGGGCTCCCGTGAAGTGATGTTAGTAGCCGGGTGTGGGAGTCCCAGAACCCCTCAGTTGTCGGTGGCTAGACCTAGAAGGTCTATAGGTGGGTTGTCAGAGCTGGATGGCCTGGCACCACTTGGTGTGCAAGGACAGTCAACAGCCCAGTCCCTCCTAATGGAATTTTGGGCATGGACCGGGGGGCTTCTGGGGATTTGGGCAAGCTCTAGCCCAATGTTCCAATAGGCCACATTTAAAACATTGACCAGGAGGTACTCCTGGTTTTCTCTTGAGAAGCGGGGTTACCTGGGTACCAGTGGTTGAGGCAGGCTGGAAGGCCTTAGTCATCATTTGGTATTTTTGTTTATGGGCTTTATCCTCTCTTCCATTGTACACCTTGAAGGCTACTGCCAGGACTTCTGCCTGGGGAGTCAAGGGTCCCTTCCAGGCATTTAAGTTTAGCCTTTATGTTGGGAAGCTCTGGGAGAAAAAGTCATAAGTAGTTGTCTCCCATCTGGGGTTTCAGGGTCTAAATTGGTATACTGTAGAAGGGCTTTAGCAAGACGGTCTAGGAACACAGATGGATTTTCATTTTTATCTTGGATAATTTCTTGGAGTTTCTCATAATTGATAGCTTTATTAGCTGACCTCTTGAGACCTGCATGAGAAAAGTGATAAATTGATCTCGGCCAATGACTCCCCCTGGGGTGTTGTAATCCCAACTGGGGTCTTGATTGGGAACTGCCTCAGCACTGATAGGGTGAGCAGGTGTGGTTTGGTGGACTTCATCAGCATAAGTCTTAGCCTGTTCCCAGACTTGCTTGTGCTCCTCGGGTAGAAGGGTATTGGAGAGAATCATGTGTACATCATGAAAGGTTAGATCATACGATTGGGTCAGGTACTGGAACTCCTTTATGTAAGTGGCTGGTTGGGAGGTGAAGGAGCCTGATCTCTTTTCTATTTGAGACAGGCCAGAGAGGGAGAAAGGGATATGGACCTGAACAACACCTTCTGTGCCCACTACCTCTCATAGTGGGGCAATTACTTGGGTATGAGAGCGAGTAACTGGGGGACTTGGTAGGGGATCTCAGGATGGAAGGGGATCTGGTTGCACTTTAGGTGGCTTTCTTACACCGCCACTGCCAGGAGCTTGTGGTAGAAGACCTGGGGGGTGGGGGGCATTTGAGAGGGAGGAGGCTGGGCAGTTTCTGTGACAGCACTGGGCAGACTGGGTGGTTGAGGAGGAGGAGGAGGTGCCATAGGGATTTGGGGTCAGTAGGGTGGGGGTTCATCAGTGGGGTCAAAGTCAGAGGATGTAATGGGATCTGGTTTGTTGGAGGGTGAGGACTTTAAGGTGAGTAATAGGTGTTTAGTATTGCAGGGGTGACAGAGAGAGGGCTTGGTTCAGAGGTAGGAGAAAGCCTGGATATAAGGAATCTCTTTCCACTTGCCCATACGCTCACAGAAGTTATATAAATCTCGGATAATATTAGGATCTTAAGACTCATTGGGTGGCCACTTGGACTGATTATCTAGGGAGTATTGTGGCCAGACCTCATCACAGTAATGAATAAGTTTGAACGGTTTGAGGCCGGGAGTAAGATGGAGGGGTTTGAGATTATTGAGTAAACATCCCAATGGCGAGTCCACGGGAATGGAAGGGCCAGTCCCCATGGTGAGATGAGACCATTCACAGGTGGCTAATGTGTCCCACAGCAATAAGGAAAGGTTGAGGAGAAGACTGAACATGGCTAAGGGGTTGTTACCACCTCTAATGGGGCGATTGAGGGAAAAAATGCCAAGGAAGCTCGGTACCTGGTACCAGGAGTTTACGAGTAGATAAAGGGAGATGGGGCCTCAGTGAATGAGGATTCTCACAATGAGGATCAACCGTGGCCGTGGAGGCTGTGGCTGGGGGTTCTCCTGCTCCAGAGGAGACCACAGGGGCGCCAGACACTCAATAGTCACTTCCTGGTTTCCACAGGGGCATTTAAGTCGACCCCGAAGGGAAACTTACCAAATCAGAGGCTGGTGTTGGGCAGGAGATCAAATGACTGGGGAGATGGAAGGTGGGTTCGTGGAGGAGGATTGGGGAGTGAGCTCCCAAGGCAGCTCAAATTCCTGGAGGCAAGCCTGCCTTTTCTTTCACTGTCCTTATAGAAGGAAGCCGTCTGTGGCACACAAAATCGGGCGCTCATCAGCCACTTAAATGGGACTAGCCTGGCTGCCAATCTCAAAGTCTCAAGCGACAGGTTCCCCTTCGTCTCCCTCAGTGGATCCCCCGTCTCCCTTGGGAGCCAGGAATGTCAGCTGAGTGGAGGCCAGGATTCCCCTTCAGAGGCATCTCCTTGATACGAGGGACTGAGGAAAGCCGTGGGCAACTGCGAGAGTTTAGGCTGAGGCTACACTTCAGCGGCTTCTCAAAGGCCCGTGTGTCTGGAATCAGACCCCGACAGCCCAACTGGGTATCCGTGAGGAGCATCTCTCTTTCTCTGTCTCTGACTTCCAGCCTGCCTCTTCAGGCCGCTCTGGACTCAAGGCAGGGGGCATTCCTAACTCTCTCCTAACTTCATCAATTTCATGGAACCCGATGCTCACCACCACAAGGTAGGAGATCCACGCTCCACTCTTATTCCTATCTAAATGCTGTACTTTTTATCTCATAAAAATGTGTCTGGGCACCCGTTAGCCACTTAAAAGACAGTTAGCATCGGCTACCAGTCTTAAGTCTTGGGTGAAAGGTTTCCCAGTGTAGGCTGCTCCTTGATCTCCCGCCTCCAGGTGGATGGGAATGTCGGGGAGTGGCTGAGCCGATTTCCTACTTTCCTCTCCTAATCTGCAGACTCTGAGGGCAAACCAGACTAGTAGACAGTGGTCCTTGGTTCTCGGCTCTGGCTGATTGATCCGATGGTGCTGAGTGAACCTCTGGCTTGGCTGCTGCCTATGCAAGAGTCGCAGATGACCCCCAACCTCTTGTCTCAGTGATCAGATTTGTTATAGTGAGTGACTGGCGAGATAATTTCCAGGCAGTTGCAGAAACTGGTGTTTGAGAGTATACCCCCACCCCATAAATGTCCATGGCAGCCCCTGAATTTTATTTCTGGCCTTAGCAAAAAGTTCCCTTGCTCCCCATTCAAAGCAGTCCTCTTAGGCCTGTGCCACTTTCTCCTGTGTAATGTAAATGATGTCTATAAAGTAATCAAGCTGAAACCTGAGACCAACATGTAAATGGCTCTATTCTGATCTCCTTTCCTTAGAGGCAGTCGTCCTGGGGCTAGGCATTTCCTTTTCTGCAGCCCTGGAAAAGCAAAACAGGCTTGTGACTTAGATCAGGGCTCTGGCAGCAAGAAGTCACACAGTCCCTGCACTTATCAGACAGGCAGGGGGTGCTCAAAGAAAGCTTGTGCAGAGAAAACTAGGGAAACTCCCAAGAGGCATAAAGTAGGAGCACACTGGTAAGGTCCCACTAAATCCAGAGCTCCGAGGTGACTCTTGCTTAGTGGGAAGGCAAGAGGGGAATCAAGGCAAGGTGCAGGCCACGCTGGTAAGGAGTGGTTAAGTCCAGTAGGCCTGGCAGAGGAGGTGATTGACCACTGTCACTCAGGCTCCAAGGTGAGGGGACGCCCTCACAGAGAAAGGCCGACCAGGTGTCGCACACCTGTCTTTCTCTCTTCCAGGTGGGAGCTTCCTCTTCAAGTTTAAAGCCAGACATGCCTCTGGTTTGCATTCTAAAGAACTGGGAGCAAATTTGATCCCCAGACCCTGAAAAAATGTCTTATCTTCTGCACACAAGCCTGGCCTCAATAGAAACTCTAATAGAGGGGCTTGGTCCCTGAGAGAAGTATACAATATTATAAGGTTATGCAGCTAAATTTATTTTAATGCAAGGAAGGAAAATAGTCAAAAGTCCGATGAACTACTACAATATGGAACTAGTTTTCTAAATTATTTTGGTGGAAATCTATTCTACTTATTGGGTTCATTATCTTCAAAAATTGAGATGTTTTTAAACTAGACTCCCTAAAACAGAAGAAATGTATCTTCTGCAATACAGGCTGGCTTTAAATGACTGGAGCTAGAATTGTGCTTGCATTTCATTTCCAGCCACCTGGAGACAACAGTCCCTATCAGTTCAGAACCTTCATCTGCCCTGTTAGTCTGAGGCCATCTAAACCTTAACCCAGTTATATAAACTGCTTGCCTGTAGAGTGTATTCTTGAAAACTGAGATACTTTTAGTCAAATAAGCTAAAAGGAAAGGCAATTGGATATCAGTAATTCAAGTCTCTGTGTCAGTTTATCCATCTGTGTATATGTTCTTTTTATGAAGAGTGTTGCTAAGTGTAGTCATTATGTCTCAGTCTGTATGTTTGTGTGTCTAAGCGTGTAGATGAAAAATTTTTCTACCTCCGGATGGTATGAGTAGAATTGATTTAAAGACAAGTGCTTGTGAAAATTGGGCATTCTAAAACTTAGAGAATTCTAATGGAAAATATTAAGCATTAATGCTAATTTAAGTTGAACTGAAACGGACATGTCCTTATGGTTATCAGCTGCCTAAGTTTACCTAAAGTCATTTAAGTTGATGTTACCTGCTAAATCTTTCAAGAATAAAATGCTTAGAGGCTTGACTTTGTCTAATATTCAGTAAAGGTTTTGTAAGTAGTCTAGCATAGTTGTTAAGAATGAGTAAACTAAATGTAGCTAGTGAACTTCTTAATAATAATTGTGTGTTGTTGTGCCCAAAGTCGCGAATCCCAGAGACCACCAGGGAGCCAACATGGATGCAAAAGCAAAGAGCCTTTATTCGAGCCAGCCCAAGCTCAATCTCACACCTGCGCCAACGCAGTGGCCAGGTGCCAGAGAAAGTGAGCGAGTTTCCAAAGAATAAAAGGTTTTATGGGTTTCTAGGGTGGTTTGTGGGGTGATAGTCATGGCCCTGGCTGATTGGCGGGGCCTAGGGGTAGTTGGTGGGGTGATAGGTCATGGCTTTGGTCAATTGGCAGGGTCTAGGGGTTGTAGGTATACTTCTTGCTGACTAGAGGCAAGAGAGAGACCAAGATCCGATTGGCTGAAATAGGATCCGGGTCCTGATTGGCTGAGGTAGAACCCAGGTCCTGATTGGCTGAGGTAGAGCCCAGGTCCTGATTGGCTGAGGTAGAATCCAGGAGCTTGCCCTTTCAGTGTTACAGTGTGTATACCTACCTACAGCCTGAGAATCTTTGCGGTAACCTAAAACCTTAAAGTTTTGCTAAGTTAGGAAGATACACTTGTGTTTAGTGAGAAATTGTGTTGTAAAGCTCATGGTTACAGAAATTATAAAATGTTCATAAATTTGTCAATCCAAAGAACGCTAGTAACAGTTTATAATAGCCTGCTTCTCAGTGTTTACTAAAAATTAAGGTACCTAATGGTTTTTAAGTTTTAATTAAAAACTACTTAAAGTAATAGGGAAAACATTTCTGCATGCTAAAGAATGTGTCCTTTGATAAAAGAACGTAACTTTGTTCTAAAGTACAGCTGTTTATTTAGAGGGAGAACTCTAAATAAAAAGAAGGTTGTAGAAAGTTTTGGAAGAATTTAAGATGGTCATGCTATATAAAATTAAAGCAAATGAGTCTCGGTATCAAGTACACAACAAAATTAGAATTTTGTTTTCAGTTAAAAAGACAAAGTTTTCTTAACTGTTACTCTGCTCTTAATATTGAAAGATTGCAAAGGGTTCTCTATTTTATCAAAGCAGTTTCTCATGCTTAAAGTTTCAGTGAGTTGTTGGAGTATTTAAGATAATGAGATCTTAATATTAAAAAGACTATAAAAGCTAAACTTTGCAAACAACTCTGGAACCTTCTTTATTTGACTTTGAGGTATTTTGTTGTCATTCTGGTTAAATAGATAAGTATTGCTTCATGGCAACCTATAATCCTATTTAAGCAAGTGCCAAAAAAAAATCGAATGCAAAAATGTGCTTTTACCTCTAGTTAACTCTGATATTTTCCAGAGGGCCCCTGGAACATGTCAGAGGAATTTTTTCTCATTGGAGAAAGTATTTGGCTAATTTGGCTTATTTATCTGATATATAATTACCTGCTTAATTTCCTGAAAAGCACTGTCAAAGGAAATGATGCTAAACTTTGTTACTGAATGTTTTGTGTTACAGAAATATCCAAATTTCCTTATGTCAACTGTCTTACAGTAAGCTCTCATCAGATCTTTAACCATTGTCATTTATAAGTCTTTTGTCATTTATAGTCACTGTTTTATTACTCCTAAACTAGTAAAGAACTAGATTTCAGCAGAACAGGTATTGGTTACATAGGATTAAGTAAACTGAGGAAGATTATTTTGTGGCTTTTTGTTTCCAATGTTGCTGATAAAGTGTTTTAAGCTTTTTCTCTTAAACTGACAACAGTTTATTAAATGACTAATCTTTATGAGCAGAATTGAAACTTATCTTTCTCTCTACCTGATCCCTCCAGAATATAAAAACTCTCAGTGACTATTTTTATATTTCATGGAAGTATGTTTATTTGCATAAGTTCAATAAGAACCTGCTTTCCTTGTAAGAGGACCAATTAAAAACACAGGTTATATTACCAAGGCTTTGACTGGAATGTCATACCTGAGAGACACATGCGTAAACTCAGATATGAACAGACAGCTTTAAGGAACTAAGGTTGACTTTATGGAGCCAACAAAGCCCCTTGGAAGAACTGGCCTGGTACCTTGCTTACAGGGTTCCCAGCAGCTTTACCAGGTGAGTAAGGAAGGTCACTTCCTGGCCAGTGCAGGAACCTCAGAATGTCTTGGGAACCTCAAGAAGAGAGGAATTCACCCAAATCTACAGGTACTGCAGGCAAAACCTGCTGGCAAATCTGACTTGGCTTTCTGGCTTTGAGAGGCCCTTAAAGGTCCAATCTGAAATTCCTTATAAAAAGTTCCAGCAAAGCACATTTAAAAGAGCCTATGTAATCAATTGCTCTTCTTGCTGCACTTATGCAAATAATAGAACCAAGTATTAATTATTTTCTTAATCTGGGTACTTTAATAAAAATGAGGGTGATTTTAGAGAAAAGTATTGTTTCAATAATGCAGCCTTATCCCTACTAAATCCTAATACCAGTCATTGGGACATAAACTAGATCCAGAATTCTAGCTTCTTCAAAATATCTGGCTATGATTTTCTAGATGTTTTAGTTTTCTTCTATCATTTCTGAAGGGTCCCCACCCATAAGATGGCAAACTCCCTGCTTCTCTTCTGGTCTTCAGTTCCCGCCGGCGCCACCTGAAGCCCAATCACCTCTCGCCCCCCTCCCAATCCCAGCACCTAGCCAATAGCCACCAGCCCCATAGAAGTAACACCTCAATCACCTCATACCCCTTCCTATATAACCCAGCACCTTTCCCTAATAAAGCGGAACTCTCCAGTGAATTGCTGGTGTGTGTCGCTCCTTCCTTTCATTGGTGCCAAAACCTGGGAGACGGGACACCCCAACTGGGCCCCGTCTTACCCCCCCGACACCAGCAGCAGCTTGCCCTTGTCCTCTTTTTCCGGCACTGGCTCCTCACACTCACCACTCCTCTTTGGCCTTTGGGTAAGTTTTCCCCCAGAGCGAGCCGCTCTTCCCCGAGCTATCGCAGCGCCATTGACTGTGATCGTCCAGCAAGGCCCTGATGCTTGGGGATGAGGAGGGAACTCTCCCCGCCTCAGGCCTTCATGGCTGCGGTGGACCCTCAGGGCCCTCCTCCAACAGCCATAAACGAGGTGACTCCTTTGCGGATGAGAACGCTCCCTTTTCCCCCTCCTCCTTCTGTTCCTTCCGCCAAAAATTCCTAGTACTAGGTTCCTCATGACTCCGGCACTCTGCTTTCTTAGAGAAGTCTGCGTGACGACCCACACTTCCGAAGAAATTCTGACTCGTATACGAGTTTCCGCAGACCACCAAGGATCATTGGGGACGCCCTTTGTCTCCTTGTGGTCTGCTCCCAGTCCGAGGATCCCCTTTCGTTTTCTCCTATTCATCTCCCTCTCTGTCCTTTAGCCATGGGAGCCTCCTCATCCCTCCCTGAAAGTTCACCTCTGGAATGCCTGCTCAAGCATCTGGCTACCCTCTCCCTGACACCTGATATAAAACCAAAACTTCTCTGTAAATACTGCTCCCAAGATTGGCCAACATACCCCCTAGACAATAACAACCAGTGGCCCGCAGGGGGAACTCTTGATCCTAACATCACTCGTGATCTTTTTAATTACTGACAATGCCTGAAAAAATGGAAGGAGATTCCCTATATCGAAGCTTTTCGCCTCCTAGCTCAAAATCCCAGCCTCTGCACCACCTGTTCCCCGCCCCAAGTTCTCCTAGCCTGCAAGCTGCCTCCCTCCCCTCCACACACTCCCAGTCCCTCTTCGATTACCTTTGACCCAGCCAACGAACCTCAGCCATACAAGCTTCCCCTTCAGCCCCTCCCCCTCCAACCCCTCCGCCCTCTTCCACCGTCGACACCGCCTCCACCTCCTCCCCTGCAGAAGTCTCCCATCCTCTCCCTTCCCCCTCCTCTCCTACAACAAACCCTCCCCCTTCCTACACCACTATCTCCCCCACCTCACCCCCTCCACCTTCGTCCCCCTCACCTTCCCCCCACCCACAGATCGAGCCTGAGCCTTTCAGCCCCCCTCTAGCTAAGTCCCAGGAGTCCCCTCCATCCTTGCCCCTCTCACCTGTCTCTCCCCCACAGACTGAGCCAGAACCTTTCAGTCCCCCTCAGACTCGGTCCTGCGGGCCTCCCAAAATTATCGCCTCCCTCCAGGAGGTGGCGGAACCCAAAGGCATTGTGTGCGTTCACATCCCTTTCTCCTTAGGAGATTTAGCCCAACTTCAGAAATGCCTAGGTTCCTTTTTCACTGATCCCACAACATACATCAGGGAGTTTCAATGGACCCTCCAGTCTTACAGCCTCACACATCATGATATTTTCATGCTCCTGGCCAATACCCTCCTTCCTGAAGAGTGTAGACGAGTTTGGGACTTTGCCCAAACGCATGCTACCGAAACCCATAGGACTGACCCCACCTACCGCCTGGCCCCACCGCTATCCCCAAACAAGACCCACACTGGGATTATAACACCGCCGTGGGTCTCTGCTCTCGAGATATTTTCGCCCCTTGCTTAATAGCAGGTCTAAAAAAGGCAGCTGGTAAAGTAGTCAATTTTCAAAAGCTCCAAGACATAATTCAAAGGAGGGAGGAAACTCCCTCTGAGTTCTTAGACAGACTCATTCACGCCCTATTACAGTATACCAGCCTGGACCCAGAAACGCCTGATGGAAGACATGTCCTTATAACATACTTCCTAGCTCAAAGCTACCCCGACATTAACGCTAAACTCAAAAAGTTAGAATAGGGCCCCGCTACCCCACAGACTGAGATCCTAACAGTGGCCTTTAAAGTCTTCCATAACCGGGAGGAGGAGAAAGAATGCCGTAAACAAAAGGCTGATCAGGCCAACTTCCAAATGTTGGCCCAGCTGATAAAACCACAACCTGGGCGCCCCTCTACAAACAAGCGCCCCCCTGGAGCTTGTTTCAAGTGCAGAAAAGAAGGACATTGGTCAAGGGCATGCCCCTCCCCCAGACCTCCTACCACCCCATGCCCCAGATGCCACAAAAAGGGCCACTGGGGGTCTGATTGCCCAACCACCCGAAGGGGAGACTGGACGAACAACCCCCATCCTAAGCCCGCTGTAGTGGGACTGGCAGAGGAGGATTGACGGGGCCCGGGGTTTTCTCGCCTGACCATTTTCATCACCAAACAGGAGCCCAGGGTTACTTTAATAGTAGACGGTCACCCCATCTCCTTCCTCCTAGACACAGGAGCCACCTTCTCAGTCTTGCAAGAATACTGGGGCCCTACCACGCCAGCCATTACTCCTATAGTTGGGGTAGGAGGAAAACAGATCTTCCCATTGAAAACCCCTCCCCTTTTATGCACAATCCAGGACAATCCCATACCTTTTCCCCACTCCTTCCTGGTTATGCCCCAGTGTCCCATCCCTTTACTAGGATGGGACATCCTTTCTCTCCTCCATGTTTCCATAACTATATCCACTCCCACAGCCCCCAGTACCCCCTTTCTGATGGCCCTCATAGCCGATGACCCCCCTCTATCCAATGAAAGCTCCAGTTTCGCCCTCATACACCCTGTAGATCCTAAGGTCTGGGACATTACAAGTCCCTCCATGGCTCTATGTCCTCCTGCCTCTATCAAATTACATGACCCCTCTCAGTATATCTGCCAGGCCCAATACCTCCTAACCACTTCAGCCCTCAGAGGCCTTCAACCCATCATTCAAGATCTTTTAAACAAAAATTATCTCAGACCCACTCACTCCCCGTTTAATACCCCCATATTAGCTGTTAAAAAAACCAACGGATCTTTCCACCTTGTCCAAGACCTTCACCTCATCAACATGGCCATTGTCCCTATCCATCCTTTAGTTCCAAATCCATACACCCTTTTATCGTGAATCCCTGCCCCGGCCTCCCACTTCTCAGTCCTAGATCTCAAGGACGCATTTTTTTCTATCCCTCTGGACCCCTCCTCCTCCCAAGATTTTTTCGCCTTCACCTGGACGGACCCGTACACAAGACATTCTGAACAACTCACTTGGACAGTTTTGCCACAAAGCTTCCGAGATAGTCCCCATATTTTTGGACAGGTCCTAGCTCAGGACCTCAAACAGTTTCATCATGATCACTCTGAGTCCACCTTATTACAATATGTGGATGATCTTCTACTCTGCAGTCCCTCGTGGGAACAGTCTCAACTTGACACTGCCTCCCTACATAACCTTCTAGCTTCCAGAGGTTACCGGGTATCCCCTGTCAAAGCTCAAATCTCTTCCCCTTCTGTCACTTACCTCGGATTCCTTCTATCTCAATAAAGAAAGTCCATTACCTTATACAGAAAACGGCTCCTCTCTGACCTGCCCATTCCCAAAACCAAGACAGAAATCCTTTCCTTTCTGGGCCTGGCTGGGTATTTTAGAGCGTGGATCCCTAACTTCTCCCTGTTGGCAAGACCCCTATATGACCTCAGCAAAGGCCCCCCTGAAGAACCACTATCCTCCTCACCCCGAAACTCCTTCATTAAGCTCTGCCAAGCCCTTGTGGAAGCTCCAGCTCTCCATCTTCCTGATTTGTCAATGCCCTTCTCACTATACATTCATGAGAGGTCCAGTCAAGCTCTAGGAGTCCTAGGCCAATATTATGGCCCATCCTTTGCCCCAGTAGCTTATCTTTCCAAGCAATTAGACCCCACAGTTCGGGGATGGGCCCCCTGCCTACGGGCATTAGCCACTGGACAGCTCTTGCAGAAGGAAGCCCATAAACTGATATTTGGGGTGCCCCTTACCATTCTGTCCCCACATCACCTAAAAGACCTCTTAACCTACAAAAGTTTACAGACGCTCCCTCCCTCCAGACTCCTGACCTTACTGTCCTCTTTCCTCCAAAATCCAGACATTTCTTTCCTCCCCTGCCCGCCCTTGAATCCGGCTACTCTTCTTCCTCTACCCTACTCTCCTCATACTCCCTCGCATGATTGCCTGGAAGCCCTTCACAACTTCCTTCCGTGCCACTCCACGATCTCCGAAGGAGCCCTCTCACACTCCGACCTCATCTGGTATACTGATGGGTCCTCCTTTAAACATGAAGGCACCCACTATGCATGATACACAGTAGTCTCCCTCGAAGACGTCATCGAGGCACGAGCCCTACCCCCCAGTACAACCAATCAACAGGCTGAACTCATTGCAGCCACCAGAGCTTGCACTCTGGCCCGGGACATGTCTCTCACACTGTACACTGACTCCAAATATGTATTCCACATTCTCTTGTCTCATGCAGTAGTGTGGAAAGAACGAGGCCTCCTCACCATAAAAGGAAATTCCATCACTAATTCAGCCTTAATTACCAAACTTATAGAGGCTTCACAACTCCCACACCGACTGGGCATAGTCCACTGCAAATCACATAAAAAAGATGACTCCCCCATTACAAGGGGTAACAACAAAGCTGACAGAGTAGCCCGGTCGGTTGCCCTATCAGAAGAAGCACCAGACAATGATCCGTCTGCCCTTGCAGTTTTAGCCTTATCACAAGACACCTTCTGTTGCCAGGACAAAGAGTCCCTCTTCTGCTTCTTACACGATCTGTTCCATCCTAGCCCCCAATCCTTGATCCATTTTTTACAATCCTTTTTCTCTCTCTCTCTCCTGAAGACAAAACCCTAGTTGACCAAATCACCCGCAGGTGCATCATCTGCCAATGCACTAACCCTAATACCCCCCTCAAGGCCCGACCCTTCCCGGCTCATCAAGCAAGGGGTAATGTCCCCGCCGCAGATTGGCAAATAGACTTCACTAACATGCCCCCCGTATGGCGTACCAGATACCTACTCGTGTTAGTAGGTAGTAGATACATTTTTCAGGATGGGTCAAAGCTTTCCCCACCACTAACAAATGAGCGTCTGCAGTTGCCTCTATCCTCCTCACCCAGATATTTCCTAGGTTCAGGAAGCCCACTTCCCTCCAATCAGATAATGGCCCTGAGTTCACTGCCCAAATTATCTAGAACCTCTCCAAGTCACTCTCACTCCCCTGGCATTTACATTGTCCTTATTGACCACAGGCTTCGGGAAAAGTAGAAAGAACCAATAGGACTCTAAAGGACATCCTGACCAAACTATCTCTAGAATTACACCTTGACTGGGTTCGTTTACTTCCCTTAGCTCTACTCCGCATTCGGGCCCTCACAAAGAAACCTTCCTTCTTGTCGTCTTTTGAGATCATGTACGGCCGCCCAATTCTACCCCCAGGGTTTCCCTTCCCACAAAGGACCAATTCCTCCCAATATGGCCCTTCCGCTCCTCTCTCTCCTCCGCACTGAATTGTGGAAATATCAGGATTGGCTCCTTCCTGATCCATCCACCTCCCAAAATCCTCCTGTCTTACAGCCCAGCCAACTAGTGTTTTATAAGCTGCCAGAGGATCAGCCCTCTCTCACCCAAAATGGGAAGGTCCACACCCGGTTATTCTCTGCACCCCCTCGGCCACCAAGCTCTCACTGCCTGATAACTCTGTCACCCCTTGGATTCATATCTCCAGGTTGAAACCAAACACCCAGGACCCACCTCCTCTGGACACCCAAGATCCAACCCAGAGTTCTTCGGATACAGCCCAAGACGCTGTCTACTCTTCCACGGTCCATCCCTCTGATTCTTTGAAACTCCGCATCTCCCATTCACCCCCTTTGCCAACCATACCCAAATCATGACCTTTTCTTCCTTTACTGCTCTCTCTCTCTTGTTCCTCATTTCTGTCATCTTCCCCGTCACCTCAGCCTCCTTTGTATGGCGATTCAAGGTCAGACAGACTTACACACAGCATCAAACAAAAACCACTGCCCTCATTACCACCTCAGACTGCCCTCTAAAAGGCTGCTCCGAGCGTTTGTACCTTCACTTTCCTCCCTCCACCGAGGTGTTCACTTGCAGCCCCATTGTCACTCCCTACCTCTGCTTCCTCTATGACCAAAAACAAGCCTATTGCAGGTGATGGCCAGACACCTATGGGGGATGTCCCTACTGGTCTTGCACCATTCACTACACGGGTTACTCCCAGTACCCACAGTATTACTCCTCCAACCATTTCATAAAATATCCCAACAGCTCATTCTCCTTATCAATCCCAGATCCATGGGACTCTTGATGGGCTGCCGGAGTCACAGCCTCAGTTTACTGTGGGGGGTCCTCGACCCCCCATGGTACCCTTCATATCTCTAGAGAGTATGTTCCCTCTCATTCCCAGATCTCTCAAGTTGCATCAGATATCGGACATTCTGAAAAAGTCATTATCCAATCTCTTGATGGCGCCTCTTCATCTTATCCCCACCCCTCTTCCAATTTCTCCTACTCTTGGTTACAGCTCATTCAGGACACCACCATCTTTCTCAACCACACCCTCAACACCGCCAATTGTTTCTTGTGCGCATCACTACAGTGCCCGCTACTAGCCGCCATGCCCCTTAACATTTCCAATTACTCCTTTCATGCAGAAGGACAACCCTTCCGCCCCCTGGCAGACATACCCCTATGGGAACCAGAATACGCAAACAGTCTCACCATCCACCACTGTGTAGGCCCAGCCCCTCCCCCCTCTAGCGCATTTCACTGCCTCTCTATCTACACCCCTATTTCCGGCTCTAAGACTTTTACGCAGCCAGGACACTTCTTTTGGTGTAATGGTAGTCTCTTCAACTCACTGCCTCCCAACTCCAGCACACCCTGCATTCTCGTCACCCTAATCCCACAGCTTACACTTTACAGCATGGCAGAATTCCTTGAGCTCCAACCTCCCTTGTCCTTACGCACAAGAAGGGCTGCTTTCCTTCCCATTATGGTCGGTATTTCCCTAGCCACCTCAGCCATTGGGGCAGGATTTTCAGGGGGAGCCTTGGGTCACTCTCTATGGGCAATTAGAGATCTCAACACCAAACTTGAGGGGGCCCTGACATCCACTGCCGATTCCCTGGCCTCTCTCCAAAGACAGGTCACTTCGCTAGCTAAGGTCACCCTTCAAAACCGGCGGGCCTTAGATCTGCTTACAGCCAAAAAGGGCGGCACCTGCATCTTCCTTCGGGAAGAGTGCTGCTATTACATCAATGAATCCGGCATTGTAGAAATTGACATTACCAAACTCACCGACCTTGCCTCCAGCCTCCACTCTGCTTCTAATTCCAACCCATTCTCTTCAATACTAAAACCCCTTCCTCACCTGGCTGTGGCCCATTGCAGGCCCTATAATAATCATTCTTCTCGCCTGTCTCTTCTTGCCTTGTATAGTAAAGTTTATCAAATTCCAAGTCAGTAAAATCTCTAATCAAACTTTCAACCAGCTTTTACTCAGGAACTGCCAGCTTTTAGCCACAGAAGATCCCTCACCCTCACATAACCTCCTCACCACATGCTGAGATGGACCCCTCTCCCCGCTGGAAACAGTTCCTGGAAACACTGGCTGCAGACGCCTGGCTTCTGGCACCCGTATCCTCTTGGCACCATTGGAATCAACAAGTCCTCGACCTATGGTTACAAGGAACCTTCATTGATTTCCAACCTGAAGAAGTCCACATCTATTCGTCCTTACTGTGGGGAGTCCTATCAACCCTTTCCTCCCAATCCTCAAGCCCTCACGCCCTTCTCCGCCCCCATTCAGCAGGAAGCAGTCAGAGAGAAAGCAATGTCCACAACCCCATAGAGGAGAAAGGGGGGAATGAAGGGTCCCCACCCGTAAGATGGCAAACTTCCTGCTTCTCTTCCGGGTCCTCGGTTCCCGCCGGCACCACCTGAAGCCCAATCACCTCTCGCCCCCCTCCCAATCCCAGCACCTAGCTAATAGCCACCAGCCCCGTAGAAGTAACACCTCAATCACCTCATGCCCCTTCCTATATAACCCAGCACCTTTCCCTAATAAAGCGGAATTCTCTGGTGAATTGCTGCTGTGTGTCGCTCCTTCCTTTCAATTTCAATTAAAGTTTTACTATTTTTAGTTCTTATACTCAACCATGCATTCTTAATCTCATCAAGTTTGTCCCTACATAATGAAAATCCAACTCCAGATGTTGCTACTTAACCTAATAACACAATTTGTTCTATCTTGCCTAGAAGCCACAAAACTGCAAATAGTAATAGAAATGGAACCTGGAATAGAAGTGCCCATCTTCTGAGGCCCTCTCAACTGACCACTGATGGAGACCTAACTGCATCCCTTACTGCGCCCCTTCTCAGCATGAAGCAGCCAGAGCGGTCGTCTCCCCCTTTCCCTAGCAGCAGCTAGGGTCTCCATCTGTAGAGGGGGGAATGAGACAGGGACAGTGGGTGTAGTCAGAGTAGGGTGAGGTCCTCCTGGAAAAGCAGGGTGGAATATTTAGTCAGAGCAATGTAACAATGGGCAAAGAAGTCCCCATTGAAACTGTTAAGCATTATGCAAAGTCAAGGTGACACTAATTCTCTAGGGAAAGATACCTAAGAATATAGACATCTTCAGTGAGATCAATTAAAGGTCAAAAGGCCAGGACCAACTCGGCCTGGAATGTTTTGAGTGTTCTGCAAGGATATCAACATAACCTGTGACTCTGCTGTCAGCCCTAACAATCAGACTAGGACCCAGCCCACCTTGAGTACAGGGCAGGTGATGCAAGTCCACACCCCTAAGTTTTTTCATGTTCTCAAAAAATCCTCAACTGCCCATAAAACCCCCTAGACAACGCACCACTACGGGCTCTCTTGTACCCTCCTGATGTGGGCCAGGAGCTCTATTCTCTCACTTTATTTCTAAATAAAAGCCTGTACCTTGCTCTCCTACCTTGACTATTTGTCAAGCTCACTCTTTGGCTCCGCAAACAAGAACCCCGGCATCATCTTGATCCCAATCTGCATCCTTGAGAAAACTGGACTTTGTCTCCACATCAAAAAATATGTTTCTGAGATCACTAAACCCTGCCAACTGAGCCCATTTACTGAGGAGCAGGGACCATCCTCCCCACCCCGGTCAGTTTGCTCTTCTCACATTCACTATATCCTGCATCCACTCAGAGTTAACAGGTCTGCCTCTAGTATCGGAGGAAAGAGTTAGTGAACATGAAGGTAAGTCAATAGAAATAACCAATCTTAAAACAGAGAAGTAAAAAAGATGTTTAAAAAAAGGAAAACAGGAAAATGGCAGTGTTGATAAAATTGTAACATTTCCAAACTATCTCGTCTGGCTTTGGTATATCTGCATATCAACAGGCATTCAGAGGTGGAAAGAAGTATGGCTCTAGTGCATTTGCATCTTTCCTCAGGGGTGGAGAAGCTCATCTCCATATCATTGAGTAATTGCCTGGGCAACAGAGGGCTTATCTACATCTGAGAGGTGAGGGGGAGGGCCGGTTCTGCTGCTGCTGAGCTGAAGAGAGAGATGGGCGGACTGCAGTTTTGTAAGCAATAAACGGATTTTAAACTTCATTTCTACCGTTGACTGATTTCAGTTTTTTGAGGTACTTTGCCCCAGGATTTCCTTTCCTCAGACTAACAGGCAGAGTAGGAAACTCTAGGGCTCTCTCCCTTTACAAAAGCAACTAATAAGCTGGTAAAAACTGTTAACCTCATATTTCGCCAAACACTGGAATCGAGTAAAAAACTTACAGCAACCAGGGGAAAGCTCGGTGAAAAAAGAAACTGCTGCTTTACAATGAGAGAGGGCTGGGGGGATTTTAATTGCCTGTGTATCATTTCTAACACCCCTAATCAGTGGCAGCCAGGAGAACAGCACCCACAGTCCTGGTGCAGGATGCTAGTGGTAGAGGGAGTATGGGCAAAACTGTAGTATTTCCAGAATATTTCACCTGGCTTTTAGTATATCTACATATGAATAGGTGTTCAGAGGTGGAAAGAAGTATGGCTTTAGTGCATTTGCATCATTCCTCATGGGTGGAGAGAAGTTCATCTCCATATCAGTGAGTAATTACCTGGGCAATAGAAGGCTTATCTGTCCCTGAGAGGTGAGGGGAAAGGCAGGTTTTGCCCCTGCTGGAGCAGGAAAGAGAGAAGGGCCTGGACTGCAGTTTCCAAGCAATAAACAGATTTTAAACTTTATTTCTCCCTTTGACCGATTTCGGTTTTTAGAGGTATTTTGCCCTGGGATTTTTGCTCCCCAGAATTACAGGGAGAAACACAGATCTTATTCTCAGAGAATTGCGGTTGTTGGTTCCAGCCTGTCTGGAGGAACATGCAAAGGCTTGCCTTCATTTTGCCTGCTTTCAGTTAGCTCCTGGGGCTAAGGCAGTTGCCCAGGTGGCTTTTGCTGTTTGCACTTAAAGACAGAAATATTGTCTGTGACAGCCTGGGCCTAAGGATTAAAGGACAAGCACCACTCAGACTGGAAGATCTGGGAAAAAAAATATCCAGAAAGGAGATAGAAGGGAGAAAAGGCTTTTAGAGAGGATCAGAGTTCATATATACTATTTAAACTAGGTTGGTATTAATTCAAACTTGATTATTACAAAGATAAGATGTTAACTGTAATCCGAGGGCAACCCCAGTACTATGGACTAAACAGTCTCCCGAAAGTTCATATGTTGAAGCCCTGCTCTTAATATGATGGCATTTGGAGATGGGGCTTTTAGGAGGTAATTAGGTTTAGATGGCATCTTGAGAGTGGACACATCATAGATAGGATTATTACCCTTATAAGAAGATATCAGAGAGATTTATCTATCTCTCTTTCCCCCTCTCTTCCATCACCATAAGAAGACACAGCAAGAACACAGCCATCACAAGCCGGGAAGAAAGCTCCCACAAGAACTGAATTGCCAGCATTTGATCTTGGACTTCTCAGCCTCCACAATGGTGAGAAATACATGGCTAATTTTTTATTAAGGTATCATTGATATACAAACACATGAGCAACATTGTGGTTACTAGATTCTCCACATTATCAAGTCCCCACCACATACCCCATTACAGTAACTGTCCATCAGTGTAATAAGATGCTATAGAGTCACTACTTGTCTTCTCTGTGCTATACTGCCTTCCCCGTGCACACCCCCACACATTATGTGTGCTAATCGTAAAGCCCCTTTTTCCCCTTATCCCACCATTCCCACCCATCCTCCCTAGTCCATTTCCCTTTGGTAACTGTTAGTCCAATCTTGGATTCTGTGAGTCTGCTGCTGTTTTGTTCCTTCATTTCTTGCTTTCTACATATGCTCCACAGATGAGTGAAATCATTTGATGCTTTTCTTTCTCTGCCTGGCTTATTTCACTGAGCATAATATCCTCTAGTTCCATCCATATTGTTGCAAATGGTAGTATTTGTTTACTTCTTATGGCTGAATAGTATTCCATTGTGTATATGTACCACCTCTTCTTTATCCATTCATCTGATGATGGACACTTAGGTTGCTACCATATCTTGGTTATTGTAAATAGTGCTGCAATAAACATAAGGGTGCACATGTTTTTTTGAATCTGTGATCATGTTTTCTTAGGGTAAATTTCTAAGAGTGGAATTCCTGAGTCAAATGGTATTTCTATTTTGAGCTTTTTGAGGAACTGCCATACTACTTTAAACAATGGTTGAACTAATTTACATTCCCACCAGCAGTATAGAATACTTCCCCTTTCTCTCCACATCCTCACCAACATTTGTTGTTTGTCTTTTGGATGGTGGCAATTCTTACTGGTGTGAGGTGATAACTCATTGTGGTTTTAATTTGTATTTGTCTGATGATTTGGGATGTGGAGAATCTTTTCATGTGTCTGCTGGCCATCTGAATTTCTTCATTGGAGAAGTGTCTGTTCAGATCCTGTGCCCATTTTTTAATCAGGTTATTTGCTTCTTGGTTGTTGAGGCATGTGAGCTCTTTATATATTTTGGATTTCGACCACTTATTGGATATGGCACTTATGAATATATTCTCCCATACTGTAGGATGCCTTTTTGTTCTACTGATAGTGTTTTTTGTTGTACAGAAGCTTTTTAGTTTGATATAGTCCCACATACTCACTTTTGCTTTTGTTTCCCTTGCCCGGGGAGATATGTTCATGAAAAAGTTGCTCATGTTTATATTCAAGAAAGTTTTGCCTATATTTTCTTCTAGGAGTTTTTATTGTTCCATGACTTACATTCAGGCCTTTTATTAATTTTGAGTTTACTTTTCAGTATGGAGTTAGACAGTAATCCATTCTTTTACATGTAGCTGTCCAGTTTGCCAACACCAGTTGTTAAACAGGATGTCATTTCCCCATTGTATATCCATGGCTACATTAATTGACCATATATGCTTGGGTGAATATCTGGACTCTCCAGTATGTTCCATTGGTCTATGGGTCTGTTCTTGTGCCAGTACCAAATTGTCTTGATTACTGTGGCTTTGTAGTAGAACTTCACATTGGGGAGCATAATCCCCACTACTTTATTCTTCCTTCTCAGGATTGCTTTGGCTATTTGAGGTCTTTTGTGGTTCCATATGAATTTTAGAACTATTTACTCCAGTTCATTGAAGAATGCTGTCAGTATTTTGATAGGGATTGCATTGAATCTGTATATTGCTTTAGGCAAGATGGCCATTTTGACAATATTAATTCTTCCTATCTATGAGCATGGGATGTATATCCATTTATTGGTGCCTCCTTTAATTTATCTTGTGTCTTGTATTTTTAAGGGAATAGGTCTTTCACTTCCTTGGTTAGGTTTATTCCAAGGTATTTTATTCTTTTTGATGCAATTGTGAATGAAATTGTTTTCTTGAATTCTCTTTCTAATAGTTCATTGTTAGTGTATAGGAATGCAACATATTTCTGTGTACTAATTTTGTATCCTGCAACTTTGCTGAATTCAGATATTAGTTCTAGTAGTTTTGGGGTGGATTCTTTAGGGTTTTTATGTACAATATCATGTCATCTGCAAAAAGGGACAGTTTGACTTCTTCCTTACCAATCTGGATGCCTTTTATTTCTTTGTTTTGTCTGACTGCCGTGGCTAGGACCTCCAGTACTATGTTGAACAAAAGCAGGGAGAGTGGGCATCCTTGTCTTGTTCCCAATCATAAAGAAAAGTTTTCAGCTGTTCTTAAGTATGATTTGGCTGTGGGCTTGTCATATATGGCCTTTATTATGTTGAGGTACTTGCCCTCTATACCCATTTTGTTGAGAGTTTTTATCATGAATGGATGGTGAATTTTGTCTAATGCTTTTTCAGCATCTATGGAGATGATCATGTGGTTTTTCTCCTTTTTATTGACATAGTAGATTATGTTGATGGATTTTCTAATAATGTACTATCCTTGCATCCCTGGGATGAATTCCACTTGACCATGATGTATGATCCCCTTGATGTATTTTTAAATTTGTTTGCTAATATTTTGATGAGTATTTTTTCATCTATGTTCATCAGGGATATTGGTCTGTAGTTTTCTTTTTTTGTGCTGTCTTTGCCTGGTGTTGGTATTAGAGTGATGCTGGCTTCATAGAATGAGTCTGAAAATATTCCCTTCTCTTCTATCTGTTGGAAAACTTTAAGGAGAATGGGTATTATGTCTTCTCTAAATGTCTGATAAAATTCAGCAGTGAAGCCATCTGCTCCAGGAATTTTGGTCTTGGGTAGCTTTTTTACTATAATTCAATTTCATTGCTGGTAATTTGTCTTTTCAGATTTTTTGTTTCTTCCTGGGTCAGCCTTGGAAGGTTGTATAGTTCTAGGAAGTTGTCAAATTCTTCTAGGTTATCCAATTTGATAGTATACAATTTTTCATAGTATTCTCTAATAAAATTCTTGGTATTTCTGTGGTATCTATAGTGATTTTCACTTTCTCATTTCTGATTCTGTTTATGTGTGTAAATTCTCTTTTTTCTTGATAAGTCTGGCTAGCGGTTTATCTATTTTATTTATTTTCTCAAAGAACCACCTCTTGGATTCATTAATTTTTTCTATTCTTTTAGTTCTCAATTTTACTAATTTCCTCTCTGATCTTTATTATGTCACTCCTTCTACTGCTTTGGTCCTCATTTGTTTGTTTTTTCCAGTTTCAATAATTGTGAAATTAGACTGTTCATTTGGTATTGTTCTTCTTTCTTTAAATAGGCCTGGCTTTCTATATACTTTTGTTTTAGAACAGCCTTCACTGTGTCTCAGAAAAGTTGGGGCATTGCACTGTTGTTTTCATTTATGTTCATATATTGCTTGATCTCTGTTTTTCTTTGGTCATTGATCCATTGTTTATTTAGGAGCATGTTGTTAAGCCTCTGTGGTTTGTGAGCCTTTTTGTTTTCTTTCTGTAATTTACTTCTAGTTTCATTCCTTTGTGATCTGAGAAATTGTTTGGTAGAATTTCAATCTTTTTGAATTTACTAAAGCTCATTTTGTAGCCTGGTATGTGGTCTATTCTCAAAAATGCTCCATGTGCACTTGAGAAGAATGTGTATCCTGCTGCTTTTGGGTGGAGTGTTCTACAGATGTCTGTTAGGTCCATCTGTTCTAATGTGTTGGTCAGTGCCTGTGTCCTTACTTATTTTTTGTCTGGTTGATCTGTCCTTTGCAGTGAGTGGTATGTTGAAGTCTCCTAAAATGAAGGCATTGCATTCTCTTTCCTCCTTTAATTCTGTTAGTATTTGTTTCACATATATCAGTGCTTCTGTGTTGGGTGCATAGATATTTAAAATGGTTCTATCCTCTTGTTGGACTGAGCCCTTTATCATTATGTAATGTCCTTCTTTCTCCCTGGTGACTTTCTTTGTTTTGAAGTCTATTCTGTCTGATACAAGTACTGCAACTCCTGCTTTTTTCTATTGTTTGCATGAAATATATTTTTCCATCCCTTTACTTTTAGACTGTTTATGTCTTTGGGGGTTGAAGTGAGTCTCTTGTAGGCAGCATATAGATGAGTCTTGCTTTTTTATCCATTCTGTGACCGTGACTTTCAATTGGTGCATTCAGTCCATTTACAATTAGGGTGATTATTGAAAGATATGTACTTATTCCCATTGCAGCCTTTGGACTCATGGTTACCAAAGTTCAAGGGCAGCTACTTTGCTATCTAACAGTCTACTTTAACTCAATTATTATACTATTAAAAAACAGTCCCCAGGGGTTAAAGATGGTGGCATGACAGGAGAGACAGAGGCTTCCTCCTAATACCGTATACAATTGGAAAATATAGCTGGTACAACTAGTCCTGGGAGAGCAACAGGAAAGAGGACTGCACCAGACTGCACACACCTGCACTCACGGAAAAGGGTAACATACCAGAGCTGTGGCCCAGAAGAACCTGAGCACTTCCCCCACCCTAGCTCACTGGTGGGAGTAAGAGAAACAGAACAGGGAGGGAGTGGAAGGCCTGGGACTGCTGAGCACCTAGCTCTGGAGATCTGCTCTGAGAGCACAAACCTACATTTCATGGTGCTTTAATGATACTTGTGTGATTATGGGGTTGGAAAGCTAATACAGACAGAATTCCTGGAGAGACTGAGATTCCAGCCACTTGTGGAAAGCAGGGATCCATATCCAGCTGCTCTGGGACAAAAGCTTATGCCTGTGTGCTCAGCCCACTGGTTCAGGCAGTAGAGACAGGCATAGCAGCCAGAAAGCAGGAAACAGCTCTTTCCTCACCCCAGGCATCAATACCACTCCCCTGAGACCCCCGACATTGCTTCAGGGACTGAGTGGCTCCAGAGTAGAGCTGGACACGAGAGAGTGCCATATACAAATATGAAACGCCAAAGAAATCTGGTCCAGAGTAAAATTATTAATACAACTCCCGAGAAAGATTTAAATGACATGGACCTCGTGACTCTTCCAGAAAGGGAGTTCAAAATAAAAATCATCAACATGCTAATGGAGGTACGGAAAGACATCCAAGAACTCAGGAATGAATTCAGGTTGGAGATATAATCATCAAAGAGCATGATGGAAGGTATTAAAAGCAGGTTGGATAAGGTGGAGGAGACAATTAATAAAATAGAACCTAGAGAAGAGGAATACAAAGAAGCTGAGGCACAGAGAGAAAAAAGAATCTCTAAGAATGAAATAATATTGAGAGAAATGTGTGACCAATCCAAACGGAACAACATTCACATTATAGGGATAGCAGAAGAAGAGAGGAAGGGATAGAAAGTGTCCTTGAGGAGGTAGTTGCTGAAAACTTCCCCAATCTGGGGGAGGAGATAGCCTCTCAGGCCATGGAGGTGCACAGATCTCCCAACACAAGGGACCCAAGGAAGACAACACCAAGACATATAATGATAAAATTGGCAAAGATCAAGGATAAGGACAGACTATTAAAAGCAGCCAGAGAGAGGGGAGCCAAGATGGCGGCGTGAGTAGAGCAGTGGAAATCTCCTCCCAAAAACACATAGAGCTATGAAAATATAACAAAGAAAAATCTTCCTAAAATAGAGACCACAGGACACAGGACAACATCCAGACCACATCCACACCTGCAAGAACCCAGCACCTTGTGAAGGGGGTAAGATACAAGCCCCGGCCCGGCGGGACCTGAGCGCCCCTCCCCCCGGCTCCCGGCGGGTGGAGAGAAACCGGAGCGGCGAGCGCTTTTTGGAAGCCTTAGAGGGACGGGCCCCCGTTGCTGGGGAGGCAGGGTGGCGGGACCGGTGAGGAGGTGCCTGGGAACGGCGCCGGAGGACAAAGAATATCCCGCGTTTCTCCCTGCGAAACCTGGGGGCGGGTGCCTGAGACCGGTGCCTGAGGACGGAGGAGGTCGCGCGTTTTTCCCCTTTTTTTTTTTTTTTTTCTCTTTTTGGCGAGCGCTTTTTGGAAGCCTTGAAGGGACGGGGACCCCAGTGCTAGGGAGGCACGGTGGCGGGACTGGTGAGCGGGTGGCTGGGACCAGCGCTGAGGACAAAGAATATCCCCCGTTTTTCCCTGCGGGACCGGTGGGCGGGTGCCTGAGACCGGCACTTGAGGACAGAGGAAATCGCGCGTTTTTCCCCTTTTTTTTTCTCTTTTCTGCGAGTGCTTTTTGGAAGCCTAAAAGGGACAGGGACCCCGGTGCTAGGGAGGCAGGGCGGCGGGACTGGTGAGCGGGTGCCTGGGACCGGCACCTGAGGACAAAGAATATCCCGCGTTTTTCCCTGTGGGACCGGTGGGTGGGTGCCTGAGACCGGCACCTGAGGACGGAAGAAATCGCGCGTTTTTCCCCTTTTTTTCTCTCTTTTTGGCGAGTGCTTTTTGGAAGCCTTGAAGGGACAGGGACCCCGGTGCTAGGGAGGCAGGGCGGCGGGACTGGTGAGCGGGTGTCTGGGACCAGTGCCTGAGGACAAAGAATATCGAGCGTTCCTTCCCTGCGGGACCAGTGGGTGGGTGCTTTTTGGAAGCCTTGAAAGGACAGGGACCCTGGTGCTAGGGAGACAGGGCAGCAGGACCAGAGAGCGAGTGCCTGGGACCGGCACCTGAGGACAAAAAAAAAAAAAAAAAAAAATCGCTTGCTTTTTCCTTTTTTTTTTTTTTTTTTTTTCCCATTCTCTCTGTTCCCTCTCTCATTGTTGCTTGTTGTTTTGGTTTGGAGAGTGCTTTTTGGAAGTCTTAAAGGGGCAGGACAGGTCACTTAGACCAGAGGCAGGGAATCTGGGGATCTCTGGGCACTCTAACCCCCTGGGCAGCAGGGAGCACAGAGGCCCCTTACGGAGATAAATAGCCTCCTGGCCGCTCCCCCTCCAACGGGGCTCCACCATTTTGGAGGAACAGCCCCAGCCAGGCCAAGCCCACAGCAACAGCGGAGATAAACCCCAAAGCAACTGGGCAGGAAGCAGAAGCCCTGTCTGCGCACAGCTGCCCCGCACAAGCCACTAGAGGTCGCTATTCTCCCAGGAAAAGGCCACAAACCAACAAGAAGGGAAGCTCTTCCAGCAGTCACTTGTACCAGCTCTGCACACTATCTCTATCACCATGAAAAGGCAAAACTACAGGCAGACAAAGATCACAGAGACAACACCTGAGAAGGAGACAGACCTAACTAGTCCTCCTGAAAAAGAATTCAAAATAAAAATCATGAACATGCTGACAGAGATGCAGAAAAAAATGCAAGAGCAAGGGGATGAGATGCAGAGAAAAATGCAAGAGCAGTGGGATGAGATGCAGAGAAAAATGCAAGAGCAGTGGGATGAAGTCCGGAAGGAGATCACAGATGTCAGGAAAGAGATCACAGAAGTGAAACAATCCCTGGAAGGATTTATAAGCAGAATGGATAAGATGCAAGAGGCCATTGAAGGAATAGAAGCCAGAGAACAGGAACGTATAGAAGCTGACATAGAGAGAGATAAAAGGATCTCCAGGAATGAAACAACACTAAGAGAAATATGTGACCAATACAAAAGGAAAAACATTCGTATTATAGGGATACCAGAAGAGGAAGAAAGAGGAAAAGGGATAGAAAGTGTCTTTGAAGAAATAATTGCTGAAAACTTCCCCAAACTGGGGGAGGAAATAATCGAACAGACCATGGAATTATACAGAACCCCCAACAGAAAGGATCCAAGGAGGACAACACCAAGACACATAATAATTAAAATGGCAAGGATCAAGGACAAGGAAAGAGTTTTAAAGGCAGCTAGAGAGAAAAAGGTCACCTATAAAGGAAAACCAATCAGGCTAACATCAGACTTCTCAACAGAAACCCTACAGGCCAGAAGAGAATGGCATGATATACTTAATGCAATGAAACAGAAGGGCCTTGAACCAAGGATACTGTATCCAGCACGACTATCATTTAAATATGATGGTGGGATCAAACAATTCCCAGACAAGCAAAAGCTGAGGGAATTTGCTTCCCACAAACCACCTCTACAGGGCATCCTACAGGGACTGCTCTAGATGGGAGCACCCCTAAAAAGAGCACAGAACAAAACATACAACATATGAAGAATGGAGGAGGAGGAATAAGAAGGGAAAGAAGAAAAGACTCTCCAGACAGTGTATATAACAGCTCAATAAGCGAGCTAAGTTAGGCAGTAAGATACTAAAGAAGCTAACCTGGAACCTTTGGTAACCACGAATCTAAAGCCTGCAATGGCAATAAGTACTTATCTCTCAATAGTCACCCTAAATGTAAATGGACTTAATGCACCAATCAAAAGACATAGAGTAATAGAATGGATAAAAAAGCAAGACCCATCTATATGCTGCTTACAAGAAACTCACCTTAAACCCAAAGATAAGCATAGACTAAAAGTCAAGGGATGGAAAAACATATTTCAGGCAAACAACAGTGAGAAGAAAGCAGGGGTTGCAGTACTAATATCAGACAAAATAGACTTCAAAACAAAGAAAGTAACAAGAGATAAAGAAGGCCACTACATAATGATAAAGGGCTCAGTCCAACAAGAGGATATAACCATTCTAAATATATATGCACCCAATACAGGAGCACCAGCATATGTGAAGCAAATACTAACAGAACTAAAGAGGGAAATAGACTGCAATGCATTCATTGTAGGAGACTTCAACACACCACTCACCCCAAAGGATAGATCCACCGGGCAGAAAATAAGTAAAGACACACAGGCACTGAACAACACACTAGAACAGATGGACCTAATAGACATCTATAGAACTTTACATCCAAAAGCAACAGGATATACATTCTTCTCAAGTGCACATGGAACATTCTCCAGAATAGACCACATACTAGCTCACAAAAAGAGCCTCAGTAAATTCCACAATATTGAAATTCTACCAACCAATTTTTCAGACCACAAAGGTATGAAAGTAGAAATAAATTCTACAAAGAAAACAAAAAGGCTCACAAACACATGGAGGCTTAACAACATGCTACTAAATAATCAATGGATCAATGAACAAATCAAAATAGAGATCAAGGAATATATAGAAACAAATGACAACAACAACACTAAGCCCCAACTTCTGTGGGATGCAGCGAAAGCAGTCTTAAGAGGAAAGTATATAGCAATCCAGGCACACTTGAAGAAGGAAGAACAATCCCAAATGAATAGTCTAACATCACAATTATTAAAACTGGAAAAAGAAGAGCAAATGAGGCCTAAAGTCAGCAGAAGGAGGGACATAATAAAGATCAGAGAAGAAATAAACAAAATTGAGAAGAATAAAACAATAGCAAAAATCAACGAAACCAAGAGCTGGTTCTTTGAGAAAATAAACAAAATAGATAAGCCTCTAGCCCAACTTATTAAGAGAAAAAGAGAGTCAACACAAATCAACATAATCAGAAATGAGAATGGAAAAATCACGACAGACTCCACAGAAATACAAAGAATTATTAAAGACTACTATGAAAACCTATATGCCAACAAGCTGGAAAACTTAGAAGAAATGGACAACTTCCTAGAAAAATACAACCTCCCAAGACTGACCAAGGAAGAAACACAAAAGTTAAACAAACCAATTACAAGCAAAGAAATTGAAACAGTAATCAAAAAACTACCCAAGAACAAAACCCCGGGGCCGGACGGATTTACCTCGGAATTTTATCAGACACACAGAGAAGACATAATACCCATTCTCCTTAAAGTGTTCCACAAAATAGAAGAAGAGGGAATACTCCCAAACTCATTCTATGAAGCCAACATCACCCTAATACCAAAACCAGGAAAAGACCCCACCAAAAAAGAAAATTACAGACCAATATCCCTGATGAATGTAGATGCAAAAATACTCAATAAAATATTAGCAAACAGAATTCAACAGTATATCAAAAGGATCATACACCATGACCAAGTGGGGTTCATCCCAGGGATGCAAGGATGGTACAACATTCGAAAATCCATCAACATCATCCACCACATCAACAAAAAGAAAGACAAAAACCACATGATCATCTCCATAGATGCTGAAAAAGCATTTGACAAAATTCAACATCCATTCATGATAAAAACTCTCAGCAAAATGGGAATAGAGGGCAAGTACCTCAACATAATAAAGGCCATATATGATAAACCCACAGCCAGCATTATACTGAACAGCGAGAAGCTGAAAGCATTTCCACTGAGATCGGGAACCAGACAGGGATGCCCACTCTCCCCACTGTTATTTAACATAGTACTGGAGGTCCTAGCCACGGCAATCAGACAAAACAAAGAAATACAAGGAATCCAGATTGGTAAAGAAGAAGTTAAACTGTCACTATTTGCAGATGATATGATACTGTACATAAAAAACCCTAAAGACTCCACTCCAAAACTACTAGAACTGATATCGGAATACAGCAAAGTTGCAGGATACAAAATCAACACACAGAAATCTGTAGCTTTCCTATACACTAACAACGAATCAATAGAAAGAGAAATCAGGAAAACAATTCCATTCACCATTGCATCAAAAAGAATAAAATACCTAGGAATAAACCTAACCAAGGAAGTGAAAGACTTATACTCTGAAAACTACAAGTCACTCTTAAGAGAAATTAAAGGGGACACTAATAAATGGAAACTCATCCCATGCTCATGGCTAGGAAGAATTAATATCGTCAAAATGGCCATCCTGCCGAAAGCAATATACAAATTTGATGCAATCCCTCTCAAATTACCAGCAACATTCTTCAATGAATTGGAACAAATAATTCAAAAATTCATATGGAAACACCAAAGACCCCGAATAGCCAAAGCAATCCTGAGAAAGAAGAATAAAGTAGGGGGGATCTCACTCCCCAACTTCAAGCTCTACTACAAAGCCATAGTAATCAAGACAATTTGGTACTGGCACAAGAACAGAGCCACAGACCAGTGGAACAGATTAGAGACCCCAGAAATTAACCCAAACATATATGGTCAATTAATATTTGATAAAGGAGCCATGGACATACAATGGCAAAATGACAGTCTCTTCAACAGATGGTGCTGGCAAAACTGGACAGCTACATGTAGGAGAATGAAACTGGACCATTGTCTAACCCCATATACAAAGGTAAACTCAAAATGGATCAAAGACCTGAATGTAAGTCACGAAACCATTAAACTCTTGGAAAAAAACATAGGCAAAAACCTCTTAGACATAAACATGAGTGATCTCTTCTTGAACATATCTCCCCGGGCAAGGAAAACAACAGCAAAAATGAGCAAGTGGGACTACATTAAGCTGAAAAGCTTCTGTACAGCGAAAGACACCATCAATAGAACAAAAAGGAACCCTACAGTATGGGAGAATATATTTGAAAATGACAGATCTGATAAAGGCTTGACGTCCAGAATATATAAAGAGCTCACACGCCTCAACAAACAAAAAACAAATAACCCAATTAAAAAATGGGCAGAGGAACTGAACAGACAGTTCTCCAAAAAAGAAATACAGATGGCCAAGAGACACATGAAAAGATGCTCCACATCGCTAATTATCAGAGAAATGCAAATTAAAACTACAATGAGATATCACCTCACACCAGTAAGGATAGCTGCCATCCAAAAGACAAACAACAACAAATGTTGGCGAGGCTGTGGAGAAAGGGGAACCCTCCTACACTGCTGGTGGGAATGTAAATTAGTTCAACCATTGTGGAAAGCAGTATGGAGGTGCATCAAAATGCTCAAAACAGACCTACCATTTGACCCAGGAATTCCACTCCTAGGAATTTACCCTAAGAACGCAGCAATCAAGTTTGAGAAAGACAGATGCACTCCTATGTTTATCGCAGCACTATTTACAATAGCCAAGAATTGGAAGCAACCTAAATGTCCATCTGTAGATGAATGGATAAAGAAGATGTGGTACATATACACAATGGAATACTACTCAGCCATAAGAAGTGGAAAAATCCAACCATTTGCAGCAACATGGATGGAGCTGGAGAGTATTATGCTCAGTGAAATAAGCCAAGCGGAGAAAGAGAAATACCAAATGATTTCACTCATCTGAGGAGTATAGGAACAAAGGAAAAACTGAAGGAACAAAACAGCAGCAGAATTACAGAACCCAAAAATGGACTAACAGGTACCAAAGGGAAAGGAACTGGGGAGGATGGGTGGGCAGGGAGGGATAAGGGGGGGGAAGAAGAAGGGGGGCATTAAGATTAGCATCCATGAGGGAGAGGGAGCAAGGGGAGGGTGGGCTGCACAACACAGAGAGGACAAGTAGTGACTCTACCACATTTTGCTAAGCTGATGGACAGTAACCGTAATGTGGTTGTTAGGGGGGACCTGATATAGGGGAGAGCATAGTAAACATAGTATTCTTCAGGTAAGTGTAGATTAAAAATTTAAAAAAAAAAAGAAAGAAAGAAAGAAAAGGGGGATTACTCCTTGATAGGATAAAACTATTGGTAAATCAAAGATCAACGCATGCTTTAAATATCCTTAATGTTGATCACTTAAAGGGTGTCAGATGATCAGCTATGGAGGTACTCTTTTCTGATAATATTCCTTTCTCTTAATTAAAAAAAAAAAAAAAAAAAGCAGTTACTGTGTGCTGACCTCCAATGAGTTCTGCACAGTGGTATAGAGGGCATGTCAAAGTGTGGGCAAAGGGTCTGTTTGTTTCTACGCAGAAGATCAAGGCCTAGCTTGGATACCCAGAAAATGAACTAAGATACGATATGAGGAGGAGCTTCCGGCATCAGCACTCTCTGGAGGACTCGTGCCGGGGGATGATCATCAAAAAGCCTCCACAGGGATCCGGACGATGCTGCGGTTGTGGCTGCATCCAGCCCACCGTCTCCTGGACTTGCCATAAGAAGGAGGAGGGAGATGTCTAGGCTGGCATGTGCATACAGTGAGACAACGAATTTGACTGGATCTGTACTGTTGGAACTCAACCAGGAGTTGGGAGGGGTGCAAGTTGTAGCACCCCAAAATCTCATGACTATAGACTATCTATGGTTAAAAGAACATATGGGATGTGAACAGATCCCAGAAATGGGCTGCTTTAATTTGTCTGATGGTTCAAGTACAGTTGGAAAATATCCATCATATCATAGATAAATTTTCACAAATGCCTAGGGTGCCTAAATGGTTTTCTTGGCTTCACTGGAGATGGCTGGTAATTATAGATTTGCTTTGTTTATGTCACCGTATTCCTATTATGTTAATATGTGTGTGCAAATTAGTTAGTAGTTTAAAACCTATACATACTTAAGGTACTATACAAGAAGATATGTCAAAGAAATAATCAATCCTCCCAAGTTTCCTTCATATGCTACATCTATAGCTTTTCTTCTTCCTTCCTAATTACAAACCTTAAATAGAATTCGTGCCTCATATCGAATTTACCGAGCATCATAATTCCTCCAGGTGGTAAAGATACCTCGAGACAAGTGCTGGGCATAGAAGCCACAGGGCATAAATCTGCAAAGAAGTAAAAAGCTAACCTTTGCAAACAATATGGCTTCTCTCTCACTTACCAACTTTACATTTCCCTGTATGGCCCCGGAAGATGACTGGTTAGCCAGAGACGGGTAAGATTCCTCAAGGGAGGAACAACCTAAGACAGGCACAGTCGCAGGGGGGCCATCAGGTGAGAATTTGGGGATCAACAGAGGTGAGGCTCAGAACCTCACCCCCCCTGCTTTGAGAGAAATCTTCTGCATCTGTGGATGTCTTGCTGCCCTTGTCTAGCCTGGATTAATACTTAGTCCATAGGCACACACCTGATCATCTGATCATCTACATTTGCCTTCTTACAGCACTAAACTATGTTTTCTACCTTTATCTTGCATCTACCTACCACTTCAGCATTTTATTAAAAATAAAAATAATAATAATAATTGGAGAAATGTGGGATCAACATATAAATCAAGTACAAAAATCAAATGAATATTCATATTTGACCTGATGGTTTATAGGTCATATTGCATCATCAAAACCGAAAGTTTCTGTGATGAATGCCCTTGTACTGTTCACCATGTAAGAATTTATTCACTCTGTAAGAATTCGTTCACCATGTAAGAACTTGTTCGTTATGCTTCAGAAGATTGGAGACTGACGAGAATTAGGCTTGAGATGGATTAATGATTGTACATCGAGCATTGACCCCCCTATACTGAATTTTATTGTTGTTAACAACCATTTGATCAATAAATATGAGAGATGCCCTCTCAAAAAAAAAAAAAAAAAAAATATGTAAATAGGAAAAAAAAAAAAAAAAAAAAAAAAAAAAAAAGCAGCCAGAGAGAGAAATAAGATCACATACAAATGAAAGCTCATCAGGCTATCATCAGACTTCTCAGCAGAAACTTTACAGGCCAGAAGAGAGTGGCATGATATATTTAATGCAATGAAGCAGAAGGGCCTGGAACCAAGATTACTTTATCCAGCAAGATTATCATTTACATTTGAAGGAGGGGTTAAACAAGTTGCAGATAAACAAAAGCTGAGAGAATTTACCTCCCACAAACCATCTCTACAGTCTATTTTGGAGGAACTGATATAGATGGAAGTGTTCCTAAGGTTAATTAACTGTCACCAGAGGAAATAAAACCACAGTAAAGAAAGTATAATAGCTAATTACTAAGCAAATGCAAAATTAAAATAACTATCCAAAAAGTCAAGCAAGGGATAGACAAAGAATACAGAATATGGTACCTAATATATAAAGAATGGAGGAGGAAGAAAAAGGAGGGAAAAAAAACCCTTTAGATTATGTTTGTGACAGCATATTAAGTGAGTTAAGTTACACTCTTAGATGGTAAGGAAATTAACCTTGAACCTTTGGTAACCACAAATCTAAAGTCTGCAATGGCAATAAGTACATATCTTTCAATAATCACCCTAAATGTAAATGGACTGAATGCACCAATCAAAAGACACAGAGTAATAGATTGGATAAAAAAGCAAGACCCATCTATATGATGTTTACAAGAGACTCACATCAAATCCAAAGACATGCACAGACTAAAAGTCAAGGGATGGAAAAAGATATTTCATGCAAACAACAGGGGAAAAAAAGCAGGTGTTGCAGTACTAGTATTAGCAAAACAGACTTCAAAACAAAGAAAGTAACAAGAGATAAAGAAGGATATTACGTAATAATAAAGGGGTCATTCCAACAAGAGAAAATAACCATTATAAATATATATGCATCCAACACAGGAGCACCAGCATGTGTGAAACAAATACTAACAGAACTAAAGGAGGAAATAGACTGCAATGCATTCATTTTAAGAGACTTCAACACACCACTCACTCCAAAGAATAGATCCACCAGACAGAAAATGAGCAAGGACACAGAGGCACTGAACAACACACTACAACAGATAGACCTAACAGACATCTATGGAACTCTACATCCAAAAGCAACAGGATACACATTCTTCTCAAGGGCACATGGAACATTCTCCAGAATAGACCACATACCAGGCCACAAAAAGAGCCTCAGTAAATTCCAAAAGATTGAAATCCTACCAACCAACTTTTCAGACCAGAAAGGCATAAAACTAGGAAAAAATTGTACAAAGAAAGCAAAAAGGCTCACAAACACATGGAGGCTTAACAACATGCTCCTAAATAATCAATGGATCAATGACCAAATCAAAATAGAGATCAAGCAATATATGGAAACAAATGACAACAACAATACAAAGCCCCAACTTCTGTGGGATGCAGTGAAAGCAGTCTTAAGAGGAAAGTATATAGCAATCCAGGCATATTTAAAGAAGGAAGAACAATCCCAAATGAATAGTGTAATGTCACAATTATCAAAACTGGAAAAAGAAGAACAAATGAGGCCTAAAGTCTGCAAAAGGAGGGACATAATAAAGATCAGAGAGGAAATAAATAAAACTGAGAATAATAAAACAATAGAAAAGATCAATGAAACCAAGAGCTGGTTCTTTCAGAAAATAAACAAAATACATAAGCCTCTAGTCAGACTTATTAAGAGAAAAAGAGAACACAGATAAACAGAATTAGAAATGAGAAAGGAAAAATCACAACGGACCCCACAGCAATACAAAGAATTATTAGAGAATATTATGAAAACCTATATGCTAACAAGCTGGAACACCTAGAAGAAGTGGACAACTTCCTAGAAAAATACAACCGTCCAAGACTGACCAAGGAAGAAACAGAAGATCTAAACAGACCAATTACCAGCAATGAAACTGAAGCAGTAATAAAAAAAACTACCCAAGAACAAAACCCCCAGGCCAGATGGATTTACCTCGGAATTTTATCAGACATACAGAGAAGACATAATACCCATTCTCCTTAAAGTTTTCCAAAAAATAGAAGAGAAGGAAACTTCCACCAAACTCATTCAATGAAACCAACATCACCCTAATACCAAAACCAGGCAAAGACCCCACCAAAAAAGAAAATTACAGACCAATATCCCTGGTGAACGTAGACGCAAAAATACTCAACAAAATATTAGCAAACCGAATTCAAAAATACATCAAAAGGATCATACACTATGACCAAGTGGGATTCATACCAGGGATGTAAGGATGGTACAACATTCAAAAATCGATCAATATCATCCACCACATCAACAAAGAGACGGACAAAAACCACATGATCATCTCCATAGATGCTGAAAAAGCATTTGACAAAATTCAACATCCATTCATGATAAAAACTCTCAAGAAAATGGGTATAGAGGGCAAGTACCTCAACATAATAAAGGCCATGTACGATAAACCCACAGCCAACAGCATACTAAACAGCGAGAAGCTGAAAGCTTTTCCAGTAAGATTGGGAACAGAACAGGGATGCCCACTCTCCCCACTGTTATTCAACATAGTACCGGAGGTCCTAGCCATGGCAATTAGACAAAACAAAGAAATACAAGGAATCCACATTGGTAAAGAAGTTAAACTGTCACTATTTGCAGATGACATGATATTGTACATAAAAAACCCTAAAGACTCCACTCCAAAGCTACTAGAACTAATATCAGAATTCAGCAAAGTTGCAGGATACAAAATTAATACACAGAAATCTGTGGCTTTCCTATACGCTAACAATGAACTAGTAGAAAGAGAAATCAGGAAAACAATTCCATTCACAATTGCATCAAAAAGAATGAAATACCTAGCAATAAACCTAACCAAGGAAGTGAAAGACCTATACCCCAAAAACTATAAGACACTCAAGAGAAATTTAAGGGGACACTAACAAATGGAAACTCATCCCATTCTCTTGGCTAGGAAGAATTAATATCGTCAAAATGGCCATCCTGCCCAAAGCAACATACAGATTCGATGCAATCCCTATCAAATTACCAACAGCATTCTTCAATGAACTGGAACGAATAGTTCAAAAATTCATATGGAAGCACCAAAGACCCCGAATAGCCTAAGCAACCCTGAGAAGGAAGAATAAAGTGGGGGGAATCTCACTCCCCAACTTCAAGCTCTACTACAAAGCCACAGTAACCAAGACAATTTGGTACTGGCACAAGAACAGAGCTTCAGGCCAGTGGAACAGAATAGAGACTCCAAACATTAACCCAAACATATATGGTTAATTAATATATGATAAAGGAGCCATGGACATACAATGGGGAAATGACAGTCTCTTCAACAGTTGGTGCTGGCAAAACTGGACAACTACATGTAAGAGAATGAAACTGGATCACTGTCTAACCCCATACACAAAAGTAAATTCCAAATGGATCAAAGACCTGAATGTAAGTCATGAAACTATAAAGCTTTTAGAAAAAAACATAGGCAATAATCTCTTGGAGATAAACATGAGTGACTTCTTCATGAACATATCTCCCCAGGCAAGGGAAACAAAAGCAAAAATGAACAAGTGGGACTATATCAAGCTGAAAAGCTTCTGTACAGCAAAGGACACCATCGATAGAACAAAAAGGCATCCTACTGTATGGGAAAATATTTTCGTAAATGACAGATCCGATAAAGGTTTGACATCCAAAATATATAAAGAGCTCACATACCTCAACCAACAAAAAACAAACAATCCAATTAAAAAATTGGCAGAGGAGCTGAACAGATAGTTCTCCAAAGAAGAAATTCAGATGACCAACAGACATATGAAAAGATGTTCCACATCACTAGTCATCAGAGAAATGCAAATTAAAACCACAATGAGATATCAACTCACACCAGTAAGGATCGCCACCATGCAAAAGACAAACAACAAATGTTGGCAAGGTTGTTGAGAAAGGGGAACCCTCCTACACTGCTGGTGGGAATGTAAATTAGTTCAACCATTGTGGAAAGCAATATGGAGGTTCCTAAAAGAGATCAAAATAGAAATACCATTTGACCCAGGAATTCCACTTCTAGGAATTTACCCTAAGAATACAGCAGCCCAGTTTGAAAAAGACAGATACACCCCTATGTTTATTGCAGCACTATTTACAATAGCCAAGAAATGGAAGCACCCTAAGTGTCCATCAGTAGATGAATGGATAAGGAAGATGTGGTACATATACACCATGGAATATTATTCAGCCATAAGAAGAAAAAAATGATACCATTTGCAACAACATGGATGGAGCTAAAGGGTATTATGCTCAGTGAAACAAGCCAGGCAGAGAAAAACAAGTACCAAATGATTTCACTCATATGTGGAGTCTAAGAACAAAGAAAAACTGAAGGAACAAAACAGCAGCAGAATCACAGAACCCAAGAATGAACTAACAGTTACCAAAGGGAAAGGGACTGGGGAGGATCGGTGGGAAGGGAGGGATAAGGGTGGGGAAAAAAAGAAAGGGTGCTTTTCAATTAGCATGTATAATGTGGCAGGGGGGGGCACAGAGGGAGGGCCGTGCTACACAGAGAAGACAAGTAGTGATTTTACAGCATCTTGCTACACTGATGGACAGTGACTGTAATGGGGTTTGTGGGGAACTTAGTGATGGGGGAGTCTAGTAAACATAATGTTCTTCATGTTACTGTAGATTAATGATACCAAAAAAATTATAATAATAAAAATAAAATTTAAAAAAAGATACATGCAAACAATAAATTAAATTTAATTAAATTTAAAAAAAACAGAGTCTGATGATCCTATTTCTCTCCTTTCTATTTTTTCCTCCTCCCCTCTTTATATTTTAGGTGTTATATTCTGTACTCTTTGTGTATTCCTTTACTGACTTTGTGGGTAGCTGATTTAATTTTGCATCTAGTTAGTATTTAGTTGGTTTATTTCCTTTGCTCTGGTTTTATTTTCTCTGGTGACAGCTATTTACTCTTAGGCACACTTCCATCTAGAGCAGTCCCTTTAAAATACACTAGAGATGTTTGCGGGAGCTTAATTCTCTCAGCTTTTGCTTATCTGGAAATTGTTTAATCCCTCCTTCAAATTTAAATGATAATCTTGCCAGATAAAGTATTCTTGGTTCAAGGCCCTTCTGCTTCATTGTATTAAATATATCATGTCACTCCCTTCTAGCCTATAAGTTTTCTGCTGAGAAGTCTGATGATAGCCTGATGTGCTTTCCTTTGTATGTGATCTTATTTCTCTGTCTGGCTGCTTTTAATAGTCTGTCCTTATTCTTGATCTCTGCCATTTTAATTACTATATGTCTTGGTGTTGTCCTCCTTGGGTCCCTTGTGTTGGGTGTTCTGTGCACCTCCACAGCCTGAGAGACTATTTCCTTCCCAAGATTGGGGAAGTTTTTAGCAATTACTTCCTCAAGGACACTTTCTACCTCTTCTTCTCTCTCTTCTTCTTCTGGTATCCCTATAATACAAATACTGTTCCATTTGGATTGGTCACCCAGTTCTCTCAATATTCTTTCATTCCTAGATATCCTTTTTCTCTCTCTGCCTCAGCTTCTCTGTATTCCTGTTCTGTGATTTCTATTCCATTAACTGTCTCCTCTACCTCACATAATGTCCTTTTAAATCCCTCCTTTGTTTATTTCATTTCAGTTATCTCCCTCCTGAATTTGTCCCTTAGCTATTGAATATTTTTCTGTGACTCCATTAGCATGATTACTTTTTTTAGTTCTTTTTCAGGAATATTGGTGATTTCAGTCTCACTGAGTTCTCTTTCTGGTGTTTGAGAGACTTCGGATTGAACAAGGTTCTACTGCCTTGTCATAGACCTAGAGCATTGGGAGTCATCTCCGGCAGATGGTGTGAGTGTCAGCTGGGAGGACAAAGTCCCTTTGTGCTTGCTGGTCACTGTGCCTGTCTCCACTGTCTGTGCCAGTTAACCGCACACAGGGAGTGGCCTCTGGGTTGATCCTCTGAACTGCCATGGTGGGGTGGCCCTCAGGATGGCCTAGGATGATGGCAGGCGTTGTAGGTGAGCAGCGCAGGTTCTGCCATGAGAACAAAGCCCCTTTGTGCCTCCCAGTCTCAGCCCCTTTCTCCTCTGTCTGTGCCTATTAACTATGTACAGGGAACAGCCTCTTGGTCTGGGCCGGTTAGCCGCATGCAAGGTGAAGCCTCTACATTAAGCTGTGTGGGTGCTGTAGGCAGTGCTGCCTTCTGGCTTGTCTGCAGCGATGGTGAGGACAGCCGGTTTGCTTGCAGGTGCCGGCAGGGAGGAAGGAGCAGCAGGCTGCTTACCGTAGTGAGGGGCCTTGGGGCTGCATTGCCAAACGGGGGGATACTGTTGCCTCCCCCGGCCTCCAACCCACAGATTGGAAGGGAACGCGACGGAATGCTGAAGATCTGAAAGGGCCAGCCAGGGGACTCATGGAATCACAGCACAAGAGTAATGCTGAAAAGGCACTCCTCATATTTATTGAGCAAATGAACCCAAACATCCAAAGAATTCTGAGTAGGGGGTTCAGCACATGATCAACACACAAACATTATCTGACCTTGAGTCCAGCCCTAGGACATGACATTCCTCAAGGACACCGAAACCATGTGAGGGAGGTCACAAGTTGTAGAAATGTTTTGGCTTTACTCATTCTGTTATTGATCGTGCATAAGGAGTTGTAGGAGAAACAATCAGGTCATATGTATTCTTACATTTGATTTCTATATTACTTGATTTATGTATTAATCCCATTAATCCCACAGGATAGTGTGCCTGAAGCTCCTGAAAGTTCCCAGCCTGCTAGGCTGAGTGTGCCAGGACGATTTTGTTCATCTTCCTTCTCCTAAACCCTTGCCCCTTTAGGAGCCTTCTGACTGTTGAGAAGTATTTTAAAGTACCTGCTTTTCTTTTGTTCCAGGGCAGCCAGTGGTGGGAACCTGTTCACAGTCTTAGTCTCAGACTTTGCTTTTCAGCCCCTCTAATCTCCAGAGCACCATATAATGTGGATTTGTGCTCCCGGGGTATATTTCTGGGGCTGGGTATGTAGCAATCCTGGGCTTCCACTCCCTCCCCACTCTGATTCTTTTCTTCCTGCTGGTGACCAGGGGTGGGAGGAGTGCTCAGGTCCTGCCAAGTCACAGATTTTTACTTTACCCTTTTCCATGATATGTTGCCTTCTCCCAGATGTAGACTGACTGGTGTACTCTTACTTCTGGTCACTCTTTCAGGAATAGTTGTATTTGCTGTATTTTCAAAATACATGTGTTTTTGGGAGGAGGTTTCTGCCACACTACTCACACCACCATCTTTTCTCCCTTGTTCTCATAATGACTACTTTTTAAGCCATGTAGTCTATGGTATTTTGTTATAGCAGCCCAAGTGACTAAGTATCCAGGAAAAAAATTATTTTGAGTATAAAGAGAAAGAAACAAGATGGGAAGCAAAACAGTAAACTAAAAAAAAAAAAAGAAAGAAAGAAGAAAAAAATCACTCACAGAAGAAGGCAATAGTGGAGGGATTAAGAAATAAAAAGGGAATAAGACATAGAAAACAAATAGCAAAATTGCAGAAGTAAATCTTTCCTTATCAATAATTACTTGAAAGGTAAATGAACTGGTCCAATTAAAAGGGAGAGATTGAAATAATAAGTTTTAAATGTAATCTAAATATATTTTGTCTAAAAGATACTCACTTTAAATTCAAAGACACAGTACATTGAGAGTAAAAGGAGAAAAAAATGCAAAAAAAATTATAAGAGATCTAGGGTGGTTGTACTAGTATCAGACAACATGGATTTTAAGATTATAATTGTTATAAGAAACAAAAAAGGACATTATATGTTGACAAGAGGGCCAATATATCAAGATATACCAATTATAAGTATATATCACCTAACAAAAGAGCCACAAAGTATATGAAGCAAAAACTGGCATAACTGAAAGGAGAAATAGATATTTTATAGTAACAGTTGGAGACTTCAATACCCTACTCTCAATAATGGGTAAAAAAAACAGACATAAGATCAACAAAAAAATAGTAGACTTGAATGAGGCCATGAGTCAACTGGATCTAAAATCTATAAAACACTGAACCCAAAACAGCAAAATACGTATTGTTCTCAAATGCACATAGAATATTCTCCAGGATAGATAATATAGCAGGCAATAAATAAAGTGTCAATAAAGTCAAAATGATGGAAGTCATGCAAATCAATCCTATTAGCAATGTAATACTGGAAACAAGGTTTTTTTTTATGACATTTATAGTAACTTTAAAAAATAAATATTTCTACCTTGACTTATTTATAAACCTAATAAAACAAAAATATATGTATGCTGAAAACTTCAAAATACTAAAGAGCTAAATAAATGGAGAGAAATACTCTGCTAAAAAATTTTGAACAATGTAGTAAATGTAACAAGCTGATCTATAGATTTAATTCAATTCCAATAAAAAACTCCAGCAGGACATTTTTTAATTTAAATTTTTTTATTTTTGTCAAATGTACATCACAGTGGTTCAACAGGGCCCCTCCCCTGCCCACTCCCTTTTCCCTTGGTAACCATTAGTTCCTTTTCAGTGTCTGTGCATCTAATGAAAACTCCAGCAGGACTTCTGAAGACATAAATTGATTCCAAATTTATATAGACAGTAAAGGAAAAGAATAGCAAAAGTACTTTGGAAGAGAAGAATAAAGTTGGAAGAATTATACTATATGATTTTAAGGCTTATTATAAAGCTGCAGTAATGAAGAAAATGTGGTATCAGTAAAGTAAAAGACATACAGATCAATGAAACAAAATAGAAAACCCAAAATAAGCTCATCCAAATATGGCCTTTAATTCTTAACAACAGTGCAAAACAGTGAGGTGGGTCCAAGATGGTGCTGTAGAAGGAGCCTCAGCTGACCTCCTCCCATATATACACTGAATCTATACCTACACAAAAAACAATTAATTCTGAGGAAGAACTGAGGCCTGAATGAACACCTTCTGCACAACAAGGGATAAAAAGACCAAATAAGATGGCAGGAGAGATGGAGACATGGTAATGGGGGAGAGAGGGAACCCCACCCAAAGACAGAGACATGGGAGACAGAAAGCTCCACCCAGCACAGATCTGCAGTAGAGGAGAGAGACTGCTGAGCTACCAGAAAAGACTCACCTGCCCTTTGGTACAGGAAAAATGCCATGAGTTGGAGGGTTTAATAATTGAAGGGAGCTGATTTTTATAATATGATTACCCATCAAACAGCAGGGGAACTTCTGGAACTCTCCAGATCTATTGCTTATGTTCCCCTGGGCACTCCTAGTGTCAATGGGAACAGGATGAGTACCAGTGTTCATGTTCTCCCCATTGACAATGCCAGCATGGACAACAGGGTGAGCAGCATTGTTTATGTCCTCCCCAACACACTGCAACATTATTAGTGCAAACGGGAACATGGTGAGTTATATCATTTACATTACCCCTGAACACTGCTAGTGCAGACAGGAACAGGGTGAGTGCCATTATATCCTGCCTGCACCCTGCTACTGCAAACAGGAATGGGTTGAGCCACATTGGTTACATCATGTCTGCATGTTGGTAACACAGATGGGAACAAGGTGGGTGCCACTGTTTACATTTTCCACACACACTAATAGTGCAAGATCAAGGTCAGGTGAACATACCTGCTTCAGACATGACAGAGACAGCCTCCCAGCCCCTGACCACACCCAAACATCCCTGTCAGGGATCCAGCAGTTCCACCAAGCTGGTACTAGCACAATGCCCACCCAGATCCACCTTCCCCATGTTCCTTCCATCTTCAAAAGCCCCATTTGCGTGGCCAATATCAATGCCAACCCAGGAGACCCTGGGCAGCACCCATCCACTCCCAGTCACCCCATTAGCATGGCCCTACTGACAATCACACAGAAGATACAGTCTATGCCCTAGAAACCCCAGCAATGGGACACCTCAGTCCATGCCCATCTAGCCTCTAACCAGCCAGCCCAAACCACCAGGCACATGCAGTCTACTGAGGGGACATTCTTACACAAGGCCATGGCTTCAAGACTGGAAGAGATAGCCCTTTCACCTAACCTACAATAACAAACACAGAAAGTAAAACAAAATGAGACACAGGAATATGCTTGAAGCAAAAGACCATGACAAAACCTTAGAAAAAGAACTAAATGAAACAGAGTTAAGCAATCTATCTGACAAAAAAGATTTTAAAATAATGGTTATAAAGTTGTTCATCAGACTTGAGAAAAGAGTGGATAAACTCAGTGAGATCCTCAATGGAGAGATATCAAATATTAAAAAAAAGAACAAATCAGAGATGAAGAATATAATAAATGAAATGAAAAATACACTAGAAACAATCAACCACAGCTTATAGGATTCAGAACAGATTGATATTTTGGAAGACAGAACAATGGAAAGCACTCAAGCTGAACAGCAGAAAGAAAAAACACTTTATAAAAATTAGGATAGGTTAAAGGAACTCTGAGGCAACGTCAAACATCCTAATATTTGCATTATAGGAGTCCCAGAAGAAGAAAGAGAGAAAGGGGTGGAAATCTTATTTTAAGAAACAATAGCTGAAAACTTCCCTAACCTAGGAAAGGAAATGTGTCCAGGTCCAGGAAGCACGCAGAGCCCCCAACAAAATGAGCCCATGCTCCACACCAAGATGCATAACAATTAAAATGTCAAAAATCAAAGACAAAGGGAGAATCTTAAAAGCAGTGAGAGAAAAGCAACAAGTTGCTTAAAAGAGAAATGCCATAAGGTATCAGCTGATTTTTCAGCATAAATTTTACAGGCCAAAGAAGAGTGGCATGATGTAGTCAAAGTGCTAAAAGAGAAAGACCTATAATCAAGAATACTCTACCTCAGCAAGGTTATCACTCAGAATCGCAGGAGAGTTAAAGAGCTTCTTGGATAAACACAGGTTAAAGGAGTTCATCACAACTAAACCAGACTTAATGTTAAAGGAACTTCTTTAAGAGGAAAAGAAAAGGCTATAACAAGAAATGAGAAAATTATGAAAAGAAAAAATTTCATTGGTAAACACATAGCAAAGATACTAGACTAATCACTTAAAAACTGATATGAAGGTTAAAAGGCAAAAGTAGTAAAAACTACTTCTAAAAGTCATTTAAGGGAAACACTAAATAAAAGGTGCTAAAGAAGATAAAATATACATAAAATTAGGGGGGGAGTTAAAAATAGTGCTGTTAGAATGCATTCAAACTTAAGTGAACATCAACTTAACATAAACAGGTGTTTTTGTAAGATGTCATATATAAACCACTTAATAACCACAAACCAAAACCCTATGATAGATATACATAGAAAAATAAGGAGAAAGGAATCCAACAATAGTACTAAAGTCTTGTACAAGGGAAGATGGTAAGAGAGGAAGAAAGGATCACAAAACAACCAGAAAACACTTAACAAAATGGTTATAAGTATAATCCTTTAAATAATTACTTTAGACATAAATGAACTAAATGCTCCAATCAAAAGACATAGGGCGACTGAATAGATTTAAAAGAAATGACCTATATCTCTGCTGCTTACAAAAGACTCACTTCAGACCTAAAGACACACACAGACTGAAACTGGAGGGATGGAAAAAGATATTTCATGCAAATAGAAATGAAAAAAAAAAAGCTGGAGTAGCAATACTTATGTGAGACAAAATAGACTTTAAAACAAAGACTGTAAAAAGAGACAAAGAAGGATGTTATAAATGATTAAGAGCTCAATCCAACTAGAAGACATAACAATTATAAAAGCTATGCACCCAACAGAGAAGCACCTAAATACATAAAGCAAATACTAACAGATGTGAAAGGAGAAATTGACAATAATATAATAATAACAGGAGACTTTTGCACCCCACTTACATCAATGGATAAATCATCCAGACAGAAAATGAATAAGGAAACAGTAGCATTGAACACCACATTAGATCAAAAATAACTAGTAGATATGTGTAGGAAGCCCCCCTGTCACTTTCCCTACTGTTCTACGAGTAGAGCTGTCTGCTGCTTCACCCCAAGTATGTCTGGCCTTGTATGGAGCCAGATATGTCTGCCCTAGAGAAACCTGAAAACACAGTGTGTTGTACCCATGAGAAAGGAGCTAGATAAGGGCCTTGAAGGCCAGACACATGGCCATGAAGGCCACATGCATGCACGTCTTCAATACTTATGTAACCATGAATTAGCACTGTAACAGTATAAGAAGTACAGCTTTACACAGAATACAGTGGCCTCTTTTGAGCACCTTTGCATTGCCCCAAAACCTCATAGGCAACCCCCAGACTCCAACAATATGTACAGAACATTTCATCCAAAAACAGCAGAATACTCATTCTTGGAGAATACTCAAATGTACACAGAACATTCTTCCTGATAGATCACATGTTAGGCCATAAAACAAGTCTTAATAAATTTAGGAAGACTGAAATCCACCAAACATCTTTTCTGACCTCAACAGTATGAAAGTGGAAATCAATTACAGGAAAAAGATGTCAAACACACAAAAAACATGGAGGCTAAATAGCATACTACTAAACAATAAGTTAATGAAGAAATTAAAGAGGAAATCAAAAATATTTAGAGAATAATGAAAATAGAAACACAACAATGTAAAATCTTTGGGATGCAGCAAAAACAGTTCTAAGAAGGAAGTTTAGAGCATTTCAAGACTACCTCAAGAAACAAGAAAAATCCCAAATAAACAATCTAATTCTACACCTGAAGGAACTAGAAAAAAGAATAAACAAAGCCTAAAGTTAGTTGAAGAAAGAAAAAATAAATATCAGAGCAGAAATAAATGAAAAACAGAAAAAAATTATAAAAGTTCAATAAATCTAAGAGTTGATTCTTTGAAAAAGCAAACTAAATCAATAAAACTTCAGCTAGACTCATCAAGAAAAAGAGAGAGGGAACACAAAACCAAATGAAAGAAAAGTTGAAACTGGCACCACAGAAATACAAACAATTATAAGAGATTATTATGAAAAAGTGTATGTCAACAAACTGGGACAACCTAGAAGTAGATAAATTTCTAGAAACATGCAATCTCCCAAGACTGAACCAGAAAGTAATAGAAAATTGGAACAGACCCATTACTATAATGAAATTGAAGCAGAACAAAAAAAAACTTAACAACAAACAAAATTTCAGGACCAGATGGCTTCTCAAGAGACTTTTATCAAATTTTTAAAGAAAATGATACCTAGCCTTCTCAAACTATTCTAAAAAATTGAAGAGGAAAGCAAGCTCCCAAATTCATACTGCCTTGATACCAAAACTAAACAGTCAGTACAAAAAAAAAATTACAGACTAATATCCCTGGTAAGTATAGATGCAGAAATCCTCAACAGAATACTGGTTTTGAATATAAACTGAATTCAAAAATACATTAAAAGGATCATTCACCATGACTAAGTGGGATTTATTCTGGGGATGCATGGATGGTTCAATATCTACAAATCAATGCATACCACATTAACAAAAGGAAGGATAAAAACCATATGGTTTCTCAATTATTGCTGAAAATTCAGCATCCATTCATGATAAAAACTCTTAACAAAATGTGTATAGAGGGAATGTACCTCAACATAATAAATACAATTTCAATATATCAGGCTATGCCTCAGGACCCGAAAACAAACAATCAGATTTAAAAATGGGCACAGGACCTGAATACACATCTTGCCAAAGAAGAAATACAAATGGCTGACAGGCACAGGAAGAGATGCTCCATGTCACTAATCATCAGGGAAATGCAAATCAAAACCACAATGAAACATCACCTCCCACCTGTTAGAATGGTCACTATCCAAGAGACAAGAAATAATAAGATTTGGAGAGGATGTGGAGAAAAGGGAACCCTCCTACACTGTTGGTGGGAATGTCAATTGGGGCAGCCACTGTGGAAAGCAGTATGGAGGTCCTTCACAATACTAAAAATAGAAATATTATATGGACCAGCAATTCCACTTCTGGGAATATACCCGAAGAAAAGAAAACAAAAACCCCTGATTTGAAAAGATATATGCACTCCTATGTTTATTGCTGCATTACTTACAATGGCCAAGATATGGAAGCAACCTAAATGTCTACCAATAGATGAATGGATAAAAAAAGATGTGGTACATATATACAATGCAATGTTATTTAGCCATAAAACAGAAAGAAATCTTGCCATTTGCAACAATGTGGACAGACCTAGAGGCTAGTATGCTAAGTCAAGTAAGTCAGACAGAGAAAGAGAAATTCAGTATGATTTCACTCACATGTGGATTCCAAAAAAAAAAAAAAAACCAAATGAGTGAACCATCGCCACTGGGAGGGAGGTAGACAGATGGGTTAAATAAATAAAGGAAGAAAAAATTGTGGGTATTTGTATCTCAATCTGGCTCATAGTTACATGAATGTATGGTTACACATGTCAAAATTCATCAAGCTGTACACTAAGATTTGTACATTTTATTGTATGTACCATGACATAAAAAATGTAAAAGTTGAAAAAATTTTTTAAATAGTGCAAAAGAAATTCAGTGGGGAAAGCACTGTTTTTTTCGGAAATAGAATTAGAATAATATACATATATACCCTTATGTAAAACAAAAGAAACACCTCTACCTGAATCTGCTAAATTTTACAAAAATTTACTCAAAATGGATTATAGGTAAATGGAAAACATGAAATTATGAGATTTCTAGAAAAAAATCATAGAATAAAAGTTCTGTGACCTGGAGTTAGACAAAAAATTATTTGACATGGCACTCAAAGCACAATGCAAAAAAACTCCCAAAAAACTGAACAATGAATATTATCAAAATTAAAATATTTTGCTGTATGAAATACACAGTTAAGAGAATGAAAAGACAAACCATAGATTGAGAAAAAAATATTCTCAAACCACATGTCCAGTAAAGAATATGTACCAAGAATTTACCAAGAAATCTAAAAACTCAACACTAAGAAGACAACTCGATTAAAAAAACTGGGCAAAAACTTGAATAGGCACTTCACCCAGAGGCAACATAGATGGAAAATAAGTACATAATAAGGTGTGCAACATCATTATGCACATGGGAAATGCAAATTAAAATAACAATGAGATACCATGACAAACCTATCAGAATGACTAAAATAAAAATAACGGACAATCCAACTGCTGTCAAGGACATGGGACAATTGCAGCTCACATGCATCACTAGTGGGGATTATGTTATGACCATTCCGAAAATCATTTTGGCTGCTTCTTACAAAGTTCAGCACACTAGCCACTTGACCCAGCAATCCATTACTAGAGAAATGAAAACTAATGTCCATACAAAAACACATATACATATGTTAACAATTCTATTCACAATTACCAAAAACTGGAAGCAAACCAAATGTTCTTCAAATAGGGAAACACTACAGTACATATATACATATATATATATATATATATACTACAGTGTGTGTGTGTGTGTGTGTGTGTGTGTGTGTATATATATATATATATATATATATATATATATATTGGAATACTACTCAGCAGTAAAAAATGAATAAGCTATTGGTACAAACAGCAAGGTAAATGAATCTCAAAGGCATTATGCTGAGTGAAGGAAGCCAAAATCAAAAACTACATACTATATGATTCAATTCATAAGATATTTCTCAAAAGATAAAACTTGAGCAATGGACAACAGATAGTGATATCCAGGGGTTAGGACGCAGAGAAATGATTGTAAAGAAATAACATGAAGGAGTTCTCTGGGTTATAGAACTTTCCAGTATCCCAATTGTGATGGTATTTATACAAGTGTGTACGTGTGCTACATTTACTGGATCAACTGTCAAATGATGTTAAAGACCACTACCACCCATGTTCCACACTGCTCCAACCTAGCTGAAATACTGTGTCCCCTGGCTAATGATATGTATGTAGCAAGAAAGAATGCCCTAGAAAGAGGGCGAGTGAATTATAGACACACTTAGGAACATTTTCACCCTCGTGACACAGTTACTGTTGGGGGTCACCAGGTCCAAATCTCTCATTTTATACACAGCACAAACCTTTGAAGAAAAACTATAATAAATATTTGTTAATTGTTTCCCTAACTGCTTCCTTTTTGTTTTTCTTAATAATCTTCAGAATCGTCCCAAGCGAGATTAACCCCAACTCCTATTTAAACCATCTTAAGGCAATCAATCTTATACTTCCTTGACCACCATGATTGACTTTGTGGAGGATCCATGAACAAAGAAAGGCACTCAAGGCCAAAAAACTCCATTTCTCATTACCACAGAATCTCTGTTTTGCTGGTTTTTCATCTGGAACCATGTCACTCCATGACTGGTTCCCATTGTCCAATGATAAGGGGAGAGTCGGTTGAGAGGGCGAGAGGCAGAGAGATGACCTGCAGAGTGAGAAGTTGGTTCCTGGCCATATCATTTGTTTCTCTAGCCAGTGTTTCCCAACCTAACTAGGCGATAAAAATCCCAGGCCCCTTCCCAGTCCTGCCACATTAGAATCTCCAGAAAAGTCCTAGAAAACTGCTCTAGTCTCACCTGACTAGCCCTGATATTAAAGTTTTCAGGAATATGAACTATAAGTTTCCTTATAGGTTAAGAGAATTTGAGATCAGCCTATTACCTGTCAACAAAAACTAACTGATAGAAGTCAGATAGATTTGTTCCCTTTTATTTTCCCATCTTTTCTTTGCAGAAAAGTAAGCATAAGCTCTCAATGGGTTGTTATTTACATGCCTCTGATAAAGTCCAAAGGACAATTTCAGGACAACCTGGAAAAACAGGTTGAGAAATAGATTTGTTAATCTCTCTTCACTCCTACAGCTCCTCCCACTGACCCTCTTCTCTCTCTCATTAAGTAGACTGTTTCAAAAAGATTCCTGCAGTATTCTGAGTCACTCCCAGAAGGTGAAACCCCAGACTCTTCCCAAGATGTACCTCAGTGTTGCAAATCACCGCATACCTCTGCATGATGGAAATAGCATTCCTATCATTGGACTTGGAACTTACTCAGAACCTAAACTGGTAAGCGTGTGTGTGTGTGTGTGTGTGTGTGTGTGTGTGTGTGTGTTAGAAACTTCCCTAAAGCACGAGGTGTAATTCATTTTGAATGGATCTCATGGTCTGCTTTTTGTGTAGTAAATTAACCCCTCAGAACTATTCTTTGGCTGAATGAGTATTGAGCCAAAGATTTAACTAAATCAGTTCATGATTTTAAATTATCCCAGATTGCCAAATGGGACCTTTCTGCCTCCCTTACTAAAATGTAGCTGAATGCTAATCACCAGATTGAACTGAGGCGCATGAAATTTCTGAGTTTATGGTTTATGATTTCTTTTAAGTTTATACTTGAGAACTTTGAGTTCAGTCTAACAAAAAATGAGTTCAGTCTAACAAAAACTTTGAGTTCGGTCTAACAAAAACCATATTTGAAGCACTGGGCTATAGAAGCTTCAACTAAGAGGAGTGCACTGTCTCTGCTGCCATGGGATTAAAGAATCTCTTAGACGAGGCAGACTCTTTAATAACTGATTGTAGAGCAATGAAGGTAAGAATAAACGTTATCCTAGAACTTTAAGCAGTATCTCTCTGAAAACAAAGGAAAAGGAACCAATTTGACCATGAAGATTGAGTGGGTTTTCATTAAAACATGGTAAAATCTCTGCTTATAAGATAAACATTTTTCTGCTTTCCTCATTGCAAGTCCACATTTAATGCTGATTACCAGAAAAAAACAGTGCTATGTGTAGAAATACTACTGAAATTTGAGTGATTATATGTGGATGAACTCTGTAAAGCTAAGTATGAGTCAGGCGGAGAAGCGGAGCTGAGGCAGCACATTTTAGGCAGAAGAAGTAGAGAGGCGCATGGATACACCTGTCTAGGAAAGGCCAACCTCACAGAGCCTGGCACGTGGAATTAGTGGTGGAGGGAATAGCAGCTGGATCTGGAGATATAAGATAAGAATGGATTATACAGGACCTTAAATACCAGGGTGAGGAGTTGGAACTTTATTCTATAGAAAAGGAGGAATTACCTAAAGTTTAAGAACAGATGAATAGTATCACTGGATCAGTGTTCTTGAAAAAAAACTCTGGGACAGCATGGAGAATGGAAAGCAGAGGAGAAATGAACTACGGATACCAAGAGTACTTCACATTTGTATCCCACCCACATCCCACTTCAGCTGCCCAATTCCCTTATTTTAGGTAATGCAAAGGAAAATGACTGTTAGAACAATTATAAGGGTCCGGGTCTTTGTCTTTATCTTCTTACTTTGCCCACTGTCTCTATGTGGCCTCAATCGTAATACTGACTTCAGCCACATCAGAGACTCCCAAATCTGTACGTCCTGTTCGGTTTTTTATATCTCCACATACAACTGAACTGCCTACATCAGAACTACCTGGGGCAATTTCTAAAAATACAGATCCTTAGGCCTCACGTCTGGTCTACTGAATCTGGCTCTCTAGGGGTAGAGCCTCAGAATATGCCTTTAACAAGCTCTTTGGACAATTAAGTATGTCCTCCATCTTCCACAGGCGCTGCTAACTCAACCTGATGAAACTACAATAACCATCTCCCCTTCCCCACCAAGGGACACTAGCAAAAGCACCCCTCTTAACAAGTAACACCACCACTCCCAGCCACTCAAGCCAGAAATATGAATATGTTCCTTCATTCTGCCCTCTTCTTCCTTTTATTCCTTTTCTGCATAATATCCAAATGATTACTAAATCACTCTTGACTTTATCTCAGAAACATTTCCCCAGTTCACACCTTCATCTTTGTCTGCACTGTCGCTGCCTTACTTAACTCACCTTTGGAATATTCTTCTAATTAATGATCCAAATTGAGGCTATCAGGATCTTCCTCAGACCTGAAGATGATTTGTCTTATCTATGCGTAATTACTCCAATGGCTACCTGTCAGTTATAGGGTAGACTCCCCACTCCTTACCTTGAACATTGGGCCTTTATGGTTCAGTCAAGCCCCATCCATTCAGCAGTATCTTCCACCCATCACTATGTGTAAAACAGATCTACCTAAATTCCTTGAAAAACTCTCCCATCCCCGTGCCTTTGAACATCCGGCCCTCTACCTGTAATTCCCTGCATTCTGCTTTGTTCAATTGGCTAACTTCTAAACCTTCGAGACTCAGCCTGAGGATACCTCTCCCTAGAACCCCATCTTGCAGCCGTCACAATTGTTCCTCCTCTGTGTTCACATAGCCCCATGTGCTCAACTCCACTGTAGCACTTATCACGCTATATTGTAATCATTGTTCCTCTGCAATCTTCCCCATGAGACTGTAAAACCTATAAGGAAGGAGACCATGTCCATTTCAGTTCTATATTCCCTGTATAGTGTCTGGCATGTAATGGGTGTTCAGCTGATGCTTGTCAAATGAATGAATGAGTTTGTCAAAGTGGATATATATATATATATACACATATACATGGGAGCATCAGAGGATATGGAGATGTAAATAGATACAGTAACAATAGAGAAAATATTCTGGACACTTAACCATGTGCCAGGAACTCTTTTAAGTGCCTCACATTATGTACATTTTCTAATTCAATCCTCACAACAAAAGAGATACCATATAACCTCCCTTTACAGATGAGATAGCTGAAGCATAGGGAGTTAAAATAAATTGCCGTAAACTTATAATGCTGAAGAACAGAGCTGGGATTTGAGCCAATAGAGACTGGGTCCTGTGCTCTAATCCCTCTACTGTATCACCTGTTCTGAATATATCTGATGTTAATGAAGCTGCACATTTCTAACTATGACTGTCTATGTGTATTTTTGTATATGAAAGTATCTAGGAATATATATCTTGAAATCTAGGTGATAGATATATATCTCGATCCTGAAACTCACTGGGCACAAAGTGCTGTGTCGACCCGTAAGTATTATTAAGTACCTACTTGTTCTTATACCAGGTTGATTTTCTTTTTATATTAAATACTTTATATTAAATTTATATTAAATACTCGGGTTAGAGACAGTTACAAGCAGTCACATCTCTTTTCCCAAAAAAGAGTTGTAATTCACCTCAGAAATGAAACATACACCAGTTAGAGAACATGACATAAGAATTCTACTTGAAATGAAGATCATGCGTGCACCAACCACATTTGTAATCAGAACTATTACCAGTTGTAAAGTAATATATGGAGTTAATGATAGTCTCACAAAATCAAAGCCTCTGATGTGGAGAAAAATATTCTACATGCATCTGGCAGATTTGGGATAGAGGAAGGAGTGGAGTTGGGGTTTGGCGGGGAGACGGGAACAGGGAGAACTGAGTCCCCCTGGGGGAGCACTCATGGATTTCTGTGCCAAGCCCCACAGCTGACAACTCCTTAATCACCTAACCAGAGCTGATGAGGCAGAAGCTGTGGTTACCTATGTTCCAGTCAGTCACCCTGAAATAAAAGCACTAATTTAGACTTAAACTCAGAATCAGTCTTAGTCCTTGAGGTGGAGTCTGATGCCAAAAATTTCTCTTCTCCATTTGACATGCCCAAGATTCTTTTCAAAACTTTCCTTCCATAATGAGAGATAGAAGGTGAATGCAGGCTGAGATAACTCTTTAACTATAATTCATGTTTCATCAGGCGAGTCAGGATTTGTCCTAAGATCCTGTTCAGTTTTGATACAGAAGTTAGCAAGCAGCAGGGTTCCGGAGGGAAGATTAGGCATGTCTCCAAGGAGAGATGGGAGCAGAGATATCTAAAGACTAACACCGTCTCTCCAACTCCTGCCCTGTTTAGATTCCACTAGACCCTGTGGAGATGGGAATGGTGGGAAAGGAGCCTAGAAGAACAGTGACTGTGGAGCTGTGTGAGGCTGACCAGCCAGATTCTCCTGACTCTCTAAATAGGCCGAACTTTCTCATAGTTTTATGCACATGGATTCAGGGAATTAATTGAAGGTGGACTTTGGAGCAAACATTTAGCAGCACCAAGCACCCTGCACATTACCTCACTTGGTGAAATACACAAAGTATCCCTGTCACTTTCCCTGTGAAACCTTCCCAGAATGCTTTCACCAAGGGCTGAGATAGTCTATAATAGCCGACCAGCAGATCTCCCTTCCTTCTGTCCCTCTCCCTATAGCTCCAACTGAGAAAGTCCACAAGACTTTTGAGTCTTTTGCCTTTTTTCTGCTTTGATAGAAATTCAGTTTTTGTGAATATCATGTCATAAAATTAGTAGCCAATATTTATTTAACATTTATCAAATTTCAAGTAAAACTCAAGAATGTCAGGTGTTCAAATGACTCAAATACAGGACCATTGTAAATATTTTGGAAAATGGGCAATAGTTCAGTTCAATAAATATTGTTTGCCTACCATATGTGAGGCTTTGTTCTAGGTAACATGGGATGGAAACAATGGGCTGGAAACAAGGGATTTAAAATCTGCAAGCAGTGTATCTGAAGGCAGAAAAAATAAATACAAATATAACCAAAACAGAAGGAAAAGCTGAAGTGCTTTGAGAAAGAGAAAACTTGTTCAAAGATGAAAATAACAATGAATAAATCTAGTTACGGGGTAAATCAAGAAACAGCAAACTATAGGAAAGGAGTGGCCTAGGAAGGTAGGCTGGGGACATGACTGACCTAATATTCCTACCTGGGTGGCCTCGGTTGAGATTTCTGGAACTACAAGCAGCTTACGTAACGTAGAGAATCAGCCAAAGGCTTTGCGAATAGGGCAAAGGAGAAGTGAAGTCCAAGCCCTTGATAAGCACCAAGAAAGACCCTGAAACCTCAAGTCCGTTCTGTCCCTGAGCTGGAGGAAATGGGGACACGGGCTCAGGACCCCTTCTCAGGAGAGCCATCCTTAAACATGCCTGGATTTCTCTTCCATGTCCATCTAATGCTCCTCCTCTTCTCAATCCAGGCAACCTTGTTTCACCTTGAAAGGCAAATCCTTGTTCTTATACCAGGTTGATTTTCTTTTTATACTAAGGACAAGATGTTAAAGGAAAGTAATTATTTGATGACACATATTAAAGCATGGTAAGGAAGATTTTATTCAGGGAGTGAGAAACTGTCGGGATAGGTAGGGAGACCACTGTGATGGAATTTTGCAATGGGAGAGAGATTGGGCTCAACTCTGAACACAACGTCAGTAAGTGGAAATGTATACCCAAGGAGCGGGGTCTGAGTAGGTGGACAGAAAATTACTAAGAGGAAACACCAGGGATATGGGGGGATGCTGGCTAAAATGGCCTATCAGGATTCTTGCTGAAGATAAGACTAGGCAATTAGACATCACCTGGGCAACAATGGAGGGTGAAGAGCCTGATTAAATATCAAGGGTGAGGAGATATGGAGAGTGGGGTATTGTTGCTGAACTGAATTAGCAGGATTCTTCTTGCTAATATTGGACAACGCAGAGATGAACATGACAGTCGATGTTGGAGAAGAGTTCAAGCAAGCCTGATTTGAGTTTGGTCAATGAAAGAATCTTTCAAGGGTGAGGGTTGTCTGACAACCTCCACCTAAAGGGACCAGGGACTAGGCAGGAAACATAAATAAGTGATCCTGGGGAGCTTAATCTATTTCTCAGTTTTGCTTTACTTTCCCATTTTGGTAGTAGACATGAGTGCAAGAAATGTCTTTTCTTCTTTGCTATAAGCGAAAGAAAACACATGCAACTAACACTCAGGAGACTATTGTCAGTCAAAGATGTAATAAGTAGAGTACTGAAAATTCCACTCACCATTCTAAAAGAGGGTGGCGATTTCCCCACTACGGCCAATTTTCATGCATAAACAAGGGTCCAGTGTGCCTGATCTTCCAACATTTTTCAGAGTATTCTAAAGTAATTTTTAATTTTTAAGTAATAGCAACTCCTTTATATTTCTGTAAAATGCAAAACTAATATTTAAGAGTTAGGAACAATGAAAAATCTAGTTGGTGTTTGTACTTTAAGTGTAGCATGTATCCTACCACAGAAGTCATTCCAGAAAACAGAATTCTTTATTTTACTGATGTTGTCCTCAATTGTGGAGTCAAGTTTTTTGCATTTTAGATTCTCCTATCATTGATTTGAGTCTCCAAATATAGTATTCTATTTGATCTTTCTGACTTTTTCCTAAAATAGATTTTCCTAAGGAATCTGCCAGACTTTATACAGAACTCTCTTCTGTTACACTTAAGAATTACAAAGAAGTATTTTTTTCACATCCACATTTCCAACTAGTTCCTCCCTAGTGATGAGAATTAAGTCCAAATTAGTAAATCACCTCATTGCTGCTTCTGCCATCTAAGGGAGAATATTTTTAGCAAGAAAAGAGTGTCCTAGATATTCAGCTTTTAGAAAAGGCTCTTTAATGATGGCTGAATAATTCAAGACTTTCACTACCATAACTTGCTTCTGTGCCATAACCTTTATTCAATAAAGCATCATCCATATATTACTTCAAGCTAACAGTCAAGACCACACTCTGACCTTAGCCCCTCTCCTTCTCCTTTTCTTTACCCTAAATGCTCTCCCGGTGCTCTTTTCTTGGGTTCATCTTTGACGTTACAAGCAGCTACTTCCAAATATATTGCTTTGGGTTCTTCCGAAAATTAAACCTATTTTCTATTAAATATACTTTCCTCTGCGTTAAATGTATCAGTTCCAGTGCACAGAATGTCAGTACTGTTGCTCAGATTACATTTACCATCTCATATTAAGCTTTATTCTTTTCATTAATACTATGTACACATCTGAGAATGAAGTCATATTTTTATTTTTTCTCTTAAATTCCTGGATCCTACCCCATGCTTCCTCTTCCCGCTGCACTTCCGTTGTCTAACTTGCTGTCATTCATAACATCTCCTTTTACAGGGTTTCCCCCCCTTAATTTGTTTTTAAGCCCTAGTCATCATGTTGTCAATTAGCTAAGGAGTTATTTCTGACATTCCTAGAATGTGGGTCTCTTTTCCCAGCTAGCTGGTATTTGTAACTATGAATCCCATTTTCTATTACCATCTGTGTAGCCTATTTGTTCATGTTTCATATCCCCGTACCTTCTCAGAAGTGGAGGCTTTCAACAGGGAAAGAAAACACAATTTATGTTCCCAAGGCTTTGTATTTCCAGCTCAGGACTATGAAGTCACTAGAAATACAAGGGATTTCTTGTCTCACTCATTCTACAATAAATCAATAGCTGTGGACCAGAATTCACAGGTCTAATATGATTTGTCAAGCATTTAGTGAAAACACAGAAAACACAGAAGCAAGCACAAGTAGTTCTCAACATTTGTGAACAAGATCAGAATGATCGCCATCCGAATATGACGTCAAAAAAAACCTACAAATAGGATTAAACTGTTTACAAACAAAAAGATGATTTGAAATTTTTGTCTGATGATATTAGGTGTTGGTCTTGATGGAAATATCCATCAATGTTTCCTTTTTTTATTAAGAAAAAATGTAGATGGACTCTTGTATATTTAAAATGTCATGTAACTAAGGAACAGTGATTTATGTGCAATCTAAAAAGTGGGTAACATACATCAGGGTTAAGAATTTGTGCAGTTTTGGGTCCTGTCAACGCTCAGGGGTGAGGATTTTCTCATTCTTATGCTTCATGCTGGCTAATAAAATGAACAAAGCTTTGGCTACCAAATTTGATAAAAACATACCTTGAAAAATCTAACATGCCCGCCACAACAATTATTTTTCCCCAGCTTTACCGAGGTATAATGGACATAGAACAGACTGTACTGGTGACATATAACACCTGTGAAGCCACTGAGATGTTGAACATACTATCACCACCAGAAGTTTCCCTAACCCAACACCCTTGTCATTTCAGACCCCTAAGGGGACCTGTAAGAAGTCAGTGAAGGCTGCCATCGACATAGGGTACCGGCACATTGACGGGGCCTACCTTTACCAAAACGAGCATGAAGTTGGCGAGGCCATCAGGGAGAAGATTGCAGAAGGAAAGTTGCAGAGAGAGGATATTTTCTACTGTGGAAAGGTGAGATCTTCCTTCACCCTCCACCTCCTTATATTAACGATGGATCTGGTGTCAGTTTTCTCTGCTGAAGAATGTTAGACCCTTACCAGAAGTACTGAGTTCTCCAATACCAAATTCTTCACTCTTGCCAAGAATTTAGGATTTAATTAGCTCCTTGAAGTTTAGGGCAAACCTCCTTCTTCATCCATGGGCATTGATTTAATATGAAAAGAGTCAATCTACAAAGCAGGAAAAATAAGGATTGGAGGGAAGCAGGAGGTGATTCACACTATATAAGGTTTTGACAAAACTCTTTAAAGGGACTGCCTTCTTTTTCTTTTGGGTACACCTATTTGTCCTTACATCACTCATTTTTCTATTGAGCTGTAATTCACATGCCATAAAGTTCATTGTTTTAAATCCATGGTTTTAGTGTGTTCACAGAGTTGTACATTACCACTACCTAATTCCAGAATATTTTTATCACTCCAAAAAGAAACCCCATACCTACTAGCAGTCCCTTCCCATTCATCTTCTGCCTCCATCACTGCCAACCACTGATCCACCATCTCTATAATTTTCTTATTCTGGACATTTCATATAAATGGAATCATAAAATATGTGGCCCTTTGTGCCGAGCTTCTTTCACTGAGTATGATACTTTCTAGTTTCATCCATGTTGTAGTGTATATGAGAATTTCATCTCTTTTCACAATATTCTATTGTATGAATATATGACATTTTGTTTAGATCACTACCTTTTGAGCAACTGAAATCTCCAGTATTAGAAGTCACTGTCCACTGAAAAGCCATAAGAAAGATAAAGCATCATGATTAAAATTAAAGCCAGTGGAAATAGATGTTATATATTTATAGGCAGCTTTGTAGGGATAAAGCTGTACAACTTTAGAGAATTTGTAACACAATTCTCCTGAGTATTCTAAGGAGAACAAGGTGCTGCTTCTAACTTCACCCCCCCCCCACAAGACCTTCCCTCCTCCCACACCCCACTTGGTCTCCTTTCCAAGCTCTCTGGGGAGTTTGCTGTACTCCAAGTCACCAACCCCTTGTGGGTGATGATTCCAAGAGGCCAAATAGAGCCACTGTCCCAAAATATTAAGCTGAAGCTCTTCCTTTATTATAGCTTTTCAACTTTGACTCCTAAAGATTTTACTATTACATAGTCTTTCATTAGGATGAAAGACCAAACCTTAAACCCATGCCCCCAAAATGTTTCCAAGAGTACGTTGAATTCATATCCTGAGGACCTATGACCAAGCAGCCTACTCAAAGTCAGATTTTTGATGACTTCTGCCTTATCCTAATTTTTTTCAAATTTTTGCATTTCCCCCCATATATTCTTCTTTGTTTCCTTTTGCTTCAATGTAAAAATGAGGCTTAAGTGACCACCAAGAAAAATAAACAAAAAAACCTTCTCATCTCATATCCTTGGTAAACAGTTAAAGCTGCTACACTATTTATCATGTTGGAAAAATTGAACCGAATTAAATCAACTGTTTCATAAACTTTCTCTGAGTTAACATTTACAAAGCACTTAAACAGTATCTGGTACAAAACTAGGACTATATGTGTATTTTGAACAAAAATAAATTAAAATATTTAAAACAGAATTTTAGGCTACACAGGTGACAGCAATAACATCAAAGAAACAACAAACACATTTGCCACTACTCCTTCCACATTGTTTTCTCTTCTCCAGGCTTTCAAGGCAAGAGATAAAAATCATTGTCCAATGTATTGGAAAACAATCAAATTTTACCAATTTTGCTTGTTCTTGTGACCAAAGGGGTACAGAAATTCAAAACTTTTTTTTCCCCAAAAAAATCTTTGAGAAAATTTGATGCTCTGAGAAGATACACTCATTGATCCTGAGGCTTGGAGGACTTCTTAGCATCCTGTGTTTGACAGACCCCAAGGGTACACACACACCAGTTGGACAACCCAAGCCTTAGTCTTTCATTACCTAACATTTTAGAGACTAATTTCTTTTGTTGTTGTTGTTAAGCTGAGTTTCTTGTACTTACTTTGTTTTTTTCCCCAGCTTTACTGAGATATAATTGACCTGTAACATTGTGTAAGTTTAAGGTGTACAACACATTGATTTGATAGACGTCTATGTTGTAAAATCGATTACCACCATAGCGTTAACTAACACCTCCATCACATAATTACCATTTCTTTTTATGGTGAGAACATTGAAGATCTACCCTCTTAACAACTTTTAAGCATATAATATGGTATTATTAATTATAATCACCATGTTTTACATTTGATCCCCAGAACTCAGTTATTTTATAACTGGAAGTTTGAACACTTTGACCAGTATTTCTCCACTTTCATTAGTGGACAGCTGTCTGATTATCAGTCTTTGTTGGGGGACAAAGCTGGAGTCTCTTATGCTGACACTTTGGTGGCATCACTGGTTCAGCCGGAGACCGACTGATTTCTTAGCAGGAGTTGGCAGAATTTCCCTGGGTCTGAGTAGGACCAAATGAGAACAAAGGAGCAGTAAAAGGGAATCTAAACCTATGCAGTAATTTAAAAGTTTGCCAGCTTCTGCACCTCCCATCACAATGGGAAGGACCCAGGAAGTGACACACACACAACCATGTTTCTTGCTCAGGTTAAGCACAACTTTTACCAGAGCAACACGAAAATAAAGTGCCCGGCCAGGTCAGAATAGCTTGTCAAATACTTATTTCTAGTTACGCAATGAGGAAAAGTGAAAGCGTTGAGGGCTGATTAGGAAATAAGGTTAGGGCCAGGGAAGACTTCTCACTGACTTAATTATTTGTGGTTCAGGTGGATCTTGAAATCTCTGGTACTATATTTAGATAAATTTATGCTTTGGGTGTCAAGAGTTGTGTCTGTTTATCCAATACTCAGATGACACTGCAGCATAAACATATTTCTTGTGATATGAAATGAGTGAATAAAATGTATAATAATGCTTTGTAAAGAATAAAGGGCTAAATACGTGTAAAAAAAATAGTGTGGATTTTAGTAACTATCTCCTTTTTTCTTTCAGCTGTGGGCTACAAATCATGACCCAGAGATGGTCCGCCCAACCCTGGAAAGGACACTCAAGGTCCTCCAGCTAGATTATATAGATCTTTACATCATTGAAATACCTATGGCTTTTAAGGTGAGTTGAGATGCCTAAAGGTTAGGCCTCTGCTCTTTTGCAACCATGACCCAGCAGCTATGTGCACGAAGCTGGTTCATAACTTAGCAACACTGAATGTTATCTTATTACACAGATCAGATAGTACTGACCTAGTCCAACAAATGCCCACAAAGATTATGTGCAACAGACTGAGACCTGGATCCCAAGTTTCTTGATTCATAATCCAATGCACCTTCTATTACATCATGTCTTTACAACTGTAGCTTAAACTGTCAGACCAACAGGTAGCACTCTACCTGATAGCTTTTTGTCTAGTTCAAATATGCTCCCTCCTTGAACCTTCTGAATCTATGGCCTCATTGTTGACTCAATCACCAGCAACACACCCAAGACACTGCTGAAGAGCAATTGACTGCTTTAAAATTTCATCAAGGTAAGGAGCCATTGAAAAACAAAATAGGCCACTTGTCCATGAGATAAGTCAGATGCTGCTGGTCAGGAAGAACAAGGACCCTCTGCCACTGCAGTGGCAAAAAGTCCTTTATGCAGTCAACCTGGCTGCTTCTGTTCTCTGAAAGCACTTTCCTTGTTGACTCTCCTCTAGAGTCACACCCAAAGAGGACCTTGAGGAAGATTCCCCTTTTGCATCTTACTTTGCGTAGATATGGGTTTGGAGGCTTCACAGTGATCTTGGTAATCACAGGCTTTTGTTAGGTTGGAATTTCATGAACAAGGCAACATCCCTTAAAAGCTTGATAAGTTTTCAGTAAATTCACATTCAGTCAGCTACATGAATGACTAATTAAAAATAGAACCTTAATAGGATTATATTTCTTGTATCTAATCCTTGGTCTGTGGTTTCTGCCTCTTGGTAAAGAACTCCTTGTTCTGCTCATTTGCTCAGTCCTCAGCTCAGTGGTCTCCATCTGGCTTAAAATAATGTAAGTAAGACAGGGAGGCACAGATAACATGTTCCTTGCACCCAGCCTGCATCTCATTGGATGGTGTACCTTTGTCAGGCAGGGCATCTTCATCCTAAGGTCTTGCTTTCAGAGGGACACTGAGAACGAGAATGTTCCCAAAGTACAATTTTTTTTCCCTCTTGAAGTCTTACCTTCCTTCCTTGCTGGCACTGGCTTTTCTCTCTCTGGAAGGCTCACATTTGAACCTCTGCCATCTTGGATACCTGTTTTAGCGAAATATCATCTTACCTCTCATCTTATAAGCCTGGTAGCAACAGACACATTTAATTTTCTTCAGGACCTAACTGAAGACTGAAAAAATGGCCAACCTACTCTAATGCCCAGTGTTTTTCTATTAAGTCCATAAAGCTCCAGTCTTAGTAGACCCATTTGTCTGAGTCTCAAGAGACGACACGGCAACAATTTGAACTGATGCCGTGTTATTGCATAGTAAGAATTGCCAGTTCTCAGCTGGAGGTGGGAGAATCCTTACTGTTCGCAGTCGCATACTGACCTAGCCAACTGCACATTTTTAGTCTGCTATGTTTCCTGCACGTTGGTATTAGTCAGGACTCTGTAAATGGCAGAAATCCAACTCAAGTTGGTGTTAGCAGAAAAAGGGGAACTAAAAATTCCAAAAGATATCTAATCCAGGCACAGCTAGATCCAAAAGTTCAAACTATATAGCTGTATACCCTTTCTTTATCTCTGTATTCTGGTTGACTTCATTCTCAAAAATCTCTCTCTCTGCATGATGGTAAAATGGCTATTGATATGCAAAGCCTTCATCAACAACTTGAGAAATCAGAGAAAGAGAAACACATTAACCCTCGTGGAGAAATACTGTTTAACCTTACTTGGATCATTACCTATTACTGACTAACCTTTGATCTAAGGGCCCAAGTGGATAACTGACTGACATCTATGGCCAAGAGTGGGCGCTGGGTCAGGCCACCTATGCTACATGGAATGAGCCCCTCCAGAGAAGAGAGACACAGTGGTGGTAGAAAGCAAAATAACAGATTTGCACTGACTCATTAATTAGAGATCACTCAGCATGGTGGTACGGAGCTGGACTCCAGGGCCAGGATGCCTGTTTTGAATCCCAGTTCTGTCACATATAAGCCAGATGATTTGGTCAAGTCATTATGTGATCTCTTTCCGTAGCACCTAAGCAGGGTGCACTGGAAAGAGTATATATGGGCTTTGGAGTCACACAAAAGAGGGACTAACTTTCGGCTTTATTATTTACTAGCATAGTCACTTTGATCTTTATGAACTTCAATTCTATTATCAGTAAAATAGAGACAGTAATAACTAACTTGACAAGTGTTGTGAGGCATCATTAAAATGATACATGTGAAATCACTGGCATTTTATAGATAATAAATGAAAAAATGTTCAAGTGGAAAGGAACCTTAGCAATTATATATCCCAAAGCCTCATTTCACAGAAGAGAAAGTTGAGGCCCCAGGCAATAACATAGCTAACTCAGGTTTAAAGTCCATCAGAATTGGGACCAGATCTACATGGGCCCCCTGATGCCAACCCCTACTTGTTCCCGTACACTGCACTGCCCTCTCTGCCTTATCCTCACAAGTCTAATAATTCCAATACCTTGTGGTCTACAGGGCTTTTTTAAAATTCAGGCTCTCGGGAGTTATGACCTTGGCACTCCTCCTCATTCAGCTAACTTCAGCTCCTATTTAAGGGCAGATTCCTACGCTGAGTCTTAAAGATCTGGAAAGAACCTGTTTCTAAATGTGAGAAAATGAAATTTACTTCTCTGTGGCTAACTAATAACTTGAAAAATCTTTTTAGGGAATGATTAATAAAGAATTTCTATTTGTATTCTTAGATGGTATCAAGGCTCAAGGATACAGAGAAGGTAAAACTTTTAACAACGAGAAATTATCCAATATGACAGTAACTCCCAACCGAACATGTAATTCCTGCAATTGAGAAATCAATCCTTGATGCCAAAATAGTACACGATTTTTGAATCTTATTTCTTAAACAAAAAAACCTTTCTTGATAGAATATTAGCATTATATTATTTTTTTAGATATCAAGTGGTACATACGGCAGACAAAATTGCAGAAGAGCAAAATACAAAATACAAGAAATCATGATAGATATTTTTAAAAGATGAAGTTACTGCTGAATAGGAATGAGAGTCAAATGGGAGACAAATACTTCCATGCTGTCAGACAAATCTGATAGACATATTTTGTCCTCATGTTACTTGCTCTCTTTCATCAGAATTAACTATTAACCCCTTCTTTAAACATTTTTATCTCATGGCTTCTGTGATATCACTCTCTCATGAGGCTTTGTTGGCTCTTTCTCTACCAACCTCCAAATATTGCTATGGCCAGTATTCTATCTTCAATAATCTTATCTTTCTGAGTCACATTCCCTGTAGGTGATCTTGTCCAGTCTCACAGATCGAATACTATTTTATATGCTGAGGGCTCCCAAATTTTGTCTGCAGCCGTGATTTCTCTCTGAGCCTCTCTCTGCCACTCCTCTGTTCAACTGCTTTCTCAAATATTCACTTGAATGTCTAATGATTATTTTTAATTCAAAATATCCAAAACTAAGCTCTCAATTCCTAGCCCAGACTCAGGAAGCGATCACTACCATCCATCCAAGAAGCCTAGAAATGATCTTTCATTTCCAAGCTCATAACAGATGGGCCCTATTTTTGGATATAGCAACAGAGGAGAAATCTGGAAAACAGTATTCCACACTGTGGTCAGTCTCATTTGGAAGGGATCGGCCAAACACTAGAGGTGCAGGTTTGATACTCAGATAATGTGTGAGGTAGAAAAAAAGATGCTGAACTCATGGGGGGAAGAAAAGAATGACTGGGCAAGTTTGCCAGAACTGAGAAGTAACACACTGTGTTCACTTTTTAGAATGCATTCCACTTGCTTAGTTGAAGAATTTTTGTAGCTGAAGAGTTTCTTAGTTGAAGAAATCACTGGAAGAATTTCTTCTCAGCCTTAGTGATAATCTTTGATTTCTTATGAGAATAAGAAATTGTTGTCCTCAACTTTGGCAAGGACAGTCAAAACACTGAGTTCAAAAGTCCTAATTCTCAACTTCAATTTTTTTATGAGGAAGTTTTTAATTAAGAGAGAACTTTGCAACTTAAGAACAACAACAATCTGTTAATTAATAAAGACAAAATGAACGGTAGGATGAGATAATGAGACTAATGGGTCACATATGTTGGACAAATGAAAGAATTTCTGGATAGGTCTGCAAAGGGAAGAATATACACTTATATAATAACTATTATATAATCATACAAATAATTAAACTTGAATTGTTGTGCCAAGGCCAGGGTATATTGGTATATTTGTTATGGAAAATACTGGAAAACCTGGATTGAATCGCTGACGGAAGAACCAAGTGGCACTCGGAGGTCTTGGAGTGTTGAGGTTTTATTTTACACCGGCGGTCTCAGAGGGGAGTCATCTCCCAAGGTCTGAGCCCTGAGCATAAGCAAGGGGAGCAATTTATATTATTTTGATATGTGGCTTTTCAGCATGTGCGGGGCAAAAGAGGGGCCCGGAGAAGGGGAGGTGGGGCTGGGAGTGCTTTGTCAACTGGAGGGAAAAGCGGTTTGCTGACCTTGATGGCTGTGTTGAATATTTTCCTTATCACTGCCCCCCCCCTCCATGCCCTGTCAAACATTTCATTTCAGGAGGCATCATCTTTTTAGTTTATAATAAAATTATAATGGCTTGTATTTATACTTTTAATTGCTTTGAGCTAGGATTTTTCCTTGTGACTTTTTCATTGAAGTCCTGAGGACTTTGTGAAGAACACAAATGATTCTGTTTTTATGCATTTGTCTGTATGGGCCTTGTGTGTACAAGTTGAAATGAGTCCTTCAGACTCTTGATAAGCCAGCACTTAACAAAAGATACCCAGTTTTCCTCAGTCTTAATTTAGTTTTATGCAGCTGAGCATTATACTCAGGCTGGCTTATTTGAGTGTGAGAGGACAGGCTTATTTAAGGGTGGAGGGCCACTGAGGGCAGCTCCCTTATCTCCTATTTGGTGTAGGTTCCCTGGGAGGCTGCCAAGACATGGGGGAGGGCGTCCATACACTAATTCAAAAGGGAAAAAGCCTTCAGTCCCGCGTGTGCAGCGAGCATGCAGGAGGGCCAGGGGAGTAGGTCTGGCCATGGGAGGCCAGTTTCTTGGCAAAACTTAGCTAGGGTTCCTTTGAGGGTGCAATTCATTAGCTCCACTTTCCCTGAATTTTGTGGCCTATATGCAGTGTGGAGTTTCCAGGTAATATTGAGAGATTTAGTTAAAATCTGTGCTGCATCTGCTACAAAGGCAGTTTCATTGTCACTGTGAATTGTAGACGGTAGGCCAATCTGGGACACAATTTCTCTCAGGAGGACTTTGGTTATCTCCTGGCTTCGTTTTGTCCTGGTTGGGAAGGCTTCAACCCACCCAGAGTATGACACATTAGTACTAGAAGGTATTTGAGTCCTCTGCTTGGCTGAACATCTGTGAAGTCTATCTCAAGGTCTTCAAAGGGGGCAGTTCCTGCTCTTTGGACACCTGGCGGGGGTCACGGTGCAGATCGAGAATTATTTCTGGCACAAAGTCATGCACTGCTCACTTATTGCTTGGCTTAATAATGCTGGCAATTTGCTTTTTGAGGAGGGCTTCTAGTGCAGTTTTTCTAGGTGGGTGACCTGATGGTATTTGCTGACTAGATGCCTTCCGGTTGCAGTTGGAACAAAGAGCATCTGTCAGGCAGAATCCACTATCCTTTTTTTTTTTTTTGTTAGGGTGGCTCCTTCAGCCATGACCCAGTCCTTCTTTTTTTTTCAGTGTACTTGGGTTGAGGGGCCTCTACTGGGGGCATTAGGGCCATGCTGAGGGAAGGAGCTTTATCTGTTTTTTATTGGTCACTGTTTTAGCTGCTTTATCTGCTAGCTGGTTTCCCTGTGTTATAGGGTTTTGTTTTTTTGGTGTCCTTTGCAATGCAGAATTGCTACGTTTTTGGGGAACCAGACAGCCTTGAGTTTTAGTACTGTGCTAGCTGAGAGTTGGAGAGGAATCGGTGCCCCTGTGTGTTTAAGAGGGACACAACAGTATGGGGACCTTGACATCTATTTTTTGTCCCAGGATAAGTTTATCTGCTTTTTTAATGAATAGAACTGTGGCTGCCAGTGTCTCGAGGCACAGTAGCCATCCTGCTGCAATTGGGTTTAGTTTTTTCTTTGACGGGTATGCAACCAGCCACTGCCAGGGCCTAACAGTCTATGTGAGAACTCCGGGGTCTCCTTTTTTTTATGTATGAAGAGATTGAAGGGCTTTTTTTTTTTATATCTGGCACGCCTAGGGCTGGTGCCTGTTCTGAAGCAGCCTTTATTTCCAGAAAGGTGGCTCTTGCTTCTTAGGTCCAGAAAGGGGGTTTTCAGTCTCTCCCCCAACCCCCTTTCTCCCAGAAGGCTGTAGAGGGGTTTTGTCATTGCCAAGAATCTGGGAATCCAGATTCTGCAGAACCCAGCAGCCCCCAGGAACCCTTGTATGCCTTTCTTCAACTGGGGCTGAGGTGAGGAGATAATGACTTTTTTCTCTCCAGCCCTAGTGTCTTTTTTCCCTGGGTGAGGAGGAAGCCCAAGTACCGGACTTGCTGCTGGCAGATTTGTGCCCCTTTTTCTTATGAGGCTCAGGTATCCTGAGTCTGGCAGGAGTAGCAAGAGGGCCTTTGTACCTTTTGCACAATTTTCTTGGTTGTCACTGGCAAGGAGGAGGTCATCTACATACTGGAGGAGGGTGCAGTGTGTTGCTTCCCTCAGAAAGCTGGCGAGGTCTGCGGCCAGTGCCTCTCCAAAGAGAGTGGGTGAGTTCCTGAACCCTTGTGGAAGCCGCATCCGTGTTAACTGAATCTGCTGCTCCATATCCGGTTCAGTCCATTTGAAGGCAAACAAGAGCTGGCTCTGGGGGGACCAGCCAGAGGCAGAAAAAGTCTAGGCAAGTGAACCATTTGGCAAACCCCAGGATCTGGCTGAAGAGGGTGTACGGATTTGGGACCACTGGGTGTAAAGAAACAGTCACTTTGTTGATGGCTCGCAGGTCTTGAACAGACAGGTGCCCTCCTCCTGGCCTTTTGACTGGTGAAGTTGGGTGTTCCAGGGCGATTGACACTCGGTTAGAATGCCTGCCTCTTTGAGTCTGATCAGGTGTTCCCGGATGCCTGCTCTTGCCTCTTGTGAGAGGAGGTACTGCTGTGTCTTTGTGGCTGGGCCCCTGAGGTTAATTTTATAATGGCAGGGGCTCAGTTAGGAGCAAGTCTAGGTGGGTTATCTTCAGCCCATACCAAGGGGAAAGCAGCTTTGAATTCAGGTGGGCTACTTGAGAGGATCTGGGCACTGAATAACCTCCACTCCTCGGTGATTATTGCCAGTATGAGGGACCCTGGCTCTTCTTGGCCTGGGTTTAGTTCGAGGCTGGTGCATCTAGTTGGTTCACACGTTATTTGGGTTCTGAGCTTTAAGAGTATGTCTCGGCTGAGGAGAGGAATAGGCACTCGGACCTTGTGGCTTTCAAGTTCACATTGGCAGGCTTGATAAAAGTGTTGCTGGACTGCTTTTGTCCCAGTGACCTGAGAATAGTTGCAGTCTTGTTACTGAAGGGGGGTGGCTACAGGGAGGGTGACCACAGAGTGTTCTGCCTCTATAAGTCCTGTTTTGGCCTCCCACTTTCATTTTGACCGTGGACTCATGGGGGCCAAGTGTGAGAGAGCCCGGTCCTTCTCAATCTGAGTCTGTTCCTGCCAGGCCAATGAGCTTTTCTCCATGAAGCTCTTCCTGGCAGCAACTGCGCTTTGGCGCTTTGCCTCAGTTGGGGCATCCGTTCTTCCAAACCCCTTTCTCTTTACAGTAAGCACACTGGTCCCTGGCTAGGGGCATCTTAGGCTTCCCCCCTTTTGTCAGTCAGCTTTTCTCTGCCTTTTGGTCATCTCTCTTCTTTAGGGCAGCTGCCAGGAGGCTGGCCTTTTTCTTTGTTTTTCTTTCAGCTTCTCTGTTGGCCTGAACTTCTCTGTTTAGATACTTTGTTGGCAATTTCAATCAGTTGAGTGATATTCATCCCAGCAAAGCTTTCTAGGATCTAGGTTTAGATCCTACTTTGTCCCTGCTTGTTGCAAGTGAATCACACCCAAGGGGGAAGAGTCTGGGCAACTCCTAATCAGGAGTTAATATATGGGAACTGTTTAGGATGACCTGGCTCTCTGGTGATGACTCACCAGACTCGACGATTGTTGAGACATCTAGGGTTCCTTCTGGAGGCCACCCTGCACTGAAGGTGGGCTATACAGATTCACACCCTGCACTGAAGGTGGACTATACAGATTCACACCCTGCACTGAAGGTGGGCTATACAGATTCACACCCTGCACTGAAGGTGGACTATACAGATTCACACCCTGCACTGAAGGTGGGCTATACAGATTCACACCCTGCACTGAAGGTGGGCTATACATATTCATACCCTGCACTGAAGGTGGGCTATACAGATTCATACCCTGCACTGAAGGTGGGCTATACAGATTCACACCCTGCACTAAAGGTGGGCTATATGGATTCACACAGGGTTTTCAACCTGCCAGGAGTTAATTTTACTCTGTAATTTCCTGAAAAGTCCTTCCTGAAATTTTTGATCATGGTGTCAAAAACTGCAGGTTTGTTGTGCCCTGACCCCTGATGTGTCCGTGTAATGGTGCCATGACAACAGACAAGGGAGGGGTGCCTCTTCTAGAGGGGAGACCAGTCAGATGCCCATCCGTTCACTGTCCTCATGGAGACTTTGATCGGCCTTGACTAAGGTGCACCTGTATAAGTCCCGGGTTAGGTCAGCCGGAGTTGAGTCACCATTATGTTGTAGCGGCTGATCACGAATATGGCGAAGGGCCCACTCAGATTCCATAGCACAGGCCGTGGAATCACAAATTCATTGCAGACTGAATGGCTTCAGCCGCCCTGCACACTCACACACTCAGACCAGAGTTTAAACATTCACCCCCTGGGAAAGTCTACCTGTGAGACTTCTAAGAGGTCTCTGGGAGGTGATCAGGCTCCCCTTCCACCCCAAGGGTGGGGCTGGCTGATCAGGTGCCCTGGAGCCTTACCAGATTCGACGTCGGAACCAGGTCCTCACCTGCCAAGCCTCCTTGAGTCAGGCGGAACAGTGGAGCGAGGCTGGCCCAGGGTGAACAGGCAGGAGACTGCCGAAAAATCAGGCAGGGCGCACCTTCTCTGTTGCCATCTCCTGTTCCATCACCGCCCTGCTGTTGCCTCAAACCGGCAGCAACAATGGGCCAGCGTGGTTGGGTTTCCCAGTCAGGGAACCAGATGTTATGGAAAATACTGGAAAGCCTGGACTGGATCACTGATGGAAAAACCTAGCGGCATTCAGAGGTCTTGTAGTGTTGAGGTTTTATTTTACACCGGCGGGCTCAGAGAGGAGTCATCTCCCAAGGTCTGAGTGAGCCCAGAGCACAAGCAAGGGGAGCACGTGTGGCATTTCTGCATGTGCAGAGCAAAAGAGGAGCCTGGAGGAGGGGAGGAGGGGGCTGGGAGAGCTTTGCCAATAGGAGGGAAAAAGCAGTTTGCTGACCTTGACGGCTGTGTTGAATATTTTCCTTATCATATTGACAACTCAAATTCCATAATTTTAATACCCAGATATAAATAAAATGAATTACACTTGCTCTTTTTTTTTTTTTTTTTGCAGCCTGGAGATGAACCACATCCTAAAGATGAGAATGGCAAATGGATATATCACAAGTCAAATCTATGTGCCACTTGGGAGGTAAGTTCAAGTGGGCCTCTTATCTTTAAAGACTACATATTTTTACTGTGACCTGAATAGTCCTGTGTGATTTATGGAGAGATGTGGCCTTTACACCCAAAGGGAAGTCATAGTCTAAACAGGTGTTTCTAACCATGAGTAAAAATGTATGAAATCTCCACTTCTGGATGCTGAAAATTTCCTGATCTGGTTTTGATGGAAGAGAAGAACACCAAAGATAAAGAAGAGAGAAGGGTGGGAGGAAAAAGAAAGTAAAGGTATGAGCTCTAATGTAACAGTAAAATATATATATATATATATGAGATAAACACAAATTTTAAGTTTCTCAAATTGAATTTTTAAAGATCAGTAACGTGTGAGAGTGGGGTTGTTCTTGGGCTGCAGCCACTGCTCCCATCTCGTATCAGCGCCGGTGCGGGGATTGTGGGAGCCTCCGCGTCCCACTCGCTGGGGGAGAGGTGCCTCTTCTTTACCCTTTCCTTTTCTTTAAGGAGTGGAGTCAACATATCAGTGGAGCAAGTCAGCTTCTTCTTGAAATCTACCCAGAATGGAATCCTGACAATGATACAGGACATACAAGGGGTGATCCATGCATGTTGCAATGGTCTACAAACCCAGCACCGGGAATTCTGGGACCTCCACCTCCCTCATTTCATCTTGGGGACCAGCAGTTGGACCAAGAGGAAATTTGGGTGCTGGAAATGGAAACCTGCAAGGACCAAGACACATGCAGAAAGGCAGAGTGGAAACTAGTCGAGTTGTTCACATCATGGATTTTCAGCGAGGGAAAAAATTGAGATATCAACTGTTACAGCTGGTGGCTCCATTTGGGGTCATTTCAAATCATCTGATTGTAAATAAAATTAATGAAGCATTTATTGAAATGGCAACCACAGAAGATACTCAGGCTGCAGTGGATTAGTGTACAACCACACCAGCCTTAGTGTTCGGCAAGCCACTGAGAGTTCATTTATCCCAGAAGTATAAAAGAAGAAAGAACCTGAAGGGAAGCCAGACCAGAAGTTTGAGCAAATGCAAGAGCTCAGACATGTGATACATCTCAGCAATTTACGTCATTCTGGCTATTCTGACAGTGCTGTCCTCAAGCTTGCTGAGCCTTGTGGGAAAATAAAGAATTATATACCGACGAGGATGAAAAGTCAGGCCTTTATTGAGATGGAGACCAGAGAAGATGCCATGGCAATGGCTGACCACTGTTTGAAAAAGGCCCTTTGGTTTCAGGGGAGATGTGTGAAAGTTGACCTCTCTGAAAAATATAAAAAATTGGTAATGAGGATCCCCAACAGAGGCAGTGACTTACTGAAGAAAGATAAATCCCAAAAAGATCTCATTCTCCAGATGACAAAGAATCTCCAAGTGATAAGAAATCCAAAATCGATGGTCCCCAGAAAACTGAAAATACAACTGAAGGTAAAGAACAAGAAGAGATTCAGGTGAAGATGGTGAAAAAGATACAGAGAATGACCAGGTGGAGCAAGAACCTAACATGCTTCTTGAATCTGAAGATGAGCTACTTGTAGACGAAGAGGAAGCAGCAGCACTGCTATAAAGTGGCAGTTCAGTGGGAGATGAGACAGATCTTGCTAATTTAGATGATATGACTTCTGATGGGAAAAAGGAACCTTCAGGCAAAGCTGTGAAAAAGGATGCAAATGCCAGTGCTTCAGCAGCTGCAAAGAAGAGGCTTAAAAAGGTGGACAAGATCAAGGAACTTGATCAAGAAAACAAAGCTGTGCTGTAAAATGGAATTAAAAATGATGAAAATACAGAACCAGGTGCTGAATCTGCTGAGAAACCTGATGATCCCAACAAAGATACAAGTGAAAATGCAGATGGCCAAAGTGATGAAAACAAGGACTATGCAATCCCGGATGAGTATAGAATTAGACCATATCAGCCCAATGTTCCTGTTGGTGTAGACTATGTGATACCTAAAACAGGATTTGACTGTAAGCTGTGTTCACTCTTTTATACATGAGGAAAAAGTTGCAAAGAATACTCATTGCAGCAGCCTTCCTCATTATCAGAAATTAAAGAAATTTCTGAATAAATTGGCAGAATAATACAGGCAGAAGAAAGAAGCTTGAGATGTGCAAGTAGCTTAATGATTTCAAAGAAAATAATGGTTGTTTTTAATATTAACCTTTTTTAAGTACAATACTGACAGAAGAAAACTATTGAACTCTCTTGTTTTAGTGAAAAAATAATGTCTGTTCATGTGTTAAGCGTTGTAACAAAAATACACCTACGGTTAAGTTAATAAAGAATTGTTTTTGTTTTATCAGAATGGTAACAGACAGGAAGTACTTTGTAGAGACTGACTTTGTAATCTACTGAAGACAACTTGTACCACTAAGAAATGTAGAACCATTCAGAGAAATGAAATATAGTAGTTCCAAGCTTCAAAGAAATGTCAAAACTTTTTATTCCATTCAGTAAAGAACAAGACCAATTGTATTTTTATTACTTTCATCTGAAATATTCCACATTTTAATCTGAGCCTTGCAGACATTTTGTTTGGAGTCTGAAGCTTTTTTTGGCTGAGTTTCATTTTTAGAGAACTTCGTTAATGTGAGATTGGTGATTAAAATGCAGGTGCAGTTTTCTTTTAATGTCATGCTGTTGTTTAGGTGATAAGAAATACTAAGTAACTGGCTTTAGATTTTGTAATTTCGTTTTCTAGTAGTCAAATGTATTTTCAGTGAAATGTAAAAACATTCCCATTCTCTTTGACCAGTATTAATTTCTTGAGATCTTACTGCTTGTCACTTGAATTCTGTAGTTGTCATACATCTGGTATAAGCAACTGTTGATTTTTGAAGTGTGTGGACCATCTCTTCATATTTTCAAGATGTAATTTTACATTTCTGCATTTTAAAAAGTTTGGCCATAATCTAGACTCACACTTCTAATTCATATACCTGTACACATGACCTTTGTGAACACAAATTTGCATGTATAATCTGTGCTTACTTGTAACTTTATGGTTATGATGCCTGGGTTCTCGGAGTCAAAAAATGAACTTCTCAAACAAGGTAGGAGAGAGCAAGTGAGAGGCTTTTATTTAGAGACAAAGCAAGAGGAAAGAGCTTCTGGCTCATGCCAGGAGGGGACAAGAGAGTTCACCCGTACTGCATTGTCTAAGGATTTTATAGGTGGTTGAGAGACAAAGGGCTAAGGATGTACATCTGCTAAGTTGTCCCAAAATGTTTCCAAAGAGGAAAGAGAAGGAAACCCATACCTAAATGCATTATAATGAAATTTCAGAATATTAAACATAAACAAAAAATGTTGAAACTTACAGAGTATGTCAAACAAGTCAATAAAGGAGACAAAATGGAGTAATAAAACATAATCAATCCAAGAAAGGGCAGGAAAATAAAAAAAAGAGGGAAAATGCATAAAAGGAAAAATAGCAAAGCAAGACTAGAAATTTAAACTCAGTGTTTCGGTAATTGCAATTATGTAAATGATCTAAACAACCCACTTAAAAGGCAGAGATTGTCAGAATGGATAAAATGCAAAACAACTATATACTATATACAAGAAACCCATTTTAAATAAAAAGACACAAGCAGGTTAAAAGTAAAAGGTTCTTTTAGAAAAATTAAAGGATAGCAAAAGATATATTAGGCTGACAGTATACACAAGCTGGAATAACTATTTTAATATCAACAAAGACCTCAGAGCGAAGAGTATTACCAGGGATAAAAAAGTTTGTTTTAATAATATGGGAATCAATCCTAAATATCTATGCACCTAACAACAAAACTCTGAAATACAAGAAGCACAAACTAAGAGAACTGAAAAGAGAAAGAGAATAATCCACAATTACAGTCAGAGTTTTCAACTTCCCTCAATAACTGAGGTAATATGTAGACAGAAAACCTATAGAATGGAGATTTAAATATTATCAACCAACTTGACCTAATTGATATTTATTTACAGACTACTTCACCAAAATAAAACAGATGCTGTTTTTCAAGCACATAGAACATTTAACAAAATAGTCCATTTTCTGAGATATGAAACAAATAATCTCAACACACTTAAAAATATTCTCTATGCAAATTAGGCTTTTGATAAAACTAAAATTAAATTTGAAATCAATAATAAAAACACATCAGGAAATCATCTAATATTTGGAAACTAATAAGCATGCATGTATGTAAATAACTCATTAGACAAAGAAGAAATAACAAAATATATATATAACCTATGTGATATATGCAACACAATTGAAAATTAAATTTTTAAAAAACAGTATTAAATATTTAGAGATTAACAAAATCTGTTCAAGACTTGTAGAGTAAAAACTATTATGTCTTCATGACAAGAGAAATTTTTTAAATCTAAAGAATTGGGGAGATATTCCATGTCCTTTGATCAAAAGAGTAAATACAGTTGTTAATTCTCCCCAAATTGATCAATAGATTTAATGCAATCAAAATCAAAATCCCAAAGAAATTGAAAAGCCAATTCTAAAATGTACAGGGAAGTGCAAATAACATATGATAAATGATTTAATTTACCAAGAAGATATACCAATTTTAAACACATGTAGCAAATAAAATATCTTCAAAATACATAAAGCAAAGATTGATAGGCTACAGGAAGACATTGAAAAAACTCACTAATAGAGTGGGAGATTTCTGACATATTCATTTAAATTACTGAAAAGCCAGGAAAAGCTAGACCTAATTTTATGTACTATGTGTGTGTATGCATCTAAGTGACACACAGACAGGAGAAAGAGATTTGCATCCCAAAATAGAATATACATTTTTCACACACACTATACACTTATAAAACTTGATCAGGTACCATGCCATAAAGAAAATCTCAACAGATTTCAAGAAGTAAGATCATAATTAATGTGCTGGTATACATTGTGAAAATACAAGGGGAAGGTAGTATTAAATATTTCCCAAACTCTTTTAATTACAGAATGCTTGCCTGTCTTCCAAGCTTTTTCTTCACAGAATGCCTATTAACATACCCAGGGACTTTCTTTTTTAAAGAATTCATGGTCGCCCTTGTTTTAAACATTATTCTTGATTGTTTCAAAGCTTCTTTCCTGACCCATTGGCATTTACTCCACAGGCTTTGGAAGCTTGCAAAGATGCTGGCTTGGTGAAATCCCTTGGAGTATCCAATTTTAACCGCAGGCAGCTGGAGCTCATCCTGAACAAACCAGGACTTAAACATAAGCCAGTCAGCAACCAGGTAGGGCTTGAAAGGGGGCGGAGAGGTCTGGATGTGGGTGGGGAAAGAATACAATATTTAACAGAAAGAACCCTGGATTAGGAGTAAGAACGTCTGACCCTGTGTAAGTCTTCTGACTTCTCTCAGTTTATGTGTCTTAAGAAAAAACTTTTGAATGTTCAAATTCAGGTAAAGGTAACCAAAAAAAATAATTTTGAAGAAAAATAATGAGGTGGAACAAGACCTGATAGATATTAAGATATTCAGAGTATTTAAAATAATGTAAGATTGGTACAAGAACCAACACACAAATAAGTAGAAAATGAATATCTTTAAAACAGGTCCAAGAATAAGAACTTAATGCAAAATAAAATAGCACAAAATAATAGCAAAGAGGTGGCTTTTTCAGCGAATACTGTGGAAAACGGCTAGTTCCATAGAAATAAGTACAGATCGTTACCTCATGCCATACTCCAAAGTCTACCTTTGGTCAGGAGTTAAGGAAAAAAGAGTAAATCATTTGTAAATATTACAAAAGAATCTGGAGCTACGGATAGAAAAGGAAGCTATAGGGAAATTAAAAAAGAAACAGATACATTTAATAATATTAAAAAAAGTTAACTCGAAAGATGGCGGCATGAGAGGTGAGACAGAGCCCTCCTCCTAAAACCACATATAATACGAAAATATAATTAACACAACTAACCCTGAAAGAGCAACAGGAAAGAAGGCTTCACCAGACTGCATACACCTGGAGAAAAGAGCAGACCTCACAGAACAGGGTGACGTACCAAAGCTGTGACCTTGTGGGGCCAAAGCCCTTCCCCCACCCCAGCTTACTGGTGGGAGGAAGAGAAACAGAGCAGGGAGGGAGTGGAGGCCTGGGACTGCTGAACACCTAGCCCTGGAGATCTGCTCTGGGACCACAAATCTACATTGCATGGTGCTCTGGCAATTTAGTGGGGTTGGAAAGCTAAGACAAGCAGGATACCTGGAGAGATGGAGATTCCAGCTGCTTGTGGAAAATAGGGATTCATATGCAGCTGATCTAGGTGGGCAATCTGAGAGACTTCCTAAAAGTGAGAGGGCTGCTAAAGGGGCAAGGATTGCAGAGCTTACTGCTCAGGAGAAAGGACAGGTAGACAAAATTGTCCAGGTGCACTCTGCCCAGCAGGTTGGGAGCTTAAACAATCTTCAGGCACTCAATCCCCCTGGCTGCCTACACAGCTCCAAGGCCCCCCACCATGATAAGAAGCCTGCTACGTCTTCCACCCAGCTAGCCTACACTGGGCTCAGGCTCGCAAACCAGCAGCCCCTGCCCTGGAGTCAGGTGAGCCAGAGGGAAGCGCCGCCTATGGTGGCTACAAACACAAACTATAGTGGCTTACACCTATGTGTTCGGCTCACTGTTTCTGGCAGTGGAGGCAGACATACCAGCCAGGAAGCAGGGAACAGCTCTTTCCTCCTCACATGCACAAACACGGCTTCCCTGTGACCTCTGACATTGCTCCAGGGGCTGACCAGATCCAGAGAGTAGAGCTTCTGGGCACTAGAAGGCACCACAGACAATTTATGAAATGTCAAAGGAACCTGGTTCAAAGCAAAATTATGAATACACCTGAGAAAGATTCAAATGAAATCAACCTAATGAATCTTCCTGAAAGAGATTTTGAAATAAAAATTATTAACATACTCACGAAGATACAGAAAAATATTCAAGAACTCAGGAACAAATTGAGGACAGAGATCCAATCATTGAAGAACACAATGGAGGGTATTAAAAGCAGATTAGATATGGTGGAGGTGAAGATAAATGAAACAGAAATTAGGGAAGAGGAAGACAAAGAAGCTGAGGCACAGAGAGAAAAAAGGATCTCTAAGAATGAAAGAATGCTGAGAAAACTTTCTGGGACCAATCCAAACAGAACTATATTCATATTATAGGGGTACCAGAAGAAGAAGAGAGAGAAAAAGAGATAGAAAGTGTCTTTGAGAAAGTAACTGCTGAAAACTTCCCCAATCTGGGGAAGGATATAGTCTCTCAGGCCATGTAGGTGCACAGATCTCCCAACACAAGGGACCCAAGGAGTACAACACCAAGACATGTAATAATTAAAAAGGCAAAGATCAAGAATAAGGAGAGACTATTAAAAGCAGCCAGAGAGAGAAATAAGATCACATACAAAGGAAGACCCATCAGGGCTATCATCAGACTTCTCAGCAGAAACCTTACAGGCCAGAAGGGAGTGGCATGATGTATTTAATGCAATGAAGCAGAAGGGCCTCAAACCAAGAATACTTTATCTGGCAAGATTATCATTTAAATTTGAAGGAAGGTTAAACAATTTCCAGATAAGCAAAAGCTGAGAGAATTTAGCTCCACAAACCATCTCTACAGTGTATTTTGGAGGGACTGCTATAGATGGAAGTGTTCCTAAGGTTAAAAGCTGTCAGAAGAGGTAATAAACAGGGACAGATAAAGAATACAGAATATGTTGCCTAATACATAAAGAATGAAGGAGGAAAAAAGGGAAGGGGAAAAAAAACAACCTTTAGATTATGTTTGTAATAGCATACTAAGTGAGTTAAGTTAGACTCTTAGATAGTAAGGAAGTTAACCTTGAACCTTTGGTAATCACAAATCTAAAGCCTGAAATGGCAATAGGTACATACCTATAGATAATCACCCTAAATGTAAATGGACTGAATGCACCAATCAAAAGACATAGAGTCACTAAATGGATAAAAAACAAGACCCAACTATATGCTGCCTACAAGAGACTCACTTCAAACCCAAAGACATACACAGACTAAAAGTGAAGGGATGGAAAAAGATATTTCATGCAAACAATAGGGAGAAAAAAGCAGGGGTTGCAGTACTTGTATCAGACAAAATAAGACTTCAAAAGAAAGAAAGTCACAAGAGACAAAGAAGGACATTATACAATGATAAAAGAGCCAATCCAACAAGAAGATATAACCATTATAAATATCTATGCACACAGGAGCACCTACATATGTGAAACAAATACTAACAGAATTAAAAGGGGAAATAGAATGCAATGCATTCATTCTAGGAGATGTCAACACTCCACTCACTCCAAAGGACAGATCAACCAGACAAAATAAGTAAGGAGACAGAGGCATTCAACAACACATTAGAACAGATGGACCTAACAGACTTCTACAGAACTCTCACCCAAAAGCAGCAGGATACACATTCTTCTCAAGTGCACATGGAGCATTTTCAAGAATAGACCACATACTAGGCCATAAAAAGAGCCTCAGTAAATTAAAAAAGATTCAAATTGTACCAACCAGCTTCTCAGACCACAAGGGGATGAAACTAGAAATAAATTATGTAAAGAAACTGAAAAAGCCCACAAACGCATGGAGGCTTAACAACATGCTCCTAAATAATCAGTGCATCAATGACCAAATAAAAACAGGGATGAAACAATATATGGAGACAAATGACAATAATTGAATAACGCAAAAATCTGTGGGATGCAGTGAAGGCAGTGCTAAGAGGAAAGTATATAGCAATCCAGGCCTATTTAAAGAAGGAAGAACAATCCCAAAAGAATAGTCTAAAGTCACAACTATTGAAACTTGAAAAAGAACAACAAATGAAGCCCAAAGTCAGCAGAAGGAGGGATATAATAAAGCTTAGAGCAGAAATAAATACATTTGAGAAAGATAAAACAATAGAAAAAATTAATGAAAACAAGAGCTGGTTCTTTGAGAAAATAAACAAAATGGATAAACACCTAGCACACTTAAGAAAAAAAGAGAATCTACACCCATAAACTGAATCAAAAATGAGACAGAAAAAATCACAACGGACACCACAGAAATACAAGCAATTATTAGAGAATACTATGACAATCTATATGCTAATAAACTGGCTAACCTAGAGGAAATAGACAACTTTCTAGAAAAATACAACCTTCCAAGACTAACCCAGGAAGAAAAAGAAAATCTGAACAGACCAATTACCAGCAATTAAATTGAATCAGTAATCAAAAAACTACCAAAGAACAAAATCCCCGTACCAGATGGATTTACCATGGAATTTTATCAGACATTTAGAGAAGACATAATACCTATTCTCCTTAAAGTTTTACAAAAAATAGAAGAGGAGGGAATACTTTCAAACTCATTCTATGAAGCCAGCATCACGCTAATACCAAAACCAGGCAAAGACACCACAAAAAAAGAAAATTACAGACCAATATCCCTGATGAGCATACATGCAAAAATACTCAACAAAATATTATCAAACCGAATTCAAAAATACATCAAGAGGATCATACACCATGACCAAGTGGGATTCATCAGAGGGATACAAGGATGGTACAATGTTCAAAAATCCATCAACATCATCCACCAACCACATCAACAAAAAGAAGGACAAAAACCACATGATCATCTCCGTAGATGCTGAAAAAGCATTCAACAAAATTCAACATTCATTCATGATGAAAACTCTCAACAAAATGGGTATAGAGGGCAAGTACCTCAACATAATAAAGGTCATATATGACAAGTCCACAGCCAACATCATACTTAACAGTGAGAAGCTGAAAGCTTTTCCTTTAAGATCAGGAACAAGACAAGGATGCCCATTCTCCCCACTTTTATTCAACATAGTACTGGAGGTCCTAGCCACAGCAATCAGATAACACAAAGACATACAAGGAATACAGATTGGTAAGGAAGAAGTCAAACTGTCCCTGTTTGCAGATGACATGATATTGTACATAAAAACCCTAAAGAATCCACTCCAAAAAACTACTAGAACTAATATCTGAATTCAGCAAAGTTGCAGAATACAAAATCAACACACAGAAATTTGTTGCATTCCTATACACTAACAATGAACTAGCAGAAAGAGAAATCAGGAAAACAATTCCATCCAAAAGAATAAAATACCTAGTAATAAACCTAACCAAGGAAGTGAAAGACCTTTTCTCTGAAAACCACATGACACTCCTAAGAGAAATTAAAGAGAATACTAATCAATGGAAATTCATGCCATGCTCTTGGGTAGGAAGAATTAATATTGTTAAAATGGCCATCCTACCTAAAGCAATCTACAGATTCAATGCAATCCCAATCAAAGTACCAACAGCATTATTCAACGAACTGGAACAAATAGTTTAAAAATTCATATGGAACCACAAAAGACCCCGAATAGCCAAAGCTATCCTGAGAAGGAAGAATAAAGCAGGGGGGATCTCGCTTCCCAACTTCAAGGTGTACTACAAAGCAACAGTAATCAAGACAATTTGGTACCAGCACAAGAACAGACCCACAAACCAGTGGAACAGAATAGAGTGTCCAGATACTAACCCAAACATATATGGTCAATTAATATACAATAAAGGAGCCATGGATATACAATGGGGAAATGACAGCCTCTTCAACAGCTGGTGTTGGCAAAACTGGACAGCTACATGTAAGAGAATGAAACTGGATTACTGTCTAACTCCATACACAAAAGTAAACTCGAAATGAATCAAAGACCTGAATGTAAGTCATGAAACCATAAAACTCTTAGAAGAAAATATAGGCAAAACTCTCTTGAATATAAACATGAGCAACTTCTTCATGAACATATCTCCCCAGGCAAGGGAAACAAAAGCAAAAATGAACGAGTGGGACTCTATCAATCTAAAAATCTTCTGTACAGCAAAGGACACCATCAATAGAACAAAAAGGCATCCTACAGTATGGGAGAATATATTCATAAGTGACATATCCAATAAAGAGTTGACATCCAAAATGTACAAAGAGCTCATGCACCTTAACAAACAAAAAGCAAATAACCCAATTAAAAAATGGGCAGAGGATCTGAACAGACACTTCTCCAAAGAAGAAATTCAGATGGCCAACAAGCACATGAAAAAATGCTCCACATCACAATTCATCAGGCAAATGCAAATTAAAAGCACAATGAGATATCACCTCACATCAGTTAGGATGGCCAACATCCAAACGACAAACAACAACAAATGTTGGCAAGGTTGTGGAGAAAGGGGTACCCTCCCACACTGCTGGTAGGAATGTATATTAGTTCAACCATTGTGGAAAGCAGTATAGAGGTTCCTCAAAAAACTCAAAATAGAAATACCATTTGTCCCAGGAATTCCACTCCTAGGAATTTACCCTAAGAATGCAGGATCCCAGTTTCAAAAAGACATGTGCACCCGTATGTTTATCGCAGCTCTATTTACAATAGCCAAGAAATGGAAGCAACCTGAGCATCCATCAGTAGATGAATGGATAAGGAAGATGTGGTACATATACACCATGGAATATTATTCAGCCATAAGAAGAAAACAAATCATACTATTTGCAACAACATGGATGGAGCTAGAGGGTATTATGCTCGGTGAAATAAGCCAGGCAGAGAAAGACAAGTATCAAATGACATCACTCATTGTGGAGTATAAGAACAAAGAAAAAACTGAAGGAACAAAACAGCAGCAGACTCACAGAACCCAAGAATGGACTAACAGTTACCAAAGGGAAACGGACTGGGGAGGATGGGTGGGAAGGGAGGGATAACGGAAAAAGGGGGCATTACGATTAACATACATAATGTAGGGGGAAGGCAGTATAGCACAGAGAAGACAAGTAGTGATTCTATAGTATCTTGCTATGCTGATGGACAGTGACTGTATTGGGGTATGTGGTGGGGACTTGATAATGGGGGTAATCTAGTAACCACAATGTTGTTCATGTATCTGAATATTAATGATACCAAAAAATAAAAATAAAATAAAAAATAAGTTAACTCTAAAAGTATTAGAAACAAAGAGAAATAGAAATAGACATTTATATTTTAGAAGACATAATAGAAAAGGGGAATCATATCCTTACAAATTAAAAGACCATTAAAAATCAATGAAAAAATCAGAGAGAAAAAATACTAAAGCTCAACAGAAAAATGGGGAGAAGAACCCAATAGAAATTCGCAGAAGACAAACTGCAAGACTTGTAAACATGAAATATGTTCAACTGCACTAGTAATTATAGAAATTTAAATTTTAGTATGCTTTTGTATTATATATCAAATTAGCAAAACTTTTGCTTTATTTTTTTCATATAATGCCCCATATAAGCAAGTGATGAAGTGCTGGCAAATGCAAATTGGTTTACTGGAAACCTGTTGTTCAAGGGCCTTTAAAAATGTTTACAGTCTTCTATTTCTGAGAATTTACACTTGTGGAAAAAAATCAGAATGTGCCCAAATGCTTGTTCATCACAGCACTTGATGGGTGTTTGTCACTGCACCATTTATAATGGTAAAAAAAATGACATAAATATGAAAAATTAGGGGAATGTTTAATAAATTATAAAACATTCATATTGTGTGAAATCTTAACAAAAGGTGTTCTTGAATCATTTTTGAGGAAAAGAGAAATGGCCGTGATATTAAGGGCAAAAACCAGAATACAAAAGATTACACAATACAGAGATGATTATATTATTTTGTTAAAGATGTACGTAGAAGAAAAACTAGAAAGAAATACATCAAAATACTAACTATGGTTAGTAAATTTTACAAGTGAATTTTGTCTTCTTTATGCTTTTCTATATTTTCCACATCTTCTATACTGAGCATATAGTACTTTTATCACAGCAAAATACTATAATGCATCTTGTTAAATGGGAATAATGATTTCTTCTTCACCCTACTTCACAAAACATTCAGAAACTACACCAAAAATTGTTCTTAGGTTGCGTAAATAGGTATTCATCTATTGGGGTCACAGGTGACTTGTTTGTTTGATCCATCAGTTTTAGTAACTCAAAAGAGTCTGGTATGAGTTTCTAACAGAAAGAATGCCTTTATCATGACAAAAGCCCACAGCTAAAATAGAGTGTTGCTATATTTAGAAGTACCACTTTCAAACTGACTGATGGTATCACTTTCATATGCTCCAGGAACAGAGAGCAACCACCTTTGACTTCTGAACTGATCTCAATATATCCTTTTATTCCTACCCTTCCCTCTACCAGCACATCTTCCTGCAGCCCCCAAACCAATGTTGAAATCACAAACGGGTTTTTAAAAATATATGGATAATGATGGGACTTTTGACCTCAGAATGAAAAACAGTGAAGTATTTGACAGTATGTCCTTGTGCCAAGGAGGAAATATCCTGATCTGTGACCCAAGAATATTGATCAGTTTCACAAATACAGCCCACAAGAGAAATGGGACATTTGGGAAGAGCAGAGCTCATGTGTTCCATGGTGTCTGAAAGCAGAGTATATTAATACTTTAGAGATGGCATAGATCAAAGGGCAAGTCTACTGGCTACCACTCAGTGCCTTGTGCATGGGGTAGGACCACCTCTACCCCAAAGATACACAATAAGCAGTTTTCAGTACACAAACAAAATCAGCTTTCAGTGTAGGAACACAATGAGCATATTGTGGGCATTATACAGAGTAGTTACATTTTATGTGTAAGGGACATATTCCTGAGGACCATGCATAATTTAAAATTTACATATTTCAAAGCTAATTTTCCTATTCAAATCTGGAGTAAAATTTCAAATTTTTGTACTTTTTCTAGACTTCATGAACGAAGTCCCGTAGAATCTGACCTCACTCTATATTCATTCTCAGAGCCTGGGCATTCCAGGCTTCCTTAGCACTGCCCATGATATCCATTGAAAGAGACGTGTCTCCAGGCCCCACCCCTGGGTTAGTCTATCTGACACCCTTCTTAGGGAGCAGCTTGTCAGGCAGCATTTTCCCAGCATAATTCAAGGGAGACTGTGGATCTACTGCAGGCCATTCAGTCTCACACAAAGTCTCAACATCTAACTTGCCTATCAAAGGAAGGGAGGGAGGGAGCAAGAAAGAAAAGATCTCCAAATTCCTCAGTTTCTCCTGACCCTAAGCACCATGCCTGAGTCACAGGTATCCTAATTTAAAAGTCAATAAATATTTGTTGAGAGGCTTAATTAATGAAATGAAAATTCAACACTTTTTTACAGAAAGACAGAAGAGGATAGGGTTCATTAATGAAAGGACTTTTGCTATTTTCCTTCATTCATTCTGTCAAGACTCATCTTGTGAGATTCTTTTTTTTTAAAAGAAAACCAGACTCTATTGTGTGGTTTTACTGTGTAAGAAAAGGAAAAGTTTCCTTGAGGTGGATATTTTTTCACATAAATTTTACATTCATTTTCAGTGGTAGTAAAGTTCTAAATGGTCTTACTAAGTTCTATTTGTAATTCTAGTGACATCACATCTAACATCAGTTAGTTGTATATCAGAGTGTAAATGTGCTGCAGGGTTGGGTGCCCAAAACCACTTACAATAAGACATTGTCATTCTTGGTGTGACCCTGTATTTCATCTCTTCACAATGGGACTATTTGGATTTTATTTTTTTCCTTTTCTCATCTTTCATACTACAACTATTCATTAATATTTCTTTCTTCTTGTATTCTTTATATTTTATTTTCTCCTTTCTCTTCTTTCTTATTTTCCCTTTTTTTTCTTGGCCTGTATTATAGTTTTTACAGTTTGGCATATTTCCACCTAACTTATTTGCATTTAGACCAATTTGCCTTCTGATACTTCCAGAACTCTTTAAATGAGTTGTCCTATCAGATATTTGTAGAGAGCATCTGTTTTCAGGGTGAGAAGGTCACCTCTCTTTTTCTTTCAAAGGTGAGGGCAAGATAGTTAATATAACTTGTTGAGGAAAACTGAGGTTGCCTAGAAAATGAGCAAAATTGCATTATAGCAATACTGTTTCACTGGATGCCAAATGAAGTAGATAATGAGAATTATCTGAGTTTTACAACTGGTTTTACTGGTACATTCTAGCACTTTTTTATAAATGTGTATGTTGTGTGGTACAGAGCCAGGCCTGGTTCTCGGTGTCAGTCTGCCGTTCCTCACTAGATGGAAGGCCTTAGCAGCCATGCACCACTCCAAGCTTCAGTTGACTCAGTTACAGACTTGCAGGTTTGAGCTGGATCTTTAAGATCACTCAGTTTGATATTTCTGTCATTCTTCCTTGATATAATTTATTTGCTATTTTATCCCTCTACGGGGTTGTGTGTCTGTGGCATTGCTTCCAAACCATTATAATGATGTTTTGCATAGGTCTTCCTAAAGAAAATACTCATTTGAAAGTCTCTTAATAATTCAGTGGTCCTCTGTGATCGTGCATTTTCAGCTGTGCTTATTCATGCTTTAGCATAGTACTGTGATTTATAAAGCCCAAGAGCAAAAAGCTGAATATCACTGAAACTTTTTTAAATGGCATCATCTTGTGAGATTTTTATATCTAAAGTGTGGCATTACCAAACAGTGTTATAAATGACAGAGACATGTCAAGACGTTGACAAATTACATCAGTTTTACATAACAAGAAAAAGTTAAGACTGTATCTCTACTGGCTCATTCAGAGGACTATAACCAGTCTCCAGCAAAGAAGGAAGGCAAGTGTGTATAGATACACTTCAACTTGGTACTGAGAAAACTCCAGGGTGACGGTGACATCAAGGCCCTGTGACATGAGAAACTATCATCACCCTTACCTTAAACTGAGCATCTGGGCCCAGCCTGCTCCGCAAGATTATTCCCTGGCCTGCAGTGACCCTACCATGCTGCAGCCCTTCCAAAGCCCAGCCAGCAGCAGTACGCAGCAGCAATAGTGATGTTTCCTAAGATCCTGGCTTTGTCCTCTTTGTGCAGTTATTACTTGCATTCATTCAACAAATAGTCACTGAGCACGTGCCATATGCCAGGCATTTTTCTAGGTTCTAGGCATGCAAAAGTGACCAAAGACAGACATAGTCCTAGCTCTTGTGGAGTGAGCTGTCAAGTGTTGAGCAGATATTAATCAAATAATCACAAGTTATTTATAATTACAAACTGAAATAAATGCTATGAAAAGAAGGAATGTAGTTCTCTGAGCTCATATGAACTTAGATTATATTAGCTTATCCATGCCCACCCCCACCCCCAGAATTTCTCTGAGTGTCCCTTTAATGATATGCCCTAGAATTTTTACCTAACAACTACATATGCAAAGGTTTATACTAGAGTATAGCATAGTATGTATGAGTTGATAATATATTTGAGTTTATAGTATATCTGAATTTACATTATAAATAAGTTTATAGAATATTTGAGTTTATATTATATTAACTCAAAATTGCTGTTAATGGTTCAACTGTTATGGAAAGCAATATGGAGGTTCCTCAGAAAACTACAAACAGAAATACTATTTGACCCAGTAATTCCACTCCTAGGAATTTACCTGGAGAAAACAAGATCCCTGATTTGAAAAGACATATGCACCCTTATGTTTATCGCTGCAGTATTTACAATAGCCAAAATAGGGAAGCAACCTAAGTGTCCTTTAATAGATAAATAGATAAAGAAGATATAGTACATGTACACAATGGAATATTATTCAGTCATAAAAAGAAAAGAAATCCTGCCATTTGCAACAAAATGGATGGATCTAGAGGATATTATGCTCAGTTAAATAAGCCAAGTAGAGAAAGACAAATACGAATGATTTCACTCATTTATGGAGTATAAAAAACAAACCAAAACAGAAGGAACAAAGTAGCAGTAGACTCATAGACACCAAGAGGGACTAGTGGTTACCAAAGGGGAGGGGATGAGGAGGGTGGGTGGGGAAGGAGAAGGGGATTAAGGAGCACTATAATTCACAATCACAATAAGAGTAGGTCACAGGGACAGCAGTATAGCACAGAATATACAATTAATGACTCTATAACATCTTACTACATTGATTGACAGTGACCACATGGAGGGGTGAGGACTTGATAATATGGGTGAATGTTGAACAACTGTGTTGTGTATTTGAAACCATTATAAGATTCTATATCAACGATGCTTTAATAAAAAAGGAAGTTTTTGCTATTGCATGCCTACATACTACATACTAGCAGAAAGAGAAACCAAGAAAACAATTCCATTTACATCAAAAAGAATCAATACCTAGGAATAAACCTAACCAAGGCAGTGAAAGACCAGTACTCTGAAAACTATAAAACACTGATGAAAGAAATTGGAGAAAACACAAATAAATAGAAAACTATCCTATGCTCATGGATAGGAAGAATTAGTATTGTCAAAAAGGCCATTCTGTCCAAAGCAATCTGCAGATTCAATGAAAACTCTATCAAAATACCAATGGCATTTTTCTGTGAACTAGAGCAAAGAATTCTAAAATGTCATAGAACTATAAAAGACCCTTAATAGTCAACGTAATCTTGAAAAAAAAACAACAAAGTTGGGGGTATCATGCTCCCTGATTTCAAGCTATACAACAAAGCTACAATTATTAAAACATTACAGCACTGACACAAGAACAGATAGATACACCAACAGAATAGAATAGAGAACCCAGAAATACATCTATGATTATAGGGTCACTTAATATATGACAAAGGAGGCAAGAATATACAATAGGGAAAAGGCAATCTCTTCAATAAATGGTGTTGGGAGAACTGGACAGCTACATTTAAGAGAATGAAACCAGACCCATACACAAAAATGACCATTCCACCATACACAAAAATAAACTCTCAATGGATTAAAGACCTAAATGTAAGACAGGAAACTATAAAACTCTTAGGAGAAAACATAGGCAAGAATCTCATGAACATCAACATGAGAAATTTCTTTCTGGCCACATCTCTCTGGGCAAGGGAAACAAAAGCAAAAAGAAACAATTGGTATTGCATCAAACTAAAAGGCTTCTGTACAGCAAAGGAAACCCTCATCAAAACAAAAAGGCAACCTACTGCTTGGGAGACTGTATTTTCAAATGGTATGTCCTATAATGGGCTAATATCCAAAATATATAAAGAATTCATACAACTCAACACCAAAAAACTCAATTAATCCAATTAAAAAATGGCCAGAGGACCTGAACATTTTTCCAAAGAAGACATACAGATGGGCCAATAGACACATGAAAAGATGCTCCACATTGCAAATCATCAGAGAAATGCAAATCAAAACCACAGTGAAATATCATCTCACACCAGTTAGAATGGCCACTATCCAACAGACAAGAAATAGGTGGTGGTAAGGATGTGGAGAAAAGGGAACCCTCTTACACTGTTGGTGGGAATACATTGGTCTAGCCACTGTGGAAAACAATGTGGAAGTTCCTCAAAAAAACTAAAAATAGAAATACCATACAACACAGCAATTCCACTTCTGGGTATTTATCCAAAGGAAACAAAATCACTAATTCAAAAAGATATATGCACACCTACATTCATTGCGGCAGTATTTACAATAGCAAAGTTATGGAAGCAACCTAAGTGCCCATCAATAGATGAAGGGATAAAGATGTGGTACACACACACACACACACACACACAGATGGAATATTGCTCAGCCATAAAAAAGAAGGAAATTTTGCCATTTGCAACAACATGGATGACCCTAGAGGTTATCATGCTAAGTGAAGTAAGCCAGGAAGAGAAAGACAAATACCACGTGATCTCACTTACATGTGGAGTCTAAAAAACAAACAAAAAAGAAATAGACCCACAAATGTAGACAATAGACTGCTTCCCTACCACAGGGAAGGCAGTGGGAGGGGATGGGTGAAGCAGGTGAAGGAGATAAAGAGGTACAAACTGCAAATTGTAAAATAAGTTAGACATAGGAATAGAAGTACAAAGTAGAGATAAGTAGTGGACTGACGTGATAAAACACATGTTTTGGAAATTTTAGTCTATTTAGTCTATTACTGTATATTTGATAAAGAACAAGATAGAAATTAAGAAGGGACTGAAAGTGGGGCATGATGTTGGGAGTGGGAGCGGGTGAAGGAAAGAAACACTGCGGACATAATGCCTCCTAACTTATTTTAGTCTAGCTGCCACTTTTTAGAATTGTTTAAGGTATCCCCCAAAAAGGGAAAAACCCTCAAGTGTTTCTTAGGGTAAGGGAGCAAGATCATGACAGGGTGAGAGGGGAGAGAAAAAATAGGAGAAACTGACATTAAAAAAAAGTATATCATGTTAGTTAAAAGCCAGAAGATGCACCACCACAAGCCCCAGCTTCTCCTACTTTGTCAATAGAATTTCCTTGTGCCATCTAGAAATGTGATTTGTCAAATATTCAATATCCAGACAATAAAAGCAATAATTGTGTACTTAAGATATTTTAATTAAGGCTTGGTTGGTTTTAATGAAAAAGAGAAGAAAGGCATAAGTCAAAACCACCATAGTGTTTAAGAAGAAACTGAGAAATTTGTTGTCGTAAGTATTTTTAGTACAGGAATCTTGTCAATAAGATACGGAACATGAAAGTAGGCTTACACTGAGTAGCATAAAGAACTCTTAGCCAGGAGAACAAAATTCACCCTTCAATTTAATTACACATGCTGTGCTTCTTGTGAAAATATGCTTAGATGTTTGATAACTGGGGTCAGAAGGCTTTTGCAAAATGTGTTTTTCTACTCATCAGACAATAATCTGAAAGCTGAGATATTTTTGTTATGGAAAATTGTATTTTTTAGCATGTTCACTATAAATAAATGACTCTGTTCACTTAAAGTTTTCAACAATGATAGCTATACAAAATTGAATTTGTGCCACAATAATTTTAGAATGAACCCACAGATGGTGACCTCACTAACACTGTCTTAATTAATTCCAGCTGTATGTAAACAATGGAAGCTTCCTTGTTATGAAAAATATTTAGGATTTGACTTACTATCTATAATACTTTCAAATGGATTTTATTTAAGTACTTTTTTAAAACCATGTAAAATTGCATTCCTCGACCAGACCTTAATTTTGTGCTTTGCTCCCCAATGCAACACATAGGTTGAGTGCCATCCATACTTTTCGCAGCCAAAACTTCTGAAATTTTGCCAACAGCATGACATTATCATGATTGCATATAGTCCTTTGGGGACCTGCAGGAATCCAGTCTGGTAAGTAATGCTCTGTGTCTCTTCAGGAAGTGTTTCCTTTGGTGTAGGTTATGAGGCTAATGTGAATTACTCTATTCAGAAGTGTGCCTTTAAGGAAGTAATTTAACCACTTCAAATCATCCTCCATATATCCAATTTAGAACTAATAAAACCTTCCTCACTGAGGTGTTGCAAGAACTGATTATATTGTATGTATGAAATTACCTAACAGCGGCTGAAACATAGGAAATGCTCAATAAATGTTAGTTTCAACAGTATCTACAGAGTCTCTATGGCCACATTCTGAAATTTTAGACTTTTTAAAATCTCTGTGATGTGTTCCACAGACTTTAGAAATTTCCCTCCTCTAAGATGATTCCAAGAGTTAGAGGCTCTAATTTATCCACTTGAGTAATTCTGCCTTCCCCTAGATGCCTACTTCCAACTGAGTTCTCTCTGTAAGATCCATCAGAGAAGTATTAACCCGTTGAAAGAGGAAGCTCTATAAATTTACCTCTCCTGATCTTCCCAATCTAAGAGCAGCTCTTCATTGAATGCTCTTAGGAATATTAATTAGTTAATTTAACTTGGTTGACCTGACATGATGTGTCCTGGTAAATTCCCAGGTGAATGGGGAGACACAGCAGGAGAGTGATTGATGAAACACTGGTTCTCATGACTTGAGCTAAATCTGATGCACATTTTGATTTTTCTTTTTAAGGGTGAATCTATCTTCCCCACCTTTGTTAAAGGATGAACTTCTAAACTCACTGGGAGAAAAGTACAAGAAGACAGCCGCTCAAGTTGCTTTGCGTTTCAACATACAGCGAGGAGTAGTTGTCATTCCTAAAAGCTTTAACCCTGAACGGATCAAAGAAAACTTTCAGGTAAGAGAACTGCTTCTAGAAATGTAAAGAACAGGGAATTTTTTTTAGAGAATTTTCTGTTCAGATTAATAAGAAACTTGTAATGCCTTCATATTTTATTTTATGCCAGCTCCTCGACCCTTTCTGCCCACATCTGGATTTAATTTTAGCTAAATTTGAGACAATTCCTAGGGCTTCAGGAATTGCTGTGCTGTTTATGCAGTACCTAGCTCCCTTTTTTCTTGTTTCCTTTCTTTCTGACTCTTGACACTACCTACTCATCTCCACCAGCAAGCAGGAATAGAGGCATACAATTTGAAATTCTTAATAACCCACTTTCCACCTTAATGGCTCTCGTATAAGCTGGAGACAAATGTGGAAATCATTTAGACTTCATGAATGCTTATTGTCTCTATTTTCCTCTGTAAGTTTTCTGCGATCAGCATTGTAACTTACAGGTGAGAAAAGAAGCCACTAGACAAAGGGGTAATTAGTTTACTCTCTACTACTGAGGATTGAACTGTTAGGTACATACAGCCATAGAAAGGTGCCATGTAAAGTCCACCAATTATGAATCAGTTAATTTAACATTTGAAAGTAAGTTGTTTTTGTCTTACTCATAATTACAGATAAAAATGAGATAGTATTTATTCCTTCAGGAAAATAATCAGAATGTTAATAATATGTGGGAAAACAGATACTTACATATACAGCTGTTAAAAATATTAATTGGTATACAATTTGGAGGAGGATGGATCACTTTTCCAGGTGCATCAAAATTCCAATGCCATATTCATTGACCCAAAAATCTTATCTTACAGATGTATCTGCACATAAATGCATGCTACATGGATGGTTGCCTCAGAACTATTTATCATTTTTAAAAACTGGAAACAATCTTCAATAGGATCTTATAAAACAAAATGTGATATATTTGTGCAATGAAATATTATATAGCCATTTTTAAGTAATAAAGTGAAAAATGTAAACACTGACACAGAAAGATATCCATGATATTAGACAATTTATCTTCAGAGTTTTTTTGCTACCACATGACAGAATGCAACTCAAATTTACCAAAGAAAAAAAAGACACTGATTTATTGTCTCATATAACTGGAAAGTCCATGGACAGATGACACATGACTGGACACAGGTATTCAAATGACTTACGGAAGGATCAAGTTCTCTCTCTCTCTCAATTTAAAAACTAGCAAAAAAATTGAAGGCCAAAATGAAGAACACTAATAAAAAGGTAGAATATTTTTGAAGTTAAAACAACAAAGAAAAAAATATCAAATTATACCACCCACTCTCCAGCCTTGTTGCCGTCATCCGCTGACCCCCCATCGCCTGAAGATTTTATCTGTTGACTCCCTTTCACTCTCTCCAGCACTCCTACCACAATCCTCCCTGAGCTCAATATCCACAAGGATGGTCCTTCCAGTGACCTGGCCTGACAGTTCTTTGACATCTTCTCTTACAGTGATCTTGTCCTATATATTTCAGCCACTAATTCTCATGGTTATTCCTTGGAAATTGCAATTACTAATACCTAATAAACCCTCCATAATCCACAAACATCACCCTCTCTCTAGGACATTATCAATTGTTATTCTCTCTTGCAAAACCCCCATCAACATGCAAATGTGCCATAACCTCCAATCTTAAGAAGTAAAATCCAACCTAAACTCTCTTTCCTTTCCAGCTGGTATCCATTTCTCTCTGTTTACAGCTGACCTCTTAGGAGAGTATTCTATCCTCACTGCCTCCAAGTCTCTTTCCCCCACTCTCTCGTAAGCCCACTGAAACCAAGCTTTCCCCCTGGTCATCCCTGTGAAATAGTGCTTAACAAAATCACCAATAACCTCCACAATGCTAGATCCAATAACTAGTTCTCGGTCCTGTCTAGATCTTTCAACAGCATTTAATACAGTTAACATTCTCTCCTTCTTGAACATTTACTATAAGGGAAGCAGGTTGGGGGTGGGGAGAGGGGAATATCAAGTGCTCAGTTTTGTAATATAAAATCCTCATTCACTTAGGTTAATTCATGCCATGAAAAAAAAACACAGACCACTGAAAATCAATGCACATAAAGTAAGGAAAAACATTGCATAGAAATAATGGAGGGAAGGGGAATTTGGAAGTTTATCTTGAAATTGAAACCAAAAATTATGAAAGTAATTTTACTTGTTTTACACTCATCAAAATTTAGTTACAGTTGCATACATACACTAAATCTTAGAAGAAATAGAGTGATTTAGTATTGATTTCTTTTTAATACACTTGACAAGATTACATGATAACACAACATGACAAGCTCTACAAAGGTTTTGTAAAGTGATCTTAAAAAGAATCATTGTGGTAAAATTTCAGAAGGCTTCCTCTGGAGAGTCTTAATCCTTTGACTTTTTTTTCAAATCATACTCTTTCGATATATCTACCAAAGTGCGTTCTAACTGGCACCATATTCTTCTCTGAAAAAGATTGGGCCTATAATTAGAGTAAATCCAAGATCACTCATGAAATCCTACGTCTTTGACAAGATTTGCAACTTAACTTTGTCGTTAGGTTACATTATATATTCACTGGCATCAGAGACTGACTCACTAACACTAAACAGGCAGACCTCGTGTTAACCAGGAAGGAAGTTTGAGTAAAGACTGATTTTGTAAGTGATTGGTTCATTCATGACTGTTTTTATGCTATACAAACTTTTGATTCCTTACACAATCTCATAAACTCCAATAGTTAGATAATAATTAATAAAAGAAAAGCATTCCTAAAAAGAGCACCTGGAAACCATCCATTGCAGGATAATTAAGTAAATCATACTACATCTATAGATGTAGTGGTTAAATAAATCAAGTCAGTCTCTAAATTTTGACAGAAAAGATGACCAATGTAAATGAAAGAAAGTTGCAATTAATAAAGTTATGATACAATATTGCATTTTACTCTTAGAGTATTGAATGTTTGGAAGGAATACCTGGGAAGAGGAAGGACTGGGTGGTAGATAACATGAGGAGCCCCCATTTTTTTAGTCCAGTCATGTCTGTGTACCTCTGTAGTGTTCCATTTCTTTACAAAGAGTATATATTTAGGTATTACTTATATACTTAAAATTTGTAAATGTAAATTACTAAAATAAAAGAGATAGATAAATTACAAAAAAGATAAACCAAATGTTAAAAATATAAATAAGCTAAAATATAATATAAAAATGTTAATAAATGACAATCACAAAACCATAGTATAAACCGTACAAGCTAAGAAAAAAAATGAAACAATGAAAATGTAATTAGAATTAAAAGGCAGAAGAGATTAAAAATCATGAGAGAAACGATTAAGAGGATAAAGCAAACGGAAAGTTAAAAATATATATAAGCAAATTTAAACACTAGGGATTATATTTTTTTAAGTGTATGGGCTGTAGTCCAGAATCAAAAGTTCAGCAACTTATCCAGAAATAAAAAGAAATAAAATTTCAGGAGATATCCTGAAAATTCATTGTTTCAAGCATTTGGAATTTCTGGCACGGTGTCCCAGCAGGATTGTCTCACAGACAAAGGGCAGAACAGAATTCCAGCTCTACACAGGTCAGGTGGCAACCCAGCACTAGCCCAATGCCTCCTTCCTGAGCTCAGAGTTCACAAGGATGGTCATAAATCTTTGCAGATGTTCATAACTCTTTGAAGGGTTCTCACTGTTGGCTCCTTCCCTCATTCCAAGCTTGACTCAGCTTGTACCTTCAGAAAGGTCTTTTATTTCTGTTATTTCAGATCTTTGACTTTTTTCTCACCGAAGAGGAAATGAAGGATATTGAAGCCTTGAATAAAAATGTCCGCTTCGTGGAACTGCTCATGTGCGTTCTGGGGGAACAGGGCTCTTAGGAACCCAGACCTATGGCCCTAGACAGCACAAGGGAAAAAGCCAGTGGGCAGCAGGTTCTGAATATAAAACAGGTCTAAGTGAATGACATCCATTCCAGGAACTTCCTACAGATCTACATTATTATTTAAAAGAAGATTTCTGTCATTTATGACATCCCATGACTTAGGATAAGGCCTGGCAGGCTAAACACCTTGGGGAGAATTAAGTTACGGTGTACATGCATTAATACAACCATGGCACAAATATGCAAACACCTTTATTTCTTCCTAAACATCAAAGTGATACATAAATTAGAGCAAGGTTATCAACAGGGAGACGCATGAGAGTGTAGGTAGAAAGAGGACCAGGTTAAGAGCCAAGAACCTAGAGTTTAGACAAATGTCTAAATATACTTATATACTTAAAATTTTTATAATTTATAAGATTTGGAGCTGCTAACTCCACCTATTGGCTGACTTCCCTCAAGCAAAATTCCTTAGACTTCTTCAAAATGTTGCCTTCAAAAGATTCAGCTAAAGTAGCCATTTGTTCTCTAAATATCATGGGAACTTGAAAATATAAAAAGAATATAGTCTCTCTCTGTGTGTACTCCACACACACACATACATACATATCATATACACATATTGTTTTCTTCTTAATCATTCATTTGTATTTCCAGTTCTTGAAATTACCTGGATAGTAATCTTCCTTTTGCAGTTCTCTATTTAAGTGAACATTTAGAAAATGCTCATTATCTTATTAGTCCTACTATTTTTTATGAATCAGAAAGTGCTCTGCCTATGCAAATACTGAATTTCTGAATTCATTACTGATTAATAAAACAGCTTCCTAATGTGAATTCTCCCAGCGAAAAAAGTATTCAACATCAAAAGTACTGCCTCCCCTCAAGAACAAAAAAGTAAAGACACACAGAACTAACAAACACTTATAGGTTAACTAATAGCTCTTGAATAAACTATCTGTATTGAAAAAATACCATTAAATCAAGAAAAGACAGTAAGAAATAGTCAATCCACCTAGGTACTGCTTTTTTTTTTTTTACAGTTAGTTGGTGACATTATTTGGTTTGACATTTGACATATTTAATACCTAATGCTAGCAACATTGGGAATATGACTCATCACACCAGGTTAAAACAGAAAAATCAGCAAGCAGAAACAAAGATTAGGCCCCCCTATTCAAAAAAATGTACCACTTAGGGATGCTTGGCCATGATTCTTGTGTGTTTTTCATCCAGTTGATCTTTGGCATTTGAGAGTCTTTTTGTTTGTCTTTTATAATTTTAATGTAAAGCTCATAGCACTTGCAGAGCACCAGATCTTAGACATGACCCCTGATGGGCACACACACCATCCAGTGACTCTGCAGACTATTTCACCATTGTTATTAGATAAGTTAATCACCATCATCACCATCAGCAGCATCATGGAAACTCGCTTTGCCAATCACTTTTCTAGATCCCAAACTTTCAACTCTCAAGAGGCCTGTGAGGTGGTCAAGCAGAAACTCTTGAGGAGAGTTGAGTTTTGGAGAGAAATGCTTGTGTGGTTCATTGAAATGGGAGGCAGGCATCATTCATCTCCTGTGCTTTTGTTCTGAGCCAAATGCTGATGTGGAGGCAACCAGTCTTCTATTTCCCATACACACACACACACTTACACCAAGGGTGCCGTGCAGGGCTTTGGTAAAAGGGGCTGGCTTGGGGGGAAACAGCGGGGGAGAGTGGGTAAGAAACAGAGGAGATGAGTAAGAGGGAGAGGAGATGGTCAGAGAAATTGTCAAAGGATGCTAGGAACACATACAGCTGGGCAACCTTGGGCGTAAACTTTTTCCCTTCTGGTAATTTGTTTTGGCAGGTGGAGTGATCATCCAGAATACCCATTTCATGATGAGTATTGACCTTGGAGTGCTCCTGAACCGACCGTTTCACCCCATGTGTGCCAAGGCCTTGGGTTGGGTGGATCCCCCAGATTTAGAATCGGGACAGGTTTCACTATCCTCACATGAAGTGGTAATAAAAACACATTTACTTAACTTTTGTGTAATGTACTGACTTAGCACAGTTGATGAAAAAAATGTTTAAATCTGTTGAAATAATTGTAAAATATCAGCTAATATCTTTAAATCAATGTCTTCTGAGTTCTAAAAAAAATTAGGCTCTAGTGAAGACTTCACAGGCAACATTTGAAGACAAATAACTCACAAATCTAGGTACAACCATTAGCAGTCTGAGTTCTTTACCAGGTAACAGGGCAACAGAGAGTGAAGGGCTGACACGTGCCAGGGTGCTGTAGGTTAACGGCCAGGAGGTTTAGACCATTGACTGTAACACAGACACAGCCAAGGTAAGATCCATACGTGCATTACTAACAAGAAAGTGATTCCTACACCTTGAGTAGAGAGAGGGCTAAATGTGGAAAAGTCTTCAAATAGAGCTAACTAAACCACAGTAGTCAGCAAAGCCATAATGGTTTGTCTGTTGTTTGTTTTCATCCAATGTTTGTTTAGCTTTTACCCAGCTTGAGGGATGGGTAATTGCTAGTTTCCTCCAGCATGCTTTAAGGAGCCTGAGCTTCAGCATAACTGGTAGTCCATACATACACTGCCATTCACTGCTGCCCCCATTCATCATACAACCATCATTAGGCAAACGGACTCAAGACAACCAACATACACCAATAAAATCCTGTATCATAAAATAGTCCAATGATGACTATTTTAAAGAAGGCATTTCAAAAAGAGGCTTTAGGAAACATTGAAAAAAAGAGACTTTATATAATTATTATGCCTAAGACTTTGTGTTACTGGGATACTATGTGAATTTTGAGAAAGTAGCCTATTCAAAAGAACCCTGGCAGTTTTACTATACACAAATTTTTTAAGTGAATAGGAAAATTATTAGAATTCTGCGATAGCGATGCACTTGTTTTCAGTTAAACTAGAGCAATTTATTTCAGTCATTCGTATCAGGTCACACTCATGAGGCAAAAGGGCTCTTCAAACATTGTCTTTCCAAGATCAGTTGCTTAGAGATAATCTTCAATGATCTGAACACACGCATTTCTGAGAAAATGTTACTTTAAAAAATGTTGATCTCTACTTATTGTTTCTACTGATTTCAATATTAATACACATAATGCTGTCCTCTGAAAATGTTGTTTACTAGAAATAAAAAAATATGATCTGTTCCACCATACACACCGCTATTTTGTTGTTAAAGGCAGGGGGGTGGGGAAGAATCATCTGAATTCAATTCAATTAAAAGACCTTTGAGTTCTTTCTGTTCATTTAGCACTGGAAAGAGAGGGAAGAAAAAGGGTACCATAATAAAAGAACAGAAACTTGAGACCTGGTTCCTATAGTCAAACCCTTTAAAAATATTTCAGGGGGCTGGTGTGGAGAAGAGAACATGTCTATCAAACTGTATTTAAAAAACAGGCATTGGTTGATGGGGGGAGTCTAGTAAACATAATGTTCCTCATGTAACAGTAGATTATAATTAATCCTAATGTGAATCCAAAAAATAAAAAATTTATCTAAAAAAATGATAAACATAGCAAATATAGTGCTAATGAGGGTACAATTATCCTCAAGCATTGATATACAAATTGGCAGTTTCCTTGAAGACAATTTAGCAATAAATATCTTTAAGAAATAAAAAAGCAGGCATTGGAAGAGTCCCACCATTTTTCAGGGAAAATATATATATATATATCTCTAAAGATAGGAAGAGAGGGATCATCTGTTAGTCATAACAGAGATGGAGGGAAGTGTTGGGGACAGAAAATGGGAAGGAGTGACAGTCTGATATAAGCTTCTGCATTTCTCCTCATGCTCTGGCCCTTCTCAAGCTTCCCATCTACTTTGGGATGAATTGTGTTTCCCCCTAAATTCCTATGTTGAGTCCTAGTCCCTAGTATATCAGAAGTGACCATATTTGGAAATAAGGTTATGGCAGATGTCATTAGCTTAGATGAGATGCAGATGCAATTCGTTTAGATGAGATCCCAAAGGAGTAGGGTGGCCATTAATCCAATATGGTCGGTGTACTTATAAAAAGGGGAAATTTAACCACAGACAACACAAAACTGGAGAACACCATGTGCAGACAGAGGCAGACGTCAGGATGACACTTTTACAAGTGAAAGAACCCTAAAGATTTCCGGAAAACTACCAGCAGCAAGCGGGGGGTGGGAGGGAGGGGAAGAGGCACATAGATAAGATTCTCACTCATCACCATCAGAAGAAACCATCCCTGACAACAATTTGATCTGGACTTCTGGCCTCCAGAACTGTGAAATGATCGATTCCTGTTGGTTAAATTGTTCAGTTTGTGGCACTTTGTTATAGCAGCCCCAGAAAACTGATGCACCATCCCTCAGTCAAGATTTCTAGTGTCTCCAGCTGGCATCAGCAGTAAAAATGGCTTCCCTAATCAATGCTTCACTGAGCTCAGGTATTGATGACCAACAGTTTTGACCCTCTTGGGGACTTTCACAGCCCCAGAAATATTTGCTAACCTAAATCAATGTCCTTTCTAATCAGAGGCTTCTACTCAGCTATGAAGTAAGACATATCAATAGTGACATGAAATTACCTCCTTGGAGAAGGAGAGGAGGCCAGCATCAGACAGGCTCACTGGTCCATAAAAATACATGGACAGGAGCAGCAAGGACGCCCTACCCCAGCCTGCAGAATGCTTCTTGATCTGCCTGTGCCTGAATGTTCTGCTGGAGAACCTTCCTCAGGCACAGTCTTCCATAGACCACAGACACTCAGGGCCATTAAGAGGCTGTGAAATTCAGATGGCCAACAGGAACATGAAAAGATGCTCCACATGCAATTAAATGTGGAAATGCAATTAAAACCACAGTGAGATGTCACCTCACACCAGTTAGGATGGCCAACATAGAAAAGACTAGGAACAACAAATGCTGGCAAGGATGCGGAGAAAGGGGAACCCTCCTACACTGCTGCTGGGAATGTCAGCTAGTTCAACTGTAGCAAGCAGTATGGAGGTTCCTCAAAAAACTAAAAATAGAAATACCATTTGACCCAGAAATTCCACTCCTAGGAATTTACCCTAAGAATGCAGCAGCCCAGTTTGAAAAAGACAGATGCACCCCTATGTTTATCGCAGCACTATTTACAATAGCCAAGAAATGGAAGCAACCTAAGTGTCCATCAGTAGATGAATGGATAAAGAAGATGTGTACATATACACAATGGAATATTATTCAGCCATAAGAAGAAAACAAATCCTACCATTTGCAACAAGATGGGTGGAGCTAGAGGGTATTATGCTCAGTGAAATAAGCCAGGCAGAGAAAGACAAGTATCAAATGATTTCACTCATCTGTGGAGCATAAGAACAAAGCAAAAACTGAAGGAACAAAACAGCAGCAGACTCACAGAACCCAAGGATGGACTAACAGTTGCCAAAGGAAAAGGGACTGGGGAGGATGGGTGGGAAGGGAGGGAGAAGGAGAATAAGGGGCATTACAATTAGCACACATAATGTAGGAGGAAGGCACAGGGAAGGCAGTATAGCACAGAAAAGACAAGTAGTGACTCTATAACATCTTACTACGCTGATGGACAGTGACTGTAATGGGGTATGTGGTGGGGACTTGATAATGGGGGAAATCTAGTAACCACAATGTTGCTCATGTGACTGTATATTAATGATACCAAAATTTAAAAAAAGAGAGGTTGTAAGGGGCGCATAGGCAAGGATCCCATGTCTGCAGCCTCAACACTTTAAGATGTGCACATTTTATGATCACCGTTATGGGAATCAACAAAAGTCAAATGAAATTATATTCCCCAGACTTGGTATATCTCTGGAACTCCCTTAAAAATTCAGGCTTCCACTGGGGACTTCAGTTTCTGATAATCACAGACTAGGAGCTAAATCTAGGTATCTCATGGCGCTCTGGTCCTTGAATGTGAACTATCCCTGAATCTGAACTATAGCCTTCAGGTTTCTACCTCCAGATACCAAATACCCAAGTTCTCACACGTCTTGGCTGGGGAAGAGGTAGAGAGGGATAAATAATCACTTTTAATCATGATCTCCTTCCAGGGGCACTAGTATTTTATCCAGTTTGACAGCTGAGAGACTGAGTATGGTTGGGGGAGTAGCAGTGGTCTTGACAAAAGTACATGGACCTCTGTAGGGCCCCCCTTGAATCTGGCCATTTGTAAATCCCCCTACAAAGTCCATGTGGCATCCTTAGGAAAATGGGACCTCCTTACTCCCGGTCTTAGGGTTGTCAAGAAGGGATGAAGTTACCAAAGCACTTGTAGCTGGGGAGACTTCACTTGAAATCCTGTGAGGACTGCACCTCCATGTGCAGCCTTATCACGAGCAGGTGGAAATGATTGAACATAGTTTTTTAACTGAGTTGCTATTTGATGATGTACTATTGAGCATTTCTTATTGATATTTAAATATGATCTGTAGTTTTCTTTATGTATACCCTTTAATCACTTCGTTATCAATTTGTGTTCATTTCAGTATTAAAAAGAGACGAGACTCACCCCCCCTGTTTTGAGAGAAATCTTCTGCATCCGTGGATGTTTTATTGCCCTTGTCTAGCTTGGATTAACACTTAGTCTACAGGCACACACCTGATCATCTAAATTTGCTCTCTTACAGCACTAAACTACATTTTCTACCTTTATCTTGCATCTACCTACCACTCCAGCATTTTATTAAAAATAATAATAATAGTAGTAATAATAATAAGGCAGAAATGTGGGATTCACATATAAATCAAGTATAAAAATCAAATGAATATTCATATTTGACCTGATTGTTTATAGTTCATAATATGTGATCAAAACTGAAAGTTTCGGTGATGACTGCCCTTGTACTATTCACCATGTAAGAACTTATTCACTATGTAAGAACTTGTTCACCATGTAAGAATTTGTTCATTATGCTTCAGAAGATTGGAGACTGACAAGAATTAGGCTTGGGGTGGATTAATGATTGTACATTGAGCATTGAGTCCCCTATACAGAATTTTATTGTTGTTAACATCCATTTGATCAATAAATATGAGAGATGCCTTCTCAAAAAAAAAAAAAAAGAGATTTTCTTTCACACTCTACTTCAGAACAAATTAAACTTAAATTATTTGGTCTTTAAAGTGGTGGTGGAATTCACCCAGGAATTTCATCTCTGTCAACAGCAAGCATGTACACTTTCTATTTCATCTAGGATCAAGTTTGCAAATTTACCTTCTCAAAATTCACCAATGTCATATAGCAAATTTAAATGTATTTGTGCATTGAGTCAACAAATTTTTTGTGCGCCACTCTGCTAGGCTCTTTCCTAGGCAGCTGAGATATATCACTAAACAAAACAAAAATTCCCAAGTTCTCCTTTGTGCTTATACTTTTCTGATTTCTTTAATTTTCCTAAACCTGTGGCTACTTCTCCCAACTCATTCCTATTTTGCATGTCTATATTTTTGGTTTCTTTCCCATTAGTAATTAGTGGTTTATCAAGTTATTTTTACTTTTTCTGGATTTAGAGAAAATTTCTCAAAGGAAAAGAAAATTCATTGATTTGTTCTTGCTGTTTTTTTGTTTCCTAATTCATCCATATCTCATTTTCTTCTAGTGATCTCCTGTCCATTTTTCTTAGGTTATCCATAGACTTCTGGTTCTTAGGTCAGATGCCTATTCTATTGATTTTTGTTTGTTTTTCTTTTTCTATTTGGTAATATAAACACCAAATGTACTGATTTTTCTCTGAGTACTGTTTTAGTTCAGATTTCATAAATCAATTTTGTTAATTTTCTAGATATTCTTAACTTGGGTTTTGCTTCAATTAACAGCTATTTACAACAGTTTCTATCTTTCTGCCATTAGACCTTTTTTTCCTTGCTTTTATCTTATACTTTTAATCATGCTGAGCTCAGATATTATCAATCCGTGTTTTGAATATTTCATGGGACTATGACAAGATACATTCTGTTTTCAAGTACTGAGTTGGATATAATGGCCGTGTAATCCTATGTTATACATTTTTATCATCTAGTATTAGAAAAGCTATTTTGAGTGAGTGATTCTTTCTATTAACATAGTGGTTCTTAAGTGTACCCCCCTCTCCCAGCGGACATTTGGCAATGTCTGGAGACATTCTTAGTTGTCACAACTAGTGGGATGTAGGGGAAGGTGACCCTGACAGATTAGAAGACGAGGCCAACAAATGCAGCTAAATATCCTACAACCCATAACAAACCCCCAACAACAGAATTATCTGGGCCAAGGTGTTAGGTTGAGACACCCTACTAACACAAGAATCTTTCTTGATGGACAATAAAATGTGCTTATTCCTAATGCCTTAATTTCAGCTCATTGCATATAAGTGAAAAATAATCCACTTAGAATCATTTTTATAGTGCTCAAAGTAAACCACCCAACTTTTATAATTCATCTATTTGTTTTGTGTGCATTTTATCTTTTCTCAAATTGTTAAATTTATAATGGGCTTCATGCTCTTACTATTTAAGTTTAACACTCAGGGGAAAATGAGTTACAGTGAAAAAGAGTTAATTCAGTGAACAGAAATTATAAATTGTTTCCTCAGTATGACTCAAGGGAAAATTGCTCTAATAAGAAACTATTCAAGTGGAGCCAAGATGGCGGCATGAGTAGAGCAGAGGAAATCTCCTCACAAAACCACATATATCTATGAAAATATAACAAAGACAACTCTTCCTAGAATAAAGACCAGAGGACACAGGACAACATCCAGACCACATCCACACCTGCAAGAACCCAGCGCCTCGCAAAGGGGGTAAGAAACAAGCCCCGACCCAGCAGGACCTGAGCACCCCTCCCCCAAGCTCCCGGCAGGAGAAGAGTCAGAGTGGAGAGGGAGAGGGAGCAGCCCAGGACTGCTGAACACCCAGCCCTAGCCATCTGCACCAGAGCGCAGACACAGTGCATGTGTGGGGTCCTGGATACTAGGGAAACAAGGCAGCAAGAACGGTGAGCGGGTACTGGAGGCCAGCGCCAGAGTACAAAAGAAAAAAGCGAGTGGCCATTTTTTTTTGTTGTTGTTGTTTTGTTTTGTTTTGGTCAGTGCTTTTTGGAAGTGGTAAAGGGACAGGGACCCCAAAACTAGGGAAAAAGGGCAGCAAGACTGGTGAGCGGATATCGGAGGCTGGCGCCAGACAACAAAAGAAAAGCGAGTGGCCATTTTTTTGTTTTTGTTTTTTGTTTTGTTTCGTTTTGTTGTTGTTTTGTTTTGGTGAATGCTTTTTGGAAGTCTTAAAGGGACAGGGCAAGACACTTAGTCCAGGGGTAGGGAATCAGAGGATCTCTGGGCACTCTAACCCCCTGGTCAGCAGGGAGCACAGAGGTCCCTTACGCAGATAAATACCCTCCCGGCCAATCCCCCTCCAATGCAACTCCACCATTTTGGAGCAGTGGCCCGAGCCACGCCCACAGTGACAGCGGAGATAAACTCCACAGCACCTGGGCACGAAGCAGAAGCCCTGTCTGCGTGCAGCTACCCATCACAAGCCACTAGAGGTCGCGGTTCTCCCAGGAGAGGAAGGCCAAAAACCAACAAGAAGGGAAGTTCTTCCACCTGTCACTCGTCCCAGGTCTGCAAACTATTCCTATCACCATGAAAAGACAAAATTACAGGCAAACCAAGATCACAGAGACACCAGAGAAGGAGACAGACCTAACCAGTCTTCCTGACAAAGAATTCAAAATAAAAATCATAAACATGCTGACAGAGATGCAGAGAAATATGTAAGAGAAATTGGATGAAGTCCGGAGGAAGATCACAGATGCCAGGAAGGAGATTACAGAAATGAAACAAACTCTGGAAGGATTTATAAGCAGAATGGATAAGATGCAAGCAGCCATTGATGGAACAGAAACCAGAGAACAGGAATGCATAGAAGCTGACACAGAGAGAGATAAAAGGATCTCTAGGAATGAAACAATATTAAGAGAACTGTGTGACCAATCCTAAAGGAACAATATCCATATTATAGGGATATCAGAAAAAGAAGAGAGAGGAAAAGGGATGGAAAGTATCTTTGAAGAAATAATGGCTGAAAACTTACCCAAACTGGGGGAGGAAATAATCGAACAGACCACGGAAATACACAGAACCCACAACAGAAAGGATCCAAGGAGGACAACACCAAGACACATAATAATTAAAATAGCAAAGACCAAAGACAAGGAAAAAGTTTTAAAGGCAGCTAGAGAGAAAAAGTTAACCTATAAAGGAAAACCCATCAGGCTAACATCAGACTTCTCGACAGAAACCCTACAGGCCAGAAGAGAATGGCATGATATATTTTAATGCAATGAAACAGAAGGGCCTTGAACCAAGGATACTGTATCCAGCATGACTATCATTTAAATCTGATGGTGGAATTGAACAATTTCCAGACAAGCAAAAGCTGAGGGAATTTGCTTCCCACAAACCACCTCTACAGGGCATCTTACAGGGACTGCTCTAGATGGGAGCACTCCTACAAAGAGCACAGAACAAAACACACAACATATGAAGAATGGAGGAGGAGGAATAAGAAGTGAGAGAAGAAAAGAATCTCCAGACAGTGTATATAACAGCTCAATAAGCGAGCTAAGTCAGGCAGTAAGATACTAAAGAGTCTAACCTTGAACCTTTGGTAACCACAAATTTAAACCCTGCAATGGCAATAAGTACATATCCTTCAATAGTCACCCTAAATGTAAATGGACTTCATGCACCAATCAAAAGACACAGAGTAATAGAATGAATAAAAAAGCAAGACCCATCTATATGCTGCTTAAAAGAAACTCACCTCAAACCCAAAGACATGTACACACTAAAAGTCAAGGGATGGAAAAACATATTTCAGGCAAACAACAGCGAGAAGAAAGCAGGGGTTGCAGTACTAATATCACACAAAATAGACTTCAAAACAAAGAAAGTAACAAGAGATAAAGAAGGACACTACATAATGATAAAGGGCTCAGTCCAACAAGAGGATATAACCATTCTAAATATATATGCACCCAACACAGGAACACCAGCATATGTGAAACAAATACTAACAGAACTAAAGGGGGAAATAGACTGCAATGCATTCATTTTAGTAGACTTCAACACACCACTCACCCCAAAGGATAGATCCACCAGGCAGAAAATAAGTAAGGACACAGAAGCACTGAACAACACACTAGAACAGATGGACCTAATAGACATCCATAGAACTCTACATCCAAAAGCAACAGGATATACATTCTTCTCAAGTGCACATGGAACATTCTCCAGAATACACCACATACTAGCCCACAAAAAGAGCCTCAGTAAATTCCAAAATGTTGAAATTCTATCAACCAACTTTTAAGACCACAAAGTTATAAAACTAAAAATAAATTCTACAAAGAAAACAAAAAGGCTCACAAACACATGGAGGCTTAACAACATGCTCCTAAATAATCAATGGATCAACGAACAAATTAAAATAGACATCAAGGAATATATAGAAACAAATGACAACAACAACACAAAGCCCCAACTTCTGTGGGACGCAGCAAAAGCAGTCTTAATAGGAAAGTATATAGCAATCCAGGCACACTTGAAGAAGGAAGAAAAATCCCAAATGAATAGTCTAACTACACAATTATCGAAACAGGAAAAAGAAGAACAAATGAGGCCTAAAGTCAGCAGAAGGAGGGACATAATAAAGATCACAGAAGAAATAAACAAAATTGAGAAGAATAAAACAATAGAAAAAGTCAATGAAACCAAGAGCTGGTTCTTTGAGAAAATAAACAAAATAGATAAGCCTCTAGCCAAACTTATTAAGAGAAAAAGAGAATCAACACACATCAACAGAATCAGAAATGAGAATGGAAAAATCACAACAGACTCCACAGAAATACAAAGAATTATTAAAGACTACTATGAAAACCTATATGCCAACAAGCTGGAAAACCTAGAAGAAATGGACAACTTCCTAGAAAAATACAACCTTCCAAGACTGACCAAGGAAGAAACACAAAAGTTAAACAAACAAATTATGAGCAAAGAAATTGAAATGGTAATCAAAATACTACCCAAGAACAAAACCCCCAGGCCGTACAGATTTACCTCGGAATTTTATCAGACACACAGAGAAGACATAATACCCATTCTCCTTAAAGTTTTCCAAAAAAATAGAAGAGGAGGGAATACTCCCAAACTCATTCTATGAAGCCAACATCACCCTAATACCAAAACCAGGCAAAGACCCCACCAAAAAAGAAAATTACAGACCAATATCCATGATGAATGTAGATGCAAAAATACTTAATAAAATATTAGCAAACTGAATTCAAAAGTATATCAAAAGGATCATACACCACGACCAAGTGGGATACATCCCAGGGATGCAAGGATGGTACAACATTCGAAAATCCATCAACATCATCAACATCATCCACCACATCAACAAAAAGAAAGACAAAAACCACATGATCATCTCCATAGGTGCTGAAAACCCATTTGACAAAATTCAACATCCATTCATGATAAAAACTCTCAGCAAAATGGGTATAGAGGGCAAGTACCTCAACGTAATAAAGGCCATATATCATAAACGCACAGCCAACATTATACTGAACAGCAAGAAGCTGAAAGCTTTATCTCTGAGATCGGGAACTAGACAGGGATGCCCACTCCCCCCACTGTTATTTAACATAGTACTGGAGGTCCTAGCTACGACAATCAGACAAAACAAAGAAATACAAGGAATCCAGATTGGTAAAGAAGTTAAACTTTCACTATTTACGGACGATATGATATTGTACATAAAAAACCCTAAAGAGTCCACTCCAAAACTACAAGAACTGATATCGGAATACAGCAAAGTTGCAGGATTCAAAATTAACACACAGAAATCTGTAGCTTTCCTATACACTAACAGTGAACCAATAGAAAGAGAAATCAGGAAAACAATTCCATTCACAATTGCATCAAAAAGAATAAAATACCTAGGAATAAACCTAACCAAAGAAGTGAAAGACCTATACCCTGAAAACTACAAGTCACTCTTAAGAGAAATTAAAGGGGACACTAACAAATGGAAACTCATCCCATGCTCTTGGCTAGGAAGAATCAATACCATCAAAATGGCCATCCTGCCCAAAGCAATATACAGATTTGATGCAATCCCTATCAAATTACCAGCAACATTCTTCAACAAACTGGAACAAATAGTTCAAAAATTCATATGGAAACACCAAAGACCCTGAATAGCCAAAGCAATCCTGAGAAGGAAGAATAAAATGGGGGGTGTGGGGGATCTCACTCCCCAACTTCAAGCTCTACTACAAAGCCATAGTAATCAAGACAATTTTGTACTGGCACAAGAACAGAGCCACAGACCAGTGGAACAGATTTAGAGACTCCAGACATTAACCCAAACATATATGGTCAATTAATATTTAATAAAGGAGCCATGGACATATAATGGTGAAATGACAGTATCTTCAACAGATGGTGCTGGCAAAACTGGACAGCTACATGTAGGAGAATAAAAGTGGACCATTGTCTAACCCCATACGCAAAAGTAAATTCAAAATGGATCAAAGACCTGAATGTAAGTCATGAAACCATAAAACTCTTAGAAAAAAACATAGGCAAAAACCTTTTAGACATAAACATGAGTGATCTCTTCTTGAACATATCTCCCTGGCCAAGGAAAACAACAGCAAAAATGAACAAGTGGGACTATATTAAGCTGAAAAGCTTCTGTACAGCAAAAGACACCATCAATAGAACAAAAAGGAACCCTACAGTATGGGAGAATATATTTGTAAATAACAGATCCAATAAAGGCTTGACGTCCAAAATATATAAAGAGCTCACATGCCTCAACAAAGAAAAAACAAATAATCCCATTAAAAAATGGGCAGGGGAACTGAACAGACAGTTCTCCAAAAAAGAAATACAGATAGCTAACAGACACATGAAAAGACGCTCCACATCGCTAATTATCAGAGAAATGCAAATTAAAACTACAATGAGGTATTACCTCACACCAGTAAGGATGGCTGCCATCCAAAAGACAAACAACAACAAATGTTGGTGAGGCTGTGGATAAAGGGGAACCCTCCTACACTGCTGGTGGGAATGTAAATTAGTTCAACCATTGTGGAAAGAAGTATGGAGGTTCCTCAAAATGCCCAAAATAGACTTACCATTTGACCCAGGAATTCCACTCCTAGGAATTTACCCTAAGAATGCAGCAATCAAGTTTGAGAAAGACAGATGCACCCCTATGTTTATCCCAGCACTATTTACAATAGCCTAGAATTGGAAGCAACCTAAATGTCCATCGGTAGATAAATGGATAAAGAAGATGTGGTACATATACACAATGGAATACTACTCAGCCATAAGAAGAGGGCAAATCCTACCATTTGCAGCAACATGGATGGAGCTGGAGGGTATTATGCTCAGTGAAATAAGCCAAGCGGAGAAAGAGAAATACCAAATGATTTCACTCATCTGTGGAGTATAAGAACAAAGGAAAAACTGAAGGAACAAAACAGCAGCAAAATCACAGAACCCAAGAATGGACTAACAGGTACCAAAAGGAAAGGGACTGGGGAGGATGGATGTGTAGGGAGGGATAAGGGGAGGAGAGAAAAAGGGTGGTATTAAGATTAGCATGCATGGGGTGGGTGGGAGAAAGGGGAGGGCTGTGCAACACAGAGAAGACAAGTAGTGATTCTACAACATTTTGCTATGCTGATGGACAGTGACTGTAAAGTGGTTTATAGGGGGGACCTGGTACAGGGGAGAGCCTAGTAAATGTAATATTCTTTATGTAAGTGTAGATTAATGATAACAAAAAAAAATAAGAGAAAGAATGAAAGAAAAGGGGGATTACTCCCTGATAGGATAAAACTAACTGTAAGTCAACGATTAATGCATGCTTTAAATATCCTTAATTTTGATCACTTAAAGGGTGTCAGATAATCGGCTATGGAGGTACATTTTTCTGATAATACTCCTTTCTCTTAAAAAAAAAAAAAGCAGTTCCTGTGTGGTGACCTCCAATGTGTTCTACACAATGGTATAAAGGGCATATCAAAGTGTGGGCAAAGGGTCTGTTTGTGTTTATACAGAAGATCAAAGCCTAATTTGGCTACCCAGAAAACGAACTAAAATACGATATGAAGAACTTCCAACATCAGCACTCTCTGGAAGAGTCATACCAGAAGATGATCATCAAAAAACCTCAACAAAGATCCAGGCGATGGTGCAGTTGTAGCTGCATTCATCCCACCGGTTCCTGGACTTGCCATTGGAATGAAGAAGGAGATATCTAAGCTGGCCTGTGCATACAGTAAAACAACAAATTTGACTGGATCTATACTGTTGGAACTCAACCAAGTTAGGAGAAGTGCAAGTTGTAGCGCTCCAAAATCTTACAACTACAGACTATCTACTAGTAAAAGAACATATGGGATGTGAACATTCCCCAGGAATGGGTTGTTTTAATTTGTCTGATTTCTCTCAGACTGTTCAAGTTCAGTTGGACAATATCCACCATATCATAGATAAGTTTTCACAAATGCCTAGGGTGCCTAATGGTTTTCTTGGTTTCACTGGAGATGGCTGGTAATTATAGATCTGCTTTGGTTATGTAACTGTATTCCTATTATGTTAACGTGTGTATGCAATTTAATTAGTAGTTTAAAACCTATACATGCTCGTTACTCTACAAGAAGATATGTCAAAGAAATAATCAATCTTCCCATGTTTTCTTCCATCTGCTATTTCTATAGCTTCTCTTCTTCCTTCATAATTATAACCCCTAAGTAGAATTCGTGCCTCATATCGAAATTACCGAGTATCATAATTCTTCCAAGTGGTAAAGATACCTCAAGACAAATGCTGGGCATAGAAGCCACAGGGCATAAATCTGCAAAGAAGTAAAAAGCTAACCTTTTCAAACAATATGGCTTCTCTCTCACTTACCAACTTTACATTTCTCTGAATGGCCCCGGAAGATGACTGATTAGCCAGAGACGGTAAGATTCCTCAAGGGAGGAACAACCTAAGACAGGCACAGTCACAGGGGGGCCATCAGGAGAGAAATTTGGGGTCAACAGAGGGGAGGCTTAGATCCTCACCCCCCCCTGTTTTGAGAGAAATCTTCTGCATCTGTGGATGTTTTATTGCCCTTGTCTAGCTTGGATTAACACTTAGTCTACAGGCACACACCTGATCATCTAAATTTGCTCTCTTACAGCACTAAACTACATTTTCTACCTTTATCTTGCATCTACCTACCACTTCAGCATTTTATTAAAAATAATAATAATAATAATAATAATGGAGAAATGTGGGATTCACATATAAATCAAGTATAAAAATCAAATGAATATTCATATTTGACCTGATTGTTTATAGTTCATAATACGTGATCAAAACCGAAAGTTTCTGTGATGACTGCCCTTGTACTGTTTACCATGTAAGAACTTATTCACTATGTAAGAACTTGTTCGTTATGCTTCAGAAGATTGGAGACTGACGAGAATTAAGCTTGGGGTGGATTAATGATTGTGCATTGAGCATTGAGTCCCCTATACAGAATTTTATTGTTGTTAACATCCATTTGATCAATAAATATGAGATATGCCCTCTCAAAAGAAAAAAAAAACTATCCAAAATTAGAAGTAATGTGAGAGATTAGGTTCATCTTATAATCTGCTTTCCTTCTGCCCCAAATTTCTTGAAATAACTAAGGAGAGAGCCAGTTAAACAGACCAAATCCATAGCACCTCTAGAATTTAAAAAAAAGAAGAGGTGGGGAGGAAGGTACCATCAGTGAACCAAAAATCTTTAAGGATAGAACGCAAAAGTAATTAGACTGACAAAGAAATAAGAGTAGTAAACTATAGCCCAAAGTACTTGCAGGAAATGACTGCAGCAAAGAAAATGGCAATTTTAGACATTCTAAACTTAGGGTCAATTTTTTAAAAAGTGGAAGTGCCAATGACCTCCCATTCCATTGGGCTGTTCCCTGCATACATAGTTCTGAGGGTCTGCCCACAGCCCTGTTTTTTCAGACTAAAACCCACTGCTTTCTAATCAAAGTGAATACATTCCAGAAAAGGGCAGGTAACACAGTACTGAAACTGGAAAGAAAAACAGATCACATCCTGGGATAACTTCAAAGAACCATACAAAAGGCAGGATGAAACAAGAAAAACAGACAGGCAATTCTGGCATTTTCCTTCTAGGGTGAATCTATGGAGCACGGAAGGGGGAGAAAAAGTGACAGTACAAGAAATCAATAGGATGTATCAGTATTAAAGGGGTCCCTTGGCTGGGTAAGAGCCAGTGTACTACAAAAGAATTTACCACCCCAAATTATGTCACTTTGGTGTAAGAACTATTTGAGCTAAAGACACTTGAGAAGAAACAGATATAAGAAAAGCCCTCTGCCCTCCCACTGTCTGCCTAAAAGGGGGACATAAATTTACAAAGGTATCTGTCCCACCTCCCTCTCTAAAAGGAAGGATGAAAGCTAATCACTGGGGATACCTGTAGACCCTCACCAGTCTAGAGATGGCACCACAGGAATCTATATAACAGACTTCATTAACTAGACATTATCTTCTCTGAGTCTCCCATGTGTCTCCACCCCACAGTTTGCCTCTAGAGACTCAAGGTCCTTTTCCTGTGTCTTGTCACTTCTCTAAAAATGTAATGCTCCTTTACTCAGAAACCATTAAGCTCAAGTTCTAAAGAAAACTTTAAGTTACTCATCTCTGGGTATTCCCCTGGCTTACATGCTTCATACACATGGTAAAAAGCTTCTATTTGGTTTTCTCTTGTTAATCTGTCTTTAGTCAGTCCAATTCACTGAGTCCTGGCCAGAGGACCTAGAAAGGGCAAAGAGATTTTCCTCTCCTACATGCGTGTGTCATGTATAAATTCACATTCCCTTCCAACAACCCCCTGGTGGAGGCAAAGAAGCCAACAACATGAACAGTCATCATGGCAATCATGAGACCACTACCTCCTCTTGCCAGTTCTGCCTGCCTTCTGGGAAAAGAGCCCCTCATAGGAAATGTAAACAACAGAGCCCACTGTAGAAGGTCAGGGCATCAGAGGAGCCCACAGGTTCACCAACCAACTGTAAGCAAGGGGAGAGCAACAGGGTTTTGGCTACAATGGCCTTGAGTGACTGGCAGTCTAGGAGGCAGAACCAGAAGCCTAGAGGCTCCCACTGCACTGCTGACATCCAGAGTTCTAGGAGCATTCTTCCAAAGTGGGTGGAAAAGCCCTCAAAAGACTACCCTTCAGTGTCATTGGTCACCGCTGCATCTGTTGGTGCCGTCAACTTCCACCTCCATCCCTGGGCTCTTTGGACAGGATACTGTATTCCAGTCTGGAGATAGACCCCTTTGGAATGCCTCATAATACCCGTTAAGGTAAGTACCCCACAGGGATCACAGGGAGAACAGTGTAGCACAGAGAAGGCACATCGTGTGAATCTGTGGCATCTTGCTACACTGACGGACAGTGACTGCATTGGAGTGTCAGGGGGAGGGACTTGATAATATGGGCAAATGTAGTAACCACATTGTTTTTTCATGTGAAACCTTCATAAGAGTGTATGCATATCAATAATATCTTATTAAAAATTTTTTTTTAAAAAGGTAAGTATCCCACAACAGATTGTTACTGTATAATGTAAAAGAGCAGCTCTATGCTGATACCATATGACCTTACATGTATCCATATAGGCCACACAGGCAAAGCTTGAACCACAGCATCGCTGAGTTTTGGGCAAATATCAGCCTCAAAATCTGAGCACACAGGAGGCTTGTGAGGAGCCGCTGCAAGGCCACGCCTCACTTCCGGAATTGCCAAGGAGACTGAAATGAGGCAGGTTCTCATCTCCTCCCAGGGTCTCTGCCTCACCCCTAGGGTTCAGCTGCAGGCTGCAAAGTGGCTACAATACGAGCAGCCACAGAGGGATGGTCCCTCAGCAGCAGGAAAGGCCACCTCACATCTGGATGCTATTGTTTTGGTATAGCCCTACCTGGGAGACCAAAGAAAGGAGACTGTCATTATTATAAGGGATATGGAGACTGAGAAAAAGAGAGCTTATGCTGGTAAATTCAGAAGGAAAGTATACAATTACTTATATTTCAATAATGCTTTTCCTCTGAGGGTTCCTGCTGGTATGTAACTATATGTCTTTTAACTGATCAATATTCTTTTCTTTAACTGATCAATATTTGCGATACTGACATCACTGCTTCCATGTTAAGATTCTGCTACTTTATCACCATTACAACTCCAGCTTGCACAAGAGTTGGTTAAATTTGCCATTATTATAAATATTATTTTTTGAGCAAACATGTATCTTATCCACCTCTAGGAGGAATTATTAAACCAGATTATAAGATTTATTAAAATTTAATGGAGTCAAGTTCTTATTCCAAACAGAAACAATATTAATGTATCAAATTCTAATATAAATGTGAAGAGGAGCACAGACTTCTAGGAATTTCTTTTTCTTTTTTATGCTTTTAATGTAACTGTAAGGAAAAAAATGTGCTGATAAAATAATAACAGTAAAAAAGATTTTTAAAGCTTAGCTATGAATTTAATCAACAATTAGTTGGTTACTTGGTCATTTTTAAACATATCCAGAGCAAAAATTGTTTTTAAGCAGCTTAAATATTTTAATATCTGGTAAATAGTTACATAGGGAAAAGTTTTATGTAATTCACAATGGTTCCTTGGAAAAATTAGACTAGTTCAATACTTTTGGTTTAGAAATAGCTATCTTTTCTCTGATTTCACCAGTATAAAATTATTTACCATATTTTCTTCAGTTTATTTTCTAATAAAAAGGCTAATTAGAGTTCTCTAAATTTCCTCCACTGATTTTAATGGTCAAATAAGATAATTCATGTAAGATTATAAAATAATAAAATTATGTGTCAAACTAATTAAATTATAACAGATATTTATCAAAGGGATTCTGACAATTTCTAGCAGTTAGAGCTCTCCCAAAATGGAATCTTAAGCCAGTCGATCAGGAATCTCTGTTCAGCCCTATGTAGGTAACCGGCCTCATAAACCCCTACCATCTCCCAAAGGAAGAAAACCTTGCCATAACCAGCCTGCTTTTTTGCCTAATACAACTTCCTCCTCCCTTTTACCTACAGAAGTTTCCCATTTTGTACAGCTGCTCAGAGTTCATTTATACCTGCTACATTGGATGCCACCTGATTTATGAATACTTGAATAAAGTCACTGAGATCTTTTAAATTTACTTAGTTGAATTTTGTTTATTAACATAAGATAAAGATACAAAACACTGGTTACTAAACATCATTTTAATATAAATTTCTCTCTTATTTTTATAAAAACTATAGAATGGCCTTCAATTAGCAGATGAAAAAATGAAAATGCCTTTAAATGACTATGTACGTGCATAGTTTGGTCCACTTAAAATTTTTTGATAAGCTGATAGATAATTAGCACTTGTGGACAAACATAACCAGATAGCTCTTACTTCTCTGCCTTTTCATTTTCTCTATCAGGATACTAAAAGTGGTTGCTACCGTTTAAGATTCCGACAAAATTATAGATTTGTCACAAAAATTCCCTTAAGGCTTGGGTTGAGTTCTCTATTGACAGATATGCCTTTGAAACATTCTGATCCTAAGTAGTATTATTTAACTAAATCATGCATTTAGCTATATGCAGAGCAGGTGCCCGCCACACATCCAAAGGAGACACCCACAATATACCTCTACAGACTGACTGGTCAGGAAGTGTTACCAATGGATGAACCTTAAGGACATCCTGCTAAGTGAAATGAGCCAGTCACAGAAGGACAGATATTGTATGATTCTACTTGTGGGAGATGCTTAGAATAGTCAAATTCACACAAACAGAAAATAGAATGGTGGTTGCCAGGGGCTGGGGTAGGAGGAGTGGGGAAATGGGGAGTATTTAATGCATATGGTGTCTCAGTTTGGGAATATGAAAAAGCTCTGGAAATGAACAGTAGACTTAATGCCACTGAACTGTAGACTTAAAAATGGTTAAAATGATGAATTTCATGTTAAGTATACCACAAGTTGAAGGAGAAGGGGAAAGAACTTAAGGTTCTCCAAACTGGCCATACAAGCTGGCTAGAGTCCTGACCTTCAGGCCCACTAAAAGGCCCCAGAGACAGACCACTACCAAAGCAGACAGCTCTCTGCAAAGTCTGTAATTCAAGATTACATGACTCAAGATGACAGCGGTGTAGAGCATCCTGCCAAGTACTTCAAATCTTCATTCCTGATCAGAATATATGATTCACATTTGAGCTTAGGTTTTATTCATTATCTCAAATCCTTTTCTTTCTTTCCTTTCCTTTTAAACATCACCAATTTCCAAATGTTGAACTTGTTTTCCAGCCTTCCAAAGAAAGTATTTAAAACAAAACCTGATATCAAAACTTACCGGGGAGGATCTAAGACACTGGATGTCGCTGGTTTCTATGAGGATTCTACTCTGCTGAGCAGTTGCAAACACCAGATCCATAATTCATCTCTGATGTTGAGCCAAATAAAAGTTAAACTATTCCACTAAGAACCGCAAAGAACAGCCCATTTAAACTTAATGAAGTTACTTTTCTTGCTAGGCCTTAGGTTCCCAATTTTCTCTTAGTATTTATGGTTGTCCTCATTCTTTTGTGCCCCCCCTCCACTGCATGATAACCAGGTGCTAAAATGTTGCCATATAGCCAGTTTTCCCAAGCCGACATCCAATTGGTAAGACTGTGTCAAGAGACTAACCCCTTATGGTTAAACTTGCTTCATTTGGAACTTGTTTGACCAAAAGTGGGGAATTAAGAAATCCCTTTGAGGGAAGTCGTACAGCCCTTCAGTGCTGGCAGGGTGGTGTTAACAGGAGACATTACACAAAGACGCCCTCGGTGTATATTCCAGGACTGAACTCCCCGATTCTTCTGGAGAATCAATAAACCAGCGAAGCTCTCAGATACCTGCTGTTAGCTCTCTCACGTGCAAAATGCCCAGACTGGCTGCTATACTAGCAGCCAACTAGTTATCCAGTTGAGAAGTAGAAGGCTATTGTAATAAGGTTTTTCCATTTGAATATGAAGTTATTTGATGGTAGCCTGGTTTAAGTTAAACAGTCATCATGGGAACTCTAGAGCAACATTAAAAAAGAGAGAGAGCTAAAAAATCAAGAGTGGAGATAAATGGAATCATAAAAATACTCAGTTAATCCAAAATAAAACAGAAAAAGAAGCAAAAGGGATCAAAGAACAGATGGAACAAATAGAAATCTTATAGCAAGTTAGGAGATGCAAACCCAAATTCATAATTACATCTACTGTAATTTGTTTGAGAATTCAAAATAAAAGGCAGAGATTATCAGACTAAATAAAAATGTAAGACCCAACTATATGCTGTCTACAAGAAACTCACTTTAAATATAAATCAGAAAACACAATAATGAGTTCACTTTACACCTGTTAAATTAGAAAAATTGGGGGATATTGGCCTTTATGACCTGCTGATAGAAGTGTATTTTAGTAGTACAGTCATTCCTGAGAGCAATCTGGCACTGGATCAAATTAAGACTCTGCATACTCTATGGTCCCTTCGACATCTGAGTTATTTATCCCAAAGAAATTCCCACCCATGTCCACAAGGTGGCATGTACAAAGACACTCTTGCAAGCACTGTTTGTTGAAGTTGGTTATTAGAAGCAATCTGGGTCCCCAAGACAGGGGAGAAGATGAGTAAAACATGGTAAATACACACCATGGAGTATAAGGCAGCCAGAAGAAGCAACAGGCTAATTGTAAACATAAGCAATGTAGACTTTTAAAACATAGTGCTAAGTGAGAAAAAGAATAAGAAACAGGATGATTTCTATAACATGAAAAGTTTGCAAAATTAGAGACATGCACACTAAACAACATTAGCAATTTGGGAGCAATAGAAACAAAAGAATATACATTTAAAATATTAGAATGGTTGCTTATAAATACAGAGGAGGCAGAAAATAAAAAGAGATAAATGACAATACCTAAGTACATATGTGCAAATATAAAAACAGAAGAGGATCCTCACCCAAGCTAATAACAATGTGTCATAAACTAAGGCATAGGATTAACTCTATCCCCTGTACATGAAGTCCAACTAAGAAAAATAAAGAGAGAATAAAATGTTATATAGTCAAATATATCAGTATTTTCCTTTAAACACTCTTTTTTTTAACCCTGTCCTAAATTATATACATCACCTCTATTTTTCTAATCATTTCTAGTTGGTTTTGTTTTTAATTTAAATCTTTAATTCATCTGGAAATATTTTTGTGTTTGTTACGCAGTACAGTCATAACTTCTTTTTAATGGAAATGCAATTGTCCCAATACCATTTGTTCAAGGGGCCATCCATTCCTCACTAATTTTGATGTCCCATGTCTCATACACCTAACTTCCATATGTACATGAGTCTATTTCTGGGTTCTTTTTTCATTCTTCTGCTCTATTTGTTTGTTCCTCTACCAGAACTACTAATTAGTGTTGCTTTATCATATGTCTTAGTATCTGTGAGGTCCTCCCTCGCTCTTACTATTTTTCAACATTTCTTGGTAATTATTCTGTTAGGAATTACAGTAAAATGTATATCAAGCAATATATGGAGACAAATTAAAACAACAGCACAATGCCCCAACTTCTGTGGGATGCAGCGAAGGCAGTTCTAAGAGGAAAGTATATAGCAATCCAGGCCTATTTAAAGAAGGAAGAACAATCCCAAATGAACAGTCTTAATTCACAATTATTGAAACTGGAAAAAGAAGAACAAATGAGGCCCAAAGTTAGTAGAAGGAGGGACATAATAAAGAACAGTAAAATGTATATATTATTTTGAGAAATATTGTCAGCTTTGTATACTAAAACTTCCCACCCAGAAACATGGTCTGACTCCGTGTTCAGCTCTTGTTTTATCTGTCTCAGTAAAATTGTATCATTTTCAAATGTAAATATTCCCTTTCTTGTTTAATTTATTCTTGGGTAATTTATAGATTTGTTGCAACTAAATTATTTTTTAGATTTCTATTTCTAACTGGGATGTTATTATAAAGAAAAGCTATTGATTTTTTACTATTTACTTTATAACCAGAGATCATTCTAAATTATCTTTTTCTATGTAATAGTAGTTTTTTTTAATTGAGTATCTTGAATTTTCAAGTTTTCAGAAAGTGTTGGCAATGGTAATTGTTTTCCTTCCAAAGTAAACACACAAAAAAGGAATTTACATTCAAACCATTTCTATTTTGGACACAATTCAGAATTAAAATAAAGTCATACAGCTATTATTTGCCATGAAGAACTTTTGGATGGAGAAAAGATTCTGGATGCCTGAGAATCAGTATAACTGAATGCTCTGCGAGCATCACACACAACATTTTGAGTCTGTTGCTATTGCCAGGTTATATGACCTAGCAGTTTTGGGTAGCAAATTTGCCCTGAAAAGAGGGCAAGGATTGATCTTTGAGAATGAATGTTCATATAGCTGCGTTTCCATGAGAGAATAAGAATGATTTTTAAAAGCGGGTGGGGTGTTTCCTTTCCCCAGCCTTCCCCTGCCTTAAATGATGAGTCTGCAGCCCCCAAGTCTGTAAATGAATAAAACAGTACAAACACTGCCTCACACCCAAGGCCAGGACTGCTTCTCCAGGAACTATGGTCTTAGCTCCATCTCCAAACTGGGACACCACAGACCTGCTTTTTCAGGCTGAGAACACCAGGTGGCATATGGTGGCTGAATCAGAACCTTCGTAACCATAGCAACCAGCTACCATTCCAGCTCTGCAGCTGCCATCTTTTATCCAAAGCAGTGTTTTGTGCACACTGGGGGTTTTGCTTTGAAATGGTTGTACTATGAGCTTTTCATTCCTTATACAGTTAGGGACCCCACTTCTAGAAAGGGAATTCTGTTGCCAGAGGTAGATAAATACCTTGGGTCAACTGCATTAATTTTATTTTATTCGCATTATTTGTTTGGTCTACATAAAGCAGTCTATGCACTGATATTTGAGAAGGTCACGCCTTCCACAGCAGGCTTTCTCTAAGGAGGCTAGACTTCAGTGAAGGGAAATGCATAATGGAGTGAGTGACTCCTCTCTAGACCAAGGTTAAGAACAAATGTAAATGCCCAGCTCAGCTCTTGAATGGTGGTAGGTCCAGTGAGCCTGAAAGCTGCCTGTACCTAGGGGATGTCTGCTGTAACTATCACTGATCTGTAGGCAGATGTCTGTTCACCAGCCTACTGGAAGAATGTATTTGACATGAATAGTATCTTCCCACAAAATGTGTTTTTGTGTCTGTCGTACAATAAAAACTGAATATTTATAAATAGAAAACTATCCTTTTCCTTTTCCATGAGTCAAAAATGATGAGATTTTCTGTTAATTGTCAGGCATTGCCTCTGGTGCTTGGCAGTGTATTACAAGCCGAGCTGCCAAAAGCCATTCTCTTTGCCATTGGGAAGAGCACTGGAGAGATTAATGTTATCCAAATATCTTCCCTAAATTCCAAAAAGGTTCTTCTGTACTGATCAGGGACTCATTTTTAAGCACATTTATGTAAGCAGTGCTGTTTCTGGCTGTCTGCTAGATAGGGAGCCATATCTTAAATACACATTCTTTGGATGAAAGAACCTTCTCATTGAATTAATATTCTGTTAAAAATGTATTATTTATGTCACATGAGAAATGAAGAGTTCACATTGTATATGTAATGTGCTAATAATCATGAAGGATAGAGGAGAGGAAACTTGGCTTTGCGAATGACTGAAAAGAAATACAGTAAGTGCTAACTGTTGTGAGACTTCTAATTTCTTTCTTCTTTCTATATTTATGCATGTTCTACCTTTTAATTAGGAGAATTTATTACTATGTCTCATAATCAGGAGAATTTAGTCAGAATATATAACTATACCTTTACAGTATAAAATATTATATTTTACAATGCATTCTAATTTCATTAAAGCAATCTCATTTTCATTTAACATATTACATGTTAAATGTAAATGTTACGTATTGAATGTAACATGTTAAATGTAAAACTTAACACTTTGAAGAAATCATTTGAGATTGTGCATTTTCCAAACAAAATCATTTTAATTCATTTTAATTGTTAAATAATTTGTAATATGTTTGCTCTAACAGAAAACAAACTTCATAATCTAGAAATAAGAAACTCCTCTTAAGACAATTCCTATCTGGTATTCTCTGTGAATGAAAGTATTATTTAAGGGTATAAGAAGAGGGGAGTTACTACATTTGGTTATATGTGAAACTCAGTTCCTGTTATTTTATGAAAATATCTATTGACAAGATGAATGGTGTGTGTGTGTGTGTGTGTGTGTGTGTGTGTGTGTGTGTGTGTGTGTGTGTAAGTAAAATGGAAGTTCCATGGCCAGGATCCTCACCTGAAACCCAATGTGTACATGCAGTGAAGTAATACTTAGCCTACTGAGCAGGCTCATGCTTGCCTACCCATTGGCAACAGGCTATTATGTCCAGTATTGCTTTAAGAAGAGTTCTGCCTGGTACTAAAAGCAGAGGGAAGCAAGAGAGCAGAGCCTAGAGAAAACAGCAAGAGAGCAGGAGAGATGAGAGCAGAGTCTGGGGCAGATGCTGAGCAGGGGCCAGAGACAGAAGCAGATGGGATTCTAGGGCTCAACCCACTAACGTGAGAATAAAACTTGGTATGAGCCCCTTTTTACTCTCAACATTCCATTGCCATTATTTGGTCTCATCAAATCCATAGTGAACTTGCCCAGAGCAGGGGACCTCCTCTGGTCCTGAACTACAATATATTCATTGAGAAAGCTGCTTGTAATTTGAGGAAATTCATTATGGGGTTTTCACACATTGCATGCTTTTCCACTTCTGCTTAAAAAGAAGGATTTAATGAAGCTGGACCTTGACAGGTAGGCAGTAATGAATCAGGAAGCAAGTACACCAGGCAGGCTAATAATCTGGCACAACTTCGTAAGTATTTGCCCAATATTTAAAGGAGTCTATAACACTGACTGGGCGAGGACAGAAGAGGATCCCTGATAAAAGTGTTCATTTCTACCCCTCCAGAGCAATGCCAATGCAGTAACCACAACTTGTACACCACACTTAGCACAGTGGAATTCTGTAGGGCCATTAACAGCTACATTCTAGAAGCATACTTAATAATACGGAAATATATTCAAAGTATGCCATTAACTGAGAAAAAATTATGATAGTGAGATAGATGACAGACAGACACACTCTCCAAGTGATTAAGAACCATCATCTCTGTCATCATTAAATTAGTGCAATTGCGAGTAATTATTTTCTGATTTTTTTTACATGCTGCAAATATTTTCTGCCAGAGTTGTTAACCATGCTTTTTAACATTTTTTTCCGATATCTTCTGTCCTACCTCAGCATTTTGCTTTTGTCTAATTATCTCAATCTTTTCCTTTACTGGTTCTGGGTTTTGTGTCATATTTCAGAAAGCTTCACTACCCCCAAGATTATTAAAATATTATCAGTTTCTTCTATGGTTTTTAAAGTATGTCTGTTTCTTTATAATAGACACACCTTGAGATATTGCAGTTTTGTTCCAGACCACTGCAATTAAGCAACTATAGCAATGAAGTCAAATGAAATTGGCAAATCAGTTTCCCAATGCATATAAAAATTATATGTACACTATACTGTAGTCTACTAAGCATGCAATAACATTTGTCATTAAAACAATCAATGTACATGTTTTAATAAAAAATACTTGAAGTCTCAGGCACCTTACCACCTTCTTCTTAGTTCAGGATGACATATATACCTCATTTTGCCTGACTGTTCTTTGGAATTTCATGTTTATGCAGATTCCCTGTATGTATGAAATTTAATTTTCTCCTGTTATCTGTCTCACATCAATTTAATTCTTAAACCAGTTAGAACCTTGATGTATAGAGGAAAAATTTTCCTACCTAAAAGAGTCAATCCTCTCAAACGCTGTCATTGCTTTATCAACTAAGTTTATGTAATATTCTACATCCTCATTGTCATTTTAACAATCTTCTCATCTTCATCAGGAGTAGATTCCATCTCAAGAAGCCACTTTCTTTGCTCATCAATAATAAGCAACTCTTCATCTGTTCAAATCTCAAAATGAGATTGCAGAAATTCAGTTCTATCTTCAGGGTCCCCTTCTATTCTAGGTCTCTTCCTTCTTTCACCACATCTGCAGTTATGTCATCCTTGGAAGACAAACCCCTCAAAAACGTATGTGAGAGTTGGAATCAACTTCTTCCTAATTCCTGTTAATGTTGATATTTTGGCCTCTTCTCATGAATCACTAAAGTTCTTAATGATATCTAGAATGTGAATCCTTTCCAAAAGATTTTCAGTTTACTTTGTCTAGATCCATCAGTGGAATCACCACATATGGCAGCTACAGCCTTACTAAACGTATTTCTTAAATAATAAGACTTGAAAGTTAAAATCATTCCTTGATCCATGGGCTGCAGAATGGATGTTGTGTAGCAGCATGAAAACATTAAGCTCATTGTAATCGCCATCAGAGCTCTTGGGTGACCACATACATTGTGAATGAGCAGTAATACTTTGAAAGGCATCTTCTTTCTGAGCAGTAGATCTCAACAGTGGGCTTAAAATATTCAGTAAACTGTGTTGTAAACAGATGTGCTGTCATCATGGCTTTGTTGTTGCATCTATAAAGCATAGGCAGGGTAGATTTAAAATAATTCCTAAGGGCCCTAGGATTTTCAGAATGGTAAATGAACATTGGCTTCAGCTTAATGTCACCAGCTGCTTTAGCCAGTTGGGGAAGGAGAAATTTCATCTACCCCTCGAGGTTCTTCTAGATGGTCTAAGAACCGAACTGACAAGAGACAGATTAACAGGAGAAAAAAAAGTTTAATTATGTACATAAGGGGAAGCTACAAACAGGTATCCCAAGATAGTCCGGGAGAATGAGGTACATGTATCATCCTGATTCAAGGAGAAGGGAATAGAGGTCTGAGACTTCAAAGGAAAAGGAAATTATTCACAGGAATATGAAGAGTGTTTGCTGAACAAAATACTTGATGGGTCCCACAGAAGCACTGGGCCCTGGAGAGAAATTTTAACAGACTTTGTCACATTCCTTCCTATCACCCCTAGTTTACATTATAATATAGCCATCTACGGTGATAACTCTCCTCCTTTAGTAGTTCCTCCACCTGAATTCTTTTTATGTTGTTCATGGGGATGGGGAAGTCAAGTCTCTTCCTGGTTTTTTTGGGCCTTGATGGTTTTTTAACTCAAAATAATTTGCATATCACAATGACACACCTTGGGGCAGCCTTCCCTCGGTCCCTACAAGCCCCTAACAAAAGAGTCAGCCTGTCCTTTGAAGATTTGAAGCCTGGCATTGACTTCTCCTCTCTAGCTAAGAAAGTCCTAGATGGCATCTTCTTCCAATAGAAGGCTATTTCATCTCTCTTGAAAATCAGTTGTTTAGTGTAGCCACCTTCATTATCTTAACTAGATCTTCTGGATAACTAGCTGTAGCTTCTACATCACCACTTGCTGCTTCACCTTGCACTTTATGTTAGGGAGATAGCTTCTCCCCTTAAACTTTACAATGCAAACTCTGCTACCTTCAAAGTTTCTAATCATTCATAGAATTGAAGATAGAGAGTGCTTTATTCTGGATTAGGCTTTGACTTAAGGAAATGTTGTAGCTGATTAGATCCATCCAAGACACTAAAACTCTATCCATGTCAGCAATAAGGCTGTTTTCTTATCATTCATGTGTTCACTGGAGTAGTACTTTTAATTTCCTTCAAGAACGTTTCCTTTATATTCACAACTTGGCTGTTTGGTGCAAGAGGCCAAGCTTTTGGCTTATCTCAGCTTTTGACATGATTTCCTCACTAAGCTTAGTCATTTCTAGCTTTTGATTTAACATGAGAGCCGCGTGGCTCTTCCTTTCACTTGAACACTTAGTGGCCATTGTAGGGTTATTAATTGGCCTAGTTTCAATATTGCTGTTTCTCAGAGAATTGGGAGGCCTGAAGAGAGGGAGAGAGACAGGGGAATAGCCCATCAGTGGCACAGTCAGAACACATACATTTATTAAATTCACTATCTTATGTAGGCACTGTTAGTGGGGCCCCAAAACAAATACTAACATCAAAGATGATTGATCACAGATCACCATAACAAATAAAACTATAATGACAATGTTTGAAATAGTCTGATAATTGTCAAAATGTAACGTGAAGACATGAAATAAGCCAATGCTGTTGAGAATGGCACCAATAGACTTGTTTAACCCAGGATTGCTTCAATTTGTAAAAAACACAGTATCTGCAAAGTGCAATAAAGCAAAGCACAGGGTATGCCTGTGCATAGAGATTGTATGTTTGTATATACTGGGGGTAGAGTTAATTTTGCAATAAGAAAAAATCTATTATTACTGTTAAAGGGATTCAAAACATACCACCCAAAATATGCCACATTGGCAGATAGATTATTTCAAGCTAAAGACAATCAAGATCCAGCAATCTGAGGAAATGCTCTTTAATAACCCCTTAATTGCCTAAGAGAAAGTATAAATTTCCCCCATTTATGGGTGAAATTTACATTAGTAAGGGAAATTTCCATTGGAAAGACTACCTCTACTTGGAAAACAGCTAGCACCAGGGGTAACTTTTTCTCCTTTGAGAGGCTTATCTGCATGACCAGGCAACCTTTGTTAATCATACATTTCCTCTTCTCATCTTCCCAGTGGTATTTCCTGCCCCCTTCCCAGAAGCCCTAAACCCTTACCTTGCATGTATCTGATTCCTTAGCTCAGGATGGCAAATAATTTCCAATCTTCAGGCTACCTTTGCATTCTTGTATCTTTGTGAGGCTCCCATCCATCTATGCATAATTAAATGTGTTTTCTTATATCAGCCATTGAACCCCTCTCCTACCCTATCATTACAATAATAATTATTTTATTAGCTCTTCTCTGGATTCTGTTCTTTCTCTCCTATTTTGCCAGATTCCCTGAATGAGATACATCTATTTAAATTTCAGTTGGTGCTATAAATGAATTATCTGAGAAGGAAGAAATGATTTTTAAAACAAATGCAAATATTACAAATATTCTTCAGGTTACTAACATATATTTGTGGCCAAATACCCTGAACTATGTAACAAAGGAGATTCAGTGCTCTGATATGTTTCTAAGCCAGTTATTTTTGGTAGATATCCATGGCTTCAAATAATTATAGGCTGTTCACAACTACAGGGACCTCACTTCCAGATGGTATGTTATAATGAAAGCAAGTTTCTCACCTCATTCTACCACATGCATAAATATTTAGCAATCAAGCCCTCAAAAAGTCAAACAACCTGTTTAGTGAGCTTGATGAAGTCTTAGCTCTCTGGCCTTAAGGGGTTCGAACAGCTCCTCACAGGCATTAGAAGCAGGGAGAACAGTGTTCTAGTTTTGGGGTGGGACTGAATGAATTTTCAAGTCAGACTCAGGTGGCAAAAATTTCCCACTACAGCCCTAGACACATTTTAGTATCCAAAGCACGGAGAAACAATCCAAAGAGTATAAACAGGCTGGCTAGATTGTTTTTTTCCCCATTTATGTAAAGGCAAGAGGAGCCCTAAAACATTTCTAGCCAATCCACATAAACAGAAACTCATTTCACCAATGAGATATCATTTCAAACCTCATCATGCTAATTAACAAAGCCCCTGGGGTAGATAAAAGATAAAGATAGCTAAAGCCATAACCTAGCCGCTTTGTAGTGGCTTCTGAATTGAGGATTTCAAGTGTTAAACTACACCCCTTGGAATGTGTTTTTCCAGTTAGGGTTCTTCAAATGGATTTAAAAAAATTCCTAAGAAGACAGTAAAACTTCCTAGGACACATCATACTGTGTGATGCTATAGCAATCAATGCGATAGCATTTTAAAGTAAATATAAAGGTATTTGAATCACAAACACTTTCATTTTTCTCGTGGTAATTTCTCAGGGATAAAGTTTTATATTTCCCAGTCTGACTTAAAGCAACACTGGCATTTGTGTCATTACAGAATATGTGGCTCAGCCCCAGTTTTTAGGCAGGACATCTGGTTAAGACCAGGGCTAAGCCCAAGTCCTCTTTTGTCTTAGAAGTCTTAGAATAACAATCTCCTCTCAAAATAGTCTGAGATTCAGCAGAGCCAAGATTGCGGCGTGAGTACAGCAGTGGAAATCTCCTCCCAAAACCACATATATTTTTGAAAATACAACAAAGACAACTCTTCCTAAAAGAGAGAACAGAAGACACAGGACAACATCCAGACCACATCCACACCTATGAGAACCCAGTGCCTCACGAAGGGGGTAAGATACAAGCCCCGGCCTGGTGGGACCCAAGCGCCCCACACCCCAGCTCCAGGTGGGAGGAGAGGAGTTCGAGTGGGGAGGGAGAGGGAGCCCAGGACTACTAAATAGCCAGCCTTAGCCATTCGCACCAGGGCGCAGACACCATGCATGCATGGTGTCCTTGATAATAGGAAAACAGGACAGTAAGATCTGTGAGTGGGTCCCTGAGGCCGGCGCCCTGTGGACAAAGAAAAGTGAGTGCTTTTTGGAACTCTTAAAGGGACAGGGACCCCAAAGACAGATGGAAGCATCCTGGGACACTTAGTACAGCAGCAGGGAATCTGGGGAACTCTGGGCACTCTAACCCCTTGGGCAGCAGGGAGCACAGAGGCCCCTCATGGAGATAAATAGCCTCCCAGCCATTTCCCCTCAAATGTGGATCCACCATATTGGAGCAGCGGCCAGAGGCAGGCCACGCACACAGCAACAGCGGAGATAAACTCCATAGTGGCCGAGCAAGAATCAGAGGCCCCGTCTGCATGCAGCTGCCCAGCACAAGCCATTAGAGGTCGCTGCTCTCCCAGGAGAGGAAGGCCACAAACCAACAAGAAGGGAGTTCTTCCAGCCATCACTCGTGCCAGCTCTGCAAATTATCTCTATCGCCATGAAAAGGCAAAATTTCAGGCAAAGATAACAGAGATAACACCTGAGAATGAGACAGACCTAACCAGTCTTCCTGAAAAAGAATTCAAAATAAAAATCATAAACATGCTGACAGAGATGCACAGAAATATACAAGAGGTAAGGGATGAAGTCCGAAGGGAGATTACAGACATCCGGAGGGACATTACAGATGTATGGAAGGATATTACAGAAATGAAACAAACTCTGGAAGGATTTATGAGCAGAATGGATAAGATGAAAGAGGCTATTGATGGAATAGAAACCAGAGAACAGGAACACATAGAAGCTGACACAGAGAGAGATAACAGGATCTCCAGGAATGAAACAATATTAAGAGAACTGTGTGACCAATCCAAAAGGAACAATATCCGTATTATAGGGGTACCAGAAAAAGAAGAGAGAGGAAAAGGGATAGAAAGTGTCTTTGAAGAAATAATTGCTGAAAAATTCCCCAAACTGGGGAAGGAAATAATCGAACAGACCATGGAAATACACAGAACTCCCAACAGAAAGGACCCAAGGAGGACAACACCAAGACACATAATAATTAAAATGGCAAAGACCAAGGACAAGGAAAGAGTTTTAAAGGCAGATAGAGAGAAAAAGGACACCTATGAAGGAAAATCCATGAGACTATCATCAGACTTCTCAACAGAAACCTTACAGACCAGAAGAGAATGGCATGATATATTTAATGCAATGAAACAAAAGGGCTTGAACAAAGAATACTGTATCCAGCATGATTATCACTTAAATATGGAGGGATTAAACAATTCCCAGACAAGTAAAAGTTGAGGGAATTTGCCTCCCACAAACCAACTCTATAGGGCATCTTACAGGGACTGCTCTAGATGGGAGCACTCCTAGAAAGAGCACAGAACAAAACACACAACATATGAAGAATGGAGGAGGAGGAATAAGAAGGGAAAGAAGAAAAGAATCTCCAGACAGTGTATATAACAGCTCAATAAGCGAGCTAAGATAGGTGGTAAGATACTAAAGAGGCTAACCTTGAACCTTTGGTAATGACGAATTTAAAGCCTGCAATGGCAATAAGTACATATCTCTCAATAGTTACCCTAAATGTAAATGGACTTCATGCACCAATCAAAAGACACAGAGTAATAGAATGGATAAAAAAGCAAGACCCATCTATATGCTGCTTAAAAGAAACTCACCTCAAACCCAAAGACATGTACACACTAAAAGTCAAGGGATGGAAAAACATATTTCAGGCAAACAACAGTGAGAAGAAAGCAGGGGTTGCAGTACTAATATCACACAAAATAGACTTCAAAACAAAGAAAGTAACAAGAGATAAAGAAGGACACTACATAATGATAAAGGGCTCAGTCCAACAAGAGGATATAACCATTCTAAATATATATGCACCCAACACAGGAGCACCAGCATATGTGAAACAAATACTAACAGAACTAAAGGGGGAAATAGACTGCAATGAATTCATTTTAGGAGACTTCAACACACCACTCACCCCAAAAGATAGATCCACCACGCAGAAAATAAGTAAGGACACAGAAGCACTGAACAACACAGTAGAGCAGATGGACCTAATAGACATCTATAGAACTCTACATCCAAAAGCAACAGGATATACATTCTTCTCAAATGCACATGGAACATTCTCCAGAATAGACCACATACTAGCCCACAAAAAGGGCCTCAGTAAATTCCAAAATATTGAAATTCTACCAACCAACTTTTAAGACCACAAAGGTATAAAACTAGAAATAAATTGTACAAAGAAAACAAAAAGGCTCACAAACACATGGAGGCTTAACAACATGCTCCTAAATAACCAATGGATCAACACAAATTAAAATAGAGATCAAGGAAAATATAGAAACAAATGACAACAACAACACAAAGCCCCAACTTCTGTGGGACGCAGCAAAAGCAGTCCTAAGAGGAAAGTATATAGCAATCCAGGCACACTTGAAGAAGGAAGAACAATCCCAAATGAATAGTCTAACAACACAATTATCAAAACTGGAAAAAGAAGAACAAATGAGGCCTAAAGTCAGCAGAAAGAGGGACATAATAAAGATCACAGAAGAAATAAACAAAATTGAGAAGAATAAAACAATAGAAAAAGTCAATGAAACCAAGAGCTGGTTCTTTGAGAAAATAAACAAAATAGATAAGCCTCTAGCCAAACTTATTAAGAGAAAAAGAGAATCAACACACATCAACAGAATCAGAAATGAGAATGGAAAAATCACAACAGACTCCACAGAAATACAAAGAATTATTAAAGACTACTATGAAAACCTATATGCCAACAAGCTGAAAAACCTAGAAGAAATGGACAACTTCCTAGAAAAATACAACTTTCCAAGACTGACCAAGGAAGAAACACAAAATCTAAGCAGACCAATTACCAGCAAAGAAATAGAATTGGTAATCATAAAACTACCCAAGAACAAAACCCCTGGGCCAAACGGATTTACCTGGGAATTTTATCAGACACAGAGAGAAGACATAATACCCATTCTACTTAAAGTTTTCCAAAAAATAGAAGAGGAGGGAATACTCCCAAACTCATTCTATGAAGCCAACATCACCCTAATACCAAAACCAGGCAAAGACCCCACCAAAAAAGAAAATTACAGACCAATAGCCATGATGAATGTAGATGCTAAACTACTCAATAAAATATTAGCAAACCGAATTCAAAAATATGTCAAAAGGATCATACACCATGACCAAGTGGGATTCATCCCAGGGATGCAAGGATGGTACAACATTCGAAAATCCATCAACATCATCCACCACATCAACAAAAAGAAAGACAAAAACCACATGATCATCTCCATAGATGCTGAAAAACCATTTGACAAAATTCAACATCCATTCATGATAAAAACTCAGCAAAATGGGTATAGAGGGCAAGTACCTCAACATAATAATGGCCATATATCAGAAACCCACAGCCAAGATCATACTGAACAGTGAGAAGCTGAAAGCTTTTCCTCCGAGATCGGAAACTACACAGGGATGCCCACTCTCCCCACTGTTATTTAACATAGTACTGGAGGTCCTACCCACGGCAATCAGACAAAACAAAGAAATACAAGGAATCCAGATTGGTAAAGAAGAAGTTAAACTGTCACTATATGCAGATGATATGATATTGTACATAAAAAGCCCTAAAGACTCCACTCCAAAACTACAAGAACTGATATCGGAATACAGCAAAGTTGCACGATACAAACTTAACACACAGAAATCTGTAGCTTTCCTATACACTAACAGTGAACCAATAGAAAGAGAAATCAGGAAAACAATTCCATTCACAATTGCATCAAAAAGAATAAAATACCTAGGAATAAACCTAACCAAAGAAGTGAAAGACCTATACTCTGAAAACTACAAGTCACTCTTAAGAGAAATTAAAGGGGACACTAACAAATGGAAACTCATCCCATGCTCTTGGCTAGGAAGAATCAATACCGTCAAAATGGCCATCCTGCCCAAAGCAATATACAGATTTGATGCAATCCCTATCAAATTACCAGCAACATTCTTCAACAAACTGGAACAAATAGTTCAAAAATTCATATGGAAACACCAAAGACCCTGAATAGCCAAAGCAATCCTAAGAAGGAAGAATAAAATGAGGGGTGAGGGGGATCTCACTCCCCAACTTCAAGCTCTACTACAAAGCCATAGTAATCAAGACAATTTTGTACTGGCACAAGAACAGAGCCACAGACCAGTGGAACAGATTTAGAGACTCCAGACATTAACCCAAAACATATATGGTCAATTAATATTTGATAAAGGAGCCATGGACATATAATGGTGAAATGACAGTATCTTCAACAGATGGTGCTGGCAAAACTGGACAGCTACATGTAGGAGAATAAAAGTGGACCATTGTCTAACCCCATACACAAAAGTAAATTCAAAATGGATCAAAGACCTGAATGTAAGTCATGAAATCATAAACTCTTAGAAAAAAACATAGGCAAAAACCTTTTAGACATAAACATGAGTGACCTCTTCTTGAACATATCTCCCTGGCCAAGGAAAACAACAGCAAAAATGAACAAGTGGGACTATATTAAGCTGAAAAGCTTCTGTACAGCAAAAGACACCATCAATAGAACAAAAAGGAACCCTACAGTATGGGAGAATATATTTGTAAATAACAGATCCAATAAAGGCTTGACGTTCAAAATATATAAAGAGCTCACACGCCTCAACAAACAAAAAACAAATAATCCAATTAAAAATTGGGCAGAGGAACTGAACAGACAGTTCTCCAAAAAAGAAATACAGATGGCCAACAGACACATGAAAAGATGCTCCACATCGTTAATTATCAGAGAAATGAAATTAAAACTACAATGAGGTATCACCTCACACCAATAAGGATGGCTGCCATCCAAAAGACAAACAACAACAAATGTTGGCCAGGTTGTAGAGAGAGTGGAACCCTCCTACACTGCTGGTGGGAATGTAAATTAGTTCAACCATTGTGGAAAGAAGTATGGAGGTTCCTCAAAATGCTCAAAATAGAAATACCATTTGACCCAGGAATTCCACTCCTAGGAATTTACCCTAAGATTGTAGCACTCCAGTTTGAAAAAGACAGATGCACCCCTATGTTTATCGCAGCATTATTTACAATAGCCTAGAATTGGAAGCAACCTAAGTGTCCATCAGTAGATGAATGGATAAGGAAGATGTGGTACATATACACAATGGAATATTATTCAGCCATAAGAAGAAAAAAAATCCTACCATTTGCAACAACATGGATGGAGCTAGAGGGTATTATGCTCAGGGAAATAAGCCAAGCAGAGAAAGAGAAATGCCAAATGATTTCACTCATCTGTGGAGTATAAGAACAAAGGAAAAACTGAAGGAACAAAACAGCAGCAGAATCACAGTACCCAAGAATGGACTAACAGGTACCAAAGGGAAAGGGACTGGGGAGGATGGGTGGGTAGGGAGGGATAAGGTGGGGGAAGAAGAAAGGGGGTATTATGATGAGCATGCATAATATGGGGGTTGGGAGAAAGGAGAGGGCTGTGCAACACAGAGAAGACAAGTAGTGATTTTACAACATTTTGCTATGCTGATGGACAGTGACCGTAATGGGGTTTGTGGGGGGGGACTTGGTATAGGGGAGAGCCTAGTAAACATAATATTCTTCATGTAATTGTGGATAATGATAACAAAAAAAAAGTGAAAGAAAAGGGGGATTACTCCTTGATAGGATAAAACTAACTGCAAATCAACGATTAATGCATGCTTTATATATCCTTAATTTTGATCTTTTAAAGGGTGTCAGATGATCAGCTATGGAAGTACATTTTTCTGATAATATTCCTTTCTCTTAAAAAAAAAGCAGTTCCTCCTTGTCTAGCCTGGATTAATACTTAGTCCTTAGGCACACACCTGATCATCTGATCATCTACATTTGCCTTCTTACAGCACTAAACTATGTTTTCTACCTTTATCTTGCATCTACCTACCACTTCAGCATTTTATTAAAAATAAAAATAATAATAACAATAGGAGAAATGTGGGATCAACATATAAATCAAGTACAAAAATCAAACGAATATTCATATTTGACCTGATTGTTTATAGGTCATAATGCATGATCAAAACCGAAAGTTTCTGTGATGAATGCCCTTGTACTGTTCACCATGTAAGAATTTATTCACTATGTAAGAATTCGTTCACCATGTAAGAACTTGTTTGTTATGCTTCAGAAGATTGGAGACTGACGAGAATTAGGCTTGAGATGGATTAATGATTGTACATTGAGCGTTTACCCCCCTATACTGAATTTTATTGTTAACAACCATTTGATCAATAAATATGAGAGATCCCCTCTCAATAAATAAATAAATAAATAAATATAAAAAAATAATCTGAGATTCTCAAGAGGATGGGATATTGGGGAAGGATTCCGTTCCAAATTTGGCTTATCAGAATCTCCTAAACGAAAGACCTCTCCATTTTGTTAATCTCCCCAGGAGGGAACTTTGCTATTCATCTTCCCAACCCCAGCACTCTTACCCTGCCTTCCCATAGGATTCCTCTCTGTACTCTTAATTTTACTATCCCACTGATCTTCATCAGTAATAAAGGCCTTTGTAGTACTACCCTGGATCAAGTTTAGAAACTCCATAGCTCCCCTGCCTCGGGGCCGGTCTGTCTTGCATCTCACAAAAGAAAAAGAAATAAAGAGTCAGGAAAGAATGTCTAGCCCTAAACTCTCTTTTGCATCTGTATGCTTGCTGGCCTCTGAATCCCTGAAGCAGTGAAAGGTAAATAAGCCTCTGGTCTATTCTTCCTTTGTTCTCTGAAGGGGACTTTGCTCCTGAGGAGATTTTCTTCTCAGATAGATTTTGAGGGGTCTTTTTTCTTTGCTTAGATGATGTGAACTGATAATTTGCATCCACAAAGGAAAGTAAAAAAGACTTGAAAGGCTACTACATCCACAGAAGATGTGGAGGTGCTCCATACAATAATCTCACCTTCCCTCTCAGGGAGAGAAGACCTCCAAAGTGAATGGAAACCCAAAAGAAAAATTTTCAACGCCAAGATATTCTAATATTGTCTCTGGATAATTCTATGCTCGAACAGGTTTTAAGTCACCAGCCTTAAAACCAGCTCTCCCTCTCACCCAGAAAAAAAAAACAACCAGGTAATTTCAACAAAAACAAATTAATTAAAACATAAGATTTTTTAAAAACCTATTATTGCAAACAAAGATAATCCAGTGTTACAAACAATAGAAGAACAAGATAGCAAAGGCTCATGAGAAAATCTCAGGCCATCTCACCTCCAATAGAGTTGCATCATAAAGCATGAGATTTTTAAATAAAATGTATGCAGCTTATTCTCGGGGAGGTAAAGGAACACATTGTTTTCCTTTATTAAATCAGAAAAGATTTTCATAAGAGAAATAATATAACAAAACACACAGCAGCTGAAGATAGATAAAATGAAGAGATGATAAAGATGAAAGGCAAGCAGGCATTGCCAAAAAAATCAGAACAAATAGAACAGAAGCAAAATCAAAGTCATTCAAGGCACAAAAAATGTCTATCAAAAGAAAGCAGATAATGGATTGGAGAGATCCCCAAGTTGTGGGGGCAGGGATGAGAACAGATAGCAGTGCTCACACATACCTCAGGAATAGTTTTAAATTCCAAACAAAGGCAGCAGGGACTTAGCCTGCAGCTTTCTATTGAAGAATTAAGAGGTTCCCTCTGCCCTTCATCTAGCACCTAGTAACAGAGCCACCTCCACCAGCGAACTCTCCACCATCCCTCACATACAATCATCAAACACATTATAAAAGGAGAGCAGTAATCCCTGTACAAATACCAGATAATGACGAACTATTGTAGAAACCAGAAACTATTTTGATTTCAAAAGACAGACAATAATGATAGAAATGTAAGTTACAGTTATATTTAATAAGAAACTCGATGAAATCCAAAATGCTGGGCTGGCCGTTATCTTTTTCAGCACAAATAAAAAAGTGTTGGCTAAAGAATATTTACCTGCTGGTGATAACCATTAAAAAACAAGACGATAAACTAGTGACAAACATTCTCTTCTTGACCAAACATTAGTGAGGCTACCCTGGGCCCTCTGCAAAACTGTATCTGCTGACCTTGGACTTCTTTGTCTGTCTTTCAATTGCCTGAATTTAGCAAGTATCCTTAGCAAGTTTAGCCAGAAATCATTTTAGGCATGATCCCCCAACCTTGTTATCTGATCACCTTCTATATCTGATCAAATCTCTTATTCCCCACTCTCCCCCAGGTTACATCTAAACACCCTAATCTGCCTTCAGCAAGAATCCTGTTAAGTCAGTTTAGGGGAAAAAAATTAGCCTGCCCCTTAGTAATTTTCCATCCACTGACCCCCTCACCTCCACCCTGCTTCTTGGCATAAATTTCCATTTTTCCTTGTTATATTCAGAGCTGAAACCAATCTCTCTCCCCTACTACAAATCCTCACTGTAGTAGTCCCTATACCATCTCCACAGCCCTGAATAAATCTGTCTCTAACAGGTATTGAATCCATAACACAAATAAATTGTTTTTGGTTGGCAGCCTTCAGAAACTAAGTCTAAAATGCTTCAAGGTTAAAAAAATCAAAACCTAAGGAAAACCCATTACAATCAGTCAACTAGGCTTTTCCAAATAAGCAAATGCTTAAGCTAGAATCAATCCGGTAGTTTCTGCCTGCACTCTGTAAAAGCCTTCCCCTAGCTCCTGCTGCTGGGGGGTGCTCAGAAACACTTTGGTTTAGGGACTGCCCAATTCTAATCGATTTTTGTTCAAATAAACTCTTGAAAATGTAATATGCCTCCATTTATCATTTAACACAAATTTCATGAATTTTTTTCCTTGATACTAGGCAGGGCAAAAATGTTCCCATTTTAAATATGTGAATTGGATACACGTTTGCCTCTGCTCATCCAGAAACTTCACTGAAGATAATAGTAAAATACCTGCAAGGGCAAGGAGAATAGGAGAGTAGTAGCAGAAAAGGTGTCAACCAAAATTTGGGAGCTGAAATGAAGATGAAAGATTGGAAATTGGATTACCAGGCCAGAGAGCACCAAAACTCAAGTGTTTAAAAGCAATGCACATGGATACACGGAAGTAGGGCAGAAGCTAATAAGCAAGCTGACTCACAATGCTGAACCCCAGGAAGTCTGAGGAATTTGAGGCACCAGGATCTCAAATAGGTGAGATACAGGTGGATCTGAAAATAAGAGAATTAGTCAAAAGCCTATCTTCAAAGCAGTAGTGGGAAAGCAGAAGAGCCCCGAGTGAAGCGGCAGTGTGTATGTGTGCCATGTGCTATGCGCGGGACTTGCCTCAGCTGTAAGCCGCAACACGGCCCATGGCTCAGAGCTCCCCAGCTACATCCATTATCTGGCAGAGAACTACCTGGAAAAAGCCCTTAACCCCTACTTTGAGATACTTATGGATGACAGCACCTTGGAAAGCCACCCTTCATTAGATACTCTCTGAGATCTATCCCTGCAAATGATGACTTCAAAAGGAAATTGATGGAAGATTTTGTGACCAGAAAAATACAAGCCTGTTTGGTTTCGATTCCAATGTGGAAAGAGCTTGAAAGTCATCACTTCCATCCTCAAAACAAGAAAAAATCTGTACAAGCTGAAAACAAATCACTCTTAGAACAATCAGAAAATTCAGGTTACAGGGGGCATTTCTACTCCAAAAACTGAAGAGACAGATGGATCACAGCTTATATGGAGTAGAAGTAACTGGAAATGAAGACTGCAAGAACACTTAAAATATTATTGACTAACTACTGTAGAATGAATGAATATTAGCTAAATAGGCTTAAAAAAAAAAAACAGCTCTTCTGAAGTTCACAACCCAGGGACACAGGTCCACTAAAAAAACCCAAGATTCCATCATAAGATTATAGACTGCTTCCCCTCTATAATACCTTACCACCATATCAACAGGATTCTAGTTTAGCAATAGTGGAATACAACCACGAGAGCTGTAAGAAAAAGCCTCTATTTAAAGTGACTCAAGGGAAGCCCAAAGGTAACAGGAGAGACTAAAACAATGACACTGAAAAAACACTGAAGTCTCTGACACCTATCGTTACAGCAAGCATTAAACACAACCAAATACCTAGCCAGATAAACATCAAACTTCACACTGCAGATGTATTTATCTCAGTTTCTATTAACCAATACATCAAAAAAAATTATAAGGCGTATTTAAGGCAAGAAAATACACACACAGTCTGAAGAGGCAAAGCAAGCATCAGAACCAGACTCAGGGCAGAGAATTTGCAATTACCAGGCAGAAATTTAAAATAATTATGATTAGAATGCTATGGGCTATAATGGAAAGAAAATGGACAACATGTAAGAACAGATGAATAATGTAAGCAGAGAAATGGAAATTCTAAGAAAAAAATTATAAAGACATGCTAGAAATTTTAAAAACCTGTAACAGAAATTAAGATTTTTTGATGGACTTACCAGCTTTCTTTGGGCACAGCCCAGATTTCTTTGGGCTCCCTTAGTGAGCTTGAAGTTATCAATAGATATTTCCAAAATTATCTGAAGAGAAAAAAAACTAGAAAATCCAAGAAATGTGAAGTAATTACAAAAGATATCACATATTCAAAATGAGAATACCAGAAGAAGGAAAGAAGAAATATTTTAAGTAATAATGGCTGATAATTTTCCAAAATTAATGAAACACATGAAACCACAGATCCAGAAAGCCAAGAGAACACCAACTAAGATAAATACCAAAATATCTACACTGAGACAAATCATTCAAACTGCAGAAAACAAGACAAAGAAGAAATCTTAAAAGAAACCAGAAGAAAAAAATATCTTACCTATAGGGAGAAAAGGGTAAGAATTAGATCAACTTCTCTCCAGAAAACATGCAAGCAAAAAAGATAATAGAATGAAATATTTAGTGCTAAAAGAACAATATCAACATCCTATGATTCTGTATCCAGCAAATTGCCTTTCAAAAGTAAAAGAGAAATAAAGACTCTAAGAAAAACAAAAACAAGGGATTTGTTGCCTATAGACCTGCCTTTTAAGAAATGCTAAAGAGTTCTTCAGAGACAAAGAATATTATTTAGGTTAGAAATTCAGATTTATATAAAGAAAGGAAGAACAGTAGAAAAGGAATAAATGAAGGGAAAATAAAATATTTTCTTTTTAGTCTAATAGATCTAACAGATCACTGTTCATTCAAAACAATAGCAACAACAATGTATTAGGTGATTATAGTGTATGGATAAGTAGCATGAATGACAGCAATGTTACTAGAGAAATGAAGAAGGGATTGGAAATACTCTGTTATAATGTATTTGCACTACCTATGAAGTGGTATAGTGTTATTTGAAAGTGGACTTAGATTAGTTGCAAATGTATAATATCAACTCTAGGAAAACCATGGGAAAAAATTGAAAGTATAATTAATTTGCTATCAGAGGAAAGAAAATGGAATCATATAAATGCTCAATTAAAAGCAGAGAAGGCAGAAAAAGAGGGAAAGATTAAAAAGATGAAAAAAATGCAATGAATAGAAAACAATTTTAAATAGGATAGACATTAATCCAACTATATCAACAACCACTTTAAATGTGAATGGTCTAAATAAACCAATTACAAAACAGTCTGGCACAGTAGATTTAAAAAAAAGACTCAACCATACATTGTGTACAAGAAACCTACTTTAAATAGAGATGCAAATGGATTAAAAGTAAAAGGAAGGAAAAGATCTATCTTGCTAATACCAATCAATATAAAGCTGGGGTAGCTATATTAATTTCAGACAAAGCAGATTTTAGAATAAGAAAATTATCAGGGATTAAAAATGGTATTACCTACTGATAAAGGGATCAATTATCTAAGAATCTGTTACATGTATATACCTAACAACAGAATATCAAAACATGTGAGACAAAACCTGATAGAGCTATCAGGAGAAATAGACAAATCCATTATTGTTGCTGGAGTCTGCAACACTCCTTTATTAGTAATTGACAGAAAATTAGTAAGAATGTAATTGAAGTGAACAGCACCATCATCAACTGGATCTAATTGGCATTTATAGACTACTTCATCCAGCAACAGCACAATATTTTCTTCTCAAGCTCACATGGTACATTCACCAACATTTCATTCTGGACCATAAAATACACCTCAGCAAATTTAAAATAGAAATCATATGAAATATGCTCTCAGACCACAGTGAAAGTTAAAGTAGAAATCCATAACAGAAAAGTAGCTGGAAAATCCCCAAATGTTTATATATTAAACAACACACTTCTAATAACAAATGGGCCAAACAAGTCTCAAGATAAATTTTGAAGTATTTTGAACTAAATGAAAGTGAACAGTTGAGTATCCTCTGAAGAATAGAAATTAGAGGTAGAGCAGAAATAAGGCGGAGGATGACTTTTTCATTAAAAGATTTAAAAACAATTTGAATGAAAAAATTACGTTTTTAAAAGATTAATGTTTACATATTCTGTTTCATTAGATATGAAATCCTCTTCCTATGTTTACTAATAGTTATTGAGAAGGGAAGTTTTCTTGCTATCAGAAAAATCTTAGATCTCTGTGGCTGCTTCCCAGGTGTTGCAAAATGCAAGTAAATAAAGAAATGTGTTTGGGGTGGGGGAAATGGGTGATGGTAGGCAAAAAGTACACAATTCCAGCTAGATGATGAACAAGTTCTGGGGATCTAATCTATTGCATGATGACTATAGCTAACAATACTGTACTGCATACTTGAAAGTTGCTAAGACAATACATTTTAAGATTTATTAAAATCTTACCACCCCTGCACAAAAAGAAAAAATGATTAAGATGTGAGGTTCTCACCACAAAAAAGAAAAAAATGGCAAGTATATGAGGTGATGGGTGCGTTAATTCACCTTCTTGTGGTTATCATTTTGCAATACATACAAATATCAAATCATCACACTGTACACTTTAAACTTACACAATGTTGTATGTCAATTATAATTCAATAAAACCAGAAAAAATAAATGTATCTGCCAGAGCCAAATACAAACACAGCATGAAGCCTCTTTTGTCCACAGTTCTGAATCACTTCATTCAACACTTTCCATGCATCATTTTTATCCTACTTCTAATCCTTTGTATTAGTTTCCTAGAGCTGCTATAACTAAGTACAACTGAGTAGCTTAAGACAATAGAAATTCCTCACAGACAATAAGGAGGTTAGATGGCCTAACTAAATTAGAGTGTCAGCAAAGCTTTAGGGGTGGATTTTTTCTCACCTCTTCCTGGTTTCTGGCAGTTGCTGGCAGTCCTTGGCTTGTAGATGCATCAGTACAATTTCTGCCTTCATCATCACATAGCTTTTCTCTTTGTGTGTCTCTGTGTATAAATTTTCCTTTCCATATAAGGACACCAGTCATGGAAATGGGCTCATGCTACCCCAGTATGGCCTCATTTTATCATGGTTACAGCTGCAAAGACCTTATTTCCAAGTAATATCACATTCACATTTGCAGAGTTAGGACTTCAACGTATCTTTTTGGGGAATGCAGTTCAATGCACAACTTCCCAGCTAATTGGTGCTGTTTATTATAAAGTTTTTTCCCTTCTCTTTTCCTCCAGACTTCATCTTAGTCTGGCTTCTCTGAAACCAAATTGGGCTTCACTCAGCTATGTAACTGCTTCAGGAAACATCTCTTCTGAATATGCCCCTACCCAAATCCATCTGTCCCAGGAAAACTGCTAGTCTAATTCCTCCAAGAGGCAACCCCATAATACTCAGGGGTTGCCTATTGGACTTCATGTGAAAATTATATAAAGATCTCAGCACAAAAATAGAAGAATTAATGGTATGGTTGAAAGAGTTACAGGTGGTAAGCATTAGACTCACAGACATTGCGAAGTGACTAGTGGTTACCAAGGGGGAGGGGAAAAGGAGGGGGACTGCTCAACCACTGTGATGTACATCTGATAATAATAAAAAAAGAAAGAAAGAATGGGTACAGGTCGTAAAATCAGAAAACCCAAGTTCCAATTCTGATACAGATACTTAAAATATCAGGACCAATCCAGGTCTTCTAAAATCTAGTTCAATGTTCCTTCCACTAATTTCGTGGCTAGAAGGCTCCACCTGTGACCTAGATCCAATGCCCACATGTTGCTCCAGGAAGAGGGGGTTCCCAGCTCAGGGCAAGTTCACTATAATTTTGATAGGACCAAATAAAGAGAACAGAAAGGTGGGGATTAAAAGGGGGCTCATACCAAGTCTATTCCCAGGGCAGCCACCCAGCTACATACAAGGGGCGAAGACAGCTCAGTCTCCCCTGGCTCCGGTGCTGCTCCCTCCTGCTCCCCAGCCCCGGGCTTTCCTCTCCCTTCCCAGCACCAGGCCTCCACAGCTTCGCTCTCCTGTTCCCTCTCTCTGCCCCCTACGCTCTCCCCTTACTCCTATCCCCACCTCCAGCACCAGGAGGAACTCTGTGGGTGGGTCTCTATGGTGACCAGGGCTCCCCTGGGCCGGTACTGAGGCAGGGACCATGGGCTTAGGTAGAGTAGGGTGAGGGCCTCCGGAAAAAACAAAAGCAAGATAATCTATTGTGAGCTTTGCTTTGGCCTGCTGAGGGGGACCCAGTTTATTTTTCTGACTTTACCCATGTGCTGCTTTTCTTCCTCCAGCCCTAAACAAATGATTTGTTGCAACTTAGACAATGTAGCAAGGAAGCCCAAAACAACACAGTAAAAACTTCCATCTTAAAACCCAATTAGTTAAAAAGTTTAACAAACAGTAACTCAGCCCACCTGGGGAGCAAAGCAGGCAGTCTTGAGTGATACTCTCCCAGCCCAGGAAGCTGCTAACCTGGGAGGAAATCAGAGCAGTAAAAATTCTTGTAAATAACCAGGAAGACTAAGAAGAAACTTAGTGTTCCTTCAAAAGTATTTGAGACCACTTGGCAGGTGTACATCCCTAGCCCTTTGTCTCTCAATAGCCTAGAAATCCCCTAAACAAGGGGGGGTGGGGGTGGGGAAGAGGCTCTAGTCCCGTCCTGGCCTGAGCCAGGAGCTCTGTCCTCTTGCTTTCTCTCTAAATAAAAGCTTCTGCCTTGCTCTCCTACCTTGACTGTTTGCACAGTTCATTCTTTGGCTCCGTGAGCAAGAACCCCAGCATCAGCACTTCCATGACTGATGGTACCCTCGGGGTGGGGGGGGGGTTGCTGTTGGCTGGTAAGCATCCTGCCACCCACAGGTATGCAGACAGGCCCTTTTATGTTGTTGTGCCCCTTTTCCTTGAGTCCCCCGTATGGAGCCGCAGTCACCAGGCTCAGTGGCGAGATGCAAGAGCAAAACAGGTCTTTATTGCTAGTTCGAACTAGGGTCTCAGTGGCCCATCAAAACACAGGACTCGGTCTGAGACCCTAAACAAAGTTCCCTGTTTGCTTTTATACTTTTGGAAAAACAGGTAGGGGCTTTCCAAGGGGGTGGTTCATTGTGACCTTAGCTGATTGGCTGAGGAGGGTCAGGGTCTTGTTGCACAGGTTGGTGGGCATGGTTTCCATGGGAATGGGCATGGCTTGAACAGGAAACTTCTTACTCAAGATGGAGGACACAGAACAAAATGGAGGCAGGGGGTAAAGCTAAGCTACTCAAGATGGAGGACACAAAATGGAGGCAGGGGGCCATGTAGGGGACATAGTTACTCAAGATGGAGGACACAAAATGGAGGCAGGGGGCCATGTAGGGGACATAGTTACTCAAGATGGAGGACACAAAATGGAGGCAGGGGGCCATGTAGGGGACATAGTTACTCAAGATGGAGGACACAAAATGGAGGCAGGGGGTCATGTTAACCTTCCAGGGGTCCCACAATGTATACAAAGCCAGGTGAGAATCCTGATCATAAAATTTCCATTTTCTCTAGCCCACTCCAAAGGCAGTCTTACATTATCACTGAATGCAGCAACATCATTGAAATGGAAACCCTGAGAAGGAAGAAGAGAAGGAAGAAGGAAAGGCAATAGGAAAAAGAGGAGGAGAAAATAACAAAATAGAGTCTATTTTAATGATTGTTAAACAAATAACACTGAGAAAAAAATCCCAAAGGCAAAAGTCTCTTAGAACTTCCCTAAAGATGAATGGAAAGAAGACCTTGGCAGTTACCAGCATGCGCTTTATGCTATTTCTGTTACTGAGTCATACATGCTGGATAAGTGAATTTCTCAGGCTTTCAAATTTAAATGGCAGTAAATAGTCCAAGGCATTCATTTGGGCAGCACATGTTTTCTCCTGATGTTCATAATAAGAACCCATTGTGTTATGATTAGGTCATGCTCGATCCACCTCAAGAATGCTTTCAGAGTCACAGAGGATTTATTTCTGAGAGATGTCACCCAGGTTCAAGAAGGTCTGATCAGACCTGTGATCCTAAAATACCAAAACAAATCCTGCCCCTCCTTTGTAAGCTGACTGTTATTGCTACTTCATCTGCACTTGGATAATGACGCCCACCCTTTCATTCTAAACATAGAATAAGAGAGTAATTAATAGAGCCTAAGCACACCAAAAGAAAATCCTGCTTAATTTTTATCTTGCTTCAGAATAATTTAATTGTGCTGCTTCACAATACATTCTGAACAAAAATTTTAGACTGGAATTTAAGCTTAATACTAGTGAAAAAAAATGCCATCTTTTTCTCAACCCTTCATAATTGCTTAACACATAAATATCAACTTTAAAAATTACATTTCAAATTATTCATGCAAGTGGATTATACTTTTGGACAGAACCACTCACTGCATGTGGCAATACCACAAATCTTTGATGCCAAAACTTTCAAGGATTTGGCTTCTAAAAATCAGCAGATGTAGGCTGAAACCAGCAAATCAGCAAATCAAATGCACTGAACTTGACCCAGTGCCCATGCAGTCACAGTTTGGATTAGTAACTGACAAGTAATGATTTCTCCTTATTGTTGCTTTGAAGAATGTACCTCAGGTGAAAAAGTTTGGATATAACAGAGAGGAAGTCAGTCAGGTACCTCCTAAGGATTGTTAACTGAATAAGATAAACTGGACGTTCTTCCCATTCCCACATCAAATTACAAAAATAAAGATCTTTCTGAAAACAGCTCACAAAATTTAACCTTAAGGAAAATTTAAGTTTAAAACCATTAATTCACATTTTGTTTCTTCGTAAGAATTTTTTAGATCATGAGTGTGGTTAAATAACATAACCATTGGACCAAAGAGAAACCTATGCAGGGTCCCTCTCTTTTTAGCTAATCTTTCCCTCCTCTAAAAGCAGATTGCTCTACATCTAGCAGCTAAATATCAAAAGAAGCAGTAACATTGTCCTTGGTGTTATAGTAATAAATAAGAAATAACTTAAATTCTCCAATCAAACAAGGTTCCCAAGACCATTGTTTTGTTAAACAGTAATTGCAAAGCAATTCATTGGACTATAAAGCAAAAAGTTAAATGAGATACCACTACTAAAGGAAAAAGGGGTATTGAAGTGTTTTTTTTTTTTTGTGGTGTTAGGTGTTTTCTCATCCATTTGCTTTTAATCACTGCAGTTGGGCATTTAGCACACCACTGGGCATTTAGTTAAAAAGAAAAGGGGAATTCAGCAGGCACTATGCCAGTTTCTCTATGTGCATTAAGCAATGAGGAGTGTTTACATGAAAATCCTTACAAAGCTCATCTGGAATAGTCAGGATTTAGTGAGAAGGTCAGGGGTAGGAGAGGGGTGACAAATTTGCTAATTGGGCACATGTCATCTGAGGGAGCACAGTTCTGGAAGAAAGTAAGGCCCCCTTTGTAGTAGACACTTCCAGCCTGCTGCTGGGACACTGCTTATCATTTCCAACTGGACAAGTGTGTCCCTTACATTGATTGCTCCCCTCAAATCTGCCGCACCAAAAACCCATGTCATTCCCAATACCTGTTAACTAATTAATGATTCCTCACTCAGTTCCAGTGTGGTGTGTATGTGTGTGTTGGGGGCTGGGGAGGTTCCCTCACCACCAAGTAATTCTCTGACACCAGCTGGGTGTCCTAGAGTCCAACTCAATTCTCAAACTTCAGACAATTGCAAGTCCAGGTTGTCACATAATGCTGACCAGCTATAGGTTGGAGGTTCCAACAACCCCCTCCTTGGGTTCAACTGATTTGCTAGAGCTGCTCACAAAACTCAGGAAACCTGTTTACTTACTAGATTACTTATTTGTTATGAAAATATATAAGTTGAAAAGCCAGATGGAAGAGACCCATAGGGGCAAGCAAGGTATGTGGAAGGCCACAGAGCTTCCACGCTCTCTCTGAGCACACCAATCTCCACATGTTCACCAACCCAGGAGCTCTCTGAACCCCCATCCTTTGGGTTTTATGGAGGCTTCATTACCTAGGCATGATTGATTAAATCATCGTTCACTGGTGATTAAACTCAATCTCTAGCCCTTCTCCCTTCCCCAGAGGTCAGGGATATGGGGCCAAAAAGTTCAAAATTTCTAATCACCTAGTTGGTCCCAGGCAAAACAGCCCCCATTCTTAGGTGACCTGGGGACTTTCCCAGAGTTGCCTCATTAACATAATAAAAGACACCTTCAGGGAGCTCATCGCTTAGGAAACCCAAGGGTTCTAGGTGCTTTGTGGCAGAAACGGGAACAATATTTCTTATTATAGGTCACACTATCACACTAGTTTATTTCATGGTATGTGCCTCTTAACCTTGGATGGTACCACAGAACTGTCTTGTCCTGGGTTGGTTTGCAAGCTGCCTTGGAACACACAGGGGAAGTGGGGGCGGCGAAGAGGCAGAGCCCCCGGATTGCAGGTGGCGGGTTTAAGCAGCAAGGCAGTTTACCTACCAGGCTTGTCCCTGGCAGCCGCAGGTAATTAGGTCTCCGTGCCCTCCAGCCAGAATCTTACAGGCTGATAGAGAAGCCGTAAGGGGCTCAGTCACGCATCAGTCCGGAAAGGCCGCAGAGCTCTCTCAAGACGACGTCCACCCTTGAAATGGCTCCCCCAGTGGGAAGGGTGGGCGGAGCCAACATTCCAAGCGGAGGGGAGGGGAGAGGAGCCTCCCATTGCCCAGGTGCTGCTCAGCGGCCATCCCCGTGCCCGAGTCCTCTGAATCATGTCCGCAAACATCCCGCCACCTTCAAGTAATAAATACATCACTGCTCTCCGTCCTTGGCCTTTCCCTGGGCCGTGGTGACCGCCAGCTCCTCAGCCGCTTCGCAGAGGAAACAGAACCACACCCAGGAAGCATACACCCACGATAAGCATTTAAAGTTCTAAAGAAAAAGGGAAAATTGTAAAAATGCACTTAGAATAAGGTTTAAGGAGATAAAAACTGCTGTTAGTTACATTGCTTTCAATCCTAGAATGTGTAAGCTGGAAGGGAACTTGGCAATGAGGAAACTGAGGTTCAGAGATGGAGAGGCATGTCTGATGTCACACGCGATGAGCTGTACAATGGGGGGTGACTGGCCAGGTCTCTAACCCGCTTGTTACTCCTGTTGGAGCAGGCAGTTAGTTAGACCTAAGCATGAGAAAAGGGCCAGCCCTTCACCAAGGAAGACTCCTTCCTGGCCAACCCCGAAACCTTCCTTAGTTCCCAGTTCCACAGTCAAGGATGCCTGGCTTATGCACAATCTAGATTGTCAAGAGGCCCAAGACCACAGGGGCTTCCCTGATTATAGAGCACGCTCAAGGTCTGAACACCTTATCCGAAAGTAACCCCACCTCACTAAATAACATCTAAATCTAATTAGCATTGTGGTTTTGCACCATCCCCCTTACTTATGGGTAGGTGGCCTGCACACTGAGAAAAATGTTATGTAACCTACAGCTGTCAATCAAATGACATAAGATGCAGAGCAGGACTTCCTGCCATCATAAGAAAAAATAAAAGCCAACCTAACCCTAGTAGTGGGGCTGTTTCTGGTTCCCACAGAGTCTGCCTGCCACCTCTTCACCCTTCTGGAGAGTGTACTTCACTTTACTTAATAAATTCCTGGTGTTTAAAACTATCGCAAGTCTGTTTCTTGATTGAATTCTTTCCTATGAGAAGACAAGGATCTGGGAAATGCAACATATTCAGCCGTTAACGCTCCTACCCACCACTTCTCTGTCTCCCATCAGCTGGCCTAAATCTTAATCTTCTTTTGTCTCCTTATAGTTTTAAAGGAAGATAATTTAACCTTTCTTCGACTGATTGAATTCAGTGTTAAAAACCGACCAAATTGTTCCCAGCTTTTCACATTTAACTATTAGAGTAAAAATAAATAAATAAATAGTGGAGACTCCCATGCAGTGACCCAAGCTCATGCCTGGACATATCTGCCCTGAGAAAACTGTTCTCATCAGTACCAGGATATTTTAACAAGGAACTGTTTCCTGTCTTTCGGCAGGAGTCGCACATGACTGCTGCATCACTCGCCTCCTTCCCTGAGGAGACCATGGGTGTGTGCCCAGCCCCAAATATGGCTTCAGTGTCTGAGCTGGTGGGTCTGGCAGCCTGTAGTGGCTACCAGCATGGTACAGGGGTCATCAGCCTGCTTCTTCCAGGTCTCGGTTTGGTTGGGTCCCTTGTTACATGTACCTGTCTGGGTAACACGTATTTTGCCCTCCCACAGGGCCAGTTTTTGCCATAGATCTTGTCCCCATACAGGGGTGCCTTTGAAAAGCTGATCTGCTTTTGGTCATTTCCTTGACCATATGGCCAGGCTACTGGCCACCGCCCAGGAGTCTATGAAGGTGTAGCATGGAGAAAATTCGAGGGTAGCCTGCATGGCAGACCACACAGCCATTACTTCTGCACAGGGTGCAGATCTGTCTGATCCTTGGTTGGTAAAAACATGTCTATCTTGAAGGTATATGGCAGCCACCCGTGAACCCTGTCAGGCTCCAATTCATTCACCAACCAGGATACACCTCCTGTAGGAACTTCCTCTAAGTGATGGGGTTAGTCAAAAGATTCATAGCACCCAGAAGTGGTCCTTTCAAGGTATGGGCTACCTTTTTATGCAGGCTGTGACCCCTTGGGTCCCCAATGACCTTGTTCTTGCATAAACATTTCCACGTGAGGATGGAACTTTGCTGTGCCTGCTCCATTTTGTTGGTTGGGTTAGTGTTGACCCAGTTTGGAATGGGCAGGTCAGGCCTCAGGAATACTGTAGATTCAAGTTATGTATTTTCTCCACCAGCACCCAGTAACAGGCCAGGAGGGGTCACATACCTACACAGGCCTTGGGCAGTGTGATCCAGGCATTGACCTCAGCTGGCAGGGCCAATAGCCCCAGTAAGATTCAGAAACCAACTCAACCGGGCCATCTTTTTATCTGTGACTTGAGGTGGATCCCAGTGGGACATTCCAACTGATGTTAAGGAGAAGCTTCTGACTTAGTACCCCCAACTTCAACAAAAGAAGCCCAACACCCAGTGGGGCTATACAGAGAACACATTCCACACCAGAGCATTGTGCTAGCCTCACTGGCGACCGTCACACACACCAGCTCCACCCGTGAATCAGAACAGGGGCAGGCCCTAGAAAAGTACTACAGAAATCAATCTAGCCCTGCCCCTAGGCTCCCAGGCCACTGTGTACTTTTTTATTTTTTTGGTATCATTAATCTACAATTACATGAGGAACATTATGTTTAGTAGACTCCCCCCTTCACCAAGTCCCCCCCACAAACCCCATCAGTCACTGTCCATCAGCATAGTGAGATGCTGTAAAATCACTACTTGTCTTCTCTGTGTTGCACAGCCCTCGCCGTGCCCCCCCAACATTATACATGCTAATGATAAGGCCCCCTTTCTTCTTCCCCCCCTTATCCCTCCCTACCCACCCATCCTCCCCAGTCCCTTTCCCTTTGGTAACTGTTAGTCCATTCTTGAGTTATGTGAGTCTGCTGCTGTTTTGTTCCTTCAGTTTTTCCTTTGTTCTTATACTCCACAGATGAGTGAAATCGTTTGGTACTCATCTTTCTCCACCTGGCTTATTTCATTGCGCATAATACCCTCTAGCTCCATCCATGTTGTTGCAAATGGTAGGATTTGTTTTCTTTTTTGGCTAAATAATATTCCATTGTGTATATGTACCACGTCTTCTTTATCCATTCATCTACTGATGGACATTTAGGTTGCTTCCATTTCTTGACTATTATAAATAGTGCTGCAATAAACATAGGGGTGCATCTGTTTTTTTCAAACTGGGCTGCTGCATTCTTAGGGTAAATTCCTAGGAGTGGAATTCCTGGGTCAAATGGCATTTCTATTTTGAGCTTTTGGAAGAACCTCCATACTGCTTTCCACAATGGTTGAACTAATTTACATTCCCAGCAGCAGTGTAGGAGGGTTCCCCTTTCTACACAATCTCGCCAACATTTGTTTTTGTTTGTCTTTTGGATGGTAGCCATCTTTACTGGTGTGAGGTGATATCTCATTGTGGTTTTAATTTGCATTTCTGTGATAACTAGCGATGTGGAGCATCTTTTCATGTGTTTGTTGGTCATTTGAATTTCCTCTTTGGAGAACTCTCTGTTCAGCTCCGCTGCCCATTTTTTAATTGGATTGTTCACTTTTTCTTTGTTGAGGTGCATGAGTTCTTTATATATTTTGGATGTCAACCCTTTATCACATCTGTCATTTATGAATATATTCTCCCATACTGTAGGGTGCCTTTTTGTTCCATTGATGGTGTCCTTTGCTGTATAGAAGCTTTTCAGCTTGATATAGTCCCACTTGTTCATTTTTGCTTTTGTTTCCCTTGCCCAGGGACATTTGTTCATGAAGAAGTTGCTCATGTTTATGTCCAAGAGATTTTTGCCTATGTTTTTTTCTAAGAGTTTATGGTTTCATGGCTTACATTCAGGTCTTTGATCCATTTCAAATTTACTTTTGTGTATGGGGTTGGACAATGATCCAGTTTCATTCTCTTACATATAGCTGTCCAGTTTTGCAAACACCAGCTGTTGAAGAGGCCGTCATTTCCCCATTGTATGTCCATGGCTCCTTTATCGTATGTTAATTGACCATATATGTTTGGGTTAATGTTTGGAGACTCTATTTTGTTCCACTGGTCTGTGGCTCTGTTCTTGTGCCAGTACCAAATTGTCTTGATTACTGTGGCTTTGTAGTAGAGCTTGAAGTTGAGGAGCGAAATCTCTCCCACTTTATTCTTTCTTCTCAGGATTGCTTTGGCTATTTGTGGTCTTTGGTGTTTCCATATGAGTTTTAGAACTATTTGTTCCAGTTCATTGAAGAATGCTGTTGGTAATTTGATAGGGATTGCATTAAATCTGTAGATTGCTTTGGGCAGGATGGAATTTTGACAATATTAATTCTTCCTACCCAAGAGCATGGGATGAATTTCCATTTGTTAGTGTCCTGTTTAATTTCTCTTAAGAATGTCTTGTAGTTTTTCAGGGTAAAGGTCTTTCACTTCCTTGGTTGGGTTTATTCCTAGGTATTTTATTCTTTTTGATGCAATTGGGAATGGAATTGTTTTCCTGGTTTCTCTTTCTATTAGTTCATTGTTAGTGCATAGGAAAGCCTCAGATTTCTGTGTATTGTTTTGTATCCTGCAACTTTGCTGTATTCCAATATCAGTTCTCGTAGTTTTGGAGTGGAGTCTTTATGGTTTTTTGTGTATAATATCATGTCATCTGCAAATAGTGACAGTTTGACTTTTTCTTTACCGATCTGGAATCCATGCATTTCTTTGTTTTGTCTAACTGCCGTGGCTAGGACCTCCAGTACTATGTTGAATAACAGTGGGGAGAGTGGGCATCCCTGTCTTGTTCCCGATCTTAAAGGAAATGCTTTGAGCTTCTCACTGTTCAGTATGATGTTGGCTGTGGGTTTATCATATACGGCCTTTATTATGTTGAGGTACTTGCCCTCTATACCTATTTTGCTGAGAGTTTTTATCATGAATGGATGTTGAATTTTGTCGAATGCTTTTTCAGCATCTATGGAGATGATCAAGTGATTTTTGTCCTTCTTTTTGGTTATGTGGTGGATGATGTTGATGGATTTTCGAATGTTGTACCATCCTTGCATCCCTGGGATGAATCCCATTTGGTCATGGTGTATGATCCTCTTGATGTATTTTTGAATTTTGTTTGCTAATATTTTGTTGAGTATTTTTGCATCTACGTTCATCAGGGATATTGGTCTGTAATTTTCTTTTTTGGTGGGGTCTTTGCCTGGTTTTGGTATTAGGGTGATGCTGGCTTCATAGAATGAGTCTGGAAGTATTCCCTCCTCTTCTATTTTTTGGAAAACTTTAAGGAGAATGGGTATTATGTCTTCTCTGTATGTCTGACAAAACTCTGTGGTAAATCCATCTGGCCCAGGGGTTTTGCTCTTGGGTAGTTTTTTGATTACTGATTCAATTTCTTTGCTGGTAATTGGTCTGATTAGATTTTCTATTTCTTCCATGGTCAGTCTTGAAAGGTTGTATTTTTTAGGAAGTTGTCCATTTCTTCTAGGTTTTCCAGCTTGTTAGCATATAGATTTTCATAGTATTCTCTAATAACTCTTTGTATTTCTGTACTGTCTGTTGTGATTTTTCCTTTCTCATTTCTGATTCTGTTGATGTGTGAAGATTCTCTTTTTCTTTTTATAAGTCTGATTAGGGGTTTATCTATTTTGTTTATTTTCTCAAACAACCAGCTCTTGGTTTCACTGATTTTTTTCAATTGTTTTATTCTTCTCAATTTTATTTATTTCTTCTCTGATCTTCATTATGTCCCTCCTTCTGCTGACTTTAGGCCTCATTTGTTCTTCTTTTTCCAATTTCAATAATTTTGACTTTAGACTATTCATTTGGGATTGTTCATCCTTCTTTAAATATGCCTGGATTGCTATATACTTTCCTCTTAAAACTGCTTTCGCTGCATCGTACAGAAGTTGGGGCTTTGTGTGGTTGTTGTCACTTGTTTCCATATATTGCTTGATCTCTATTTTGATTTGGTCATTGATCCATTGATTATTTAGGAGCATGTTGTTAAACCTCCATGTGTTTGTGAGCCTTTTTGCTTTCTTTGTACAATTTATTTCTAGTTTTATATCTTTGTGATCTGAAAAGTTGGTTGGTAGGATTTCAATCTTTTGGAATTTACTGAGGCTCTTTTTGTGGCCTGGTATGTGGTCTCTTCTGGAGAATGTTCCATGTGCCCTTGAGAAGAATGTGTATCCTGTTGCTTTTGGATGTAGAGTTCTATAGATGTCTATTAGGTCCATTTGTTCTAGTGTGTTGTTCAGTGCCTCTGTGTCCTTATTTTCTGTCTGGTGGATCGGTCCTTTGCAGTGAGTGGTGTGTTGAAGTCTCCTAAAACAAATGCTTTGCATTCTATTTCCTCCTTTAATTCTGTTAGTATTTGTTTCAAATATGTTGGTGCTCCTGTATTGGGTGCATATATATTTATAATGGTTATATCCTCTTGTTGGACTGACCCCTTTATCATTATATAATGTCCTTCTTTATTCTTATGACTTTCTTTGTTTTGAAGTCTATTTTGTCTGATACTAGTACTGCAACACCTGCTTTTTTCTCCCTGTTGTTTGTTTGAAATATCTTTTTCCATCCCTTCACTTTTAGTCTGTGCCTGTCTTTGGATTTGAGGTGAGTCTCTTGTAAGCAGCATATAGATGGTTCTTGCTTTTTTATCCATTCTATTACTTTGTGTCTTTTGATTGGTGCATTCAGTCCATTTACATTTAGGGTGATTATTGAAAGATATGTACCTATTGCCATTGCAGACTCTAGGTTCGTGGTTACCAAAGGTTCAAGATTAGCTTCTTTACTATCTTACTGTCTAACTTAACTCGCTTATTGAGCTATTATAAACACAGTTGGATGATTCTTTATTTCTCTCCCTTCTTATTCCTCCTCCTCCATTCTTTGTATGTTAGGTGTTTTTTTTTGTGTGTGTTCTTTTGTGTTTCCTTTGACTGCTTTTGTGGGTAGTTGATTTTATTCTTTTGCCTTTAGTTAGTATTTGATTGTTATGCTTTCTTTGCTGTGATTTAGTTTTCTCTGGTGACATCTATTTGGTCTTAGGAGTGTTCCTATCTAGAGCAGTCCCTCTAAAAGACCCTGTAGAGATGGTTTGTGTGAGGCAAAGTCCCTCAACTTTTGCTTGTCTGGGAATTGTTTAATCCCTCCTTTGTATATTTAAATGATAATCGTGCTGGATACAGTATCCTTGGTTCAACGCCCTTCTGTTTCATCTCATTAAATATATCATGCCATTCTCTTCTGGCCTGTAAGGTTTCTGTTGAGAAGTCTGATGATAGCCTGATGAGTTTTCCTTTGTAGGTGACCTTTTTTCTCTCTCTGGCTGCCTTTAATACTCTGTCCTTGTCTTTGATCTTTGCCATTTTAATTATTATGTGTCTTGGTGTTGTCTTCCTTCGGTCCCTCTTGTTGGGAGTTCTGTGTGCTTCTGTGGTCTGAGAGGCTATTTCCTTCCCCAGTTTGGGGAAGTTTTCAGCCATTATTTCTTCAAAGACACTTTCTATCCCTTTTTCTCTCTCTTCTTCTTCTGGTATCCCTATAATGCGGATATTGTTCCATTTTGATTGGTCACACAGTTCTCTTAATATTCTTTCATTCCTGGAGATCCTTTTATCTCTCTTTGCATCAGGTTCTCTGCATTCCTGTTCTCTGGTTTCTATTCCATCAATGGCCTCTTGCATCTCATCCATTCTCTTTTTAAGTCCTTACAGAGATTGCTTTATTTCTGTATTCTCCCTCCTTAGCTCTTGCATATTTCTCTGAAAGTCCATCAGCATGGTTATGACCTTTATTTTGAATTCTTTTTCAGGAAGATTGGTTAGGTCTATCTCCCCAGGTTCCCTCTCAGGGGAGGATGTCTGTGTGATTCTGGTCTGAATCAAATTCTTCTGCCTTTTCATGGTGATGGGCAGATGGCACGTGTGTCAGCTGGGAGAACAAAATCCCTTCCTGCTTACTCCTCACGTTCCTCTCCTGGGAGAATGGTGACACCTAGTGGCTTGTCTTGGGCAGTTGCGCACAGACGGGGTCTCTGATTCTTGCCCAGGCCAGTGTGGAGCTCCGCGCGGTTGCTGTGGGCATGGCCCCTTTCAGGCTGCTGCTCCTCTATGACGGGGTGCCAGAGGGTGACCGGGCAGGAGGCTGTTTATCGCTGTGAGGGACCTCCAAGCTATGCTGCCGACCAGGGAGTTAGGGCACCTGGAGTTCCCCGGGATTCCCAGCTGCTGGACTGAGTGTCCCAGGACACTTCCATCCAGCTGTGAGGCCCCTGTCCCTTTTAGGTTTTCAAAGAGCACTCTCTTTTTTTGTCCCGTGGGCGCTGGCTGCAGGGACCCACTCACAGGTTTTACTGTCCTGTTTCCCTAGTATCCAGCACCCCACACACGCACTGTGTGTCTGCGCTCTGGTGCAGATGGCTAGGGCTGACTATTTAGCAGTCCTGGGCTCCCTCTCCCTCCCCACTCCTACTCGTCTCCTCCCGCCTGGAGCTGGGGTGAGGGGCGCTCGGGTCCCTACAGGCTGCGGCTTGGATCTTACCCCCTTCGTGAGGTGCTGGGTTCTTGCAGGTGTGGATGTAGTCCGGCTGTTGTCCTGTGTCTTCTGGTCTCTCTTTTAGGGATAGATGTAATTGTTGTATTTTCAAAAATATATATGTTTTTGGGAGGTGATTTCCACTGTCCTACTCATGCCACCATCTTGGCTCCTCCCCTGTGTACTTTTAAACTGCAAGTCTCAGCAACACTCACCCAACTGGTGCCTATTCCAAGAAAAGCATGCTACCAGCTTTTAATGGCCTGTTGAGTCTGGACCAGGAAATTTCAAAAGCAACCAGGTACTCTGCCTGTGAGCAACAGCTTCTCAAAGGACCCCAAGCTAACACAATTTGGTTTTTTTTCCTTCTCTATATAAATATTCCATTTCTCCAAACTAAAAAAAAAGTTTAAATGGCAATTAAACTCATGGCAATCTGTACAGCAAATAAGAGCAAGAGGAAGACACATGATCAGGGGACATGTCTGTGGGTGTTGGGAGTGTGGTGGAAGTGCCCCAGAAGCCACTTCTGACCTCTCATTTCAGAATCTGGAAAATGTGGTAATCGTAAATGGTTTGTTTATATTAACTTTTTGAGAAGAGGTCTTTTGTTTTTCTATTTTTCAGAGTGTCCATGAGATGGAAAATATCAGTTCAGGTGAAATCATTTGCCGGAATCTATCTAATTGTCCATTTCCACATCCACTGTCTCAGTGGTCCTTGAACATCATTATTGTATTATTGACTCCATTTGACAGATGCAGAAACAAAGCCTTAGGGAGATTAAATAACCTGCCTATGGCCACTCGTCCCTGAGTGGTTCACCCAGATCAAGAACCAAAGTCTTTGACTTACAGTCCTGAGGGTCTTTGCTTGCTCCCTTCATGTGTCATGCAACACAGGTTTTGTTATGTTTATGTTTTAACACTAAATAAGGCCTTGGATCTAGAAGAACTTCCCAGGAGCCCTAGTCCCTCTCTGGACTTTACCTAGCACCTCGAGATAGCAGGGCCTCATCTCACTCTGGCTCTAGGTATATATACCAGCCATTGTCCAGACAACTAACAAGACCTCAACTAGACCAGGACAATGAAAACAACAGTGTCAGGAGGGAACAGAGGGCCCCCCTTTTTTATATTCATTCATTTCGTTGTTTCTTCATTTCTATTCATTCATTTACCCAAATACTTTTCAGTGAAGGAGTAAATCAAAAAGCAAACATTCATCACCTACCTCCAAGGAGTTTGCCATCTACCCAGGGAGTTTATGTATATTCTAAATTTATTAGCAGTACCTTGTACTTTTAGAATGCATAATATGGAATTTTATTAGACATAAGGATTATAATTTTTAAAAACACTTTTCTCTATGCTATTTATTGAATAATCTTGTGGTGCTATCTTAATTTTAAACTAAATTTGCCTCTACCCAAAGTCATTCATTTTCATTAATATATGGTGTTCTATTGTATATAAACATACCTCAGTTTCTGTATCTAGTCTTTTCAGGATGAATGTCTGGGTTGTCTCCAGTTTGAGGCTGTTGGGATATAATCCCATCCCCCTCCCTCTGCTTTGATGTTAGGGTGTGCTCTCTCATGGCTCCCTCCTGTCTGAGTAGGGTTTTTTCTTTTTTTTAACAATTCTTACGTTTATTGGTAAAATGATGTTTTTTATACAATATTGAGTTAACTATATTACAATTAACTTCACCTGCTTTTCTTTTTCTTTTTTTTGAGAAGGCATCTCTCATATTTATTGATCAAATGGTTGTTAACAACAATAAAATTCTGTATAGGGGAGTCAATGCTCAATGCACAATCATTAATCCACCCCAAGTCTAATTCTCGTCAGTCTCCAATCTTCTGAAGCATAATGAACAAGTTCTTACATGGTGAACAAATTCTTACATAGTGAATAAGTTCTTACATGGTGAACAGTACAAGGGCAGTCATCACAGAAACTTTCGGTTTTGATCACGCATTATGAACTGTAAACAATCAGGTCAAATATGAATATTCGTTTTATTTTTATACATGATTTATATGTGGATCCCACATTTCTCCCTTTATTATGATTATTATTATTTTTTTAAATAAAATGCCTAAGTGGTAGGTAGATGCAAGATAAAGGCAGAAAACATAGTTTAGTGTTGTAAGAGAGCAAATGTAGATGATCAGGTGTGTGCCTATAGACTAAGTATTAATCCAGGCTAGACAAGGGCAATAAAACATCCACAGATGCAGAAGATTTCTCTCAAAACGGGGGTGGTGGGGTTCTAAGCCGCACCTCTGTTGATCCCCAATTTCTCACCTGATGGCCCCCCTGCGACTGTGCCTGTCTTAGGTTGTTCCTCCCTTGAGGAATCTTACCTGTCTCTGGCTAACCAGTCATCTTCCGGGGCCATACAGGGAAATGTAAAGTTGGTAAGTGAGAGAGAAGCCATATTGTTTGAAAAGGTTAGCTTTTTACTTCTTTGCAGATTTATGCCCTGTGGCTTCTATGCCCAGCATTTGTCTTGAGGTATCTTTACCACTTGGAGGAATTATGGTACTCGGTAAATTCGATATGAGGCACGAATTCTATTTAAGGGTTGTAATTAGGAAGGAAGAAGAAAAGCTATAGAGGTAGCATATGGAAGAAAACATGGGAGGATTGATTATTTCTTTGACATATCTTCTTGTAGAGTACCTTAAGCATGTATAGGTTTTAAACTACTAATTAAATTGTGCACACACATTAACATAATAGGAATACAGTTACATAACCAAAGCAGATCTATAATTACCAGCCATCTCCAGTGAAACCAAGAAAACCAGTTAGGCATCCTAGGCATTTGTGAAAATTTATCTGAGTAGGGTTTTTACACATTATTTTTGCCTGTTAATAATGTCATCTCCTTAGAAACAAAACCTTCTGAGTGGTCTGGGTCCCCAGCCCAGACTCCCTCACCCACTGCTGCCCACCAACACTGGCCACACTGGAAAGAAACTTGTCACCAGTGAAAGACTGTGACCACAGGGAACCTGTGGCGAGGGAGTGTGAAGAAGAGCAAACCCGTCTGAGCTGCTTTTCATGAGGAGCTAGAAGACTTCTGGCAGTTGTCAGGGAAATGCCTGCCATAAACCTCTCCTAGCTGCTCTGAAGACAGGCTCCAGATTTCCCAGTTGCGTTAACCCTTAGCCTCAGTCCCCAACACTGCCCAATAGGCTTTTTATGTCAACACCTGTGCATCCTCAGAGACCATGCCTCAATGTCTCAGCCTACTTTGTCACCAAACCCAATTTGCTTCACCAAAGAGCTCTCCTCTGGATCATCTGGAATGAGAGGGTCTCTAGAAAATTCATCTGGGTGCCAGTTTGCCCTTGGAGAAAACTACATAGATTTGATAATTGGGAAACTGCATGGGACTAATAATCAGAAAACAGTTTGAAAGTGATGGTTTAAGTTTGCGCTAACAAATATAATATTCAGGCAAAATGCATATAATTGATTACAAAAGAACATTTCTTTGATCTTTGATCGATTGCTGTTCAGAATGCAGACCCGCAGAACATTTAAAGGCTAAAATTGTTTGAATTGATTGTTACAGAGTGCATTTTTAAAGTAGTTTGCCAACCAATATATATTGATTAGGGAGTATCATACAATTTAAAACAAAATTCCCTATTGGTACCAGGGCGCTGGCTCAAGTTGATATCTAATATCGCAGTTCATATAATCAGCTATTTATTTATCATACTAGAAAAGTATTGTTGGGTTTCCAATCTGGATCTTGTTAAGGAGACAACGTGCCCAAAAAGGAATACTTGTGCTAAGCACACATCACCAAATCCAGACTTAATACCTACGGAATTGCAGTTTCAGCCCCTCCCAGGAACGTCATCTTAACCAATCAGTCTGGAAGGTCCTGGTCAGTGCTAGTGAGGTGACCCATCTGAGAGACCCCTGCCATTCCCTAGAGGAAGGTGAACTTGCCTCAAACTACCCCGTCTTTGCCTGTAACTTACGGGCCCCATCCCTCTGCCTATAAAAGTCTTCCATTTGGTACAGCTCCTCAGAGCTCCTTTTTCTCTGCTGGAAGGGATGCTGACTGATTCATGAATCATTAAATAAAGCCAATAAACTATATTTTCTCCATTAAATTTTGTGTTTTTAACAATCCCCAAATTTTTTCATCATGAGATGAATCACTAGGTATGAATAACTAATATTTATTGACCACCTTAAAGCAGTATTTTGTAGACGTAAATTAGAGATCGCTAAATGATTATCCACTATATATTTTACAGGAAGTGTTCCTTTGTTATGGAAATTTCATCAGTATAAAAATTACTGTTATTCAAAGTGAGAGTGTGTAACATGCATACCACTTTTATTTTTAAATAATATTAGACTTACCAAGAAGTTGCAAATACAGTATAAAAACTTTCTGTATACACCTCACCCATCTTTGCCTAATGTTAAATCTTACAGAACCATCATACCATAATCAAAAACAGGCAACTAGCAGTGATACAATAACATTAACTAATCTTAAGACCTTATTCTAATATTACCAACTGTCCCACTAATGCAATTTTCTGTTCTAGAAAAAAAATCCACCCCAGGGTCCATGTTGCATTTAGTGATCATGCCTCTCAGTATCTTCTAGTCTGGGACAGTTTTATTTTGTTGGGGTTTTTTTCATGACTTGACAGTTTTGAAGAGTACTGGCCAGTCATTTTAAGGGATGTCCTACAATTTGGGGTTGTGGTGTAATACAAAAAAATTGGTTGGTCTTTGTCCCCAGTTCCTGCTACTGAGTTCATAAAACCCTTGGGAATTCTTGAGGGCAAGACACGTCTTTGTCATGCTAATGATGTCACCTCTGACTCTAGCTAGCTTTAGGATGGGGGCTGGTAGTCAAAACTGCCAACCATGTGTTTAGAGGTTTAGAATTTTTAGCCTCTGTAGAGGGAAGAGGGGCTGGAGATTGAGTTCAATCACCAATGGCCAATAATTTAATCAATAATGAAGCCTTGATAAAAACTCTTAAACAAGGTTCTTGGAGCTTCTGGGCTGGAGAACATTAATGAGTTGGGATGGTGGCACACATGGAGAGGGTATGGAAGCTGTGTACATCTCCCTCAACCCTCTCTATACTTGCCCTATGTATCTCTTATATTTGGCTGTCCTGAGCTGTATCCTTTACAACAAAATGTAATCGTAAGTATAGTACTTTCCTGAGTCATGTGAGCTGTTCTAGAGAATTATCAAACATGAGGCAGGGGTGGTTGTGAGAACCCCCAAATTTGTGGTTAGCTGGGCAGATGTAAGGTGCCTTGGGAACACTCAAGAACTGCAGCTGGTGTCTGGAGTGGGAGCAGTCTTGTAGGACAGAGCTCCTTAACCTACAGGGTCTGTGTAACGCCATGTAGAGAATTGAATTTAATTGTAGAACCCTCCAGTTGGTATCACAAAATTGGTCTTAGAAAGTGGCATGCATGGTTATTTGATATATCCTCATGATAAATTCAGGCTGTGATTTTGGGTAAGAATACCACAAAAATGGTGTTGAGTCCTTCTCAGTGCATCATGTCTGGAGGCACATCATGTTGAACTGTCTCCTGACTGGAATGTTGATTTTGATCACTTGGTTAAGGTGATATCTGCAAAGTTTCTACACTGTAAAATTACATTTTTCCCTGTTAAAAAACAAAATTCACTCTAGTAAATCTGAAGATCTAATTGGCTCAGTTCATGCAATGGGCAGCATCCACTCTTGCAAGTAGAGAGATGCTCTGAGGAGGTGTACACAATGGAAGGTTTTTATAGACAGAAGGGTGAGGAAAAGTTCTTAGTGAAAGAAAAGAAGGGTTTGTTTCAGGAAAGGTCACTTCACTTAGGGGGAAGAACAGCAGGTCTTATCATGCAAATTACCCCATCTCTTTTTAGAGAAGATGGTAAGGGTTCATGTGACAGATTATCTTATCAATGATGCTGACTAAAAAATTCCTGGCTGACTACATTTCTGGGGGAGGCTGAAATTGTAATTAGGTTTAAGTATTAGGCCCTGGCTTGGTGACTAGGCCTAACAGAAGTGACCCCTTGTTGGGCCTGTGTCTTTCTTTTTAACACCCCAAGCCAGTTACTTTTAAATATAGATAAAATATTAAGCTATTCATAACTTCTTCTCTGATGTCAAAAAAAATTTTTACTTAATTACCAGTGTAAGAAAATAGAAACCCTTTAGAGAAAAATGGAAGAAATTTATTTGTATAATTGAACAAATTTTTGGAGAAAATAGGTGAAAACGCAGGAGGTAAAAGACCTCAGTGTTACTAGTTTCAGCAGAATATAGCACTGAAATGTCACTGATGAGATATGAATTTACCTTCTATCTCCATGTCAATCACAGTTGATGAGTTTCCATTTATGCTGGAAGAGAAAAAACTCCAAAGGGTCCATTAAACCCAAAGTACTTTCTATGAACACAAGTACACATCAATATAACTTGAATATTCAAAGGAAACACTGGGTGATAATTACCCACCTCAAATTAGAAGTTTTAGGGAACATTACATACAAATTCATCCAAATGATGAAAAATATTACTGGAACTTTTTACTTTGAAGGAATTTGTACCTTATCTCTCTGTCAAAGCATTTGGGAATGGAAAAAAATTGACTATAGAGATTGACAATACAAAGATTGGCAGCATTTATCATATGCTCTTAGTAAACATGAAAAGAGTGAAATGCATGTCAAAAACATTATTTGGCATTTAAAATTATTCAGCACATACAATTATATTATTAAAATATAATTGTTAATGCAGAACAGAAACCATGTAAAAAGATGATAAAATATCGTGTATAATTTTAAAACACCATATAGATTCATTTTTGACATGATGGTGCTAGCATTCAGATAATCCAAGAAGTGTATGATCATAATAATGGAAATTTTCTTCATCTGACAGAAACCACAACAAGTGATAACATAAAATATAGAATATTTTCTTAGAATATAAACATCAATGGCAATTATGTTATTTGAATAAATTAAGAAGTGCTAAATATTACTCATCCATTTTAGGTACAACTTCTGAAACAAGCTATATAGAACAGTTTATCATTATTACCAGATTTTTGGATTTCAAAAAGGCAATGTATCTGTAGGTAAACATTTTGTGGCAGTTTGTTCAGTAAAGGACATGACTAGAAAATACTATATGTATTTAAAATAATGTTGACTGCTGACTGCCCCATAGAAACTACCAGAATAACCTGTTGGTCAAGAAGGTCAAGTGTAGTAGGCTTATAGCAGCAAGGAGGGTAACAGAGTCTCAGTATCTCAGCAGGGAAAGCCTTGGGGTCTGGGCTCAGGTTGTTTAAGGCAAATCCTTTCAAGGCAGGGAACTGGTGGGGATTGGGCAAAGTTTGTGACATAATAGTTTAGGACTGGGGGACACAGCAGGTCTTGAAATGAGTCCAGATAAACAAACTCTTGTCCTTATTAGCAAGCTGTTTGTCCAGGTGAACACACACGTTTTCTTGATAAGACTCACTGTTTGCCACAGTGAGGCAACTGCTTGCCTTGATAAATTGGTTTGCAGGAACTTCCCAAAGCAAATAATGAAATTAGTTATTTACTGGTTTGCAATCTTATCTTCCTAAGCTACAATTTCTTGTGGAAAACAGTTAAGCTATGTTGACACATATCAATTATCAGTAGAATGCCTACAAAGACTGAATTTAGACAAAATAATTCAAATGACTAGGGATATGACAATGTCACAAATACACATGGCAAACGTAAGAGATCACAGCAGCAAGCCCCTGAAAAAACTGTAAAAGTCTGTATTCCTTGTTTCATTTCAACATATTAGGAAGACATGCAACATCTTTCTTGACATCAATGTTGGAGTTTATTGAAAACAATTTTAGGAAAAAAAAAAAAACTATGAGGAAGTCAAGTTGAAGCTATCATGACACCAGAAACTCATATGAAGGAAGAATGCAGTACTCTATTAGAAATTATTATGACGTTGATTGTTAAATTTTTCTGTAATACGTTAAAGCTATAGTTTTGAAAATAATCATTTTTGCATTTATTTGCTCAGTACTAATTTGGCAAAATAGTGTTGGAAAAACTGATGTTAAATGCAAAAGGATACAGGAACGAAAATTCAATGTACACAATGCACTTACAAGTATCACAGAAATTAATGCATTTTTTAAAGACAAAGCAATAATGTTTATGAAAAACATATTGACACTAAACACATTGTAGAACCTCTTGCCAGTTGACAGCTCTCCCAGTATGGACAGTGCAAAAAAGGAATAAGAAGTTTCAATTCAATTGAAAAATCCCATCTCTGACCCAAAACTAAATTTCAAATTCAATTTTCTTTTTCCTACGCTAGATACAATATCATCTTCAAAGGAAAAAATTTAAATACTGAAAGAATATAACAGCCTTTCAGGGCTTTAGGCTGCAAATGTAATTTAAAGAATTCCAGTGAACCTGAGCTACTGTAACTACGTGAACAGTAAGAGTGGAAATGGCCTGGTGAACAAAGTGGGAAAATGATACGGATGGGGATTCCACGTATAAGGAGCTAAAGTCCTGACTTGATTTATAAAATCTATACTCCAGTTGAAGTATTGCAATATATTTACAACAATATTTACAGGACACGTTTCCAATAACTTTTTGTAGTTCTCAGGATAAATTCAACCTTGCAGTAGCAATTGCCAATGAAGAATTTTATAGCTTTACGAAAATAAAATTTATTAGAAATACACAATATCACAAGAAAAACTGCATTTCTTTAGAAAATAGGTACTGAAACAAGTAGGCATGGAAAATGTCATAAAGAATTTTCTCTCTATGCAAGGAAAATGTGTAACTATTTTATGACAAATTATTATATCCTACTGATTCTTTAGTATTCTAGTGTGTTATTATTCTGATTAAAAATTTGTACTTCCTTTATTATGTGTTCAATAATTTAATTTGTAGAATTTATATAGAATGACCTCAGGCCTGCTGTAATTTTTATTATGAAGAAATAAATAATATACTATCTTCTAAAAATTGTACTCGAATAAAAGAAAACTAATTGTATTCAAGATAGGGACACTTTTTTTCTTATTCATAGAAAGACTGAATATGGCTGCCAACGTACAGGCTCAAAATGACATGATTCTTATACAAATAGTGAGCACATATATCAACAGTTTTTAAAACCTATCAATAAGGGAACCAGCAGGACAATAAAACCAGTTCAAAGAATTTATGAACGGAATTTTTACAATAAATAGGGACAAATGTCATGCTGAAATAAAATTGGTAAGTTAGGTAAATGTATATAGTGGTTAAAACTCTACAGAGTAATAAAACCATAACCTTCAGGTTTACCTTTCCTAGCAGCTTTCAGAAATATAAAACCTCTGGGTTTTAATTAATGAAAATGAAAAAGCTTGAAGTTCATAGATCCTTGGGTGGGCTTGTTAGAAAATATTTCCAAGTTTGGGATAATTTTTCTCAACATGGGCTAGGGGCAACCCTGTACACTCCCATCAAAGCAGGATTAAGCACTTGGTTGTATCAAAAATAAAACACAACAGATTCAAACCTACCAATCACAGAGGAGTAAAGAGACTTTACTAAAGATTTTGCAGTGAGAAGGGAGAGAGGGTTATGCTGCATGTCCCACAGGCCAGGCTTTCCTTGCCACAGTCCTCCCCATTGGCCCTCCCTTTGTTATTTCCCTATCTCTTCTTTGTCTAGTGCAAAGAAATACAGCCTTCAGTGATGTTGCAGCCTTACATCCAACAGCCTCTAAGAAAAAAAAAAAGGATATTTCAAACTGATGGGGTTCTAGACACACTACCCCAAAAAATGGTACCTTAACGTATTGAATATCTTAAACTGAAGGAGTCTGAGAAATCAAACGGCAGAAGCAGGAAGGTCACTCTGACCTTCTCCCCTCCCCCTTCTTCCCTGAAATAGGTCATAATCAGCTACATGAAAGGTTCCCTCCCTGTACCAGGAGGGAGGAAGACATGCTTATCACCAGACCTAGTGAATTTGGGACTGAGAAGTCTGTATAAAAAAACCTTGTTAAACTAACCCTTATCTTCCTAGTTACCTCTTCACCGTTGACTACCCCTAGCCCAACCTTTCTGTCTTGTCAGTTCTTCACAGATTTATTGTTTCTTTGTCTAAAAGGTATAGAAGCTTCCTACTCTGCTACCTCTTTGTGTCTGCATTCTTTTGTGAAGGCTCCCATGTATATGCAGAAATTCAATAAAATGTCTATACATTTCTCCTGTTAATCTGTCTTATGTCATTTTAATTTTCAAAGCCAGCCAGAAACCCTAAGGAGGTTGAAGGTAACTTTTTCTTCCCCTTCAATACATTGAGAACCAAAATGAATAATGACTTTCAAAATACCTTTTTCTTTTTTACAAAACTAATCAGCCTTGTCTAAAAAAAAATCAAAGGTAAACTGGCTGGTTTGTTTTCAGTCATTATTTCCTGAACACTGGCTCTGTGTTCCAATTTTTCATATTTGTTATCTCATTCAATCCCTACCATAAGGTAGATCGATAGCACTATCACCATCTTGCAAATTAACTGAGCCCCCAAGAGGCTGACATGTTGTAGGTAATAATAAATAACAAGGCTCAGGTTGAGTCCCAGGTCTTCAAACTCCAAGTCCAGAGCTGACTCCTTATTGCTCAGCTCAGAAGTTACAGCCCTTTTGTTCTGCTCATGTGAATCCATGAATTTATGCTCAGTCTAAGGTGCTGCTATGAATCTATTAACTATTTCTTCTACCCCAGCATTTCTAGACCCCAGCACTTTGCAGACATTTTTCTTTCCCGCACGAGGCTGTCCTGTACATTGTGATGTTTAGTGGCATCTTTGGCTTCCACCCACTGGATGCCCATCCCACTCCCTCTCAGTCTTCCTAACCCCCAGACATAACAAAATCAGGTCCACTTGAGAACCACTATGTCACTCTGTGCTGCATTTGCATAGAGTTGCATCCCCTTGTCTTCTCTCAGTCTGTGAGAAAACGTGAAATCTCAGACCCGGTGTGCCCACGTCGAAAACCTCCCTGCCTGTGTGTCAGGGCCCAGGGCTTGCCATTGAGGTCCTGGGGCGAGGCGAGGAGCAAAGAAGGAGGCAGGAGTCGTCATGGAGGGCGCTTAAAAGAAGCCACTTCATTCTGCATAAAGCAGTACGTTGTATACAGCTCTAGTGCTGATTCTTGGTTACGTTAAGTATTGAAGATGTGCATGCCAGGTATCCAACCTTCAAGGCCCTTATCTAGCTCCTTATTCATGGGTACAACACGCTGTGTTTTCAAGGTTTCATGCACAAGGCCAGACACATCCAGTGTGAAGCAGCAGAAGCTGTCCTTATGGAATACTTAGGGAAAGTGGGGGTGGGGGCTGCCCTACACTGCACTCGCTCTCTGGGGCCCCCTGGACGTCCTGTAGGGCCCTCCCCCACAGTAACTGACATCCTCATTGTGAACTTTTATCTGTTCTTGAAGGGCGTCCAAAACCTACTTACATCAGCTTGATTCTGCGTGCTAGCTCATCCAATCTACTTGATGGAGTGGCTCTTCAAGACCAGGGGTGAAAATCAAAGTGGCTGCCCAAGAGTGATTTACTGGAGGCCTCTGAAAATGTCTCTCGCAATTGGATTAACTATTTTGATTAATTTGACCCATCAGTTGGGTAGGGAGGGAATAGACATTTATTTATTGACTTAATTTTTTCAATTTAGTAATTTATTTATATTCTCTCATTTATTTATTTAACTGATACTGGGACAGAGAGGCCTTGGTTTTTGACTAAATTGCACTGTTCACGTGATCCGATGACTTGCGCATTTAGACTCCAGCCGAATGCAGCATCCATCACAGTGCAGATTATTTCACATCCTTTATTTCCCCTGAGAATGTAGCTCAGCTAATAAACAATCACAATTTTCAGAGGCTGTTTCTTACCATTCTTTTTCTTTTTGTTACAGGGAGAATAAGGTAAATTTTCTTCCTTAAAGTTCAAAAAACATTTTTGAAAATAAATGTTCGAGGAGTGCTCGTGCTTGTATGCTGATGCTTTTCAGGAAAATGGTGTCATTCACTAGTGTGTACAGAGAACTCTGTACAATAAATGTGTGTCATTGTATGTCCATGGTGGATTTCCTGCGTGATGGAGGGAAGAATAAGAGGAGACAGACCAGAGGGTTCACGTCACACTAGATTTCTTAGGAAGCTCGTAAAAAAGATTTACTGTATTTTGATTAATCCATCCTTCATCCACCTTGAGTGTCTCCATGGCAACCAGATATTTGTTTCCCAAAGATGGGCTTTCAGACTGTGGAAGCTTCATTCAGCTCCATACAAAAACCCTTGTATTCGTGAGAACCACATCTTTGAAATTCAGCATGCATAGACAACCACTCCCAAAGCCTTGTCTGTGTTACTGGGCTCAATGCTGGTATCATTTTATCAACGACAAGACCTGATCAATTTTCTAAAGCATTTTCTCAGAGCCAACAGAGACATCTGTTTTATCTCTATTCCTCAAAAACATCAAGTGCTTTCAGCTTAACATAAAGGAGGCTAGCTAAGTAGGCACTAATAAGGTTTTTTTTTCTATTTTAAAGATGCATGTTGGTTAGAGTGTTTCAGGGCATCCACCAATTGGACAGTCCTTGGAGTGAAAATCATCATTCATCAAAAATTAAAGATCTCTTTCTCAAAACACAGTTGTAGAGCTGGATCTAATTCAAGGTGTACTCATATGCAAAGAACATACATTTTATAAATGAGGTTGTGTGATTTGTCGGGTCTCCTGCTGGTCAGAAAACCGAGTGACGAGGAGGACGCGGAGATCCCAGCTCCCAGCACACGTCTCCACCTACCCCAAGGGAGGGCTGCCTTCCTTTCCCACAGGGGATCCTGAACAGTGCCTGGGTCATGTGCTGTGTGTGAGCCTTCCACTCCATGGGAGCCGAAACCCCACCTGTCCTGTCCCCATCCTAACTCCCTAGTTTCAACATGGAAAGATAGCCTGGATGGATGGGCGGGTAGGCAGATAGGTGGATGAAAACTCTATATTAAAACTCTGGGAAATACATACCTTTTTAAAAATGATATACCCCCAGGTGTTAGCTGAGGAACATTTTGCTTTATATATTTTGTATTCTTTTCTTTTTCATGACTACAAATTACTTTTTAATCAATAAAAACAATAAAAACATTTCTATTTTGCAAAAAAAATATTTACTGTTCTTCAAAGTTCAACATATGCACCAAAATAAGTCTATTTCTGATGCGAAAAAACAAAAACAAAAGATGACCATTTATGCAGTTGGGGGACAGTCAGTAGGATCTGCACAATTTCTTTCATTATTATTATTTTTTTTAAAACACTATGGGGTTTGTAACATCTTTATTAATGATTAAGATAATAAAATCTGGTTCCTTTGCCCATATTATTGGACTAATAATTTCAACTTTTTCTTTTTTTTTTTGCCTACAAGTAATATTGAATTAGTCTGGTGCACAGTTTAAGAATCATAACTTGAATTATTGGAATTCATTCGGAAAACCCAGACTCACTTAAAACTGCTGCTGTCTGCAGTGTACTAAATGTGATCGATGGCCTTCTGCAGCAATGCAGTTTAGGGGCTCCTCCATTGTTGAGGGAGGCCTCTTTGTGTGCATGTGCATATTTCTTGAACATTCTGCAAGTGTTTCCAACAGGAGCTACTTTTAAACCTCCTGCTTACAGAGTTTTAAGAATAGCCTGTTATTTTTCCTATCACCATGAATCAATTTAGATTGCCTGTAAGAAAAAGAATTTCATGGAAGACTGATGACTTGGAAAAGAGTGAAAATACACACGCGCAGAGCCCTTATCAGTTCTGTGTCACCCGGTTCTTTGTCATTTTGAGCTAAAAGGAAAACCTGATTTCTACTCGTAACTAGAACTTTCACATGATCATCAAATTAGGCAAATTAACACCAAAAGACTTGTTAGTCTCGATTGCTGTTTTTTAAGGAATAAATATTTAAATAAACTTCTAAGCAAAGTAAAGCAGATTTTAGTTAACACCCCTACTCCCAACGTCTCTTCAGTATTTCTGATCCTCTCTTGGTGCTCTTCTTCCTCCCATTGTACTTAATGTTTCAATTAATAATTTTAGGATTTAAGTTCTTCACATACCTCTTGCAATTTGCTGGCAGCCTGCCTGTGTATAGGTATAAAGCAGAAGAACTTACGTACCCTATGCTACCTTGTGAGATATTTAACTTCATAAATCAAATCACTTCTCCTGTTTAGCAAATTTATAAATACATAAAAATATTTGCAAAGAAAAACTCAACTGCACAGGAGTCTTATCAGGCTTTTATCTTATGTAAAACTGCAAAACCTTAAATCATGGGCTTTTCAGTTTGGAAGAAATCTGAGACTATGTCATATACCAGGAAACTAAAGTAGGTTGAGACCATGTGGGCTACCCAATATTGCAGAGCAAGTTAATAACAGATCCAGACGTCCCTGAAATCTTCCCATCTGCTTTACTACAGGGGGAGGGGAAAAGAAAGGAATGCACATGACCTTTCTCATTTAACAGTAATCTTGTGAGGTGCATATTATTCTCCTGATTGAAGAAAAAAAGAAACTGAGACTCAGAGAAGTTTTATAATTTGTCCAAGGTCACACAGCTACTAAGGGAAGTGGAATTTGAATCACAAATTGTAACCTGAATGGATTCTAGGAGCAACCTCATCCTTACCTACATCCAAGTTCAGGCTATTAATGAAAAACATTGATGTAAAGAGACCGTTTTAAACCACCAAAGATTACAGAGGATCCACTGAGGAAAATTCACATCACATGTCAAATTAGACAAAAACATAATAAAGTTCTTCTTTAGATATTTCTGTTATTTCCCCCAAAAGTTTCTGACCTCTGGGGTGACCTTTGGAGACACCTGACTTCTCTTCTATGATGTTACAGGGGAAGGAATTATAATTGATTAATCAATATAAAAGGCAAGGTTTATTGCGAAAAGATTGCCTAACACCAAGGCTGCATATATAGAAATGCTGCAAAATTTTAATTTAAAAAAGAATGGGGAGGTAGGAAAAACATGGCCAAGGGAAAAACAAAACCCAAGATGCCAAACAAGGGAACTTGAAGTCTAAGCAGCATGAGGAGGCTGAAGCCCAAATGGCTTAGATTTCTGGGAGCTGGATGGAATCTTACACAGTGGGGCCAGACTCAGTCAGGAGACAGCATGGCGCATGCCCTGTGCACAAAGAGCTGGACCCAGGCGGCATGCCTAAAGCTAGGAGGAATGGAGGGCTGCTCCAACTCTGAAATGAAGATTTAGAAAGCATCACACAGTGAAGTTGACAGAATGTAAAGTAGAATATCTTTGTACGTGAGGTGGGGAATGATTTCATAAACACAATTCAAAAGTACAAGCCATATGCAAACTATTTATGAACACAGTTATATCAAGATCAAGGATTTCTGTTCAATAAAGGACACAAGGGGGGAATCAATAGACAGAGGAGAATATGTGAATATATTTATGATGTCTTTGGGACAAAGGGTTAGCAGTAAGTCTGCAGTCTCTCCTCTGCTCTTATTGGGGGAAAAGAGAGTGGAGGCAGAAATAAGGCAGATGACTAGGCCTAATCTCCACGGGAAAATGCTAACAAACACCTTCTAGCAGAAAAGCTAAGGGTATTTGCTAGCAGGGGAGTCCTTATCTTCAGAATGCTTTTAACAGGATGAATCTGGTTGGTTAGGATTGCTTATAGTAAACAAACCAGGAATCTGTGGATTTAGGCATGGCTCAAGGGAAAATGTCACCTAATGGATACAACTATCTGAGTACAAATTGGAGGTGGTTAATGACCTAGATGGCAAAAATATTGATTTATCCCACTTCTAATGAACTTAATGATCACATGGTTAACACAGTGTCTGTCAACTTTCTCCACTGTAAGTTACCATTTATCCCTTTGCAATTAATAAGTATTTTACAAAGAGATACTGTAAGACTGGAAATATCCAATTCATCATCAAACTTTCACCCCTACATTTTAAACTCCCTTGATGATCCTTCTCTACAAATAATTACTCTGTGGTGGTTGCCAAATGGCAATTTTCTAATTGTTTTAGTTTCATTCTACATGAATTAGTTTGCATTCTAATGTGAAGAAGACCTTTCCTTTCTCCCCCATTTATCTTATTATTTTCTTCATCAGGGACTCAGATTCTTACTTTATTCCTTGGGTGATAATCTATTATTATTTTCCTATGTATCTTACCCCAGATTTGCCCAATGAGTGCCCTTTTTTGTTTGTTTGTTTGTTTTTACAGTAGATATTTCTAAAATGAAATTACTTAGGAGTTGAAAATAAAGAGAAAAGTAATGATTTTCCTAGCAATGTATTTTCAAAATGTGTAAAGAAAACCTAATAGAGTAACTAGGAAAACACGAATAATCCCAAGCTTTGGGGAGTTTTTCTAAAACCTCTTTATGAATCTGGGAGATGAAGCAGACCAGGCAGACCATTACCAAGCATATGGATAAGATGAATAATATCGCTAAGAAGATTGGTCTAATACATATTGTTAGGGTCCAGGCTTCCGAGGCTTCCCCAGAGAACAAACTACACAGGCATAGAGATGTAAATTCAAGCAAAGTCTTTATTCAGCCAACTAGTTGGGGTCCAAGTCAGCCCGACGCAGCGGGTCTCAACAAGGACCCCGAGCACTCAGAGCCAAGGGTTTATATAGCAATTTCAAAGCACTTAACTCATAGCAATTTTCTATAACTATACGTTATTCTTGCAAGACATATATCCTGGGGTTAAGCAAGGGCAGGGTAAGACTACTCCTCAATGGTTAGGGAGGTTCTGCACAATAAGCTTGGTATGTAAGATTTACTGACCAAGGTTAGCTGACCAAGGGTCACAGCTGCCCACCACCCGGTGCTCATGATTAACTTGTTTTTCAAGGCCTTACCCAGGCCTAGGGTTTGTTTTTTTTGTTTTTTTTTTTCCTCTGAGTCACACTCTCAGAAAATGGTTTCTAGGTTTCTAAGATGGCTATGCTTATGCTAATTTACTAATCTTACTAATGCTTAGATTCTACATTTCCCCACTTTCCTTTGACCATTCCAATCATGGAATGTTTGTTTCTTCCTGCTGTGTGAGTGAATGATACTGCGTCTCAGCACTAGCACCTGAACAGCACTCACTCTTTCCCTAACAAAGGCTATTAGCCGGTTTAAGATACAGGGACCTAAAGTGAGAAGCAGTATAAAAATAAGCAAGGGCTCTGCCAGGGTGGATATCAGGGTTGTAAACCATGGGGATTTAGTAAACTAGGATTCAAATAGCCCTTGGCAGGCCTCTCGCTCTCTCTTCCTTTGATCTGGTCTCTCTCTAAGTTTAGACATTGAATCTCTTACTATTCCGGAATGGTCTGCTGTTAAGGTTTAGCTAAGTTTTATTAGTTCTTTTTCCTGACTCTTAATGCTCTCTGCACTCCTTTACAATATAGAATACTGTACCCAACAATTACAAAATATCCATTCTATTTGAGGAACCATGAGACACTTTTTAAAACTTCTTACTTAGAAATAATTTTAAATACACAGAAAGTTAAGTATGGAAAAAAAGAAATAGAACAAAGAACACCGATAACCTTTACTCTGCTTCACCTATTGCTAACATTTTACCCCATTTGTTTTATAATTTTCTGTGTATCTAAGTTTCTTTCTGAATCATTTGAGTGCAAATTACACATATTATGATTGTTTATGCTTAAATATTTCAGTGTGTTATTTTCCGAAAATAAGAATATTCTCTTATAAAACCATCTTATTGTCAACTTTATAAATTCATATTGATACTTTAATCTAATCTGTTTATATTCCAACATTTTCAGTTGATCTAATAATATTTTTTGTAGCACTTTTTTCTCCCCTCCAGCACAGTATCCAATCTAGAGTTATATATAAGCTGCCTGTAGACAAAAACACATAAAACAAGATTATGTATTGACCATTGACTAATATATGTCCAGAGTCTTACAGTAACCTAACTGGGTATTTTCTTTAGGAACAATGACCCACTATTTGCTGATTTTCATGTTTGCAACAACTTTATAGACCATAACTACCATGAATAATGAGAATTGACTGTGTATAGTATAAATATGTATGTGGTATATAGTATAAATATGTGGTGTGTATGTACAGTACACCACAATCAGGTAAAGTTTCTCACATCAATACAAGGTTGGCCAACATAAAGCTGTCAATATAATTTACCATGTTAGTTTTAAAAAAGAGAAAGTCAATATAGTCTTTTCAATAGATTGAGATGAAAGCACTTAGAAAAATTCAATATTCATTTATGATAAAAGCTTTCCGCAAAGCCAGAATAGAAGCCAACATCTTAAAACTTATCAATGGTTTAGTAAATTCATATGAGAGAATAAGAGTCTAAAATAATACTAAAAAGTTAAACAGGGTCTAAATTTACTATAGAGTCATATAAATGAGACAGTATTATATAGGGACTGATAAATATAAAAAAGACCCCAGAAAAGCATCCACTCACATATGAGTCTGTACTGTGTGAAAGAGGTATCAATACAAATCATTAGAAAAAAAATGGATTGTCAGGAGCCGTAGGTCGTAGAAACAATGGTCTTGCCCTTTTCGCCTAGGTCTCTAGTTTCTCAAGCCTGCCCCGTTTTTATGAAAGATCAATTGACCCAGCTTGCAATTAGACCGCTGGGATAGAGATTAAGCAGCTGCCGTGATAACATCTCCTCCTTAGTAAAACATTCTAAGGGCCCACCCATGATCTTTTCCAGTAATCCCCCACCCATGATCTTTTCCAGAGAACATTCTTCAGTTAGGTATCCCTAGCAACCTAGATAACCCTTGCCACTTCAGCTGGGGCTGTTTCCCCCTCCCAGCTCCTATATAATCTACCTTGTAAGAATAAACCTTGAGACCTTGATCAGAGTTTCGACTTGGTCTCCTTCTTTGTGTCTGGTTTGTCTCTCATCCAGGTTAACTTCCCCTCGAGCCCTTGTTGAACTCCCCGCCGGGCGGGGCAAGTGGCGCCCAACATGGGGCTCGAGGTACTAAGCCTGATCTGGATGTCACTCGTATGGACGGCCGTCCTTCTTTCCTTGGATCACCACCCCGCCGGTGAGTGAAGATCCACATGAAGATCACCACAGGAGTACCCACCTGTGACACAGATTGGTAAAGGTAAGGAAAGCGACGCAATCATGGGGCAAACACTACATAAGCATGAGTTATTTATTAAGGGACTTAAGGCTTCTCTCAAGACACGAGGAATAGGGGTTAAGAAAAAAGATTTAGTTAAATTCTTTATCTTGCTAGAGGATGTCTGCCCATGGTTCCCCCAGGAAGGAACTATAGATGAAAAACGGTGGCGCTGAGTTGGCGACTGCCTGAATGATTATTATCATTCCTTTGGCCCTGAGAAAGTCCCAGTACAGGCATTTTCTTATTGGAATCTCATAAACGATGTGTTGCAGGTCCGCCACTGTCACCCAGATGTTTCAAAGATTGTTGACAATAGTGAAAATTATCTGAAGGGGAAGTTTGAAACCAGTCAGACTTCTCTCCACAAAAAGGAGGTCCCTGAGGACCTTCGTCCCTCCTCCCCAGCCTCTAATTGTCCCTCTGTCTCCATTCCCATGCCCGAGGTTAATAATGATCCGCCGTCTAGCGCCCCCCCCCAATCTATTTACCCAGTCCTGTCCAGTCTCCAGTCCAACAGCCCTGATGATGATCCCCTCTCCCCTGAAGAGGAGGCCCAACTAAAAGACGCTGCCGCTAAGCACCATAATCTTGATTGGCCCCCTCAAGCACCTTTAGGTGCATGTCCACCGCCCTATAACATACCACCCCCTTTCTGTATTCAACCCGATCTAGAAGAAATAACTAGACAAGCCACTGTTAAACTCTCTCGGGAGGCGCAGTCCCTTAAGGCACTGCTTCAGATCAAAATGGAGAGATCCCAATTGCTTAGGCAATTACATGACCTTGACTTAGAAATAAGCTCCCCCGCTGTCCCTCCTGTTCAGGAAATAAAAATAAGTTCCCCCTCTGCTCCCCCACCCCCACCCCACCGTTCAGAAAGTCAAAACCAAAAATAAAACCCTTCATGTCTTCCCGGTGACCTGATCCCAAACTAGACCGACCGAGTGAGAGCCGACCGAGGGAGAGTCAAATGAGGCTGAACCACGAGAATCAGAAGGGGGAGATACGGACACAGAAGAGCCTATAGTCCAGCTTGAGTCAGAAAACACTGAGGGAAAGGATGAGAATGCAACTTCAACCATTAGGACTCAGCGGTACCGCCACCTTAAATTTAAAAATATAAAAGACTTAAAGAATGCTGTTTCCTCAGATGGCCCTGTTGCCCCCTTTACTATTTCATTGTTAGAGTCTCTAAGCAAAGACTGGCTTACAGTTAATGATTGGGGCATGTTAACTAAAGCCATCTTAACAAGGGGTGACTTTCTCTTACGGAAAGCTGATTACACTGAAAGATGCCAGGATACTGCCCGCCGCAATATGGCTGCCGGCGGTCCTTCCAAATCCTGGACATTAGACAAACCTCCAACCCCCTACAAAACTCCCAAGTTATTCAATGGGAAGATGAAGGCAATTACGGTACTGTCCAGCCCTATGTGGTTGCAGGCCTACCTATCAACCTCTGGGGCAGAGATATTCTCAAGTGAAGCTCATTATGTGCAGTCCTAATGAACTAGTCACTCACCAGATGCTCAATCAAGGCTTTTGCCCTGAGCAAGGGTTGGGCAAACACTCTCAGGGCGCAAAAGAGCCAGTCCCGGTCACCATAAAAACTGATCGTGCTGGAATTGGCTATGAAAATTTACTCTAACGGCCGTTGACATACCTGTACCCCATGCAGATAAAATATCCTGGAAAACAACAGAGCCTGTATGGGTTGATCAATGGCCCTTAACTTCTGAAAAACTGGCTGCAGCCACAATGTTAGTACAGGAACAACTTGCTGCAGGCCATATCGAGCCCACCACCTCCCCCTGGAATACTCCTATTTTTGTCATAAAGAAAAAATCAGGAAAATGGAGGTTACTTCAAGATCTTAGAGAAATCAATAAAGCTATGATACCTATGCGGGCCCTTCAACCAGGCCTCCCGACTCCTGTGGCGATTCCTGCGGGATATTGTAAAATCATTATTGACCTAAAAGATTGCTTTTTCACAATCCCCCTACATCCTAAAGACCGCAAGCATTTTGCATTTAGTTTGCTGGTGATTAATATTAAAGGCCCTATGCCAAGATTCCAATGGAAAGTTCTGCCCCAAGGAATGGCAAACAGCCCTACGCTGTGCCAAAAATTTGTAGCTCAAATTATAGACCCATTTAGGCAAAGATGGCCTTGTACATATTTAATTCATTACATGGACTACATCCTCATGGCTGGTCCTAACCCCACTGAACTCCTTGCTTATTCCCAAGAGCTTTCTAGGGCCCTTACCAGAGCTGGTCTTCAGATAGCCCCCGATAAAATTCAATTAAAACCCCCTTACTTGTTTTTAGGTTTTGAACTCTTTCATAATAAGATTCTTTCACAAAAGGTTCAACTTAGAACCGATTGCTTAAAAACTTTAAATGATTTTCAAAAACTTCTAGGAGATATCAATTGGCTCAGGCCTTATCTCAAGCTAACTACTGGAGAGCTTAAACTCTTGTTTGATATTCTTAAAGGGCACCCAGATCCTACTTCCAGTCGCTCATTAACAGCCCCCATCCTAGAAGCCCTAAAGGCAGTGGAAGCCGCAATTCTAAACCAAATGGTCACCTTTATCTCTTATGAGAAGCCTCTTCTCTTAGTCATTTGTGCTACTGATTTTACACCCACAGGAGTGTTCTGGCAAGAGGGGCCCCTTTTTTGGGTCCATTTACCTGCCTCGCCACCCAAAGTCCTTATCCCCAATACCTCCTGGTATAAAAATCGGACGCGACCACAGCAGGAAAATATTTGGTAAAGACCCCGACAAAATTGTCCTACCCTATTCCCCTACCCAAATCCAGTGGTTGATAGAGAATGACGATGAATGGGCAACATCCTGCACCTCTTTCCAGGGAGCCCTTGACAATCATTACCCTGCTAACAAGCTTCTCCATTTTCTAAGGACCCAACCATTTGTTTTCTCTACATTGACCTCCTCCCAACCCCTTCCTCATGCCCCCCTAGTTTTCACCGATGGCTCCTCCAACGGAGTGGCAGCCTTCACCATAGATAATCAAACCACTTCCCTACAATCCCCATTCCACTCCACTCAATTGGTTGAACTCTTTGCTGTTTTACAAGTTTTTCAACAACTCCCAAATACTCCATTTAACCTATATATTGCTAGTGCTTATATTGCTCAATCCATTCCCCTTTTAGAAACCATGCCCTATATAAAAACCACTACGACACCACCCCTCTGTTTTTTTCCATCCAGCAGTGCATACATTCCAGGCAACATCCCTTTTATATAAGCCATATTTGTGCCCATTCTGGTCTTCCTGGACCTCTAGTCACAGGCAATGCTGTGCCTGATAAAGTCACCCAACTTGCCCTTCTCGCTGAGCTCAATCCTGTGGCTCAAGCCAAAGAAGCTCACTCTTTACACCACCTTAACGCTCAAACTTTACGTCTTCTTTTAAAATTACTAGAGAACAAGCCCGTCAGATTGTTAAACAATGTGCAAATTGTGTTACTCTCCTGCCTGTTCCTCACTTGGGTGTAAACCCTAGGGGCCTAGTTCCCAATGAGATCTGGCAAATGGATGTAACACACGTCCCCTCATTTGGAAATCTTAAATATCTTCATGTTACTGTGGATACCTTTAGTGGATTTATTTTTGCCAGCCTCCATGTTGGAGAAGCTTCAAAAAATGTTATTGCTCATGTACTCAATTGTCTTAGTGTCATGGGAAAACCCGAGATTATCAAGACTGATAATGGTCCTGGATATACTGGAAAAACATTCCAAGAATTTTGTTGCCAATTACAAATTAAGCATGTTACAGCCATACCATACAATCCCCAGGGTCAAGGGATTGTCGAGCGAGCCCATCTAACTATTAAACATACCTTCCACAAATTAAAAATGGGGGATTTATATCCCATGAAAGGCTCTCCAAGAAATATTCTTCATCATGCCTTGTTTGTTCTTAATTTTCTAACTTTGGACGCTCATGGCAAATCTGCAGCTGATCGCCTTTGGCACCCACAAACTGATTAAAATTATGCCACTGTCATGTGGAGAGACCCCCTCACTTCCCATTGGAATGGCCCCGACCCCATACTCATATGGGGCTGGGGATCTGCCTGTGTTTTCGACACCAAAGAAAGAGCTGCTCACTGGCTGCCAGAGCATTTGATTAAACCAATAGATTTACCAGAAGATTTTAAAAAATCTTATCCAACTGTCCAGGGTGGTGACACCCCCGAGACATCCTTTTTCTTCTTCTCTCCATAGATTCTGGCCACTGGTTTAGTCCTTGCCTTTATCTTAGGCATAGGACTTGCCGCCTCCACCCCAACCCTTGTACAGCAGACTATTTTTGTTACCACTTACTGGATCCTTGTTGGCATCTTTGCACTTCTTAACTGCACCTTATAAAAAGATGAAGCCCATCAACTCTCATGTTTTCACCTTCTTCGCGGTAAGTATACTATTCCCTCTCTATTGTCAGGGGGGGTTTCAATCACCCCCTAACAAAGAACAGATCTATATGCAGCTATTTGGACAACCATGTGATTGTAAAGGAGGAATACAGGATTTGGAACCCAATATAGAAGGACATAAACAAGTAACATCTCAAGGGACAAAATACTTAGCTGGACCCCAATTGACCACCCGAGGATCCATAGATTGTCAGGATAAGACAGCATATCTCACAGCAGATATCTCTGCAGGAGGATATTCCTCTAGCAGAGGATGGAAACAACTCTCTTGGAAATGCATTAAAAAGCCTTCCATAACACCAACTGCTGACAAGAAATCAATACCCTGTAATTGCAATGCCACCGGCACCTTTACAGTCCAAGATCAAATGCATAGTAGTTGCTACGACTCTGTCCAGAGCTGTCATCGTAAAAACCAGACTTATCTGACAGCCATTCTAAAGACAACCCGCCAAGGCGCTGTACAGACCCATTCCCATAACTCACCACTTTCAGCTAGTTGTGCAGGGACGCCAGGAAAACCTGTTTGTTGGAAGGTCTTGTAACCTATTCATGTGTCCGATGGAGGAGGTCCATCAGACAGGGCTCGTGAACAACTCGTACAACAGCGTATAGAGCAACTCATAGAGTATATGTATCCTTCCTTAAAATATCACCCCCTGGCTCTCCCAAAACCCAGAGGAATCGATCTTAATTCACCCATGAGCAGCCTGCTTAAAGAAACTCACAAACTCCTTAATCTTACCAACCCTGACCTTGCGTCCAATTGTTGGCTTTGTCTGCCTTGGAGAACACCCATGCCTCTAGCTATTCTCACACCCAATATCACACAAAATCTCCAAAATAATAACCATTGCTCACTTTCCTCTCCTTTTAAAGTGCAACGAGTATCACTAGATAACATAACCTGCTTGTACCAGAGATTTCAAAATAATTACTATGATATTGACCTAGGGAACATTTATTTCGGCCACTGCTCAGAAATTCTTGTCACTAACATTACAAACAGTATCCTATGCCCCCCCAAAGACCAAATCTTTGTTTGTGGGACTAACATGGCATACACCTCTCTACCCACCAACTGGACAGGGCAGTGCACCACTGCTAGCCCTTTACCTGATATATCCTTAGTTGACGGAAAAGAACCGGTCCCTTTGCCAACCTTTGATTACTACCCCATAAGGCATAAAAGAGCAGTTACTGTCCTTCCTCTGTTAATCGCTCTTGGAGTCACAGGCGGTCTGGCGACCAGTACCACAGGAATGGGCGTTGCCATACACAAATATAATGAACTATCCCATCAATTAATTAATGATATTGAGGCTGTTTCAGGAACCTTACAAGATCTTCAAGACCAAATAGATTCCCTTGCAGAAGTAGTCTTACAGAACAGGCGTTGTCTAGACCTTCTCACCATGGAACAAGGCGGCATCTGCTCAGCCTTAGAAGAGAAATGCTGCTTCTATGCAAACAAGTCCGGAGTAGTTCATGACAAAATAAAAAGACTCCAAGAAGATCTTGTGCAAAGAAAGAAAAAACTGTTTGAAAATCCCCTATGGACTGGGATGAGTGGTTTTCTTCCTTATCTTCTCCCTATACTAAGACCCTTCCTTAGTCTCATGCTTGTGCTCTCCCTTGGCCCTTGGGCCCTCCAAAGAATTACCACCTTCATTAGAGAACAGATCAATACTGCCCTTGGCAGACAGATACAAGTCCACTATCACCGGCTTGACCTGGCGGACCAAGGCTATGATGTGCCAGATGACTCCCCTCCTTTAGAAGCTGCGTAGGATTCAGACCTATGCATATCGGCTCACAATAAAGTGAGTGCAATATGGGCACCAATGTGGGTGCGAAGCTAAGCATCGCAAGGGAAGGTCCATGAACCGCCTCTGAATTCCCTGAGAGAAAAACCTGGCTTGCATGGAGGTTGGTATCTAAAATAAATACACCCTTCCTTCCCTCCACAAAAGATACCAAGGGCCAACGTTGACCCCCATCAATGGGGAGTCTCCGAGGAGCCAGGTCACTACTCTCCCAATTGGTTAATGCCCACCACTAAATGGCGGGCCTCCCCTCTTTTGTATAAAAGAAGGGAGGAGATGTCGGGAGCCGTAGGCCATAGAAACAATGGTCTCGCCCTTTTCGCTTAGGTCTCTAGTTTCTCAAGCCTGCCCCTTTTACGAAAGATCAATTGACCCAGCTTGCAATTAGACGGCTGGGATAGAGATTAAGCAGCTGCCGTGATAACATCTCCTCCTTAGTAAAACATTCTGTCTTTTCTCAGTAATCCCCCACCCATGATCTTTTCCAGAGAACATTCTTCAGTTAGGTACCCTAGCAACCTAGATAACCCTTGCCACTTCAGCTGGGGCTGTTTCCCCCTCCTAGCTCCTATATAATCTACCTTGTAAGAATAAACCTTGAGACCTTGATCAGACTTTTGACTTGGTCTCCTTCTTTGTGTCTGGTTTGTCTATCATCCAGGTTAACTTCCCCTCGAGCCCTTGTTGAACTCCCCACCGGCCGGGGCAATGGACAAGTCAATAAATGGTTGTGGGTCAACTGGATTACTGTATCAAGGAGGGGGGAAGTAAATTCCCAATTCACACCACAGAAAGGAAAAAAATCCAAAGAATTATGGACTTAATTGTAAACATAATTATTTAAAATTTTCAGAAGAAAGTATAGGAGAATATTTTCAGTCTTGGAGTAATGAAGAATTTCTTAATAAGAAAACAAATGTTTAAAAAACAGAAATCATAAAGTAATGTATAACATTTGGCACATCACAATGAAAACTTTCAAACAAAATCAGTGTCGTAAGTATTGTTAAAAGACCAGCCACAAAGACTTCATATTCAGAACATAAAAAGAACAGATCTATGGAAAGAGACACAGAGCAATCAAATTATAGTTTTCTTTTTTAAGACAAAGAACTGAACAGACAGTTCATAAATGAAGACTAACCAATGAACATATAGCAATTTCTTCAATTTTGCTAGTAATCAAGGAAGTGCAAAATAAAACATAATGAGATATTTTATATCTATCACATTGATAAAAATGTTAAAGTTTTACAATATTGTGTTTGATGTGATACAAGGATCTGAGGAAACAGGAACTCAAAAATTGCTAGAACTGTTTGAAAATTACTGTAGTAATAGCTATTAATTTGAAATTAGCATACCCTATAACCCCAAGATTTCACTTTTCTAGTATCTCTGGCTTGTGTATACAAGGAGACTTAAATATGCTACATTGTTTGTAACAAGAAAAAAAATTTTAAAACAACTCATTGTCAGGAGAAGGATAAATAAATGTTGGTGTATTTACAGAGGAGAATACTACGTGGAAACCATTTTAATGAAAGAATCAATTTACATGTATCAATATATCTCAAAAATTAATGCTGAGCAATAGCTGCAAGTTGCAAAATCACATGCATAGTATACAATTATTTAATTTTTTAAACTCATAAAATATATATCTACAGAAAGAATAAAAATATGGATTGACTATACATCAGATTTGTAATGACATGTGGGGAAAATAAAGTGGAATTCAGCTGTATCTGTTGTATCCCATTTCTCTTATTAAAATTCCTGGAAAAAAAATGAAAACATCAGCATTGGTTACTTCTGAGTAACGGTTATGCAGATACTGGTTATATTACTCTCTGTACTTTTCTCTATTTTTTTAATTAATAAAAGAATGAAAACTAAACTCATAAATGTTTCACTGAAATTAGACATAATAAGCATGTACCATCATCAAATTCTAAAACCCTTAATGATGTTCAGAAATTCCCTTTTTTTAAAAATATCTAAAGTAGGTTCAAGATGGAGGTACTCATGCTAAGCCCCACATCAACAAAACAAAATTTGACTAAGTTTCTATGTTGGTTTTCTTGAAGAAAGAAGGCCCAGGTCAGCCAATCAGCTCTTGCCTCACTGGCTCTGCACAAGTCACCTGACCTGGCCTTCTCTTTGTTCCATATAAGGAAAGGAACCCTGCTGTAGTCAGTCGGGGAATGGCAGGTGTAACTTGCTCCTGCTCACTTTGGGCTGTAAAAATCCCCTGCCTTGTTCTCCTCTTTGGAGCTCCCTTTGGATGCTTGCCCAATTCATGACTAGGTGAATAAAAGCTAGATCAGTAAATTGTGGAAAACTTTCTTTTCATGCTTTATAACTTGATTTTTTAAAATTGTATATCCATGATAAACTATAAGACAGGACTCAAAAACACTTTGATGGAGTTATTAATAACATGAAAAATGCTAATGATTCATAATATTCAGTGAAATAAACCAAAAATCAAATATGTTTATTTAGTAAGTTCTAATTTAGTAGTGTAGGACCTAAACATTCAGAGAAGACAGCAGGTTAGCCTGAGCACAGCCATCTTAAGAAACCCAGAGGCCATTTTCTGAATATGTTCAGAAAGCCCTTGAAAAACAAGGTGAAAAACAAGTTAATCATGAACACCAGGTGGTGGGCAGCTGCGGCCTTCAGACAGCTAACCTTGGTCAGTTAGTCATACATACCAAGCTTATCTTGCTGAAACACTGTATGGCTGAGGGTGTTCTTATCTCGTGAAACCCCCGGGATGAGGCGCCAACTGAAGATCTATGCGTCCTTGGAAAAAAACCCTGTTACATGCTTGTAGAACAATACTGTCTTTTTAGAAAATGCTATAAAAACCTCTGGCTTTGACTGCTCGGGGTCCTTGTTGAGGCCCACTGCGTCGGGCTAACACTTGGACCCCAGCTAGCTGGTTCCTGAATAAATTCCTCTTGCTTGTTGCATCAAGAGACGCCTTTCGTGAGTGATTTGGGGTGGCATCCTCCTCTGCGAGAATCCAACATTTGGGGGCTCGTCCGGGATCGTGCGCTCACCCCACTTCACTCCCGAAGTTGCTCTTGGAGGAAAAGGTAAGGTTAGTGGCGCCTTGAGTTGTCTGTGTTCTGTTTTCTGTTTTTCAGTGAGACCGGTCGGAATTCTGAAAGGGTACCCTCTGTCTGGCAGTCGTCCCGATCCCATGAAGGGGTCAAGACTGTGGTTGGTAGACCTACTTGGAGTGCCGCAGGCTGCAACCCTGGGGGACGCCTTGGGGAGATTGGAGGGCCAGGGACGCCTGGTAGCCCCTCATCTGTTTTTCCGGCAAAGTGAACCTGATGAGATAGGGTTGATTTTTGGGTGCCAGGAGTATCGACCCTCCGATTCATTTCGGTTTCTGATTGAAAATATGAGAAAAACGAAAAGTGGCCGCTGTGTGTCTAATTTGTGTGTATCTTTGTTTTTTGTGTCTTTTACGTGCCTAATTATTGTTGTACTGACAATGGGACAGACAGTGACGACCCTCCTTAGCCTGACGTTAGATCATTGGACGGAAGTCAGAGCGAGGGCGCATAACTTGTCAGTAGAAGTAAAAAAGGGACCATGGCAGACTTTCTGTACCTCCAAACGGCCCACCTTCAATGTTGGGTGGCCCTAGGAGGGGACTTTTGATTTCCCCACTTTATTAGCAGTAAAAGCCATTGTCTTCCAGGATTCGCCTCAAGGACATCTGGATCAGCAACCCTACATTGTAGTCTGGCAAGAGTTGGTGGAAAACCCACCGCCCTGGGTAAAGCCCTGGGTGCAAAAGAAAAAGGGCCCTCGAGTTCTAGCTGCCCAGACCAAACTTCAGGGCAAGGAAAAAGAAACTACTACCAGAGTTCACCCTGACACTCAAGATTTGCTTATGGTTGATGATCCCCCTCCTTATCCCCTTGCTCCCCCTGCCCCTACGGCACCCCCGGCCCCGGCGCCACCACCCCCAGCTCCCCCAGCACTGCCAGCGCCGCCACCCCCAGCACCCTCAGTCCCTGATGCCGAGGCAGTGGGGGTGGCTCCGGAGCCTGCCCAGGGAACTCGGCGCCACCGAGGGGCCACCTTGGACCCATTGGGTATTTTTCCTCTCCAGTCCTATGGAGTTCCCATCATCAGGGAAGAGGGAGAACCCCCTTTCCAACCTCTGCAATATTGGCCATTTTCCTCTGCTGACTTATATAATTGGAAAGCTAATCACCCTCCCTTTTCAGAGGAACCACAAAGACTAACTGGGCTAATAGAGTCCTTAATGTTTTCTCACCAGCCCACTTGGGATGATTGTCAGCAGCTTTTGCAGGTGCTCTTCACCACGGAAGAAAGAGAGAGGATCCTCCTGGAGGCACAAAAGAATGTGCCTGGGACCAATGGATGACCATCGCAACTCCCTCATGACATAGAGAGGGGTTTTCCGTTGACCAGACCCAACTGGGACTTTAATTCTCCAGAAGGTAGGGAGCGACTAAACACCTATCACCAGGCTTTGGTGGCGGGTCTCTGTGGGGCCACCAGACGCCCCACCAATTTGGCCAAGGTAAGAGAGGTCAGTCAGGGAGCCACCGAGGCACCCGCAGTGTTCTTAGAATGCCTGATGGAAGCCTTCAGGCGGTACACTCCTTTTGATCCCACTTCTGAGGAGCATAGTGCTTCAGTGGCCCTTGCTTATATCGGGCAGTCAGCACCCGACATTAGAAAGAAGCTTCAGAGGCTAGAAGGTTTACAAGATTTGTCATTGAAAGATTTGATAAAAGAGGCTGAGAAAGTTTATCACAAGAGGGAGACTGAGGAAGAGAAAGAGTTAAGGAAAGAGAAGGAAAGAGAAAGTAAAGAAGAAAAAAGAGATAGAAGGCATGAGAAGAATTTAGCAAGGATCTTGGCCGCAGTAGTAGAAGGTAAGGGACAGTCGCCCTCCAGTGGCAGAACTAGCAAGGCAGGGCACCTGGGCAACCGGACCCCTTTAGAGAAGGACCAACGTGCATACTGCAAAGAAAAGGGGCATTGGGTGAAAGAGTGCCCTAAGAAGCCACCACGGGGACCTCCGAAGAAGGTGTTGTCTCTGCTGGAGGAAGAAGATTAGGGAGGACAGGGCTCGGAGCCCCTCCCCGGGCCTAGGGTAACCCTGAAGGTGGAGGGGCAACCCGTTGAGTTTCTGGTGGACACCGGTGCTCAACATTCTGTACTGACTCAAGCTAGGGGCCCTCTCTCTGGCAAAAAGTCTTGGGTGCTCGGGGCTACAGGTCAGAAACAATATGCATGGACTACCCAAAGAACAGTAGACTTAGGAGTGGGACGAGTAAACCACTCATTCCTTGTCATACCGGAATGCCCCACAACCCTATTAGGAAGAGACATCTTGACCAAAGTCGGGGCCCAAATATCCTTTCAGGCTGAAGACACTCGAGTGACTAATCGGGAGAAAAAACCTTTGGGCCTAAGTATCCTGACCATTAGATTAGAAGACGAGTACTGTCTTTTTAAGGAACCAGAACCCTCCCGAGTTAGTCAGGGGTGGCTCAACCAGTTTCCAAGGGCCTGGGCGGAGACAGCGGGTATGGGGCTTGCTGTGAACCAGCCAGCCCCCGGTGGTCATAGAATTAAAAGCCTCAGCCCTACCAGTGACTGTGAGACAATATCCAATGAGTAAAGAAGCCAAAGATGGAATTAGACCCCATATCCAGTGGCTCATAGAGCAGGGGATATTAGTAAAATGTAAATCCTCATGGAACACTCCCTTACTGCCTGTAAAGAAAGCGGGAGCAGGAGATCATTGACCAGTGCAAGATTTAAGAGAAGTTAATAAAAGGGTACAGGACATTCATCCCACTGTGCCGAACGCTTATAACCTGCTAAGCTCCCTGGCCCCGGAAAACACCTGGTATACAGTCTTAGATTTAAAAGACGCCTTCTTTTGTTTGCGCCTGCACCAGAGTAGCCAACCACTGTTTGCTTTTGAATGGAAAGACCCCTCCACAGGAACTACTGGACAATTGACCTGGACTCGCTTGCCACAAGGATTCAAGAATTCACCCACCCTCTTCGACGAGGCTTTACATCAGGACTTGGCCTTTTACCGAGCCTCCAACCCACAGGTAACTTTGTTACAATATGTTGATGACTTACTGATAGCAGCCCCTACTCAGGAAGCCTGCCAAGAGGCCACTGGAGCCCTTTTGACTGAACTTGCTAAATTGGGGTATAGGGCATCTTCCAAGAAGGCACAGATTTGTCAACAACAAGTGACTTATTTGGGATATTCCCTGAGAGAGGGGAAAAGGTGGCTAACTGAAGCCCGAAAGCAGACTGTGATGCAGATCCCGGTTCCCACTACTCCACGCCAGGTTCGCAAGTTTCTGGGGACAGCAGGGTTTTGTAGATTGTGGATACCCAGATATGCCACCTTAGCCACCCCTCTGTATCCCCTAACCAAAGGGGCGGTCCCATTTGTATGGGGACCTGAACAACAACAGGCCTTTGATGATATTAAGAAAGCCCTCTTGTCGGCACCTGCTCTGGCATTGCCAGATGTGACTAAGCCATTTGTCCTCTTTGTGGATGAACGGAGCGGAGTGGCTCGGGGAGTGTTGACCCAGCAATGGGGACCTTGGTAGAGACCAGTCACTTACTTGTCAAAGAAATTAGACCCAGTGAGTAGTGGATGGCCTGCCTGCTTGAGAGTGGTGGCGGCTGTGGCCCTCTTAGTTAAAGATTCTGATAAACTAACTCTGGGACAGAAGCTTGTTGTAGTTGCTCCACATGTGCTGGAAAGTGTAATTCGGCAACCACCCGAAAGATGGATGTCAAACGCCAGAATGACTCACTACCAAACCTTGCTCCTAAATCGCGATCGTGTGGAATTTGCCCTGCCCGCCATCCTAAACCCAGCTACTCTGCTCCCCGATCCGGGGAAAGAAGTACTCCATACCTTCCAGGAAATCCTGGCTGAGGAGACAGGGACCTGCCGGGACTTACGAGATCAGCCCCTGGAAGGACCAGGACTCCTGACTTGGTACACAGATGGGAGCAGTTACATCATGGAAGGTAAGAGGATGGCGGGAGCTGCAGTAGTGGATGATGACCGGATCGTGTGGGCCAGCGGACTCCCAACGGGCACTTCTGCACAGCGAGCAGAATTCGTTGCCTTGACTCAGGCTCTAAGGATGGCAGAAGGTAAGAGACTTAACGTCTACACTGACAGCCGATACGCTTTTGCCACCGCTCATATACACGGGGCTATTTATAGACAGAGAGAGCTGTTAACTTCTGCCGGGAAAGATGTTAAAAACAAACAGGAAATTTTAGATTTGTTAGACGCCATCCATAGGCCTAAGGAAGTAGCGATAATACATTGCCCTGGACATCAGAAAGATGACTCTCCAATAGCTTAAGGAAACCAGAGGGCGGACCAAGCCGCAAAACAAGCAGCTCAGGGAATGAACATTTTACCCCTCCAGGTGCACCCGGAAGCAATATGTATCAAGAGCTTCCAGTATACACCTGAGGATCTCGCTCGGATGGACAAACTGGGGTTCCAAAAATCTTCACCCCTCGGAACATATAAGTCAGGAAATGGGAAAAACATTCTGCCCCAGAAAGAGGCAGGATAATATTTGAGGCAATTACATTAATTGACACATTTAGGAGCCAAGAACCTAAAAGCCCTGGTTCGACACTCCCCTTATCATATCATTGGTTTAGAAAAAATGGCAGACGAGGTGGTGAAGAATTGTGTTCCTTGCCAACTAGTAAATGTGAATAGACATCAAATGATATGCGGAAAAAGGCTTCGCAGAGATCGGCCGGGAGCTTACTGGGCAGTTGACTTCACTGAAATTAAGCCTGCTAAATATGGACATAAGTACCTTTTAGTTTTTTTAGATACTTTTTCAGGATGGACAGAGGCTTTCCCCACCAAGACCGAGACAGCCCAGACGGTATCCAAAAAGATACTTGAAGAAATTTTTCCGAGGTTCGGAATCCCCAAGGTAATTGGTTCCGATAATGGACCTGCTTTCATTGCCCAGGTAAGTCAGGGATTGGCCAAGATCCTGGGGACAGATTGGAAATTGCATTGTGCATACAGGCCCCAGAGCTCAGGACAGGTAGAAAGGATGAATAGAACTCTAAAAGAGACCTTGACTAAATTGTCCATAGAGACTGGTTTGTGTGATTGGTTGGTCCTCCTTCCCTTCACTTTATTTGGAGTCCGAAACACTCCCGGCCGCTTTGGGCTAACACCCTTTGAGATAATGTTTGGAGCCCCGGCTCCGCTTGAGTCAGCTCACCTCCACGCATCCCCCGAATGTGTAACTAATAAGTTTCTGCTTGAAAGGTTACGGGCCCTAGAAGTTGTACAGAGAGAAGTGTGGGCCACCATCCGGGAAGCCTATCGGCTGGAAGACCTGTCGGTGCCTCATCAGTTCCAGGTGGGAGACCCCGTTTACATAAGACGACACCGAACAGGAAACCTTGAGCCTAGGTGGAAAGGACCCTTCATCGTCCTCTTGACCACTCCCACAGCCGTGAAAGTAGATGGCATCTCCTCCTGGGTACACGCTTCACATCTGAAGAAAGCGCCCCAGTTGGACTCGGATTGGCGAGTAACTCGGACTGATAACCCTCTTAAGCTTCGCTTGTGTAGGAAGAATTATGTTATTAGTGACTCTAATGCTCCTACTAACCCCAACCCACCAGAACACTAACCCTCATGAGCCTAGGTTACTGACATGGCAGGTCTACTCCCAGTCAGGAGAGGCAGTGTGGTCTATTTCTAAGGCCGCCCCCCCCTAAGACCTGGTGGCCGTCCCTGCACCCTGATATCCACCCTAATGGGGCCCCTGCTTATTCTTGTATTGCTTCTCACTTTTGGTCCCTGTGTTTTAAACCGGCTAATATCCTTTGTTAGAGAAAGAGTGAGTGCCGTTCAGGTACTAATGCTGAGGCAGCAGTATCACTCTCTTACGCAGCAAGAAGAAACGAACATTCCATGATTGGAATGATCAAAGAGAAAGTGGGGAAATGTAGGACCTAAACATTCAGTGAAGACAGCAGGTTAGCCTGAGCACAGCCATCTTAAGAAACCCAGAGGCCATTTTCTGAATATGTTCAGAAAGCCCTTGAAAAACAAGGTGAAAAACAAGTTAATCATGAACACCAGGTGGTGGGCAGCTGCAGCCTTCAGACAGCTAGCCTTGGTCAGTTAGTCATACATACCAAGCTTATCTTGCTGAAACACTGTATGGCTGAGGGTGTTCTTATCTCGTGAAACCCCCGTGATGTGGTGCCAACCGAAGATTTATGCGTCCTTGGAAAAAAAAACCCTGTTACGTGCTTGTAGAACAATACTGTCTTTTTAGAAAATGCTATAAAAACCTCCGGCTTTGACTGCTCGGGGTCCTTGTTGAGGCCCGCTGCGTCGGGCTAACACTTGGACCCCAGCTAGCTGGTTCCTGAATAAATTCCTCTTGCTTGTTGCATCAAGAGACGCCTTTCGTGAGTGATTTGGGGCAGCGTCCTCCTCTGGGAGAATCCAACAGTAGAAATACAAGTGTATGGACAAGATTTAGAAAGAAAAACGATTCAACCAAGGGTTATTTGTCTTATCCCTGGGTGATATGATCCTCAAACAGTTTTACTTTGTGGACTCTATTTTCCAGTTTTTCTAAAGAAAAGATTTTAGAATCAGAAAACATGTTATCTTTAAGTTAAAGATAGTTTCTCATAAAAAAGCTCTCAAGATAAAGATATTTGTATTAACAAATTCATTTTCTATTTTCTTTCATGATTAATACTGAAATGACACCTTGTTTTTACACTTACATGTAAATGACTTAAGAATTTAAACCAACACTTATGTAATAACTGGGACAGTCCTCACCTGTGATTTGGAAACACTTTAAGCTGTCAAAACAGGAGTCGTTCCAGAGGTAATGACAGAATACCAGCCATCTCAAATGTCTGTCTGATATTGGGACCTTGAACCTGGTTGCTGGTTTAGAGTGTAGGGGCAGGTAGAGCACAATAATCCTTCCCATCCCTTGCTTTGAGTAATGACCATCTGCTGGGGACCAGCGAGGACCCAGCTCAGTCAATCTGACTGCCTCGGTTTGCATGATAAAGGAGGGTCACAGAAAGTCAATACAATTGAGAGCAACTCCCCAGGTGGCCCCAGAAATCTGCAAGCAACTGGCAGAAACGGCTTGCATTTTAGGACTACAGCTCTGTAAAGAATTTTCAACTTTGAAATTGTGCTTCTCCAAAGGATTCCATTTACATTAAAAGAGAAATTCAAAAATTATGTTTCTTTAGATGGGCTTCAGGGTTTTGTTTGTTTTTTTCCTCCATTATTGCATGGAAGAGAGAAGTGAAAGAAACACGCAGTGTTTTTTTCTCTTTGGATCCCAGGTGTAAAGAGCTTATCTTACTCTTCAGCACATAGTTCATTATCAGCACAGACACATGAGTGTCTTTATCCTAAAAATGTTTTCTCCTTTAGGCACAAACTCAACCCCCACATTCCTACTTCCCACTCTAATGTGTTGAATAAGTGTAAATGTTTGTATGAATAGTGAACCAAGTTCTCTACTTTCTCACATGCTTTTTCCCTGTAACAATACGCTGAGAATTTTTATAAATTAAGAATTTTCTGGTCCTTGGATAAGGTAAACTATCTATTGAATTGTATGTCCAGATAACAGTCAGCATTACTGAAGATACATAGAGGTAAGCCGAAGAAAGCTCTGCTTACTCTAAGAAACAGCTGGCTTTTTGTTAGTCTCCCAACAGAATGGCCAATCAGATAAGAGAAAACACAAGCATATCATTCATTCATTCAACAAATATTTATTGAGGGTTTGCTTTGTCTAGTTGACATAGGGCCTAGCAATACATCAAAAATCGTGGCTGTGGTTCATGCTCTGCCACTTACTAGCTGCGTGAAATTTGTGCAGATCATCTAACTTCTCTGTATCTTAAGCCTCTTCTTTTGTAAAGTGAAAAAATACACTCCACCTTACCTCCTCGGCAAGATTGCTTTGAAGATAAAAACAAAGTATTGTAAGTTAACAGAGTATGCCACCCCAAAATATGCTTCTTTGGCATAAGGATTATTTTGAGCTGATTATGTTGATAAAGGCAGACATGGAGGAACCTCTAAAAACTAAGCAGTGGTTTATTTTTTGGAAGAGAAATTTGTATTTGTAAAAGAAATTTTCATTTGTAAGGGTGCCTCTCTCTGGGTACCAGAAAGATGTCTACTAACAGAGACAATCTGAAGGATTTATCGGCCTGACTGGCAGCCTTTGTTTACCATACATCTCCTCCTCTCACCAACTGCCCAAATTGCCTCACAGACACCTAGAAGCTCCAAGCTCCTACCCCTTCCTTTAGTTCAGGATGATATATGAATCTCCATCACCTGGCCATCTTTGGTGTTTCATATCTTTGTGGGGCTCTGGTGTGTACATTCATAATTAACTATTTTTTTCTCCTATTACCCTGTCTTATGTCAATTTAATTCTTATACCAGCCACAAAACATAGAAGGGTCAAAAGGAAATTTTTTCCTTCTTTACAGTTCACAGAAAAATACATTGAAAATGTAAAACACTATAAAGCCAAATGAAGGGTAGCAGAATATGCCATCCCAAAATATCCCTCTTGGGCATTTGGATTATTTTCAGCTGATTATTTTTGAGAAAAAGCAGACACAGCAAAATCTCAAAGACAAAAAAATGTAGGAATCATCCTTTTGTAAGGGAAATTCATATTTATACAGGAGATCTCCATTTGTGTCTCTGTACCAGGAAGGAAATGATCAAATGACTAAATCACAAAAGAATCTTGTCAATGGAGAAGGCACCTACTTAAATCTTCATAACAAACCTTACCCTTTTTTATTGTGCTTTCCCAGCAGCCTCCCATTGTTCGGCAGAAACACAGACATGAGCAGGGTGGAGAGAGAATAAAGCCAGTAAAGCCTACTAAAAGGGACTCAAAGTAACCAGATAAAACCAAAAAGTCAAAAAGGACTCACGGAGTTAATTAGTTAATTAGTTGAAGTTTCAAAGGCCAGGAGTGACAGAATGTCCAGATATTCCCCAGATGAAAAACAATTCCCCAGATAAAGAAAAACATCAGAGTGCAGCCCGAGTCTTCATTGTACTTAGATCAGGCCTCCAAGGCCAAAGACTGTCAATCAAGGACTTCTCTGCCCTACACCATGAGGTAGGGCAGGGAAATGGGACAAGGGTCATGCCTTTGTAAAATCTACTTAGCCTGCAAAAAAGGCCCAGCTTATTCTTTAACTTGATATATATGCTATTCTTCCTCTTCTTCCAGCCCCTTAATCAATTAAGTAACTTTGTAACCAGGACAGGAGATGGACCTCAAAAGCATAAATGAATGTATGTGAATAAAGAATGTCAAGATCCAAACCAACAGAGTCACCTAAATAACCCTATTCTTAACTTCAAAGGAATTCTAAATCACCTGTGTACATCATGCCTTATGCTGACCAAAAGGTCTTATAAAACCCCCAGCCCTAAATCCTTTAGCACTCCTCCTCTCTGAGGCTTCCCACACTTTCCTTTCTTCGAGTGTGCAGTTTTTGCCTTAAATAAAGACTTCTTACTGCTCAATTTATTGTTTTGTCTCTGCACTATTCCAGGTGGTAAGATTCTTTGTCACTTTGCTATTCATTCTATTCTTCAGACTTAAGCACAAGTATTCACTCTCTGTTCTACTTCAGATAAGTAGGAAAGGGTTACTGAGAGCTCTGATTTGGGCTTACAAATTCCTGTCACCTGGGTGACCAGGAAAAGAGTGCAGCTGTACAATCATGCTCCTTAGTAGCCTGTCTGAAAATATCCTTTCTTTGCCTTTGGAAAGTTCTCAGAACATAATCTCACTCCAGCCAATGCTCTGCAGCTTCCCCAAATCCTGGGAATTTAGTTCCCATGTCATACAAATTCAAGCAGACACTAGATGCCACATGACCCTGGCTTTAGGAGTTGGCAAGGAATCTGCCCTATGTCAAACAGGAGTTGAGTTGAGCTTCCCTCTCCTCCCTCTGTTCTTTCTTGCTCTCTGCTGCCTGCAAGGCAGCTGCCATTCCCTGCTACTCTGGCTTTAATGAATTCCTTCCTTACCTTTCACTATGACTTCCTTGCATCTCCAAACCAAATTCCTTCCCAACACCATAACCAGGCTCACCCCTCTCCCCACCATCCTTCAGCTGAAGATGGTATTTAAGATGTTGGCTTGGGCCATTTTGGGCAGTCTTACTCAGTTTTCCTAGGTATCTCCCATGTATCAACAAGGCATCCATGCTACTAAACTTGTCTTTCTCTTGTTAATCCATCCTTTATTATGAGGGGGAGGAATCTCAGCCCAGAGAAGTGAAGGGGAAAGGGGAAATAATTTTTCCTCCCTTACACAGGTATTACTACTATTATTTTTTGATGTTACCAAAAAAAAATAGAGTATTGGGGAGGAAAAATTCCCTCTGCCTTTCAAGGCTCTTCTAGCAGGTCTAAAAATCAAACTGACATAAGATAAATTAACAGGAGAAAATAAAACAAAATTTAATGACATATCCCTCTTGCATACATGGAAGAGACCCAAGAAAACCACATACTCCCTAAAATGGTGAAAATATTTAAGGTGATGGGAATTGAAGCCATCACCTTAAATATCATTGTCAGCTAGTTGGGGGCAGGGAGTCAGTTATGGGAGCTGCCCAGGAAACCTGCACAGTGAACAAGAGTAAGGTTGTTATGTAGATTCAAGCCCAAGCCTTCTCCACTGATAAAGAGTTTATAAAGATTTGGAGCCTCCTCCTCCTCCTGGTACAGCAGGGAGACACCCTTACAAGCAGAGATTTCCCTAATACATGTAAATATGTCTTACAAAGGGGTAACTTCTACTTGGTTTTCAGAGCTTCTTTTGTATCTGCAGTTTAAATAAAATAATCATCTTAAAATAATCCATATGCCAAAGAGGTGTATCTTGGGGTGGCAAAATTTGCTCCCCTACAAGAGTTAAGAGCAGAGGCCAGCATGAGGCAGCTCAGGAGAAGGAACATTAGAGAAACCTTAGTTGTTGCCGTGCTAGTTGGCTGTGGCCATGAAAACTCATAATAAAACATGTATAATGAGCTGAAAGATCCTGAACCAACCATCTTGGCCTTGACCATTCATAGAAAAATTATGACTGAACATGAAAGAAAGCAAGAGGGCACTGTACGGCAGGCAATCCAAAATTTTCTCTTAGCCCAGTTTCAAGATATCCCCTCCTAGATACCTAATGAGTAGTGTCATGTGTCCACCCCCCATATCCAGGGTCAGGAACTCTGTTACTCTGGTTAGTGTAAGCAGACATCCACAGGCCCTGCAGAAAGAGCATATCTTAAATACATGAGCCAAAAGCCCATTAGTTTCTCCAAAGGAAGGAGAAAATCTAATAGGGTTTTAAAGCATTTACTCCCTGTTATAAAAGATATTCCAAGCAAAAATGAAAATAAAGAGCATCATTGTACTGATCTATTTCCAAATGGGTTGCAGACCAAACATTTCCTCCATATTAAAAAAAAAAAGAAAGAAAGAAAAAGGCTGATTGCAACCTTGAAAACATTATGCTGAGTGAAATAAGAGAACAAAGGACACAAATTGTATGATTCCAGTTATGTGAAATAGCTAGAAAAGGCAAATCCATAGAGACAAAGCAGATTAGAGGTTACCAGTTGCTGGGGAGAGGGGAAATGAGAAGTTATTGCTTCACGGGTACAGAGTCTCTGTTTGGGGTGACAAAAATATTTTGGAAATAGTGGTGGTGTTGGCACAACATTGTGAATATAGTTAAGACCGCTGAACTGTACTCTTAAAATGATTAAAACTCAAAGTTTATGTTATTTATTTTACCACACTAAAAAAAAATGGGGGGAAAGGGCTCGTTGTACTAATTTGTTTGGAAATGGATAGTAAACAAAATAGCAGATCGTAAGAGTATTTGGAATCCCAGAATTACAGCTGAGTGCAATGTCCTTAAAGGGTATGGATGTCAAGCTGACACAGCCTGAAGAACTGCCTTTCTCTAGTTTGGAGACATTATTGCCTGAAGGACCAGCAAGAGGCTAAAAAATCTTGAGGAGGGAGCCTTGTCCTACAGATCTTTTATCTTCCTCATAAAAGAATAGACTGGCATCCTGCCAATACTTAAATGTCTCTCAAATGGGTTATCTAGAATCAAAGTTATTTCATGCATTCATCCAGAAGTATTTTTGTCCTCTTATATACTAGGCACTGTTCTGGTACTGGGAAGCCACGGCAGACAAGACTCTGACTGAAGTTCAATCTCACTGCCCAGGGAGAGAGCTGGACCCTAGACCAGGGGAGTGAGGAGGGTATGGAGAGCCTGAGATGCTAGGGAGAAGGCTTATTCAAGTAGAGGAGACTGGGGCATGGGTGTCTGCAGAGACTGCAGTGGGAAAGAGAGCAGGGTGGAGAAGTAGTGAAGGGAGTGAGCTCAATGTAGAGGATGCAAACTTTGTCTAAAGAGCTGTTGTTGGGCAGCTGCGTCTCGGGAGGTCTCTCTCTGCACACTAGGTGAAACCTCAATCTGAATGGGGGAGGGCTCTTGACTCTGGATGAGAAAGAATTCTCAAATAGGTCAGACAAGTGTAAGGAAGGATTTCATTAAAGCGAGACTAGTAGTGAATGGCAGCTGCCTTGCAGGTAGCAGAGAGCAAGGAAGAACAGAGGGAGGGAAGGAAAGCTCACTGAACTCCTGCTCAGCATAGGCCAAATCCCTTGCCAACTCCTAAAGCCAGCCTGGGTCACCTGGTGTCCAATGTCTGCTTGAATCTGCATGGAATGGGAACTAAGACCCACCCCCAGGATTTGGGGAAACCACAGAGTATTGGCTGGAGTGAGATTATGTTCTGAGAACTTCCTTAAGGGGAAGAAAGGATATTTTCAGAAAGGCTGCTAAAGAGCATAATTGTACAGCTGCACTCCTGTCCTGGCCACCCAGGTGATAGGAACTTGCAAGCCCAAATCAGAGCTCTCAGTAGCCCCTCCCTGCTTATCTGGAGTAGAACAGAGACAGAGTGAAGACTTGTGCTTAAGTCTGGAAAATAGAATGAAATAACAAAGTAACGAAGAAACTTACCACTGGAATAGTGCAAAGACAAAATGCAATAAGTTGAGCAGTGAGAAGTCTTTATTTGAGGCAAAAAGTACACACTCAAAGAAGGGGGAGTGCAGGCAACATCAGAGAGGAGGCGCACTTAGGTGCTTAGGATTCTGTTTTTTAAGGCTTTCAAGAGTGGGGCAAAGGGTTGGGGTGGGTGCAGAGGTTTGATATGTGCTTATAATGTCTCTCTTTGGTGAGATATTATGTCACCATCCACAGGCAGTCCTCTAGATATTCTCCAAGATAAACAACACAAGGAAATTTTTTATCTCCTTCTTCTACTAGATAGTGGTTACCCTCAAGCGGTAGGGACATATCATTTAGGACTACTTGCTGTGCCCTAAGATAGGGTAAGTTGTGGGCTGATTGACAAAGAATATGTTAGGAATCTTACCTCCTAACTGTCTGGTTTTTAAAATGGCATCTTATCCTTAAGACAGAATCCTTCCTGTTCTTACTATACGTTTATATCTTGGCATTTTTCATCATAGGCAGGAAAAATTAATCATGATGCTTGTCCCATGTCCCTGCCCTATCTCAGAGCCATGAGAAGGTATTAAAGGACTTCAATTTATTGGGAAGGAAGAATTTTCCTCCTCCCTTTTCAAGGTTCTTCTAGGTGGTCTAAGAATCAGATTGACATGAGACAGATTAATAGGAGAAAAAAACCCAAAGTTTATTATATACATAAGGGGAACCCATAGACTTGAGGTTCCAAAGACAGTCAGGAACGGTGAGGTATATAGGTCATCCTGAACTAAGAAGAAGGGGTAGGGAAGGAAGGCAAGTCATAGGAATATGAGAGTAAATGTTTGGTGAACAAATGCTTGCTGGGACAACAGAAATAATGGGACACAGAGAGGAATTTCAGCCAACCACCACATTCCACCCTGTCTACCATACTTAGTTCACATTATAATGTAGTTATCCATGGTGAGAGCTCTCTTCCCAGAGAGTTCCTCCAAATAAATTATTTTTATGTACTGGTGGATGGGGAGGGGTCTCAAAGTTTCTTTCTAAGTCTTTTGGGCCTTGACTGTTTTCAACTTGGGCATAATTTACATGCTGAAGTGGCACATCTTGAGGTGGCTTGCCCTTGGCCCCCACAGATTCAAGGAGTAAAGTGAGTAGATTTGTATGCTGAGGACCCTCTTTGTATTTATCAAAACATGAGTAAGACATGCCAAAATGTTACCTATGAGATTTCACTCAACTTCGATTAAAAAATAAGTGTCTACTCTGAGTTTTTACAATAATCATTGAAATGTTTACAATCAGAACAATCGTTAAAGCTCTTTTTATTAAGAAGAAATAAGAGGACAAGAAAAGAGAGGAGGTGGTAAAGAGGAAGAAAAGCCTGGGAAAGACATCTCTGGTTGCAGGGTGAAGAGATCCAAGAAGCATTATATAACCTCTTTCAGATTGTGTTATTCTTAGGCCTAAGAGGAAGTTTAAGTCAGAGGAAGTTTGGGCCAGAGAAAGCAGGAAATTGGTGAATCCAAGCTTGAACACATTGAGTAAGAGGTATTTCAGGGGTTTTGGGAACTAAAACAGCTCCATGAAGAGGTTCAGAGTGAGCTTCCCTGAAATATGCCACAAGGATTACTTTGGAGCTGAAGTCAGTCAAGGCCCACAAGACTCAGAAAGAGTTTTACCCCCTCTTTAACTGCCTAAAAGAATGTAAATAAAGGGCCTGGCCCAGAAAGAGAACTACCACCAGAGATAACTATAAAGAATATGGGCTGGGAGTGGTCACCTTGGAGGTGGGAGGTGGGGGTTGGAAGGTTGGCAGGGCCTGGAGAGTAAATTCCTCTCTGTGTTCCCTTGTCTCTGTATGGCATGGCAAACACTTGGGTTCCAAACATTTGCTCTTCCCATCTTCCTGTAAATTTTCTTCTTCCCCTTTGAAGTCTAAGACCCCCTACCCACTTCTTCCTAGGCCAGCATGGGTGGCATATAAACCTCAACTGCTGACTGCCTGTGAGTCTCATTCTTATGGGCCTCCCAAATGTACATAATTAAATTTGTTTTCTCCTGTTTATCTGTCTTATGTCAATATAATTAATAGACCAGCCAAAACAATACAGAAGAATAAAGGAAAAATTTTCCTCCCCAACACCTGCCAAAAAAAGCCATCTGTACTGCGAAAGATCAAAATTCCACTGAGTAAAATTTAAAGATCTTACTGGTTTTATTCAGTGATCCATGAATTGGAGAGCATCCAGTCCAGCAGGTAGAAAGGTCCTCTGAAGAGTTATATAAGGGAAGAGATTTTTTATGGACCAAAGTGAGGAGAAATAAGAAAGATAGACCAGGCATTTGCTGATTGGTAAGGCAGGGTTATTTTCCTTATGTGGAGCTCAGAAAAGCCTTGGAGCTGGGTCAGGTAAATTGTGCTGAGCCCATAAGCCCTGATTTGCTGATCTGGGCCTTCTTTTTCTGGAATAACTGTACATAAAACTTAGTTAAGCTTTGGTTTGCTGATGTGGGACTTAGCATGAGTGACTCCATCCTGAGTCCAATCTGATTACTTTAATAGTACCAATATAGAAAAGAGAGAAAGGCAGTTGATTACTGAAGAAGCATGATCAGATTTACACACATGTAAGGTAACCTGAATATGACTACAATGTCTGGCCAGAATTTCACACAATTTTATGCAGTAAAGAAAAACAATGAAAATGTCTCTTATCTCCTAGGAGATAATTGGATATGTCTGTGACAGTGCCCTCTTATGTCCTGAGAGAGTTCTGAATTAACTTCAGAGGTAGTGTGGGGAAAATGGAACTTTCTGACTAGGATTCTTGTCTGGCCTTAATAGCACCCATTGTGTATATAACAAGAACTTGTCTGCATATTTATGGGATGTTTACTTGTGAAAGAGCTGCTGGTCAGTAATGCGAGCACAGGCCCAGGGGAGGGGTGGAGAGGAATCACCCATTCTCTCTTCCGCTCAGTTCCTGGTATGTAATTGGTCAGGCATCCACCAGTCACCAGAGGCCCGCCCACGGAGTTCCTCTCAGTGCTAAAGGCAGGGAAGAAGGACACTTCAGGGAGAGTGGGGATACAGTCATAGAGCCCTGGTGCTCCTGGGGAAATAAGCTCATGCCAGGGAGCAGAACCTGTAACCAGCCTGGGGAGCACATTCAAGTCATCTGCATGTGCTGAGCTGTCTGTGACTGCAGTGAGAATAAACTCCCTTCACACACCCAGCTTCTTGCCCTTGCCTTAACTCAGTCTCACCAAAGTCATAAAGCACTTGCCCTAGTCAGGGAACCTCCTCCTCCTGGAGCTACAGGAAGGCTTTTAGAGTTCTGGGGATCAGAAAGTCTGATCTTGCATTATAAAATCCAAAGAGAGCACCTCTTATGGAGCTTAATGGGCTTTCAAGGACAGTCCAAGGAGGGGAGAGTGGAGTGGCAGCTGCTTCCTTTGCTAAACAAAATTTCAGCATTTGACCCTTAACAAAGAATATAAGTGGAAATGCTCCTTAAGATGTCGGCTATGTGAGGCTGGAACTCTGGAGATGAGTTGAGACTCATCCTCATTCAGTGTTATTCAAATGTTGGAAACACACCAACAGAATTTTTCCCCCTCTAAATTACTATTTTTAACAGTACTTAAGATTCACCAAAAACTTCTTTCATTATTTCCTTTCTGTTTGAGTTTTCAAGATTGCAGTTATGATCATTCCACTGTTTTTTTTTTAAGTATGAAAAATATTTGCTTTGTTCTTTGCTTTTTGTTTTCTTTAATAGACAGAATCATGGAGTAAAAAAAGGACCACAATTCCATATTTTCCTGCAAAACAATAATAAAATCCTTTTAGGACCCATGAAAAGATCTTGTAGATGAAGTATTATACTTCATTATTGAAATATTTGAAGAAGAATTTTACTGATCACATGGCAAAACCAGCAAATGCAAGCATCAAAACTTGCTGAGTTTGAGTATTCAGGACACCAGTGAATTCAGGAGCACAGTTTTAAGAAGCATTATATCACCACCTCCTGTGGAAAAACACTGCCATTGATGACTCTGAGCTGGAAAATGTTAGAAGAGTTAGTCTGGGAATAGAAAGAAGATTTTGGAATTCCTCAATGAAATGCTTTCACTTATATTTCCTTTGGGTAGGGCCCAGTATGATACATAATAAAAAGCTCTGCCTAAGTAAATCTCAAAGAGCTCTTTGACTAAATATAAAATAAAAAGTGTATGATTGGGAAAGATGGTATAAACACACTTTTCATACAAACAGGTAGTGAGCCCATATCAAAGTTTTCATCAATTCGTTAATGAGGGAACCAGTTGGGTGACGATGATGTAGATTCTGAGAGGATGTGAGAACCTGGATTAGTAAGTGAAAGAAGCAAGGATAAAAACAAGATTGTTAAATCAGCTACAAAACTGGTTAATGAGCTCTAAGGAAATAGACCCAAACCTTTGGGATAATCTTTTTTGTAAATAGAAAGGAAAAAACACCTCACCGTACCAGTTTTCTACAAGTTAACTTCTAACTTGACTGAATTGTAAAAAGACTGGTTCTAAGTCAACCTGTATTATATTCTCAGAGCCTGAGGACCCTTCAGGGGACTCACTGGACATTAAAATTTCACACAGGCAATTTTGTGTCTAATTTGAAAGTCTTAGATAGTCTTCCTGAGCATTGGAGAGGAACCACAACCATAGAAGCCACAATAACAAAATCATTTTCTTCAGTTTGCTTCTTGGAAGATTTTGACAGAGGACTGTGTAGTGGGATACTTCGTCACGAGGAATTGTTTTTTGGGATAGAGAATGGGATTATATGTTTTTCCCCCCTTTTTTGACTGATTTATTTTACCTAGGATTAGTGTTCATAGTGTCATCGACACTGCAGTCTATGTCAGAATTTCCTTCCTTTTGAAGGCCAAATAATATTCTATTACATGTGTATATCGCATTTTGTTTATCCATTCATCTGTTGATGGATACTTGGCTACTTCCATCTTCTGGCTCTTGTGAAGAATGCTGCATATATGTGGATGCACAAATATTTGTTTGAATCTGCTTTCAGTTATTTTGCTTATATACCAAAAGTGGAATTCCTGGATCAGAGAATGGTATTTTAAAGATTAGATTTTACTAAGTGAAAAAGAAAACCACGGTAGGTTTTGAGCAGGGCCATGGCATGATCTATCCAGATTTTAAAAGGACTCCTCTGGTTTTATGTGGAGATGGGACTCTATGAGGGAATCCGGACCTGTCCCACAAATCAGTGCAGGAGGATGGTAGCTCCCCAACAATGGGAGCACAAGGGAGGTAAAAGTGTCGGATCTTGACTGACCTCTCAGGTGGAGCCAAGTAAGTAGGATCTTGCTTAGCAGATGAAACATATCTATGTTTTCCATTTTATCTCACACTTCCTAAGAGAGAAGACAGTTCTAGGGTTCCTGGCTATTCAGAATCACACTTACAGTGGGCTCCACTTATAGTTAAATTATTGACCAAGTGCACGATAAGAGGGATTTTTTTTAATGTTATTGTCATTGTTTTCAAAATAACCACATTCACCAGAGGAAGCTGATTCATCTCCAGTCCTAGACTTGGCACACCTACTCCATCCTCAGGGCTCAAATCTATCACTGGTCCTTTTTACTGAGTAGCAACTTCCACAGATGCACAAAATGAAAAGCAAGGCCCAGCAGCAGACTCTACATACTTTATTCACCACTATGTACCCAGTGCCCAATGTCTGACATATATGAAGTGTTCCATAGATATTCATTGAATGGATAAACCAAGGAAGACTAAAGGAGGCTATATAAATAGCCAGAAAATCATCACTGAAGAAAAACCTGTGTCTAACCTATTATCTGCCCCCTGACATTTATATAAATTCTGCTAGCTGCATCTCTATTGACTTTAGAGTTATGTAATACACTTTTAGCTTCTTCTAACCAGTATTTCTTGGTGCCTAGTGCTTTGACTCTGACACCTCAATTTCAAACTTTGTTTGAAATTGCCTAGACTTTGTACCTGCATTCTGCAATCTCCTCAAGGCCCTTCAGTCCTAGCTAGCCACAGGATTAAAGCAGGTCCCCAAATGGTCCACTCTCTTTCTTACCTCATTGAACTGGTCACAAGCTCTCCATTTGCCTGAAATAACTTCTTCCTGTTAATCTTCTTAGTCAACCCACCCTGATTCTTTAGTCCCATTTACCTCCTGCAGAAAGCCTTTCTTAATCTCCTTTCACTGTGTTCCCAGAGGGTCTTGCTCATGGGGAAATGTTCACATGGCCTTTTAGCTACTCCTAGACCTCTCCCTCTGACTCAAGAGTTAATGGTGTCTACCTGTCTCTCATTTCAGAGCCTAGTATGGTGCCTGGAGCAAAGAGGATGCTAAAGGAAAGATGATTGGAATGAGTGAATGGAACTTAGTCACTATTGCAAGCCATTATGTAAACTAAGCAGCTAGCATCTGTATAAATTTGTATAAACTAAAAATTGGTTGTAATCACAAGGACCAGCCAAAACACTATTCAAGGAAGTGGGAGGAGGACCATTCTGAACTATATTCAGCCAGGTGGTGGCATCAACCTCATATGTGCTGAAATGCTGACCAGAGATTTACAGAGAAAGAAACACTGAGCAGTCACTGGATAATTGAGAAGCCCACCTGGGTAAACCAATTGATGGCCTTCACTTTTCATTTCCCCCAGGAGGATGTGGAATGACAATACCTGGGGACCCCTAGGGGGCATCCTCAAGATTTCCAACTTCAGAAGTCATCTTCCTTTTTAAAGAACTTTCTCTCTTACCTATGAAGGTAGAGAAACTTTTTCTCTTAAAAAGAATTTGTAATATAACCTACAGTCATAAAAGGGCACAACATATAAATGTATAAAGTAAAAAGAATAGTTAGAAAACAAACTCCAAGGTAAATATAACTCAGTCAAGAAAGACAACACTGCCAGCACCTCCCACCTTCCAAGGACCCCTTTCTTGTGCACACTGCCCTCTCAACCCTTCTGTGAAGTGATTCCCATTGTGACTTACCTTTATTTATAATTTTACTGCTTGCATACCTGCATTCATTTCCTATTGCTGCTGCAATAAATTGCCACAAATTTGGGGGCTAGAAACAATACAGATTTATTATCTTAAGGTTCTGAAATTAAAAGTTCAACACAAATCTGGGCTAAAATCAAGGTGTCAGTAGGGCTGTGTTGCTTTCTGGAGGCCCCAGAGGAGAGCCCATTGCTTGCTTTTTCCGGCTTCAAGAGACTGCCCACGTTCCTTGGGTAGGACTCCCTTCCTCTACCTCCAAAATGAGTGTTGTAGCATCTCTCTGATGCTCCCTCATTGCCACAGCTCCTTCCCTGACTCTTAATTCTTGCTTCAAAGATGTGTGTGATTATGATGAGCCCAATCAGATAATCCAGGATAATCTCCTCCATTCCAAGGTCTTTAACGTTCATCACATCTGCAAAGGCCCTTTTGCCACATAAAGCAACATATTCACAAATTCTGGGATTACAATATGGTCATCTTGGGAGTGGGAGGACATTATTATGTCTACTACAGTAACCATCCAAAATTGATGGGCTCTTGTTCAGTTTTTGTACTTTACATAAATGGAAACAGTCTCTTTGTGTTCGATTGTGTCCTTCTTTATCTCAACATTATGTTTGTAAGAGTCACCCACAGTTCCAGTGGCTGTAATTAATTTTCATTATGTGAATATACAATTAATAGACATTTGGGTTGTTTCCAGTTTAGGAGCTATTTTGAACTACAGCATTACAAACATTGTCATTCATGTATACTTGTACACATGTGCACACATTTTTTCATGGTGTATATGCGAGAGTGAAATTGCATATATCAAAAAATAGGTGCGCCCTCAACTAGACTTAATCCAAAATGGTTTTCCAAACCAACAATTCAGATTTATACTCCTATTCAAGTGTATGAAAGTTTCCATTGCTCCAATTTTCACTCAACATACTATTGCCATATTTTCGATTTTTGTCAATCTACTGGATGTGTAATAGTATCTTCTTGTAGTTTTAATTTGCATTTTTTATTAATAATGAGATAACATCTTTTCATATGTTCATTGGTCATTTGCATTTCTTCTTCATAAAGGAACAGTTGAAATATTTAAACCATGTTTTAACTGAGTTGTTTTTCCTTATTAATTTATAAAAGGCAATTCCTTTGTCAGTTACAAGTTTTCAAATATTTTATGTAATTCTGTATCTTTTTTTGTTCTACTATCTTTGTAATGTTTTTGATGGACAAAAGGTTTTCATTTTACTGTAGCTTAATTTATCAATTTTGACACTTACGGTTAGTTTTCTGTTTAAGAAAACTTTCCCAATGCTGAGGTCATGAAGATTTACTTTTATATTGCCTCCCAAAAGCTTTTCAGTTTTGCTTGTCATATTTGTGTCTGTAATCCACCTATGATTAAATTTTGGTATGGTGCCATATAGGGGTTCAATTTTATTTCTTTTTTTTTATGGATATCCCATTGAGCCAGTACTATTTATTAAACAGAACAATTCTGTGGTGCCAGTTTTTCACAAATCAAGTGTTCATACATGCAGGATTTTGTTTCTGGGTTTTTCTAGTCTATCTCATTGTTCTGTACCATTGCAATAATACCACACTATCATAATGACCACAGATTATAGTAAGTAGTATTATCTAATGACAGAATAAGAGTTCATATTTTGTTCTTCTTCAAAACAGCTTTACCTGTTCTCAGCCCTCCCATGTTCAGATACATTTTAGAGTAAGGTATATAAATATATGCACACATTGCATTGAATCTATAGATCAATTTGGGAAAAATTAATTTTTTAAATGTTAAGTATTTTAAGTCATGAACATGACATATCTCATTCAAATAGGTTTCTTTGATATCCCTCAATAAATTTTATAATCATCCCCATGGAGTTCTTACACATCTTTTGCTAGTTTTATTCCAAGGTTCATATTTTTCTTGATGCTCTTGTATTAAAGAGTATCCTCTTTCAAATTTCATTTTCTGATTTACTGCTATATAGAAATACAACTAATTTTTTTATTAATTTTGTACTCAGCATTACTGATAAGCCCTGTTATTAGTCCTAGTATTTTTTCTGTAGATGGTAAAAACTTTTCCATATGCACAATTAGATTATATCCAATAAAAATATGTTTTTCTCCTATCTTTATGCCTTTGACTTCTTTTTCTTGTCAATTTCACTGCTAGAACTGTTAGCATTTAATAAAAGTACTGAAGTATGCCTCTTTGTTTTTTCCTGATTTCAAAGGGAAAACCTTTGATATTAAATTATTAAACATATTGTTGTAGGTTTTGTTATAGTTGTATTTATTTTTCAGAATAAGGAAGTTCTAGTTTGGTAAATAGTTTTACACTGATTGTTACATTTTAGCAAATTTATATTGATTAAGAAGATCACAATTTTTCTCTTCAAATGTATTAATATGGTGACTTATGTCAATTAATTTTCTACTATTAAAACAATACTACATTCTTGGAATTATATTTAACACATAATTTATATATTGCTGGATTCTATTTAGTATTTTGTTTAAAGTACTTGCAATTGTGTTCAAAGTAAGATTTGTGTTTCTGTTTCTGGAACAAGATGATGTAGATTCATTTCTCCCTGTTCTTCTCTAAATACAACTAAATAACTGGAAATTACTCAAGACTATTGATGCTGGGACCTTACCAGTTCGCTCTTACTTTACGCCTTTTGGGAGTTCTAATCCAGACCCTAATTTCTTCTGCACAGGCTTTAGAATAGTACACTTGGGATCATTCTTTGAGACCCCTGCCTGTGTGATGAGTGCAGGGACTGTGTGACCTCTTGCTGCCAGAGCGGTGGTAGGTCAGAGTCACAAGCCTGTTCCACTTCCCTGGGGCTGCAGAAAAGTTAATGCTGTAGCCCTAGGATGACTGCCTCTAAGGAAGAAAGGTCAATAGAATAGAGCCATTTACATGTTGGGCTCAGTTTTCAGCTTGACTACTTCACAAACTTCATTTACACTACGCAGGCGAAAGGGGCACAGTCCCAAGAGGACTGCTTCAAATGAGGAGCAGGGGAACTTTTTCTAAGACCAAAGATAAAATTCAGACAGAGGCTGCCATGGACAGTTATAAAAGAGGGAGTCTATACTCTTAAACACCAGATTCTGCCACTGCCTGGGAATTATCCTACTAGTCACCCACTGTAAGAAATCTGACCTGTGAGACAAAGAGGTCGGGGGTCATCTGTGACTCTTACATAGGCAATAACCTAGCCCGAGGTTCACTCAGAGCCATTGGATAAATTGGCCAGAGCTGAGATCCAAGGATGACTGTCTACTAGTCCAGTCTTCCCTTGGAGTCCTCAGATTAGGATAGGAAAGTAGGATGTAAATCCAGGGAGAGGTAAATCCTGGGGCAAAATACCTGTAAAAACCGAAATCAGTTAAAGAGTGAAGTAAAGTTTAAAACCTGTATATTGCTTGCAAACTGTAGTCCAGGGCCATCTTTCTCCTCTGCTCCAGAAGACAAAGCAAGCAAGCCAGCACCTCCCTTTAAACTCTCGGGTTCAGACATACCCTCAGTTGCCCAGGTAATTACCCATTGATATGGAGATGAACTTCTCTCCACCCCTGAAGATACGCAAATACACTAAAGCCAAGTAAGATATTCTGGAAGTGTTACAATTTTACCCACAAGGAAGTTGGCTCAGCTACTCCCCGACACTCCATCCAGAGGTGGGGGATCAAGGAGTGACAGACACCGGGAAACCTTTTACCCAATACTTAAGACTGGTAGCCGACGCTAATCATCTTAAGTGGCTAACAGGTGCCAGACACATTTTTATGAGATAAAAAGTACAGCATTTAGTCAGGCATCAAAGCGAAGCGTAGACCTCCTACCTTCCAGTGGTGACCATTAGGTTCTGAAAGACTGATGAAGTTAGAGGCACACATAGAACATGTAAAGAAAGTAAGGAGCACCCCTGCATCACTTGGAGAGCAGGGTGGCCTGAAGAAGCAGGCTGGAAGTCAGAGAGACAGAGAAAAAGAGACACTCCTCACGGATACCCAGTCAGGTTGTTGAGGTCCAATTCCAGACACACGGGCCTTTGAGAAGCCGCTGAAGCGCAGCCTCAGCCTAGACTCTCGCAGGTGCCCACGGCTTTCCTCAGTCCCTCGCATCCAAGGAGAGGCTTCTGAAGGGGAATCCTGACCTCCACTCAGCTGACATTCCTGGCTCCCAAGGGAGATGGGGGATCCACTGAGGGAGACGCAAGGGAACCTGTCGCTCGAGACTTTGAGATCGGCAGCCAGGCTAGTCCCATTTAAGTGGCTGGTGAGTGCCTGATTTTGATTGCCACAGACAGCTTCTTTGTATAAGGGGAGTGAAAGGAAAAGGCAGCTTAGATGCTGATACTCACCTCCGAAGTGATCCTGGAAGAGCCCCCAAAATGATGCTGGGGTTCTTGTTCATGGAGTCGAAGAATGAACTTCACAAACACTCAAGGTAGGAGAGCAAGTAAGAGGCCTTTATTTAGAGATAAAGTGAGAGGATAAGAGAGCCCCGGGGTGGTGCATTGTTTAGGGGTTTTATAGGTGGTTGAGAGACAATGGGCTAGGGATGCAGACCTGCTAAATAGTCCCAAAATGTTTATCTTTGAAGAGACATTAAGTTTCTTATTAGTCTTCTGGGTTATCTACAAGAAATTTACTGCTCTGATTTCCTCCCAGGATAGCAGCTTCCTGGTCTGGGAGCATATCACTCAAGACTGCTTGCTTTTACTCCCAAGGTGGGCTGTGTTAGGCTGGAGAAAGGAAAAACAAGGACATGCAAAGCAGCCAGATTGAGTCGTCGCCCATTATGACCAAAAGGCTGGAATGTTAGGCTGGAGAAAGGAAAAACAAGGACATGCAAACAGAACTGAGAGATGCCACAGGGGGAGAACAGACCAGACCCCAAAGTCCGTGCCGTATATGGAAAGGGGACAGCTCTCCCTGAATTCCATCCTGATGTGCCCACAGGGACCTGGATGTCAGCCTAATCCCCCTTGGAAGGAAAAAAGTTTCTAGTTGTCTATTATATCACCTTTAGCCAATCATACCTCTCAACACCCCCTAAAATAGTTTGCCCACTCCTCCCCCTCCTAATCCCTTATAAGTGCCCCACCTCCCTAACCGGGCATGACTTCTCTGGCCTCTGGCATGAAGGCCATAGAACCTCACCCGGGGGTATTTAAATAAATTACCTGACCCTTTGTTGCCTCTCTTTGCCTGCTTATTCCGGCTAGAATTGATCTTACAGGCTGAGTTATTGTCAGCTTCTTGAAAAGTATGTTAAGAAACTTACTTTTTAACGAATTGGGTTTTAAAATGCAATTTTATATTTAAAATGGAATCCTTCCTGTTTTTACTATGTTGTTTTGAGTTTGCTTGCTAAATTCCCCAGGTTGCAAATCACTTGATTAGGGCTAGAGGAGGAAAGCAGCACCTAAATAAAGTCAAAAAAATAAGCTGAGCCCCCCAGCAGGCCAAAGCAAATCCCACAATAGATTATCTTGCTTTGTTTTTTCTGGAGGCCCTCACCCTATGCTGTCTAAGCCTATGGTCTCTGTCTCACTATGATAAGAAGAACACTGAAAGCTGAGCAGAAGTGGATTGAGGACATCATGACTTGAAGAATGACAACATGGTAATTCAGTGAACTGGGGGTTTTTTGTTGTTGTTTTTTTAAATCTTCTGTATACCCCAGACTAAGCACCAGAGAGACCTGAAACCCAGAACTACCAAAAGGCATTGCCAAAAAATGCCCCAAAGGACCAGGAAAGGGGAAGCCCAACAGACACCATCAGGAGCCCCAACCCTGGCTCCAGTACCGGGATACTGGTGGGTTGTCCACCAGCCCAACCAACAGTAGCAACAAAGCCTCTTTCATTCCAGACCCAGCTCCACAATTAGCACCAGCAGGTGATCCAGTCTATTTTCAGCAGCAGCCGCCAAGTCCTGAGACCAGTCATACCCCTTTTCCACAACCAGAGCCACAGAGAATCAGCTAGGCAGCTGCAATATCAAAGCCTGAGGCCACAGGCCCACCCACAACTGGGACACAGGCAGGTTGACCAGTATGCCCAAGCAGCAGCAGAGAAACCCAGACATGCTGACTGTGTGCTAGTTCCATACCTGTAACACCAGCAGGCAGGCAGTCCCCCAATGGGCAACATCAGCCAAGCACTGCACCCACAAGCCCTCCATCCACCAGCATGAAGAGATCTAGGCCCAACTATTTGGTGTCATTCAAATAGCTGATAATCTCATTGTGTTTCTATTTATCTAAGAATTGATTTTAAAAGGAAATTCCATTTACAAAGCCAGAGAAAGAACCTAATTTCATGCTCATAAAATTCTTTGGGTTGATATCTACCACTAACCAGTAAATTCTTGGTATGACTGATTAATTTCTAATCTAGTTAAATATATCACTATTCAAACTGATACTACTCTAAATTATTCACAAAGAAAGAAGGAGTTCCTTACTGAAATCAAGGGGAAGTCCATAACTAAAATCTTCATTTCCCTACAACCATACCAGTAAATTGGTCAAAGTGAAGCATTAGATTAGGCTGATATACATTTTTAGGAATCTCATGTTTGGCCTAAATGACAACTACTTTATTTAATAGCAACTTTAATAAACTGCTCTCAACTCTTGTTCGAGGTTTACTTAAATAAGATGCTAAGTGATAAACACAATGCATAGTGCACATCGTCTTTCTTCCTGTGAACATTTAAATGTTTTCCATCTTAAATCTTGTCAATTTCATTTGCAAGCTTTTTAAGTACTCAGAATATAATTTGAGTGAGGTTTTAAAGCTCCTTTTAGATCAGCAAGATTCTCTTATAATCTCTTTACCTATCTTCAATTTCATTTTCTCCTGTCATGTTAAATCAACAATCTTTGTAATAAACAGAAGTAAAACAAGATTTGAATTCAAATTTCTTCTTGCTATGATCCAATTCCATGTCATTAACTCCCCACCACACCATCCCTCCCCACCAAAAGAAGCTTATTTCTTTCTTAATAGTGAAACATTTCTTCATTTATTTTAGCATTTGGGACAGACCTTCAGAGATCTCCAGCCCTTAAACTTTATAAGGAGAAAGGTTTTCATTTTCAGGCAGGAGAGTGGGGTCTACATGGGTAAAATTGGTAATAAATATTATAGGAAAGGAGACAAACTACAGTAGACTGGAAGAGAGAATAGATAAGAAACTAAAATCAAGTTAATGTGTATTTATTAGACCTGTGTTGTCATCTGGTTTCTTTTTGGATTCAGCCAATGGGATATACTGACAGGAGATTAGAGGTCAGGAAATGGAGGGAACAGGAAGCCTGAGTATGCCTCATGTATCCTATAGGATACCACAATATGCTGCCCCAAAATATGCCTCTTTGTCATACGGATTACATTGAGCTAAAGGCCATTGACAACCATAACACAAGAAAAACTCTAAAAACAAGGCATGAGATTTTCTTTTGTAAAGAGAATTTACGTTTATAAAGTAACTTTCCATTTGTAAAGCATGTTTTCCTCTCCCAGTCCAGGAAGAGAGGGACTCTGCTCAATGGAGAAGGTACTGACTTAAATCTGCATAACAAACCTTACTAAACAACCTTTGTTTAACATACTTGTAAGGTTGAAGGCACTGGGGGGAGGGGTGAGCACGTCAGACACTGATGACGTGCCAAAGTCCCCGGCTGCTGCCCCCTCCCAACCTAAAAAATGTGCCTTAGCTAGCCAATCCTCCCGCCGCTGTAAATCTAAGCTCTGCCTCCCCCTACCTTCTTTAAAAACTCGCTGCCTGTCTACTTTCCATGACTTCCCCGGCCTGTGACAGCCAGGCTGCGGAACCTCGCCTGGGGGCATTCAAATAAATTACCTGGCCCTTTATTGCCTCTCTTTGTCTGCTTATTTTGGCAAAAATTTATCTTACAAAACTTTACCTAGCCACCTTCCCATAAAGTGACCTGCCCAATCCCAAATCCCCTTTTCCTTTGTTGGCTTTTAAGTCCAAGTTCTAACCACCTCTTTAAGTTACTCATCTTTGAGTACTCCCAGAGATGTGCATGTGTAAGCACCAGGCATATATTTAAAAACTTCTGTTTGTTTTTATTTTATTGATCTGCATTTGGATAGTCTAATTTATAGGTCCCCAGCTGGAAAACCTAAAATGTATAGAAGAAAAAGACTTCTTTTTCTCTCCTCCTGTGGTAGGAAGCCAAGGAGACAAAGTTTCTGTTGAGGCCTCAGGACGGTAGAGGAATCACAAGGTACTTGGGTTCTTGAGATTGAAACAATGTAACAATGTGCCCCCCCCCCCCCACTGGGGACTCAGTGGTATGTAACAGCTTTTTGATCATATTCATGGAAACCCATTAGTTTATAATACTTAACCTGGGTAACCTTTACTGAGATAGATTAAAATATAACTAGCATCCTGAATACACCAATAGTGACGTAGTAGCTCCCACTGCAGCAGTTCCTGGGTCCTGACTCCCCACCAACCTTGTAGTAAATGTATAAAAGGCATAGCCTTGCTGTACTCAGGGCTCAGCCTTTGGATAGGAATCTGCTGAGCCAGTGCAGGTACTAATAAATGCTGCTTCTCGGCAAACATTTCGGTGTCCCGACTCCTTGTTTGTCATTCCTGCAGTTCCTTCAACAGTACAGCTTTTGCTACTGATTACAGCAGCTCTGACAAAGACTTCAGTCCTGCTGGGTCTTTCAACATGGCTGCTATGGTTTCAGCACCTGCAGGATGACCCCAGTCCACAGAGAAAAAGTATTATACACCAGACACTGATTAAAAACAGAAAGGAAGATGATGTTCAAGCTACTGCAGTAGGTGAGAGATACCTCTGTATAGTGCTGAGCTCAACTACAAATACAGCACAGATTGCTGGGGATTTATAGCCAACAAAATGGGTGAAGGGGTCAGTGAATGGAAAAGTACTAAGAGGAACTTGATTAGATATCAAGGGTGGGGGGAATTCTTGCTCAACTGGCTTAACAGGATTTTTGCTAAAGGCAAGCCAAGGACTTAGATGTCAAGGGTGAAGAATGAGGAATTTGATCAGATATCAAGAGTGGGGGGTTTTCTGACTTAACAGGATTCTTGCTAAACTGGGCTCAGTGGGCCAGCCATGAAGGCCGAAGTCGAAGCCTAGCTGAGAAGAGGGACCTGACTAAAGTTTGTAACTGGGCTCCAATAATACCACCTTTGTTTCTCCAGCCTTTTAGGGGTAGCGGCTTTGTGCTACTGCTAAACTCTGAGTCACTAGCTTTGTTTAGTTTTTCAACTCCTCTCACACATGTGTAACCAATTTACTGCATTAAAGTCTTTCTATTTTGTTGTTGTACTTGTTAATGAAGTATAACATACAGAAAAGTATAAAATCCTAAACTGGATGAATTTTCACAAAAATGAAAACACATCTGTGTAATCATCACCCAGATCAAGAATCATGTGAGCAACATTCCAGCATAACCCCTTGCTTGTTCTCTTGCAGTCCCGCGTCCACCAAGGTTGTCTTTCTGAGGCCATAAATTAGCTTTTGCCTATTTTGTATTTTATATAAATAGAAAAACACAGTATGTACTCTTTTTTGGTCTGACTTCTTTGGCCTAACCAAAGATTGTTGTTGTGTCTATTTGTAGTTTGTTTATTCTACTTCCTGTTTAGTATGGCATTGTGTAAACATACCATGCCTCCATCTATGGATCGTGAATACTTGAGTAGTTTCCAGATTTAAGCTTGAATAGTGCTGCTATGTACATTCTTGTATGTTTCATTTGGTAAACATAGTGTGTATTTCTCGTGGAGATATATCAATATCATCAATATATGTCAAGATATATGTATATATCAAGGAGCACAATACATCTCTGCTGAACACTGCATTTTGCCAATGGCGGGAGCCATGCTACTCAAGCTGTGTAGCAAAGCTCAGGCTGGAGGAAGACCCCCACAAAGCAGGGGCCTTCACAGCCGGCTCCCCCTATTACCCACCTTGATTTTGTTTTTCTCCATTATAGTATTGGCTTTGCTTTTGCTTCCATTTTTGCCAAAGACTAAAAAAAAACATTTGATAAGCAGCACGGAAAAGAGGAGAACACAAGTTTCCCAGAAGCTTTTCCGGACAGTGCTCCTGAAGAATGGAACACGCAGGGGCCAGATGGCAATCTTGGCATAGAATACTGAAACCTGCAGTCAGTCAAACATTGACTACCCCATCTCCACCTAAGTGGGAATGCCCCCTTTATTTGCAATGCTAGTGAAATTAGTGATGAAGAGTTTTATAAGAAAATTAGAGAAATAGAGTTATGGGGGAATACTGAATAGAATAACCCTGTCTGACACTTAATCCATCTTCTCATGTTTTCTTCTGTTTGCTACTTCTACAACTTTTCTTCTTCCTTCCTAATTACAGCCCTTTACTAGAATTTGTGCCTCATATTCGGAATTACCAAGCACCATCATTCTTCCGAGTGGTAAACGTACCTCAAGACAAGTGCTGGGCATAGAAGCCACGGGGCATACATCTGTAAAGAAGTGAAAAGCTAACATTTTCAAAGAATATTGCTTCTCTTTTACTTACCAGCTTTACATCTCCCTGTATGGCCCCAGAAGATGGCTGGTTAGCCAAAGACAGGTAAGATTCCTCAAGGGAGGAACAACCTAAGACAGGCACAGTTGCAGGGGGGGCCATCAGGTGAGAAAATGGGGGCCAACAGAGGTGAGGCTCAGAACCCCACCCCACCCCCCAGTTTTGAGAGAAATCTTCTACACCCATGGATGTTTTGTTGCCCTTGTCTAACTTGGATTAATACCTAGTCTATAGGCACAGACCTGATCATCTACACTTGCCTTCTTACAGTTCTAAATCATGCTTTCTATCTTTATCTTGCATCTACCTACGATAGAATAGATATTATGAGATAAAATGTACCCATTGCATTAGAAATATAGATGATGATACCTGCCTAGCTAACTGTAGTAGGAGTGACCTGTATTTCACCCTGAGCTGATAGATTCCATAGTCACTGCTACATGCTGCACATTTCTGTGGTCACATGCACTACTTAGAAAATGCATTGCATAGAAACATAAAACATGATAGAGTACATGTTGCTAGGAAAAGTTTCAGTCAAGGAACAGAAAACGATCACCTGTCTAACAGTTGACCAACCATGAATACATTAGAAAGAAGAAGAAATAAAAAAGCTTGCTTATACTAATTAATCAACTGCCTATACCAATTAATCAACAGAACAATAAAAAATAATCATATCTTTGTGCAAAATGGTATAAATAAAGCTGTCATTGGCACTTTGTCGAGAGACCACCTCCATCTGACTCTGTGTCCTGTCTCTCCGTGCACCGACTCCAAGTCATCCTTCTGGGCTTCACATCCCCCCCGCTGGAGCTGGACTCCGGCATGCCAAAATGTGTTCCAATCAGTAATGATGAGAGAGTTCTAATTGTTCCACATCCTCATCAATATTTGGTATTGCTTCTCTTTTTTTTTAACCATTCTTGTGGTTATGTAGCAGCATTGCACGATGATTTAAATTTGCATGTCTCTCGGTTAAATAGCCATTAAAATTATGTTTTCAAGTAATTAATGATATGGGAAAATGCTCAAATAAAATGTGAAGTAAAAAAACCTGCATTTCTCCCATAGCTAATGAAGTTGACCACCTATTCGTATTATCTCATTTTAAATGCCTATCACATTTCTTCAGTTTTAAATACAAATCACTATTCCTTTTTCTTGTTTTTTTGCTGAAGAACAGCAAATTATTCTAAAATGAAGAACAATCCTAAATAAATCCTAAAATGAAGAATACAAATTTACCGTTTTCTCCTTTTTTCTCTCATCCCTTCTCTACTTCTGAAAATGATCAATTTTATCTTCTTAGCATATCTGCTATTTAAATGCTTATAATTTTATTATTTGATTTGTTAGCCTTAAATAATATGCATTGATTCCTAGTGACACAGATAAGGTAATCATTGAACTTACTGTATCTCAGAATTTGTGTCTCTTCTTTCCCTCCTAATTTGTGGTAGTCTATTATTTTCAGAATGTATACTATTTACATTCTTATGTATGACTCTAATCCTCATATTTCTTTCCATTTCAGTTCTAGAGTTGAATATATTTAATGTTCTTTGCCAGCCCATTTGTAATAGTTCCCCAAATCATATTTTGGATGGTTAGAATTCATCCTCTAGAGGTTCCCTTAAGAAAGTTTGATGGGTATAACAATCCTTGAGTTATTGCATGTTAAATCATCTGTTTTTATGCTTGGAAGACAGCATGATTGCATTTAAAATCTTTGGTTTACATGTTTTCTTTCCACATTGTCTTGAAGATGCCACCCCATAACTTCTTGTGTTGAATGCCAACAGCCCCAATTCATTCTTCCACTGCAACCTCAGAGACGAACTGCTCCCAACAAATATGTTGGTATGTGACTCTTTCTGTACTTTCACGTACTCTGCTCTCTAGCCACCCTGGTTCCAAGAAGGTTTCTACCTCCAGCCCTATTCATCCAGTTTCTTCACTCATTGCTGAACATGAGAGATGCAGTATTTGTACTTCAGAGTGAACCCTTCACTATCAGGAATGTGTTCCTGCTAGAACATTCTGAGACCTGCAACCTCTGGGCTCTTTTGAAATACATTCTGCTTCTTCACTTCATTTTTCTCTTCTGAGGCTTCTGCCAAACTCAGTCAGTTTTGCAGGCTTTACACATATTTTGGAATATGCAGATAGTACATGTCTCAGAGTTTCACTGAAAATGGTATTTGCAGGGTTCATTTTATTCTCCTATTGCTTTTGCTTTATTTTCAGGAGTAAAGGGGAAGTATGTGACTTAAATAGCCATGTTCATACTGAAAACCCAGGAATAGAGATTTTGAAGGAAACCGAAGATCAAGTTTCAAAATAAGGAGTGAGAAAAAGATAATCTCAAGCTTCATATTTCTGACAACATGTTAGAGAAACTGCCAATGTATTCTATGAAAAGAGGAGATTAATATCTCCAATAAAAAGTCAGTTTGGGGTTTTCTGTGTGTCCCTGAAGGTAGCTTTTTTGAAAAGATTATTTCAAGAGTCACCTTTGCTTTCAAATTCAATATTTATTCTATTAAAGTTATAAATTCAAACCTCAGTTCTTTCTTAGACTTAAATTTGTAAATCTTACTATGCTATTTATAAATCCACAAATTTCAACAATTACTTATGGATTTTTTTAACAATATTGTAATCATTTTAACTATATTCAATATATTCCATTTTCTTCTTAAATATTTTAATTGTCTAATAAAAGCAATTCCCACATATGTCTATAATTTATAAATCAAATATTGTAAGTTTTTCCATAATTAGAATGTGAATCTTAAGTTACAATAAATACACCAAGATGTTATTAATTATACATTTTATATTGCAATCCTAAGGCTGATGTGTCAAATTACTTTCCCAAATGCCACATGTTATTAAGGCACTGTATACATAATTAGTAAAATATTAATTGTATTGGTTCAATTTACTTCATCCCCTATGTATTTGATTCTAAATTTTCCTGGGTTAAGTCAGTACACACTGACGAGACACGTTGGTGTCAACCTTCATGGCAGGCTGAGATTGTATATCAACCAAACATTTAATTGGAACATGAGATGAAGAGCTGCAAATACCTGGGGAAATGTTCATATGTTCTAGACTTCCATTTTGAGTCCTTTTCTATAATCTCTAAGTCTATAGGGACTCTTAAATGTATGTCACTGGGATGGGATGATCTCATGGTTCTGGTCCCCAGCTTCATGTACTTACATTACCTAATTACCAGGTCAGATTTGTCTATAACTTCCACAAGGTTGCTAATTTAAACTTGCTTGGATTCAACGGAACTAGCCTACTATTTTATTATATTCTGAATGCCTTGTCCTTCCTATCTAACAAGACATTTTTAGATATTTCAAAGGTATGGGTTGTAATGAATTATATGAATTTCTTATGTCTATGCCTGACTTGGTTTTCACATACTAATGATATCCCAATGATATAAATTAAAAGTAACTATAAGCCCACATTGGGTAGTCAAATTAGAATTTATAAGGAAGAGGAAAATAGTTGAAGTTAAAGGGCAAACTTATTTTTTATTTATTTTTGTAAATTTGAAAATTATCAAGTTCAAGGACAAACATGGAGCGTAACTATTGCTGTCAGTGCTATGATTCCTAAGAGGTCTTTCTGTGAAATTTCAAGACAGGAGATAAGTTATTATTGGTCATTCTTGAGACTAATGATACGATATGAGAACAGAAAGATGGGATTTTCATTTGCCATGTTCCAATGAAACATACACCTAATAGCAGGAAAGGGGAAGAAAGCTTCCTTCTTACTGAAAGAAAATGAAGATGGTAGGTATAATATGGTAGAGAAAGTGGGTCCCAGTGTGGTGCATCTGGAACATGAATTCCTACTCTGCCTCCACTCTCTCCTTTGGCAATCTCTCATTAGTCTGAGCTGCCAGTATCATGTCACAGTAGCTGTAACACTAGCTGCAACATTTAGCTGTAATACAAACTAAAGGCCAAGGAATAACCCAACAGAATTATGAAGTGTAGTCACATATGTGTAGATTATACTTAATCACTGTGATTTGCAAGACTTGCCCCATCTCCAGCCTGTGGAACTGACTTCCTTGGATAATTGCACAGAGAATCCTACCCAGGCAGGAGAGAAAAGATTGCCTGTGGTGTGTTCTATCTCATAAGCCACTTCAGGATAATGATCAGCTCAGTACCACAGTAACCCCAATATTTCATCCAAAAATGCATATAGAGTATGATGGTGAGGATGGGAGGTTGCAAATCTCCCACCTCTGAAAACCTGGTTTCTAGCAGGAAAAAAAAGGAGGGGAAATTCACCCCTAAAAATAGTTGAAGGACCTAATATATTTTTCTTGGAGCTGAAAAAAATGTCAGGACAAACAAGATCTCTCTCAATATATTGTACTAGTTATAGTGGAAAGAATATAGGCTTTTAAGCAGAATGAAGGGAATTAAGCTATGTAAGTCTCAGTTTTCTCACTGATAAAATGAGAATAAGACACATATTTCAGGTTGTGAAAATGAAATGAAATGTCAAAGAATCTAGAAGGGTCTTACCTGCGAAAGGTATTCAGTACATGATGGTTAATTTTATGTATCAACTTGAAGGATGCTCTTGGATGAGATTAATATTTAAATCCGTGAACTCTGAGCAAGCAGCTTGCCCTCCATAATGTGGGTGGGTCTCATGTAATCAGTTGAAGGCATGATTAGAACAAGAAGACAAGCCTCCCCAAGGAAGGAAGTATTCTTCAGTAGACTACCTTTGGACTAGAACTGTACCTTAAGCTCTCCTGGGTCCCAGGCTGCTGGTCCACATTGAAGGCTTGGACCTGCCAACCTCCAAAATCACACAAGCCAGTTCTGCCTCTAAGATTTTTTGTATATATACACATATAATTGATTATGTTTCTCTGGAGAATCCTGAAAAATATGCAAGTGATTGATGTTCCTTCCTTCCAATATTTAAAAAATTCTCCTGTGGTGCCCAAATTTATATATGAAGACTTAAACATATTAAGTAATATGCTAGTGACAAGAGAGAGGACTTAGAAACAGATATGTCTAATAGTAACTAATGTCTGAGAACTCTTCCAGGCACTGCAAACTATCCCAGTTCCCTGAGCAAGAGAGTGACACACACACAATCTTACAGATGCAAAGGTTGACTGAAACAGAGGGCAAGAGGTCCACAGCCTGTGCAAACTCTTCACCATCTCTTTCTGCCTCACACAGTCATCTGTCTGGACCCCAAGCTCTCCTCTGGGAATTAGTGAGCTTTGGAGAGAGATGCAGGTAGGCCAGGCTGCCCCAGCTGTTGCAGATGACTTGAAGTTTGTCCCATAGCTGATTTTGTAGCACACATTATACCTCACATCTGGATAAACCTGGCTTTCATGCTTCAGTAGTGAAGCTAATGAACAGCTTTGGCACATGCACAATATAGCTTTGTGTAAATAGTATCCTGACATATCCTTGTTAAGCAAAAGGCAGTGTAACATGAGCAATGTGTGCAGTTTCCTTCTGCAGCCTCTATAAACATCCTCTTCACTGCCCTCATTGATGTCTACTGGGCTGCCCTGAAAAACAATTCTCAAAAAAATATAGATGAAAAAGACATCGTCCTCACCCTCAAGAAGCTCCTGTTTGGTGCAGTGGATGAGAACAGAGCTGAACAGCTGAACCCACATGGTATGTGCCATAATAGAGGTATTGTTGGAGTTGTGTAACAAAACAGAAGAGGTTATGGCTAATCGCATATAGGTAGGAGGTGATCATTACAAAAGAATTATGTGGAAGAGATTACATTTGAATAAGACTGGAAGGTTGTCAGGATTTTTATAAGAGTGAAAGGGAGAATGTTGGCCAAAAAATAGTACTACATGAGCAAATCTGCAGGCTCCATGAAAAGACAAAGGTATTCAAGAGTACATGCCCTTAATTCATAAACTTTACATTCTAATGCATTCACAAACACCAAACCAGTGAAATGCACATATATCATTTCCCTCTTACTGGATATAGAGATAATAAAAGATTAACTGTAAGAAAACTATTTAAGTATCTCCCCATTTAGTAAGAAGGACAGTGAGGAGCTCAATTTGGGGGCAAGTTTTTCATGCTAAGGCCAGATTCTGAACTGGGTTTGTCCCCTGAAAATCCTGTAGAATTATATATCAAATTATATACCCTAACGGCTGAGAAAATATGAGAATGGACAGAAAGGGGATCCGTTGTCTGAGAAGCAGGAGGTTTGGGCATATTAAATATGTCTGATGCCATTCCCCAAATTTGAAAATGTATTCTTTCATGAAATTCAGAATTCTAAAAAGTAATGCTTCAGATCTTGAGTGGAGGGTAGTGAAAAAGACAGCTGGGATACCAAAGACCCTGGGATCTTCCCAAGGATTTGATTTTCTCTTGAAGGCAAAGAAGGATTATCAAAGGCTTTGAGCAGGTAGTCATATTTGTGTTTTAGAAAAATGCCTGTAGCAGTAGTGCTGCAGATGTAATGGAAAAGACTGTAACCATTGGCAGAAGGACAATTTGTCTTACTTTTCTCTTTGAGTCTTTCAACTTTACTTTTTATTGCATCACCCTTGTGGTAAATCCTAAAGACATCTTTTGACTTGATGCTCCATTTTGAAAGAAATTGAGGTAAGTGGAATGAACGTAGGAACAGAAATGAAGAGGATCAGATTCTAAAACTGGCTCTGCTATCACAATGGATACAACACAATCCAGTTTATACAATTGAGAGAAGTTGAATCATCTACTGAAAACTTGTTTGAATATACTTGTATTTTGGCAAAAGTATTCAGATATTAACAGATTAAATATTACTTATGCCATACAGCTTCATTCAACAGAAAGTTCCTATTATTGAAATCAAAGAATAAAAAGAGATCCAAAAATATTATGAAGTAGAGTATAGCAAGAATCTGTAGGGATATCTACCATCTAATGAACGTTATCTATCAGGTACTGTGCTAGTACTTTACATGCCAAGTACTCATTTAACCCTCAAAACAAGTGATATATGTATGATTAGTTACACCTATGGCTGATGAAACTGAAATTTAGGGAGCTTATGTCACTTGCCCTCATTCGTTGAACTAGTTTGTAGTCATAGTGGTATTTGAATGAACATTTCTTTGTCTCTCAAAGTACTTGCTCTTACCCAGTACTTAATACGGCTTTCTTGTCTCATTCTGAATATATGATTTAGAAGACAAATTTCATAACTTATAGAAAAGGATTAGTATAATATTTTGAAGATATTTCAACAATTTAATGAGGCCAATCATTTGAAGAGGAATGGATAATTTTCCATTTTAAAATGATATAAACAATTATAGTGACAAGGTATTAATCAAGTGTTTTAAAGTGCAGAGAGTTCAACTTCTCTGAAATGTTGCTATAAATAGTTTTGTCATAAAAAATATGTGTATGTTTTAGTGAATGGAACAACTGGAATTTGGGAGGGTGAGGTCGGGGGAGGAAACACACTGTAAATAGGAAGCACACATTCAGCAAATTAACAGACTTGTTGGTGTATGAGGGAACCACTTAGGTAAAGCTATGGTTTTGTTTTTTTTCTATCAAGTGTGTTGGTACAGAAAACATACCTGAACGGATGTGATAGCACATAGAACACGTTTCAGAATTACAAGGGTGAAGCACTTGTGTCAGGTTGTCTGCCTTAGGAATGGGGACTATAACTCCAGCGGGGGAAATATGTTCCCAGTCTGGGGCAAATAAACCTTTGAAGCCAAAACCAGTCAAAGGGAGAAATAAAGTGGATGAAACCTGTTAATTGCCTACAAGCAGTCATCTTCTCCTGCTCACCTGTGTCTCTCATGACCCAGCTGCCAAGGCCCCACCAGAACTCTCCAGTACCAGTGCACACTCGCACTCCACCCTCTTTGTAATCACTTATTGATATGGAGATGGACTACTCCTTTCCACCCCTTAGAAACACCTATCGATATGGAGATGCACTAAGGATGGGTGAGAGATTCTGGATATATTGCAATTTTACCCACAGGGACCCACGCACATCATATAGGAGAAACATCAACCTAACGCAGGCAGACTTTTGGTAGTTACACTGGACACCTGCAGCCTCCTAAGAAATCAGTTTCAAAATCCTCAACGTGTACAGGTGCTACTACCTAAAACTGATACATGTCTGAGAAAACACCCACAGGATGGTGAGTCTACTGTCCTTGCCTTTTCACCATCTTCCTTCTCCACCTTTGTAGAGGAATCCACCTACCTGAATCTCACTCAGGTAAAATACCTTGCAGTCTAAAAACCAATGGGATGCCTAACAGGCACACTTAGTAACACCCACAACGGTAATGCCTCCTTTAATAAAGGCAGAGGAGCCCATAGCAGTGCATGTGTTTTCTAGTCTTATAAATATATCTGTACAAATAAGGCAGAAAAGTGATGTTAGAACTCAACCATTTTGGCCCAAGTTGGGATGCTTTTGAAGGAAAAAAGAACATGTCACCCTAAAATATGCATCTCTGACATAAGAATTACTTTGAGCTAAAGGGAAATGAAGAAACAGTAAAGGCAAGGAAAGCTCTCTGCCCTGACCCTATTTGAATAGAACAGGGCATACATTTACAAAAGTGCCCCTCCTCCCTTTCCACCAGGAAGAAAGGTTAATCGCCAGAGATAACTTGAGATCCTTATCAGTTAGAGATAGCACCAGTTTGTTATCTACATAACAAACTATAGTAATTAGCCCTTATCTTCCTTTCGTCTCCCATATATTTGCCTTCACAATTTGCCCTTAGAGACTCAAGGTCCTTTTCCTTTGTCTCGGGACTTATCTAAAAAGTTATTGTTCCTTTGCTAAAAAGCTGTATAAACTCAAATTCTAACCAAACTTTTGAGTCATTCATCTCTGGGGACGCCCTTATATCACATACATGATACACATGTTTACTCACTTCTGTTTGTTTTTCTCTTATTAATCCATCTTCTATTAATCCAATGTACAGGGTCCCAACGGGACAGCCAAAGATAGGTTGTTGAATGTGTCAGAGAACCAAAATTGTTCTCATCCAAGGTAGAAAGGTATGAAGAGGTATTTCTGTTACTTACTCATCCTGCATGGTCATCTGTGAAGAGCTGGCTCCCAGGTGAGAAGAACACCACAGAAGATGGTAGAAAGGTGAAGAATCAAGGTGGAGCCTGGGGATGAAGAGGGGGCAGAAGGACAGTGTCAGATGGAGAGGTGGCCATTACTGTGCTGGGGGTCACCTGCCTAATGCACCTTCCAGGATTAGCCTAGCAGAGAACACACTATCTACTAGTTTTGTGAGCATTTTTGTAAAATGATTTTGTACATGTAAAATATGAACTAGCTGTTTACAAATTACATATTAACTAATATTACATTAAAAGAACCTGTAACTCCAGGGAGAAAATATGTTCCCAGCCTGGGGCAAATTACCTTTGAAGCCAAAATAGGTCAAAGGGAGAAATAAAGTTGGAGAAACCCATTTATTGGTTACAGGCAGTCATCCACTTCTGCTCACCCATGTCTCTCACAACCTGGCTGCAAAAAGGGACCCTACCCAACCTCTCCAGTCCAGATAGGCCCTGCTCCCCCATGTAATCACTTATTGATATGGAGATGGACTACTCTCTACCCCTTGGAAACACCTATTGATATGGAGAGGCACTATGGCCAGGGGAGAGATTCTGGAAATATTGTAATTTTACCCACAGTACCTGTGTAGGAAAATATGAAAAAAACAAACATATTTAAGTATGAGAATAGGATACGGTATTCTCCAAATGCAATCTAGGATGTGATGTCCTGAACGTCAGTAAAGCAGCTCATGAAGAAGATGACTATGTAAAATAATACCTAGCTCCAGGATATGAGTGAAAAAAGCAAGGTGCACAATAGTGTTTTAGTATTTGACTTCTTATTCTAAAAGGAGAAGAAATTAGGATATGCAAATATATTTGCAGAAAGAAACATAGTGAGAATAAATCAAAAAATGATTTTAAAAGGGTTCATTTGTGGTGGAGAGAATGGGCGGGGAAGATCCAATGGTGTGGCAAACAGTCTATAAATACGATCACTGTCAATTCCTCTTTTCTTGTACTTACAGGCTGCTCCTCCCACCAAGAGGTGGAGTCTATTTCCATGACCTTTAAAACCATACTGGCCTTTTGACCTACTCTGACTAATAGAATGTGACAGAAGTGACACTGTGCCTGTTTCAGGCCCGTCATTCAGAGAAAAAGCTCATTTGGAGAAAAATTCCAGGTGGTCAGGCTTACATCAGGTTCCACAGCCCAGACATGTAAGAGGAGCTTTCGTAAATGTCCCAGCCCACCCCAGATACTAACTGAATGCAGCCATATGAGTCACCTCAACCAAAACCAAGCACAACAGTACTGCCCAATCGACTCGCAGATATTGCAGGAAAAAATTAATTGTTGCTGTCCTAAGCTTTGAGTGCTGCTTTACACAGCAAGGGACAGCTAATACAAATAGAAATAAGACTCCTTTGACTAAATATTTTTTATATTGTTTTGACTTTTGGAATGCTTAAATGCTTTACAAATCCAAAAACAAATTAAACCAAAAAGACAAAAAGTTATCCTTAAAAAGGAAGACAAATAATAAATGATCTGAACTTTCGATCAAATTACTAATATAACTCTGGAGAAAATAATTATTTTAAAGTACCTTAAAACTCAGCACTTTGGCAGTATATCCACAGGGGGGTTTAAGATAAAAAGGATGACAAAGAAATTGTGAATTTTACTCTGTAGTTTATTGCCAGTATTTGTGTTGTTATTCCGAAACACAATTTACATATGTTGTAAGGTAAAGCAAATGTTGATTTTATTTGGAACCAAGATTTTTAGCGTGAAAGGGAAAAGAGATATATGTCAAAACCCAAACAAATTAAAGTAACAAAATGTCAATTTTAATTGGTATTATTAAGAATTCATGATGTTTAAAGATGCTTCTACTATTAAAAATATGTCCTATAAAAAAGCTGAGAAGCAGTGACATAGCATTGAGCATCCCTAGAACCCAGATTTTGCTCTTTAAATACAAATCTCAGTTTTGACCAGAGGCAGCCCTGTTAACCTTTTTTTTTATGGCCTCATGACCACGTTAGTCTTGGAAGGCTTGTTTGCTTCTTGGATTAATAAGATATCTGTGCCATCAGTCGGCAACGTTCCCTAGAATTTGTCATTTCCCTAAAAACGTTTGGGTTCCCTTTAGTGGGAACTTGACTGAAATGTACTGAATATGTGAAAATCTATTGAACTGACCACAATGGTATTTAAAAACAAAACAAGAAAACAAGTAAGAATCTTATTTATCACCATTGGAGATAACGATTATACCATCTCTTCCAAAAATTGGTAAATTATTAATTAAAGAAAACAGAGTAAGCATGTTTCTTGTGTTTTTACTAGAATCTGATTTTCAGAATAACCAAAGAGCCCCAGATAATGAAGAAATTGACTCAGAGAGGAATCATCAATGATATTACCTTGAATGAAAGAACAATCCCATAGTTCCGAAGTGTCACCCCACTAATTACTTGCTGGTTTTAAGGAAAAGACAACTTACAACAGAGGGATTGAATGGTCACTGCCTTAAAACATACAGTAAATTAACCTTAGCACATTAAAGTGTGATGATGTAACATTAGGTATCTCTTGAGAGGATGTAGTATGAAGGGCACAACAAATCTTAGAGCAATTCTCATCAAATATATTTCATCCAGAACAAATCAAGTCTTTACAACCTCCAGATATAAACAGAGGTCAGAGTAACAATTTAAATGACATAGTGAAGAAGCAAAAAAACAAACCCAGAAGATGGATCATCTATAGAACAACAGGTTGGATATTTAGCAAATAAATATCATGAAGAAAAAAAAAGGCGTGGTGTAGTGGTGGGAAGGTACTATCTAGACTAAAAGAAATTTAAGAGGCATAACCAAGTGAGTCATGTGGACCCTGACTTGTCCCAGTCTTCAAAACAATAAATGACATTTTTTGGATAATTGGGGAAATTTTACTACAGACTAGGATTTAACATTTATTAAGAAGTTTGTACTAACTTTTAGGTGTGACAATGTTATTGTGGTTAAGCAGCAAATGTCTTTTTAAAGATACCTAGTGAAATACATAAGGGTGAAATGTTTCGATGTTTCTATTTTACTACATAATACTTCTTCAAAATTTTAAATAAACATGGCAGAAAATTAATAATTATTAAATTTGTGATGAACATATGAATGTATTATAGATAGCAATATAATTTTCAAGTGTCTATTAGTTATGCCATTTTGTAGAACTAAAACCTTTTAGACAACCAAACAATTCTTTAATTTGGCCTAAATTATTAATAGCCTGTGGGGGAAAAAATCATAAAATGAACATTTTTCAATATTATAGGCTTATTTTAACTCAAGTTTCCCATCTTTTTAGCTCAACAAAGCAAGGCACCTCTAAGTGAGTAAGAGGTAGGTAAGTTAATAGTCATTGATGACTCTTAATAAAGCTTTTTTGATATGCTTGCTAGTAACTGAGTAAATAAATGCCTTTATTAAGTGGCTAAATCTTTTTGCAATATGGATGATTTCTAATTATTTGCTTAGCAAAGTTGGAGGCTTAATTGAGTTGCTAGCTGATAACTCATTAAAAAATTTTTCAACAAAGGTAAGTATAGAATTAAAAAAAATAACTCAAAAGCATTGATTGGCAAAGAATTGATTGGCATTGCTATAACAAAACTCCTTCCACTTTCATCTGCATGCTTATATAAATGATTTCTCCACTCTTATTTCTATAAAGATGAAAAATAGGAATAGGACTGATGCTGAACCCTTTCTTATTCTAGCAACAAGTAGCAATTTATAAATGAAATAATTGGGAAAGGAACACCATCCATCTTATTCAGGAAGGAATGCCATCCCAATAAACTTTTGTTTTTTATGTTTGATAACTATTCATCAAAATATAAAATATTTATATTGCTTTGCAAATTTTTAGTAGCTGCACTGATAGCCCAATCAAGAAGACATTTTTTTTAAAAAAAATTTTATATGTATGTACAGACACATATATAATAGAGTGATCAATAAAGGGCTTTAAATATAAAATGCATTGCATTAGTATAAATTCCATAGATATTCTTTTATTTAGACACAGAATGACAATCAGAGTCCATGGAAAAAGAGGAATGGGTTTTAAATATCTGACTGTAAAAAAATGTTTGGTCCTGTATTTTTCAAATGAATGATATTGTGCCTCAAACTGCAATGTTGAGATTCCACTTGTAATGTAGTTTTGTCAGAGGTAATATAAATATTTTATTTCAAAATACCAGGATACAGCATGCTGGAATTGTATTTTTGCTCAGGAGAGCCAGCGTTCAGGTACCTGCTATGTATCAGCTGTTGACCAAGATAAAGCGAAGTCAGGAGAGAAGACCCTGCATCCTATACTCAGTTAGATACACTGCCCTCTGCTCTTTTCCTTAAGTCTGCTTCCTGGCCCCAAAAGATGGAGAAGAAATTAAACAGGGAGGGAGGAAAGAGTGAAAGAGATCACACCTCCATTCTCCAAATCCCCCAAGCTGAAGCCAGGCTAAAGAAGATACTGCTTTAAATGAAAAATGTGTTGGAAGTTTCTACCTGCAGTGCAATTGATTTGATAACTGAAGTGGAACCGAAAATGATGGTGTCTCTCATGGTATCATTAAGGGACAGGAAAAAAGGACTCAGCATATCACTGGCAGGATTTGACTCCAAAAATATTTATAAACAAAGAAAATAAAAGAATACACTGAAATATTAATAGTGATCATCTCCCTATGATGATGACTATTGTCTTCATTGGGCACCATAGTGCTTTTTGTTACGTTGAACAACAAACATACTACTTTTATAATGAGAGGAAAAAGTGTTTATATGTTTTTATTCCTAAGAACCTCTAATCTTATTTTTAATGTCTATACATATGGGTCCTGGCCAAAATATTTTTCATGTTTATGAAAGTATTATGTATAAGTAGCTTAAAAATTCATATAGCACTGAAAGGCTTATACACAGCCTGGCATTTCCTTGTTCCTCTCTGCCTTTGTCCCCTCATTCCACTCCACAGAACAAACCACTTTCAACTCAATGGACTGTTTCTTCTGGTATTTATGTCCATATTTCTTAAAAAAATACATATAACTTCTTGAGTTACCTATTTTAGACACTATCCATGACCTCATCTTATACTAAGTGAAGACTTAACTCACTCCCAATTTTTCCTTTCCTCCCCCACCTCTGCCCTTTATGACTTTTATCCCATTTTCTTTTTCTCCCCTCTTATGACTGTGACTATGTAAATATTGTTCCCTGGTGAGTTAGAGGTATATTGAGATTATATTTTCTTTCTTATGCAAATTTCTATGTTTACCTGGAGTTAATTTGCTAATTTTCTTTGTCTGATTCTCCCTACAATTTCCCATAGTTCCATAAAATACCTTCAGAATAGATTTTTTAATGTGGCTAATCCCCCCTTATCCAACCCTTCCTGCATTTTTTAAACCCCAGCTGGAGCTCAAATCGAGACTGATTGTTCTCTAGATACAGTGCACAGCTGACAGCTTACGAATTCCCTTTGTCTCTTCTGCACTGAATCTCATTTCTTGTATTCTTTTTCTTTGTTTTGATAGGTTATCTTTGAGTATTTTCTTGCAAAACTTTACACAGGAGATATATTTTCTTCTGATTTTTCTATTTTGAAAATGTTTTTATTCTACCTTCATATTTGACCAATAGTTTGGAGAGTATGTAAAATTCTAAGCTGAAAATCATTTTTCTTCAGAATTATGTGGGCATCTATTATCTTCAAGCTTTCATGGTGGTGAAAAGTCTGATGACCTTCTAATTCCCATTTCTCTGTAAGTGCCTTGTTTTCTTTCTCTAGAGTTTCTGTTTCTTGTTCTTCTTATTGTTCAAGGGTGATTTTTCTGGTTGAACAGTTTTGAATAAAACAGGATGTGTGCTGTTCATATCTTGTCTAACCTATTTCTCTCAGTTCCTAGTCCAGGAACTGGCGCCAGAGGTCAGAGGACAGCTGTTTCCCCTAAAATATCTGAACGTCAGTGAGAGTGCAGGGAACCTGAGTGTTAAGCCCAGGTAACACTGGGTAACGTTGGATGGTATAAGTGGAGGCAAGACTCCTGTTCCAGTCATCTTCAGCTTTGTAACTGCTATAGATTAAATGTTTATGTCCCCTTAGAATTCACATGTTGAAATCGTAAACCTCAAGGTGCTGCTTTAGGAAGTGGAACCTCTGAGAGATGCTGAAGTCATGAGGGTTTAGTGACCTCATGAGCGGAATTAGTGCCTGTAAAAAGAAGCCTAAGAATGCTCCCTTGTCCCCTTCCACCATGTGAGATTACAGTGAAAAGATGTCTGTGAGCCAGGAAGTGGGCTCTCACAGAACAATGAATCTGCTAACACCATCATCTTGGACTTCCTAGCCTCCAGAATTGCCACAAGAAACATATATTACTTACAATCCACCCACTCACCCATTCTATGGCATTTTGTTAGAGCAGCATAAACAGACTAAGACAGAGATAAACCATCTCAAACCTTAGTGATATAAAGCAACATTTTATTATGCTCACGATTTCATAGATCAGGAATTTGAGCAGAGCTAATGGGAATAGCTTGCCTCTGTTCCAAACTACTGGGTCCTTCAGTGGCTCAAATGGCCAGAGAGGGTTGGGATGGGGACATATGTCTGGGCCTCCAGTTTTGACTGTCAGTTGACTCCTCAGTTCTCCGTGTCATGTTTGCTGGAGCTGAATGGCCAGGATGGCTTCTTCACTCAGGACTGGTGACTGGGTCTGGATGGTTGGAACAGTGAGGGCTGGAATTATCTGTCTCCGTGCAGTCTCTCCACATGACTGGCTTGGGCTATCACACAGCACACTAGTCATGATTAGAATGGATTGTGCAATAACTGGCTTACCTCATTCCAGTTGGAAGCTACAAAGCTTCTTATGACCTAGACATAGAAATCCCAGAATGTCATTTCTGCCACGTTTTATTGGTCAAGAAAGTCACTGGAGCCAGCCCAGATTCAAGGGCAAGGGAATTAGACTCTACCTCTCAATGGGAGGAGAAGCAAATAATTTGTGATCATCTTTAATCAGCCATACTCCCATTCAGTACTGTAAGCATATTGCCATGTAGAACATAACTACCTGAACAATGAGCCAGAAAAGTCTAAGTTTGAATTGAGAGCACCAACAGGGAATATCACCAGTGCAGCCAGAGCAAAGAAAGAAGATATCAAATGAAGGATGCCATTTTAGAACTGAGAGAATATGTCTCTGGGGGCATTTGGAGGAAATGGCACCTGGGAGGATTGTACTCACAATATACACTAGACACCCCCTGGAGAACTCATGCACAATTGAAGAGAATTTGAAACAGTTCTTAATAGTCTGTAAATAAGGAGGGATTCAGAGAAAAAATATCTTTTATTATTGTTATTATGACCCAATTACACAAACACAAACATACAGAGGAATGGTAAAAGGAAGCATCTATTATAACAATAAGACTGTTGCTTTTTATGTAGCTTTACTATGTAGTTTTACTATAGAATGACGTTTACATCAGGAACCATTTAGTCCCTTCATGATGAACACATTATCTAAAATTGATGGGCTCCATACTTTGCAGTCAATGGATATTAAATACACTAAGGAAATAAAAAATTGATGCATGTTTTGACATCATTCATATGCTGGAGGAGGAAATGAAAACGACATTTCAGAAGCTGCTGATACCCCTGCAGGCAGTCCAACACTGATGAACCAGCTCCGTTCAATCACATCCAAGTAGCAGATGACAATGAACATAATATGTACATTTTTCCAGATTAGAATTCCTTTTCTGGAATGTAGGGTGGGGTTCTAAATGAAAAGATCTCAACCTTTGAGCCATAAGAATATCTGCCACAGGGACCAACATTTTTAGGATATCAATTTGTTCATTTCTAAATCTTCAGTTTTTTTATTTCCCAATTGCATGAAGAAAAAATATTTCTAGAAGAAAGTAAGAATTGTTTCTGTTTGTCTCTCTTAATTCAGGAAAATCTTTTTATTTTTTCCATCCTTAATTAATAAGACATGGATTCTTTACATCCTTATTTTGTTCATTAGTGAAGGACATGGTAGTCTTATTAAATATATACTTCTTGCCAAGCAGTATACTGATTATTAAGATATCTCTTCTTCATTTGTAGGTGTTCCCAATGCTGATGACTAATATTTCTGGAGATCTCACTCCTTAGATAAGCAATGACATTATTAAGTCTCTGTTCCTAACAATTGTAGGAGGAATATTGCTTATTCAAGGGCCATTCTTCTATGGAAGTATATGTCTAATTGTATTCTGAAGAATATTGTTAAGTATGAGTTGAAAAATAAAGATTTCCATGTCAGATTGGTTTGGGAAATACTGAGTTAAGCAGAGTTAAAACAGGTATATTTACACCCAGACTTCTCAAACATTTAATACGTAATATTAAAGAAGATTCATGAATCTTCAAATGGGGTGTCTTCCCTATGGCCTTTCCAGAACTTACTGACCTTTATTACAAGCAGCAAAAAGTAGTTTCTATTTAGTTTTATTCTGAATAGGTTTGAAGGAGCACTAATTTAGAAAGAGCTTACTAAAACAAAATGGAAAAATTTCCTGCCAAATTTACCCATAAACATAACCCATCAAAACCTACTAATGTTGTGAATGATGACTTCAAAGGAAATTTATAGAAAACTGTGTATTTTCAAACTAAAGATCAGTGTTACTTGACAGTACTTTTTCTTAGTCTTGTAATTTAAATGAGCGGCTGAGCTCCTCATAGAGAGTGACCCATTAAACTTCATCCTTAATCTAAGTTTGATTTCAGACAGTAAACAAACTGAGATGGCAGAGGGGCTCTCTAAATGTATAAATAACCTTTCAGTCACGAACTTCTGCTGCTTTGTTTCAAGTCACTCTAACAAGTTCTCCCCACAAATCTTACCGACAGAGTGTTGACAGACCACTCTTCATTATTTAGAGTTAGGACAAATATGGTGTCAACCTTCTATCTCTTAATTTTGCAAAGGAATACCTAGAAGCAAATGAAAAAAAAGAGGGAAGGAAAAAGAGAGGCAAGAAGATAAAATTAAGGAGACGGAAATAAGGAAGAGGGGGACATGGAAGAAAATAGTGTGGTAAATTGCTGGCAAAATGGAGTTATTTGCAAAATACCCACAATAAGTCCTCAGATCCTGTTTTCATTCTTCTTTGCAATATGACTTTGGGGTTCCTCCCATCAAGAGGTAGAGTCTACATGTCCATCCCTTGAATCCAGGCTTGGCCATCGCATTTGTTTTGGCTGATGCGCCATGATGAATGTGTTGTAAGCAGAGACTTGAAAAGCACTTGTGTGTTGGGCTTGTCTCCCTTGCAAGTCTTTGGAATTCTGAGTCTATCATGTGAAGAAACCCAGATCAGACTTTTGGAAAATGAAGCTCATGTTCCACTTCTAGATTTCCACATTCCATTTCTAGAAATTTATTTCTAGATTTATTTTTATCATAATTTATGAATTTCCTGTAATAGTAGGTGAAGATTAGCTTAATGGTATCACCCCAATCCCTCCCATCCTTCCCATGAAACTTGAAGAGCCCCGAGGAATGTGAAGTTGAGACTTTGAACATGAGACATGGACATTCAAACTAGAGAAAGAAAAGTTCTCAAGGGCCTAAGCAGGAAAGAGCTTGGTCCTTTGGGGAATTAAAGAAAGTCAGTGTTGCTGGAGCAAGGTGAGCAGGTGGCAACAGGTATAAGATGGAGCAGAAGAGGTAGACACAGATATGTGTGGGAAAATGGAACTTTCTAACCAGGATTTCCACCTGACCTTAATAGTGCCCACTGTGTATATAATAAGAGTATGTTTGCATGTTTCTGGGATATTTACTGGCGACAGAGCTGTTGATCAGTCATGGGAGTACCTACCCAGGGGAGGGGCAGAGAGAAAGCGCCCATTCTCTCCACTGCCTGTGTTCCTGGTAGGTAACTGATCAGATATCTGACAGTCACCAGGGACTAGCCCACAGAATTGCTCGCAGATCTTGGGAGCAGAGACCTGAGCTGCCAGGAGAGCGGAGAGAGAGCCAGGGAGCCCTGGTGCTCCTGGTGAATTAAGCTGGAGCATGGGAGCAGGGAGCTTGGAGAGCAGGGAGCAAGGAGAGACTGAGACCTACTGCCTAGAGGATCAAGCTCGTGTTGCGGTGCAGAACCTGAAGCCAGCCTGGAGACCACATTCGAGCCAGCTGCGTGTACCAAGCTGCCTGTGCCCACCATGAGATAACGTGGTAACCTGCTCACCCAAACTTGGTGGCCTTGCCTTTCTTCAGTCTCAACAAATTCACAGAGAACTTTCCCCTGGTGGGGAAACCCCTCCTCCTGGAGCTACAACATGCAAGACAGAGAAAGCATAAGTCTTTGCAGCCTTGTAAGAACTGAATTTTATTTGGAGTGCCTTTTTTTCTATCAGACTAAAAGTTTTTTGTTCTTTTTTAAAACTGTAATATACAGCACCATTGGCAAATGGGAGACATCAGTGCGGGAAACCAAATGACAAACTTGTAGGACCACTTGGCTCTACAAATCAAAGGACTTAAATTTTTGCTTGCTCTTTGACCCAGAAATTCCACATTATTCTAGGAAATCATGATGTCTGTGCCAAAATGTTTCTTTTCAAATGTATTCATCTCACTGTTTTTTACAGTCATGAGAAAATGGAGGCAACCAAAATGTCCAATAGTAATTAATTAATGAAATAGGATGTAATATCTCATAATGGATTACTATTGAGTCATTAAAATTACTGTAGAAGTCTATATCTGTAACACGGAAAAGAGCAGGTTATAAAGTAGTATATTCAATATAATCCCAATTATCTAAAAAGGAAAGTGAAGAGAAATAAATGACTGGAAAAATATAGAACCAAAAGTTAACATTGGTTATATTTTTAGATGGAGTAGAAAATTATTTCAGGAAAAGACCATCATTCCCCAAAGACCTCAAATTTTGTACCCTCAGAATTCTACAGTGACTGCATTTCTGGGTCAGAAATACTGTACAGATAGTATTTATAAATATGGATTGTTGTATGTAAAAATCAGAGAAGAAAACTGTGTCAGTCAAAATACAGTTACATACAGTATAAATTTAGCTCTGTGACAGACTACACTAAAATGATTAGAGGAAAATATGCTTGCCAAAAAATTTAAACCTGAGTCTAGAACTAAGAAAGTACTGAAGTGACAAATTAGAACTATCAAACAGATGGATGGAGATGGAGAAAGGCAGTATATCCATGATACATGAGGATCCAGCAGCCACACCTGATAGTCTAGGCTTCTGTCTATCACTTCATACATAAATCAGACCCAATTAAGGCGGTAAAAAATTCAAGCATCTCAACATTCTGATACCTATAAAGTGGAGCTGCTTCACAGACTACTTTTCCTCAGGATTTCATGAGAACACCCTTCCAGGTACACACATCTGTTTAAGAGTCCCCAGAAGTTACCCAGATGTGGACTTGAGATTTTGTCTAGGTGGGGGAGAATAGCTTTCTTTTCTTGTGTTGATATTCTCTGGATAATTAAAGATGGGAAAGAATGTGGATTAAAAATAATCCTTGAAAAAAAACCCTCATTATTACATATTATTGCATTTCCCTAAATAGATTTACAGAGGAAAAAATACTGTTATCAAGAAATCATTGAGATTCTTAGAGTTTTTGGAAATTCGAACAACACAACTGACTTCATTTTCTCCTATTTTACTTATCTCTATTTTCTCAACTTTATCCAGTGAAGATTTAATTACTTTCAAGGACAGAAGAATTAATGTTATTAATATTTATATCTCAGTAACAAATGTTATTGTTTTATTATTAATTGTGGGGGGGGGAACACATCAGGAGGCTGGAAAGTTTGATGCTGGAACTAATAAGCTGACAGTTGCTGTTGCCTAGAACATAAACTAGGTAAGAAAGTTCATGAACACACAGATTTCTAACAGTGTTTATAAAGACGATTTCTCCTAGCTTTGTAGACCTTGGATAAATGCCTACAATTCTGTAAACTCCTACAAACAAGGGAGAGAATCTGAAGTTCCAAAAGAGAATGAAGGAACAAAGTAATATTTCTGTTTATGATGTAAAAGACAATAGCGTATTAAATCTGAATGTTCCAAAAGTAGATAATTGTGGCAAGTTGCATTTCGCAAAAACGGTCACTACATTATCTGCCATTCCTCAGGCTCAACTATAGTGTGACCTTGACATTCTTCCCATCATGAAATGGGATCTGCTTTTCCTTCCCCTTACTGCAGGTGGACTTGCAACTCACTTGGAACATTTGTAACATTCTATTTAGAATTCAGTGGAGGGAGTTCCCCTGACTTTCAAGGTTAGATCAGAAAAGGCATTGTGGCTACTGTCATGCCCACTGGAATACTCTCCCTTGAAGCCTGCAGCTGCCAGGTAAGCAGACCAACTGCCCTGAGGCCCAGACCAGCCCCTCAGAGAAATCACACAAGCAAGATCCTGACACAACAGAAAGTGACAGAGGTCCCCAGCCAGCCCCACTGTGTTCCAGCTCTAGCCACACTCTGAAGGCAACCTCATGAGTTACCCCAAGCCACACCCACCCAGTAAGTCCTCCTGTATTCCTCACCCACAAAAAGCATGTGTGTACTCAAGGAAAAGTACTGAAGGATATCAAGGGATGTGCATAGACCATCCATGCCTGCTAACTGGCCTTAACCTTCTTAATGATTGCATTCCAAAGGAATGTCTCCCAGGTCCTTGGGCAGCACATTCCTTATAGACAGTATGTATACATCTCAAAGAGACAGAGGAAGGATTTATAATTGTAAATTTTCTAAAGCAAATGCTCTACAAAAGAGCAGGAACAGGTGCCTATCTGTTTTTGGTGAAAAGAAGCAGTAGATTGTTTTGGTAGCCTGGAGTATTTCCAGGCTGCAAAAGGGAGGCTGGGGTGTCCCAAGGACAAGGCCTTGGGCTGCTAGAAGCCAGGCAGAGCTCAGTCAGGTGTCTTAGTGGGGACTGAAAGATGGCAAAAAAGAAGGCAAATTGTCTGGGGACCTCTGGACTTGAGCAACGACAAGGTACTGAGTTGCCTGGATTTTCTTTTTGTCTCTCATACATCTCAAAGTGAGTGTTCAAGACAACTGTAATCTGGAACTGCCAATTGACCAAAAAGAGACTCCAGCAACAACATGCTATTTCTGGCCCAAAGACCAGGAGGCGGGCAGCCCCACAGACACCTGGCAGGGAGACTTGCCCATCATTCCAAACCAAATGGCAGCAGGTGGGCTGTAGGGGAGACCAGGCAGGGCAGGTGGCATCTCCTGGTCTCTGCTTTCAGTAGGAGGCACCCAGGTGTGCCATTTCCCAACCTCCTACCCCTGAAGGAAACCACGATATGTCACCCCAAAATATGCCTCTTTGACATAAGAAATTATTTTGAGCTGAAGCAATTAAGAAAGAGCAAAGGCAGAAAAATCTCCTCCTTTTCTGCTTAAAGGCAGGATTTAATTCCCCTTCCACTGGGGACAGACTCTTATGAGCCCAGCTATGGCACCAGGAGAATCCGCAAACAAACCTTCTCCGTTTGCTTCCTCCCATGTATTTACCTTCCCACAGTCCACTGCCCTTCGAAGCCTTAAACTGCCTTCTCTCGTCCTTTCCTCTGTCCCTTCTTTTGTTTTATTTTTGTTTTGTTTGTTCTTTGTTGAATTCTGAACTGCATCTTGAGTTACTAGGTTTCTTCTGCCCTGATGTGTGCTACATGGCTTAATAAACCATTTTTCTATTAATCTGTCTTTTTGTTAGAGTCCAAGCTAAAACTAAGAGGAGTAGAGGTAAAGTTTGGCCTCTCCTGCACTCCCATAGCACAAGGTGAATCAGGTAGGCTCCTCGTGGTCCCAAGGCAACCAGGAGACCAGGTAAGAAGCTCACCAACAACTAGCAGCCAGAACAGAAGCCGGAGAAAGCTCTTCGTCCCTTAGGCCCCCAGCACCTCCCTCCACCTGACTAGAAGCAGGTCCAGAGAAGCAGGGGTTGGGCAGGAATCTGCCATCACCAAGCAGCCTAGGGGCATGCTGGCATCTCCTTCAGCCTGCTGGTGACTCTTTGCTCACCTAGCAACACTAGGACTAGAGAAGGGTATTCGGGCCCCAGCAGGAGATACCTGTGGGGACAGCAGAAGCCCCAGAAGCCCCAGGTGAACTATGCAGATGAGAATAGCACTACAAGAGCTCCAAAAACTAAATTGCCATTGGAACCACAGCTCACAAAAGTAAGCCAAGACCTGTATCTTAATTGCCTGCTAAAATGTAAGATTTAAGTAGGATTCAGAGTCTCCTAACAGTATCCAAAATGCCTAGGAAAACACTCCTCATACCAAAACCCAGGAAAATCACAAGTTGGATGAGAAAAAACAATCAACTGCCAATACTGAATGAATCAGATATAAATCAGCCCTCATAAAAGTGCCCTTACAAGTAGTTACAATTTTTCTTGGAACAAACAAAAAAATAGAAAATGTCAGCAAAGAAATAAGAGTTTCTGAAAATGGAAATTATAAAATTGAAAAATATAATAACTGGAAAAAAAGCTCACGGGATAAGCTCAATAGTAGAATGGAAATGACAGAAGATAGAATCAGAATAGTGACCAGTAGAATTTACTTCATCTGAATGAGAGAAAAGACTCAGTGGGACTTGTGGTGCAGCAGCAAGAAATCTGTTGGAACCCCAGAAAAGAAAGAATAGGAGGCTGAAAAAATATTCAAGAAATAATGGCTGAAAACTCTCCAAATTTGGCAAAAGAGATCAACCTACAGACTAAAGCTGAGAAAATCTCAAATAAGACACCCACACAAAGGCACATAATATTAACTTCTAAAAACTAAAGGCAGAGGTACGGTGTCTGAGACAGTGTCATACAAGCATGGAAATCTGTAGTTACAGTGTGGCGACACAAAGGAAGTCCAGAAACAGACTCATGCATATGATAACTGAGTGTGTAAATGAGTACATACATATACATGCATATATAAATAGATGTATATGTGATTTTAATAACATAAATACATATAAATGAGTATACACATATACTCATGTGTATGATGATTGAGTGATGAATGGTGACAGATCAAATAAATGGAGAAAGAATAAGTTACTCAGTGGACAGCTGGGGACATTGTCTTACCATTAGAATAACAAAGTTCGATGTCTCTCTCCCACCATAACACTATAATCAAAAATTAATTCTGGCCAGATTCAATGTTAAATATAAACATACACAATAAAACTACAAAGATAAAAAAAATGCAGGCAAATGCCTATTATAATCTGGGATGAAGAGCCTTTTAAACTTTAAACAAGTTCAAAAAAACACTCAAAGAAATTTTGTTTCATTCTCCATCCAACAAATGAGTGACAAAAATAGAGCATTTCTTGAAATGGCTTTTAGCTCTGTGAATCCTATTAATACCTTCCCTCAACAATTCAAAGAGAACATTATTACTATTTCAAACAAATAGTCTTCATATTTAAGTCTTCAAATGAAAACTGGTGGCATCTTATCTTTGTTTTAATAGGACATCAACTCCTCCAAATATGTTGAAAAAATCTTCATTGAAAAAACTTTATTGGAGTTATCTAGGCAAGAAACCAGTTTTTTACTTGATTTGTGTTTTTAAATTATTGCTTTATATGTTGCTGTTATCTACCATTCTTGGCAACACATTATAGAACACTTAACTAACAGGAACTCAAACAAATAAGGAATTTTTTTTCCCCACAAGAAATTTGGGGATAAGGAGTACTGGCATCAAAGTCCAAGCCAATGCCCTGAGATACCCTTTGTGTATACCTCATGGTTTGAAAAAATAGTTGCCAAACTCTAGACAGTGAGTCTGCCCTCAAGAGAGGAAAAGGGGAGAAGAGCTGGCATCAACTGTCTGTCTCTGTCTTAGTCTGCTTAAGCTGCTATAACAAAAATACCATAGACTCAGTGGCTTTAACAACATTTATTTTTCTGGTGGCTGGGAAATCCAAGATCATAGTACCAGAGGATTTGATGTCTGGTGAGAGACTCCTTCACAGTTCATAGGTGGTTGTCTTCTCACTGTGTCTCCACATGGCAGAAGGGACAAAAGAGCTCTCTTGGGTGTTTTTTATAAGGGCACCACCCCTCCCCCCCATGACCTAATTACCTCACAAAGGCCCCACTGCCTAATATCATCACTTGGGGATTAGATTTCAAAATATGACTTTTTGGAGGACACATTTAATCTATACCTTTCTCTTTTGTTAGAAAAGAAAAGGCTTTCCCAATATGTACCAACAGTCTTCTGTTTGTGTTACATCAGCCCCAACTGGCTATAAGATGCATGAAGTCAGTATTTCCTGGTCTCTGTGGCGGAGACTGCCATGAACAGTGCCTGCTGCAAAAAACAGCTGAAATCAGTCCTAGGCCGTTGTATTCCTTGGGAAATTAAGCTCCATTCCTGGGACACATATACAGAAGGAGGTAAGCTAGTGTCAATTTCTTTTGTAGTTTTACTTTTAAACTGGAACTAGTACTTAAAGCTTCTGTTTTCTTTAGAAATGTAGTTCATTTTGTACTTCACTAAAAAGAGCCTAATGCTTATAATTACAAGCAAATTTAATCCATTGGCCAAAGATTCTGGGCTCAGGTCCACATATTTCTGTCACATCATAGTACTGCTCCTCTTTGAAGTCTTGTAGCAAAATTCAAATATTTTGTTTTGTATTTAAATCTTTTCTTATAAAAAATCATAAAAATAGAAAACACAAAAGTATAAAGGGAAAGGAGTGGGGTTGTCTAATAATAGGATAGAGTATCTCATAATTTATTCAGCTTGCAAAATTTAATGTTAATGATTTCAAAGAACTATAGGGACAGAAAAAAGGGATCAACATTGTCCTATATTAATGTCAATATTCATTTATTATACTGTTAATAATAACAAATACCAAAATATATTCTTGGTAATAAAATGACAAAATTACCTTAGTTGTAAGCTATCCTGTCTCTTCCCCTGAACTAAGTATATAAACAAGCCATGAGAGAGCTACACCCACCACCTCCATTTTCTTTAATGTCTTTCTTCTGTCTACAGTGTGACTATTTTGTACTTAGATTCTTAGATGACATCATATAAAAAAATCAATTCCAGATGGAATAAAAAATAATGTGTAGAATGTCTTATAAAGAAAAACCTTTTAAAAGGTTTGGTCTTGATGCATGAATGAACAGATCAATGGAAGAAAATATAAACTATAAATGTATATGGGAATTTAGCACTGGATAAAGGCAACATATCAAAATAGTAGGAAAAAATTGATTTGTAATAAATGGTGTTGGGATGCTGAGAAGCCATCTGGAAAATAATTACATTGGCTCCCTATCTCATTCTTTTTGCCAAAATAAACTTCACATGAATCAAAAATTTAAATGTGAAAATGAAATCTTAAAAGTAGTAGGAAAAAAAACCTATAAATTAATCTTGATATATATCTAAATAAGACATAAATCCCAGAAGTTATGAAGGAAGAGATTGATAAATTAGACATGTAAATTGATAAACATTTAAAGGTTCTGTGTGGCCATAAGTAGCACAAATAAACTTAAATGACAAACTGGTAAAAAATAATTATGATGTATTTGGCAAAGTGCTAATTTTCTTAATATATAGAAGGTTCTTAATAAATACCTGCTTTGACCCAGCAGTTCAAGTTTTGAAAATTTAACCATTGATATTATCGCATGTGTATACAAAGACATCTTTATAAAACTGCTCATTGAAGCATTACATGTAACACAGTAGACAGGAGGCATTGTTGTTTATCTTGAGATATTCAGTGGAAAACTGTGCAGCTATTTTTAAAAGTGGGCTACAAATACACATACTAATATAGAAATGTCCTAAATATATCAAAAGGAATAAAAGAAACAAGGTGTAGAAGAGAATTTGCAAAAAGCTATTGTTGTTAGAAATTTATATGTGTGTATGTGCTTAGAAAATTCTAAAATTTCTGACCCATTGATGTGTCTGGAGATCTGGACTAAAAAAGAATTTTACTTTTCATTCTATATTCTTTTGTACTATTTGACATTTTTTGCACAACCGTATTCTAATAGTCATTTATATGGGTAGTACGAGTTGGTTATCTACTTCTAGAAGTCATAGTTCACCTGGTTTTAGGTGTAATAAATGTATGTGCATGTATTTCTTTTCAAATAAGAAAATTCATGTACAAAAGTAAATGGCTACCAAATTTCTGAAGGGACAGAATCTCTAAGAGTAAAAGCAACAAAAGCAACAGTTAGGAGAGAAAAGGTTGACCAATTTGGCAATATATAATTAAAAACGTTTATATTATAAAATGCAAAAATAAAGCTGCAGAGCAGTAGACTCTTAGATGCTGAGAAGTGACTAGTGGTTACCAAGGGGGAAGGGCTGGGGTGGGTGCAGTGAGAAGGGGGACAAAGGGGCGCAATTATTCTCAATCACAATATAAGCTGATCACGGGAACTGTTGGACCCCTGTGGTGTACACATGAAACCAACATAAGATTGTATATTAACAACACTTTAATAGAAAATAATAAACAAATAAAGCTGCAGAGAAAACTATACATAAGAAATTTAACAAAAGTTTATATCTTTAAATTATTAGCTCAAATAAATGAATATGACAAACACTTAGAACTCAATAATTGATAAATGCTCAGAAGACATACACAATTAACAAAAGCATTCTGACATTTTCTTTCATAGGCCTTAGTACAATTTTAACTATATATCGTATGTATGTTTGTTAAATGTCTATCTTGCTCACAAACCTGTAAACTCTGTAAGGGCAGAGGAAGTCTATTCTGTTCACAATGGTGATCTCAGACCCTGGCACACTGCTTGGCACCTACAGGCACACAGTAAGTATTGTTGTATTGTTTTAATCACCTCCTCTTCACCCAGTCGCTGATGGAGGGATTCCTGGTGTGGAGGGTATGAGGATGGTTGAAGACACAACTCCCCACACTGGACAGGTGAAATCAAAAGCATGTAATAACAGCCTGGAAGAAAATCAGACGCACGAGGCAAGGACCACAGAGGGCTTGTTTTGGGGAAGAGAGTGAACAACTGGGTGCTATAGGAAGCAAGCTTTGTAATATCAAAAGAGTGGAGTTCCCCCAGTTCCTGCTGTAGGATGCAATTGGTTCGTTTGAATAATTCCACTTGCTGGCAGGGAACTGAATCCCACTACTCATGGATAAGCAGAAACTGCACCTGGTCCCTCTGATAAGGAGAGTTGTTTGGCTGGGGACCTTATCCTTGAAAGCAGAATGCTGCGGAGGAACTTGCAGTTAATCCATTGAAGGCCCTCTCAAGTTCACCAGATTTCAAAGCAGCACATAATATGGGACCTTAATTCTAAGTCCACATATATTATTTGAAAGATGGAATATTTATAACTTGAAATGTCTTCAAACTTAAGGGTAGTCTAAGTTTGAAATTAAAACAATAAAACACTACTTTCTCCCTTCTCAAATAAGCAAAGATTTGCCAATGTAATAATATTTAATGCTAGCTTTGATAAAGGGATTTCATCATCCTCATGCATGCAGGTGAGACTTCACACTTAAAAGAAAGCAATTTGGTGAGTTGACTCCTTGAAAAAACTGTCAGAAACCCTGTTGGATCAAGGGAAGGTAATCTTATTAGACTTACTACAGTAAGCGCAGAACAGGACCTTGCCAGAGTCTCAGCGGTGTCTCAGAATGGGAAATGAAGATAGAATATTTTTAGGGTTTTAGTGCCTAGGTTGGCTGATTTTTAAAGTAGGCCTTATGAGGTGGGAAACTGTTGAAAATTGGGCATGTATACAGCATAGTTTTGAACTGACAGGCACAGTGAGGTAAGTGAGGCTTGATTTGTCTAGTTTAGTCTTAAGTACACTTATTTGTTGATTCATATGGTATGACCTGGAGCAAACAGCTAAGCTGTTTTTACTTGTTTTCAAATATAATTTAGCAAAGAGATGAGTGTATTCTTCATCCTAGAATTGTTTAGCTCAGGGACAGGAAGTATGTTGATTCTCAGAACTGTTTAATTTGGAGAAAGGAAAGCATGCCCGCTCCCTGTACTAATTGACACAGAGACAAGGAAACACTTGGATTTCAAATCTCATATCAAAATCCTTAAATATTCCTGATTTTATAGACTCCTAGGTTAGAGGTTCTATAGCCTCAGCCAAGGTTTTCATCTATACTACTTGGTATTGTGGTAATGTGAACTAATGTACCTTTTTGGGGGAGTCTATACCAATAATGTAATCCAAGAATTAAAATATTTTAAATGAATAAACTATATTCTCCATGCTCAAAATGTTCATTGCAACAGTGTACTATACACTTTACATTATTTTTGTCTGGCCACAGGAATGATATTCAAATATTTAATAACAAGCAGAGAGCATAGTCATTGAACAAGCAGAATGTGAATAGCCTGTAACAAAACCAGTTTGAATATACTAGGAAACTATTAACACAGCTATCCCACATCCAGATACCAAATCCAAAAACAGGTGGGAAAGACCTTACCTCCCACTGCAGAAACCTAGTGAGCTTAACACAAAAAGATTAATATTTCTCACTAAGGCTACATTTCCACTGACTGTCTGGGGCTCTGTTCTATATCATCCACACCCTCACTCAGGATCCAGAATGATAGAGCAGCAATTATCTGGAACACCAATCACTGTACAAAAATGAAAAGAAAGCTCTTGAAGTTCTCCGTTTAGCAATTACATGTCACTTCTGCTGACAATTTATTTGTCGGAACTAGATACTTGACACGATACAATCACAAAGGGCCAACAAATACAACTCTACTATATGCCTGGAAAGGGGTAAACAGACCATACAGTAAACAACACTAGTGACTACTATTGTATACCTTGTGGTCAAGAGGTATTTAATTCACTCTTCTCCTTGCACCCCAAATACATCTACCACATCCCCAAGTTAACATCATCTAATTACAGTATCAAGCTCAAGTCATGATCAACTATGTGTCTGGGATAATAAATAGATTCTTAACATCATGTCCAGATGTAGCTTCTGTTCACCCAAAGAATTCATGTATTAGTGAAATAATGTTGTATAACAAACCACTCCTAAACTCAGTAGTTTAGAGCAACAAACATTTCTGCTTTTACTCAGGTTTGATTCAGTTCTGTTCCAGGTGTCCCCACATTTTCTTGGTCCAAGGGACATTCTCCTTTTGTGACAGCTTACTGGAACAGAGATGCATAAACCAAATGCACAAGATTGGAAGCCTTTGCATATATTATGTACATTCTCATTCCATTGGCCAAAGCAAGTCACATGTTTACAGGTTGACAAATCACAAAGCAAGGCCATATTCAAAGGCTTTGGAACAGGGAAATATACTTCCCCATCATGGAAAAATGGAGGGGAGTGAATATTATTTGATGAACAAAAATATGATTCATCACACCTATGAGTTAAAAGTATAAACTACCTATCCCTTACACACCCAGTAGACAACAGTGGAACAGGTACAGGATCACACAAAATATTCCCATCTGAAAAAGGAATGAATATGAGATAGACTGCAAACACAGGTCCCTATTAGCTCCAATTTTGCTCCTTGCAAAGGCTCCACCATCCATGATTTTCTGTGACCCTTGGTTACGCCCTTCCTTTTCTGTCTGGCTCATCTGTATTTGAAAAGATCATTGGAAAATATGCCCTCCTTGGGGACCAAGTAGCTTTCTTAATCTGTTTCCTGCTGATAGAAGGTTGGGGGCTAAGTATGATTTTATATCTTAAATAATCATAGTATCTTTTAGTCTAAGATGGTTCTTTTGTCACCTACTCTAGACAGTTTCTTACCTATTTGATTCCACTAAACCCAAAGCACTAATAACCTACCCACCCTTTACTTATACCATACGTTATTAGGTTTTCAGGGGATTTTTGTGTGTGTATGGCTTTCTTAACCCATGATTCTGCTGGGCTTAATTGAGGGTTCCTGACTTTATCAAGATCCAGTGGAAGAATTGTAACTTCAATATTCCTCCCTACTCCACCTTCCCTCCCAGGCCATTTGGTTTAACTAAAAGGATTTACTTGCCTTCACCTTAATCCATTAAAAGGCTTTACTAACGTGTGTGATGGTCACACCCCTTGATTTAATCCTTGCCAAGAGGATGAATTCTTATTGGCCTTTGTCACACAAAAGCTCTTTGAATTTTATGTTGTGGGTTGGGCCTGAAGAGCAGTCCCCTTTTTCCAATCCTGCAAATTCCCAAATTCTGGACCTTATACGGGTTTTCATTTTGGCGGGAACATTTGACTACAGAGGACCTTCTGTTTATCTGCTTTTCCTTAGACGGGAGCAGTGGTGAGGGGTTGGGAGAGATTATGAGAGTGTTCATTCCTATTAGAATTTTTGAATTAAAAAGAGAGGACTGAGGAACAAGTACAAGTACCTTTTGATTATGACTTAGTGTTAGGTTAAAAAGTACACTTGAAAAATCCTTGCGACTCTTGTCTACCTCCTTGAATTATGAAGCTTTCGCGTAGTTGTGTACTGTATTATATTTAGTATACTATACTAAATACATGAGTCATTTAAATTAATATTTGGCAAGGAGAGTGGAGTCAATCTGTTCTTTGACCAATTATTACTTCTCAACAGAGTGCAAGGAAGGCATATCAGGCTGGAGATCAGTATTGAATGCTAAGGTGGGAATGAATGGAGCATGTACAAGTAACAGTCACACTGCTCTGGTTAGAAGGCCCACTACGAAGCAAGGGAAAGGTTAGATCAGTGAGATCAGTTGCACAGAATCACCACCAAGGCCTTCCTTTCTTGGTGCGCAAGTACCTTCCTACCCGACGCTCCCTTCACCTTCTGGGATTCTGACAAGTTATTTCTAGTCGTTACTTTTGCCTTCAATCTCTGCTTATTTCAGTTTCTTCTGGTATTGTTCGGGCAATGTGTTCCTCAAATATCACTTTCATTGTATGAATCTACAATTGCGATCTATTGTTAATATCATATCCTTAAAGGCACTATGCATTTACTATTGTGTTAAAAATTTGAATTTTACAGTTTAAGGCTATCATGAAGGATAATATAAGAAATTTATAAAAGTAGAAAGCACAATATAAAAGTAATCCCACTACATTGTTCCTATAAAAACAATTCTTGAACAAGTCATTTCATCTCTCTAAATTCCAATTTTTAAAAAATTTGTAGTAGACAAAAATGGTGGGTTTTTTTCTGGAATTAAATACTTGGAAAGCCATTGGCTGAGAGCCAGGCAAAGAGCAATTTCCCAACAAAAGTTCACTATTTAGAATTTATTTAAAAAAGTAAATATTAACGACCAACTAATATCTGTGTAAATATTTAAATGAAAACTTGAGAATTAGACTTAAGAAAATAAAATCACATAAAGCACCAAACAATTACTTTCTTAACAACCTGAAACTGCTTAATCTAATGATATTCTAGGTCCAAGGAAAAAATTTACTTTGATCCCCATTCTCGATTCTCATAAGTGGGGCCAGTTTTCACCTGGGAGTTAAAAGTTCTTGAACCACACATTCCAATAGTTTAACAGGAATCTTACAAGTGATTGTGCTTCACTTCAGGTGGCCCTTTGCCAATCAACGTTTCGTCCATTTTCCCTCTCTTTGCACTTAAACACTTTAAACACCACGTGACCCTCTGGTTCCAAATTACACTCTTAAACATCCACTTAAAAACCGTTCTTCCTTAAAGCTAAGCAAAAGGAGAGTATATGAGTAAAAGAGAGCTCACATCCATACCAAGTCTAGGTCTAAATATATGCTTGTCTTCTTTGAATCCTGAGGTTGTCCTAGCAACCGGCTCTATTAACTTGCTCTATTTCTCCCTCTTAAAGCCTTTGAAGTAGGTCCCTCCTCCCTACCAGCCTTTGAAGTTATTCTGAATAGAATACTAAAGATTATCTATTAAGTGCTCTAGCAGATTTCTGAACACCCCAGAAAAACCTGGTGCTCTTTCCCAAGCCACAGTCACATGACTCCATGTGATTATAGCCCAACATCTAGTGTGACAAACCAACCACTAATACTTCTGGAACATTTCCTATATTCTGGGTACTTTGCTAGGCTCTACAAATACAAGAGTGAAATGTAGCCCCTACCTCCATACTTTAAAACCAGTGCTGTCTAATCCTCTAAACCTGCCCCAGCTAATGCAGTAGCCATGGCCACACATGGCAATCCAGCATTGAAATGTGGCAGGTCCAAACTAATGTGTACCATAGTGTGATTGATGTGTACCATTGGATTTGGAGGACTTAGTACCAAAAAAAAGTAAACCCTCACTATTAATTTTTTATGTTGATTGCAACATTGAAATGATAACGTTTTGGATATACTGGGCTAAATAGACTACTGAAGTTAATTTTACCAATTTCTTTTCACTTCTTTTTAAGTGACTACTAGAAAGTTTAAAATTACATATGGCTCACAGTACAGTTCTGTTGACTATTGTTAATCTAAACATATATATCAAAATTACCTGAAAAACTTGTTAAAATGTAGATTCCAGGTCCTACCCTGTATCTACTGAATCAGAATATCTGGGTAGTGAGTCCAGAAAAAAGAATTTTCAACAAAAGTTCCAGGTGATTCTTATGCACATGTACATTGAAGAATCATTGGTTTCTTGACTAGTAATCCAGGAGCCAAGAGTTATTCCTATTCCAAATAAAATTACTTTCATTGTTCAGTCAGATGAAGAGTAAGTGTAACTAGCAGTTAAAAGAGATTCCCTCCAGTGAGTCCAGAGGTTTCTGGCACCATTCCAATAAAGAAGAATTAAACCCACTCCACCATCACTGTCACATATATTATCGGATGTTACATGCAAGGGGCAGGTACTTTAACAAGAGGAGAAATGTAGGCTTGGTCTTCGACTGTCTTAATCATCTGGTTTTCCAACTTGATGAGTCAACTTAAAAGCAGAACTTGAAGACACAACTTCAACCTTCTCATTTTGAACTTGCCATATGTATGCACCTAAGAAAAACAATCAACATTTCTTCTACAAATACTGAGGTTTTACTGTGTTCTCAGGAAGTATGTGAAATGCAGGCCATTGCTGAGCCTGGCTGCTACTGGCCTTCAGTATCCATTCTCACCTTCTTTCTTAGCCATAGATTTCCCATTGGCCACACAGCCCACCAGAACGTGGAAAAAGAATTCTGCATTTTTTGTGGCTCTTTTCAACTAGAAGTGGCAATGTGACTAGTTCTAGCCACTGGGGTATAAGCAGAAGTATTGCATGGCAACTCCCAAGAGCTTCCCTTAAAAGATAGTTGGCACTTCTGCTTTGCTCATTCCTCCCCTCTTCCTCCACTGTGCTGCCCAGGAGATGAATGGATCAATGGGGCTCCATCTTTGGCCATGACCTCAAGGCCCCCCTTTAGGTACAGTGGGGCAGAAAGGCAGTAGTAGCTTGGGTTCCAGAGGATTTTGTGTAGAGCCACCATTCCAGCTTTAGACTGCCTTCCTCTGGATGTTGATGAAATAAAAACATAAACATATCTTGTTTAAGTCAATGTTATTTTGGAGTTTTCCTGTTATCTGCAGCTGGATTGAATTCTAACTAATAAATATTTCAACTTAAAGCTGTAATAGCGTAAATTCTCCAGATCAATGCCGGGATTTCAGTTTATAACTGATCGCGTTTATATTGCTTCTCTGCTACGGCGATCTCCCTCCTCTCCAGTTCTATGGTATGTTTTCCAGTTTTGCAGCCTAATTACAGTTACAGAAGTTTCTCAGTTTTTCCTGTGTATCAGCATTTCCCAACTTATCCTTCTACACTTCATATTAAAGCTTCTCACTATACTCCATTTATTAATTTCTCCTTAATTTCTTGCAGTGATGTTTTTCATATTTCTGTAGCTGTCATTAGATGCAAAAAAAAAGTGTCTGAAGATTATATGGTTTTCTGTGTGTGAATTATAAACATAAGGGACTCATTTTATTTTCACTTTTTGCCTTGTATTAAACTATAGTTTTCTTGAATATAACAACGTGTCTATATTGCTTTGATATTTTTATGGGGAAAACTGACAGTAAAACAGCACATAGAGCAAAAGGTCAGAGCATTTATTTTCCTGGCCCCCTCCCTGCAAAGTCACTAAGAACTTGATTAGAGCTCAAGATCTTGTTGGTGCCCTGTCCTTCCTCTGCTCTCTGTCTTTCCGTCTTAGCACCACTCCTTCCCTTTTGCCCAGTTAGATCTCTATGGTAACAAGTCCCTGAAGTCATTATTCTCAGGGTGTTGTGTTTCTCTGTTCTCTGCCCTCACATCTGCATATAGTTCACTTATAAATCCTCCTCAAATTATCCTAATTTGAGTGTGACATCTGTTTTCCCCTGGGACTCTGAATTAATTGGTGTCAGGGGTGACTCCATAAAATACATCCTCCAAAAAGACTTCTAGATTAGGTTGCTCATACATTTGAGGAATAGGAGAACAACCTCCTGACTGGGGTACAGGGCATGGGCAGGATTAGGGTGAGGGGAGGGACACACCTAGGTCACAAAACTTCTGGAGGTGGTCACACTCAAGGTCAGGCCAAGAGTAAATGTAAATGCACTCTAAATGTCTGACTCATTCCCCGGTCCCATCCCTGACGTGGAGAAGAGTGTCGTCAGATGGCAAGCATGGAACTCCAGTAACTCTCTGCATGCTAAGTTATCAAAATGACTCAAATTACCACTAGCAGTTATTTAAACAAGGACACCATTAGATGGAATTGGCTATTTGGAGGAAGGAAAGATTTTCCTCTACCCTTCAAGGTTCTTCATACTGGTCTAAGAATTGAATTGACATGAGACAGATTAACAGAAGAAAATCAAATTCAACTTCAGACATACTCATGAGAAACCCACACACATGAGACGTCCAAAGACAGAAAGTTAAAATGATGTATATATGCCATTCTGAGCTTATGAATGGGTTGGGATCCGGGCTTCAAAGGGGAGGAAGGCAATTCCTAGGATAATAAGCAGAGCATATGTTTGTCCCACCTTACAGATTGGTCACTCAGATCTAATTTTCTCTGACAATAACCCATAGTTTGGGAAACACCCCAATTTAGATTTTTCTAGATAGTTAAGGGAGGGTTAAAGTTTCTCTTAAGCCCACAGGGTCTCGATTGCTTTCAGCTCAAAATAGTCCACATTCCAAAATGGCCCATCTTGGGGAGGCTTGTTCTGAACCCCTTCACTCTGAAGTCATGGCAGCCCACCTCAGCAAACCAAAGTCTAAACCTGTAAATACCTGCTGCTTGTGAAATGGAAGCACTAGGGACAACTAATCACAAACAGCCGAGTAGGCTTGAAGCTATAGCCAGTCAAGTAATTTCCTTTCTTTGACTCTGCATTTTCTCTGTGTATGTCTTTCCTCTGGCACCTATGGGTGCAGAGCTTGTAACTGTCTCTTGTTTGGTTCTGCCTGATTTCAATCAATTTTTGCTATAAGCTCTTACAACTTTTTTTTTTTGAGAGGGCATCTCTCATATTTATTGATCAAATGGTTGTTAACAACAATAAAATTCTCTATAGGGGGGTCAATGCTCAATGCACAGTCATTAATTCATCTCAAGCCTAATTCTCGTCAGTCTCCAATCTTCTGAAGCATAACGAACAAGTTCTTACGTGGTGAACGAATTCTTACACAGTGAGTAAGTTCTTACATGGTGAACAGTACAAGGGCAGTCATCACATCTTACAACTTTTAATATACCTCTGTTTATCTTTTAACAGGACGAATCTGGCTGAAAGGAAAGACATTGGAGATCTAATGGTGTGGGTACGTAGTTATTATGACAGCATATTATTTTGAGTTTTATATTTTATATTATTTCTTCTGTGTTATAGTTATTTAGACTAAGTTCAATGGGTAATAAGGCAATAATGATGGTGGAGTCACCAGGCATCTTTTGATGCCAGAGACTAGAGAAATGAAAAGCTATGCATAGGCTGCTAAGAGCACTACAGAGAACTAGAAAGCCTCCGTAACAGCTTGACTTGTCCCTCCTCGTCTTCACAGGACACTGCCAAGAACCAAGGTCAGGACCAGACTGTAAGAATTGCAGAGTTGCAGGGCTGGATCTTTCCACTGAGGCAAAGGCACCAATGGGGAAGGAGTGGGATCTAGAGACACAAGGTGGGGACGCTTGGGCAGATGTGGATGAGGCTGGGGATGTCTGAATTCTCCTATCCTCTCTTATCAGGGGAGATAGCCCTTCCCCACAGTTGAAGGGAACAACCCATTTCTGGGTAAAAGCCTTTATAGGGGTGAAGGGCAGGCCACCCCAAGATGTGCCACTTTGGCATGTAGATTATGTCGGAGCTGAAAACAGTCAAGGCCCAAAAGTCTTAGAAAGAAACTTGACTTTCCCTCCCTATCCCCCAATGCATAAAAAATAACTTAGATTTTAGATGGAGGAGCTCTCCGGAAAGAGAGCTATCACCCAACATAACCACCTGATAATATGAACGGTGGTAGACAAGGTGGAATGTGGCAGTTGGCTGAAATTCCTCTCTGTGTCCCATTGTTTCTAGGTGATCCAGAAAGCATTTGTCTACCAAACATTTACTCTTTCATATTCCTGTAAATTGCCTGCCTTCCTTGCCCCCTCTCCTCAGTTGAGGATGACCTATACACCTCTGTCCAGAACTGTGTTTAGAACCTCATGTCCATGGATTCCCCTACATACATAATTAAGCTTTGGGTTTTTTTCTACTGTTAATCTGTTTCATGTCAATCTGATTCTCAGACCAGCCAGAAGAACATTGAAAAATAGAGGAAAATTCTTTCCCCCAAACACCTTTCAATATTACTTTCAATGAGTAAATTACAGAAAAATACTGTATTTACCAAAATAATACACATACTCTAATCATTCCCATTTTTCTAGCTACTATGCCCTGAGATTTTTGTCCCACTTCATAACTATATACCATTATTTACATTGTGTAGCATTTTCTTTCATTGATTCAACAAATATGAAGCATTTACCATGTTTTTAGAATGCAACACTAAACAAAATCTATGACAATACTTGCACTCATCTAACATTTCTTTCAAAAAATCATTTTCTTCTGTGTTATAGTTATTTAGACTAAGTTCAATGGGTAAGTACATTAATTACACACAGCCCCTCACTTCTTGTAACTGTTTCCCCATTCATGTGTTTTCTATTTTTCATTCTTCTCCTTTTGTTGGATTATGTCATTTAGTTGGTTTGTGTTGAAGAGTAGCAGAATATGCCTTCCCAAAATGTTCCTTTTGGGCATAAGGATTATTTTGAGTTGACCATTTTGAGAAACTGCAGACACAGAAACTGAAAAGAGAGTAGAAATTACCCTTTTGTAAGGGAAATGTACATTTAAAGAAGAAATCTCCATTTTTAAGTGCCTCCCTCTACTAGGAAGAGAAGACGAAATCACTAGAGAATCTTGTCAATAGAGAAGACACCCACTTAAAATCTGCATTGCAAACCTTACTCTTCTTTACTGTGCTTTTTGTTTGAAACCTCCAATAACTGTCCCCTTCCCCTGGTCCTCAACATCTTTCTTTTGTCTTTAGCTGATGGTACTTAAGGTGTTGGCTTGGGGAATCACTCAGTTTTCTTGGGCATCAATCATGTGCACATTAGGTATACATTTTAACAGAATTTTCTTTGTTTTTCTCTTGTTAATTTATCCTTTATTACAGTGGTTCTCAGTCCAGAATTCGAAGGGCAGAAGGAGAATTATTTAAAATAATTAATTTATCACATAATTTAAATAAATTATTTAAATTTATTTCCCTACAGTGTGGTTGGATTTTTGTTGTTCCCATAGTAAAGGTTCTGGGGAATCTTTCCAGAATATTTGCATGTAAGAGAATGTCTTCCTGTTGCTCTTACAAATAAATAACTACAGAGCAGGAGAGGGAATCCTTTCACGGAACTTTTCATGTCTTTAAATATTGCTTGAGAAATCTCAGTTCAGACTGAAGGATTGCCCCATCAGGTGACTTCTTCTGTGTTGTTGCATAGAAAATTGTTTTTCTCCTATAAGTAGTGTTAGAAATGGCATAAAACTAAATGTGATTTATTCCCAGAGGAATTAACATTTAAACAAAAGGGTATTGACAAAAAGTATACATTTCAGAACATGTACCAGGGAGTCACTGTGGCTGAGAGGGAGAGCGGGCTGTGCATCACTTCAGAAAAATGCAGGAAAGGTTTTGAATCAGCCAATAAAATTAAGACAAATGTAAAGAAAGCCTAATATGGATATAACTTGCTTAAGCAACATCTGGGAAAGAATGTGAACCCTGTAGTACTCAGCCAATGAGGAGCCAGGGGAAGGACTCACGTGCCAAGGAATAAATTGCTTGTTGTAACTGCCCTAAGTACACCTGCTCATCAAATACCGGGTCTTGCAAGACTGCCTTATTAAAGCCTCCCTCCACTGTTCTCTTTGTCTCCATGTTCTCCTATTGAGCTTGGACCAGTTAGCACATTTCTCACAAGTAAGTCTGAGAAAACAGAAAAAACAACAATAAAGAGATAAAAAAAATTCCCCAAAGCTGGTCTAGGCCAGAATTTCTACTCCTTCATAATGTTCTCCTAGGAAGAAGGTAGCGTTCCTGATAAAAGTAATTCTAATCAAGCTTAGAGGATTTAAAGACATCTTTTGAGAAAATAAGTATTCATCCAATCAGTTGCCTATCAATGAAAATTCTGATGATCTTTATCTAGACATTCTTTTTTTCTCTTATCTAATCTAAGGATGATGAGATGATTGTTTAAACATCCTCTGTTCTGATAGAATCTCCCTCTCTACCAAGGATAAATCTTGGGTATATCTAGGTCACTTCATTTTTTACAAATAAAATAAAAGTTTTGCAGACACTCATAACTAAAGTATCAGAAAAAAATTAACAAAAGCAAATCTAAAGGTCAAAAGAAGCAAATAAGGATAAAACAAATTCGTAGATCCAAAAGTTTATAATTTGGAGGAAAATTTCTCCAGGAATCGTTAGCTAAAACAGAATTCATCTAGAAAGGAGTATTCCTACAGAAAGAGCCTCAAATATGCTCTTTTACCAAAAATTTCAGTGCTAGGACTATGTCCTAAAAAAAAAAACAGAGGTGGCAAAAAGATTGATGTACAAGAATATGCATTGCAATACTAGTATTTATAAAACACAGTTAAAATGTGGAAACAACTAAGATGTACCATAGGAGTGGAATTAATTTATTCCTCAATAAATATTACTTTAGTATATATTGTGTGTTGGAAAATGCTAGGTATGGAGATGATCAAGTAAATGTATGATGGTAAGTACATGTGCCTATTAGGTAGTCAGTAACACTGATTTATCAATTTATCAATATATATTAAAAATGAATAAATTTCTTCACCCAGCAATTGTACTTTGAGAAATATACCTTCAAGAAACAATCAGAAATGAATACAAAGGTTTATATAAAAAGGCCTTTTCTTATAATAGTAAAAACTCATACTTTTTACTTTTTGTAATATGTTCTCCTAGGTTTTCTTTGTGTGAATTATAAACATAAGGGACTCTTATTCATAACTCTACAAGTTATAGAGATTAATGGAAAGGGTATCTATGATAAGGGATTGCATGATACCTTTATACAACAGAAATAGCAAATTGTTTAATCGTGTATGATTGATTTTGGGCTAATTATTTATATGGTGTGAGGAAGAATTTCAAATTCATTCTATTGTATGTGAATGTCTAGTTGTACCAACACCTTTTGTTGAAAAATCTATGTTTTCTCCATTGGATTGTTTTGACACCCTTATTGAAAATTAATTGACCATCACTGTATGAATTTATCCTGGACTCATATATACTCCATTGATCTATGTATCTATCCTTTTGCCATTACCACATTGTCTTGATTGTAGGCCTAAATATAAGAGCTAAAACTATAAAACTGTTAGAAGAAAACATAGGGATAAATAACTTTTTTTTTTTTTTTTTTTTTTTTTTTTTTGAGAGGGCATCTCTCATATTTATTGATCAAATGGTTGTTAACAACAATAAAATTCAGTATAGAGGGGTCAATGCTCAATGTACAATCATTAATCCATCTCAAGCCTAATTCTCGTCAGTCTCCAATCTTCTGAAGCATAACGAACAAGTTCTTACATGGTGAACGAATTCTTACAGAGTGAATAAATTCTTACATGGTGAACAGTACAAGGGCAGTCATCACAGAAACTTTCGGTTTTGATCATGCAATATGACCTATAAACCATCAGGTCAAATATGAATATTCATTTGATTTTTGTACTTGATTTATATGTTGATCCCACATTTCTCCTATTATTATTATTATTTTTATTTTTAATAAAATGCTGAAGTGGTAGGTAGATGCAAGATAAAGGTAGAAAACATAGTTTAGTGCTGTAAGAAGGCAAATGTAGATGATCAGATGATCAGGTGTGTGCCTATGGACTAAGTATTAATCCAGGCTAGACAAGGGCAGCAAGACATCCACGGATGCAGAAGATTTCTCTCAAAGCAGGGGGGGTGAGGCTCTGAGCCTCACCTCTGCTGATCCCCAAATTCTCACCTGATGGCCCCCCTGCGACTGTGCCTGTCTTAGGTTGTTCCTCCCTTGAGGAATCTTACCCGTCTCTGGCTAACCAGTCATCTTCCGGGGCCATACAGGGAAATGTAAAGTTGGTAAGTGAGAGAGAAGCCATATTGTTTGCAAAGGTTAGCTTTTTACTTCTTTGCAGATTTATGCCCTGTGGCTTCTATGCCCAGCACTTGTCTCGAGGTATCTTTACCACCTGGAGGAATTATGATACTCGGTAAATTCGATATGAGGCACGAATTCTATTTAAAGTTTGTAATTAGGAAGGAAGAAGAAAAGCTATAGATGTAGCATATGAAGGAAACTTGGGAGGATTGATTATTTCTTTGACATATCTTCTTGTATAGTACCTTAAGTATGTATAGGTTTTAAACTACTAACTAATTTGCACACACATATTGACATAATAGGAATACGGTGACATAAACAAAGCAAATCTATAATTACCAGCCATCTCCAGTGAAGCCAAGAAAACCATTTAGGCACCCTAGGCATTTGTGAAAATTTATCTATGATATGATGGATATTTTCCAACTGTACTTGAACCATCAGACAAATTAAAGCAGCCCATTTCTGGAATCTGTTCACATCCCATATGTTCTTTTAACCATAGATAGTCTATAGTCATGAGATTTTGGGGTGCTACAACTTGCACCCCTCCCAACTCCTGGTTGAGTTCCAACAGTACAGATCCAGTCAAATTCGTTGTCTCACTGTATGCACATGCCAGCCTAGACATCTCCCTCCTCCTTCTTATGGCAAGTCCAGGAGATGGTGGGCTGGATGCAGCCACAACCGCAGCATCGTCCGGATCCCTGTGGAGGCTTTTTGATGATCATCCCCCGGCACGAGTCCTCCAGAGAGTGCTGATGCCGGAAGCTCCTCCTCATATCGTATCTTAGTTCATTTTCTGGGTATCCAAGCTAGGCCTTGATCTTCTGCGTAGTAACAAACAGACCCTTTGCCCACACTTTGACATGCCCTCTATACCACTGTGCAGAACTCATTGGAGGTCAGCACACAGTAACTGCTTTTTTTTTTTTTTTTTTAATTAAGAGAAAGGAATATTATCAGAAAAGAGTACCTCCATAGCTGATCATCTGACACCCTTTAAGTGATCAACATTAAGGATATTTAAAGCATGCGTTGATCTTTGATTTACCAATAGTTTTATCCTGTTAAGGAGTAATCCCCCTTTTCTTTCTTTCTTTCTTTTTTTTTTTTTTAAATTTTTAATCTACACTTACCTGAAGAATACTATGTTTACTATGCTCTCCCCTATATCAGGTCCCCCCTAACAACCACATTACGGTTACTGTCCATCAGCTTAGCAAAATGTTGTAGAGTCACTACTTGTCCTCTCTGTGTTGTGCAGCCCACCCTCCCCTTTCTCCCTCCCCCCCATGCATGCTAATCTTAATACCCCCCTTCTTCTACCCCCCCCTTATCCCTCCCTGCCCACCCATCCTCCCCAGTTCCTTTCCCTTTGGTACCTGTTAGTCCATTTTTGGGTTCTGTAATTCTGCTGCTGTTTTGTTCCTTCAGTTTTTCCTTTGTTCCTATACTCCTCAGATGAGTGAAATCATTTGGTATTTCTCTTTCTCCGCTTGGCTTATTTCACTGAGCATAATACTCTCCAGCTCCATCCATGTTGCTGCAAATGGTTGGATTTTTCCACTTCTTATGGCTGAGTAGTATTCCATTGTGTATATGTACCACATCTTCTTTATCCATTCATCTACAGATGGACATTTAGGTTGCTTCCAATTCTTGGCTATTGTAAATAGTGCTGCGATAAACATAGGAGTGCATCTGTCTTTCTCAAACTTGATTGCTGCGTTCTTAGGGTAAATTCCTAGGAGTGGAATTCCTGGGTCAAATGGTAGGTCTGTTTTGAGCATTTTGATGCACCTCCATACTGCTTTCCACAATGGTTGAACTAATTTACATTCCCACCAGCAGTGTAGGAGGGTTCCCCTTTCTCCACAGCCTCGCCAACATTTGTTGTTGTTTGTCTTTTGGATGGCAGCTATCCTTACTGGTGTGAGGTGATACCTCATTGTAGTTTTAATTTGCATTTCTCTGATAATTAGCGATGTGGAGCATCTTTTCATGTGTCTCTTGGCCATCTGTATTTCTTTTTTGGAGAACTGTCTGTTCAGTTCCTCTGCCCATTTTTTAATTGGGTTATTTGTTTTTTGTTTGTTGAGGCGTGTGAGCTCTTTATATATTCTGGACGTCAAGCCTTTATCAGATCTGTCATTTTCAAATATATTCTCCCATACTGTAGGGTTCCTTTTTGTTCTATTGATGGTGTCTTTCGCTGTACAGAAGCTTTTCAGCTTAATGTAGTCCCACTTGCTCATTTTTGCTGTTGTTTTCCTTGCCCGGGGAGATATGTTCAAGAAGAGATCACTCATGTTTATGTCTAAGAGGTTTTTGCCTATGTTTTTTTCCAAGAGTTTAATGGTTTCGTGACTTACATTCAGGTCTTTGATCCATTTTGAGTTTACCTTTGTATATGGGGTTAGACAATGGTCCAGTTTCATTCTCCTACATGTAGCTGTCCAGTTTTGCCAGCACCATCTGTTGAAGAGACTGTCATTTTGCCATTGTATGTCCATGGCTCCTTTATCAAATATTAATTGACCATATATGTTTGGGTTAATTTCTGGGGTCTCTAATCTGTTCCACTGGTCTGTGGCTCTGTTCTTGTGCCAGTACCAAATTGTCTTGATTACTATGGCTTTGTAGTAGAGCTTGAAGTTGGGGAGTGAGATCCCCCCTACTTTATTCTTCTTTTTCAGGACTGCTTTGGCTATTCGGGGTCTTTGGTGTTTCCATATGAATTTTTGAATTATTTGTTCCAATTCACTGAAGAATGTTGCTGGTAATTTGAGAGGGATTGCATCAAATTTGTATATTGCTTTCGGCAGGATGGCCATTTTGACGATATTAATTCTTCCTAGCCATGAGCATGGGATGAGTTTCCATTTATTAGTGTCCCCTTTAATTTCTCTTAAGAGTGACTTGTAGTTTTCAGAGTATAAGTCTTTCACTTCCTTGGTTAGGTTTATTCCTAGGTATTTTATTCTTTTTGATGCAATGGTGAATGGAATTGTTTTCCTGATTTCTCTTTCTATTGATTCGTTGTTAGTGTATAGGAAAGCTACAGATTTCTGTGTGTTGATTTTGTATCCTGCAACTTTGCTGTATTCCGATATCAGTTCTAGTAGTTTTGGAGTGGAGTCTTTAGGGTTTTTTATGTACAGTATCATATCATCTGCAAATAGTGACAGTTTAACTTCTTCTTTACCAATCTGGATTCCTTGTATTTCTTTGTTTTGTCTGATTGCCGTGGCTAGGACCTCCAGTACTATGTTAAATAACAGTGGGGAGAGTGGGCATCCCTGTCTGGTTCCCGATCTCAGAGGAAATGCTGTCAGCTTCTCGCTGTTCAGTATAATGCTGGCTGTGGGTTTATCATATATGGCCTTTATTATGTTGAGGTACTTGCCCTCTATTCCCATTTTGCTGAGAGTTTTTATCATGAATGGATGTTGAATTTTGTCAAATGCTTTTTCAGCATCTATGGAGATGATCATGTGGTTTTTGTCTTTCTTTTTGTTGATGTGGTGGATGATGTTGATGGATTTTCGAATGTTGTACCATCCTTGCATCCCTGGGATGAACCCCACTTGGTCATGGTGTATGATCCTTTTGATATACTGTTGAATTCTGTTTGCTAATATTTTATTGAGTATTTTTGCATCTACGTTCATCAGGGATATTGGTCTGTAATTTTCTTTTTTGGTGGGGTCTTTGCCTGGTTTTGGTATTAGGGTGATGTTGGCTTCATAGAATGAGTTTGGGAGTATTCCCTCTTCTTCTATTTTGTGGAACACTTTAAGGAGAATGGGTATTATGTCTTCTCTGTGTGTCTGATAAAATTCCGAGGTAAATCCGTCCGGCCCCGGGGTTTTGTTCTTGGGTAGTTTTTTGATTACTGTTTCAATTTCTTTGCTTGTAATTGGTTTGTTTAACTTTTGTGTTTCTTCCTTGGTCAGTCTTGGGAGGTTGTATTTTTCTAGGAAGTTGTCCATTTCTTCTAGGTTTTCCAGCTTGTTGGCATATAGGTTTTCATAGTAGTCTTTAATAATTCTTTGTATTTCTGTGGAGTCTGTCGTGATTTTTCCATTCTCATTTCTGATTATGTTGATTTGTGTTGACTCTCTTTTTCTCTTAATAAGTTGGGCTAGAGGCTTATCTATTTTGTTTATTTTCTCAAAGAACCAGCTCTTGGTTTCGTTGATTTTTGCTATTGTTTTATTCTTCTCAATTTTGTTTATTTCTTCTCTGATCTTTATTATGTCCCTCCTTCTGCTGACTTTAGGCCTCATTTGTTCTTCTTTTTCCAGTTTTAATAATTGTGATGTTAGACTATTCATTTGGGATTGTTCTTCCTTCTTCAAGTGTGCCTGGATTGCTATATACTTTCCTCTTAAGACTGCTTTCGCTGCATCCCACAGAAGTTGGGGCTTAGTGTTGTTGTTGTCATTTGTTTCTATATATTCCTTGATCTCTATTTTGATTTGTTCATTGATCCATTGATTATTTAGTAGCATGTTGTTAAGCCTCCATGTGTTTGTGAGCCTTTTTGTTTTCTTTGTAGAATTTATTTCTACTTTCATACCTTTGTGGTCTGAAAAATTGGTTGGTAGAATTTCAATATTGTGGAATTTACTGAGGCTCTTTTTGTGAGCTAGTATGTGGTCTATTCTGGAGAATGTTCCATGTGCACTTGAGAAGAATGTATATCCTGTTGCTTTTGGATGTAAAGTTCTATAGATGTCTATTAGGTCCATCTGTTCTAGTGTGTTGTTCAGTGCCTGTGTGTCTTTACTTATTTTCTGCCCGGTGGATCTATCCTTTGGGGTGAGTGGTGTGTTGAAGTCTCCTACAATGAATGCATTGCAGTCTATTTCCCTCTTTAGTTCTGTTAGTATTTGCTTCACATATGCTGGTGCTCCTGTATTGGGTGCATATATATTTAGAATGGTTATATCCTCTTGTTGGACTAAGCCCTTTATCATTATGTAGTGGCCTTCTTTATCTCTTGTTACTTTCTTTGTTTTGAAGTCTATTTTGTCTGATATTAGTACTGCAACCCCTGCTTTCTTCTCACTGTTGTTTGCCTGAAATATGTTTTTCCATCCCTTGACTTTTAGTCTATGCTTATCTTTGGGTTTAAGGTGAGTTTCTTGTAAGCAGCATATAGATGGGTCTTGCTTTTTTATCCATTCTATTACTCTATGTCTTTTGATTGGTGCATTAAGTCCATTTACATTTAGGGTGACTATTGAAAGATATGTACTTATTGCCATTGCAGGCTTTAGATTCGTGGTTACCAAAGGTTCAAGGTTAGCTTCTTTAGTATCTTACTGCCTAACTTAGCTCGTTTATTGAGCTGTTATATACACTGTCTGGAGAGTCTTTTCTTCTCTCCCTTCTTATTCCTCCTCCTCCCTTCTTCATATGTTGTGTGTTTTGTTCTGTGCTCTTTTTAGGGGTGCTCCCATCTAGAGCAGTCCCTGTAGGATGCCCTGTAGAGGTGGTTTGTGGGAAGCAAATTCCCTCAGCTTTTGCTTGTCTGGGAATTGTTTGATCCCACCATCATATTTAAATGATAGTCGTGCTGGATACAGTATCCTTGGTTCAAGGCCCTTCTGTTTCATTGCATTAAGTATATCATGCCATTCTCTTCTGGCCTGTAGGGTTTCTGTTGAGAAGTCTGATGTTAGCCTGATTGGTTTTCCTTTATAGGTGACCTTTTTCTCTCTAGCTGCCTTTAAAACTCTTTCCTTGTCCTTGATCCTTGCCATTTTAATTATTATGTGTCTTGGTGTTGTCCTCCTTGGATCCTTTCTGTTGGGGGTTCTGTATAATTCCATGGTCTGTTCGATTATTTCCTCCCCCAGTTTGGGGAAGTTTTCAGCAATTATTTCTTCAAAGACACTTTCTATCCCTTTTCCTCTTTCTTCCTCTTCTGGTATCCCTATAATACGAATGTTTTTCCTTTTGTATTGGTCACATATTTCTCTTAGTGTTGTTTCATTCCTGGAGATCCTTTTATCTCTCTCTATGTCAGCTTCTATACGTTCCTGTTCTCTGGCTTCTATTCCTTCAATGGCCTCTTGCATCTTATCCATTCTGCTTATAAATCCTTCCAGGGATTGTTTCACTTCTGTGATCTCTTTCCTGACATCTGTGATCTCCTTCCGGACTTCATCCCACTGCTCTTGCATTTTTCTCTGCATCTCATCCCACTGCTCTTGCATTTTTCTCTGCATCTCATCCCATTGCTCTTGCATTTTTTTCTGCATCTCTGTCAGCATGTTCATGATTTTTATTTTGAATTCTTTTTCAGGAGGACTAGTTAGGTCTGTCTCCTTCTCAGGTGTTGTCTCTGTGATCTTTGTCTGCCTGTAGTTTTGCCTTTTCATGGTGATAGAGATAGTCTGCAGAGCTGGTACAAGTGACCGCTGGAAGAGCTTCCCTTCTTGTTGGTTTGTAGCCTTTTCCTGGGAGAATAGCGACCTCTAGTGGCTTGTGCTGGGCAGCTGTGCGCAGACAGGGCTTCTGCTTCCTGCCCAGTTGCTTTGGGGTTTATCTCCACTGTTGCTGTGGGCTTGGCCTGGCTGGGGCTGTTCCTCCAAAATGGTGGAGCCCCGTTAGAGGGGGAGCAGCCAGGAGACTATTTATCTCCGTAAGGGGCCTCTGTGCTCCCTGCTGCCCAGGGGGTTAGAGTGCCCAGAGATCCCCAGATTCCCTGCTTCTGGTCTAAGTGACCTGTCCTGCCCCTTTAAGATTTCCAAAAAGCACTCTCCAAACCAAAACAACAACAGCAGCAATGAGAGAGGGAACAGAAAGGAAAAAAAAAAGAAAAAACACGCGATTTTTTTTTTTTCCTCAGGTGCCGGTCCCAGGCACCCGCGCACTGGTCCTGCTGCCCTGTCTCCCTAGCACCAGGGTCCCTGTCCTTTCAAGGCTTCCAAAAAGCACCCACCCACCGGTCCCGCAGGGAAGGAATGCTCAATATTCTTGGTCCTCAGGCACTGGTCCCATGCACCCGCTCACCAGTCCCGCCGCCCTGCCTCCCTAGCACCGGGGTCCCTGTCCCTTCAAGGCTTCCAAAAAGCACTTGGCAAAAAGAGAGAAAAAAAAGGAGAAAAACGCGCGATTTCTTCCGTCCTCAGGTGCTGGTCTCAGGCACCCACCCACCGGTCCCACAGGGAAAAATGCGGGATATTCTTTGTCCTCAGGTGCCGGTCCCAGGCACCTGCTCACCAGTCCCGCCGCCCTGCCTCCCTAGCACCGGGGTCCCTGTCCCTTTTAGGCTTCCAAAAAGCACTCGCAGAAAAGAGAAAAAAAAAAGGGGAAAAACGCGCGATTTCCTCTGTCCTCAAGTGCCGGTCTCAGGCACCTGCCCACCGTCCCGCAGGGAAAAACGGGGGATATTCTTTGTCCTCAGGCGCCGGTCCCAGCCACCCGCTCACCAGTCCCGCCACCGTGCCTCCCTAGCACTGGGGTCCCCGTCCCTTCAAGGCTTCCAAAAAGCGCTTGCCAAAAAGAGAAAAAAAAAAAAGGGGAAAAACGCGCGACCTCCTCCGTCCTCAGGCACCGGTCTCAGGCACCCGCCCCCAGGTCTCGCAGGGAGAAACGCGGGATATTCTTTGTCCTCCGGCGCCGTTCCCAGGCACCTCCTCACTGGTCCCGCCACCCTGCCTCCCCAGCAACGGGGGCCCGTCCCTCTAAGGCTTCCAAAAAGCGCTCGCCAAAAAAAAAAACTGCTCCGGTTTCTCTCCACCAGCCGGGAGCCGGGGGGAGGGGCGCTCGGGTCCCGCCGGGCTGGGGCTTGTATCTTACCCCCTTCACAAGGCGCTGGGTTCTTGCAGGTGTGGATGTGGTCTGGATGTTGTCCTGTGTCCTGTGGTCTCTATTTTAGGAAGATTTTTCTTTGTTATATTTTCATAGCTCTATGTGTTTTTGGGAGGAGATTTCCACTGCTCTACTCACGCCGCCATCTTGGCTCCCGCCCTAAATAACTTTTTGACCTTGGATTAGTTGAAGGCTTCTTATATATGACACCAAAATAAATAGCAACAAAACAACAAACAATAAATACATCAAAACTAAAAACATTTGTGGTTCAACCAACACATCAAGAAAGGGAAAAGATAACTCACAGAAAGGGAATAAATATTTGTAAATCTTACATCAGCTAAAGGCATTGTATCCAGAATATATAAAGAAAATAATCCAATTTAATAATATAATGTAATATAATGTAATGTAATATAATATAATATAATTAATATAATATAATATAATATAATATAATATAATATAATATAAAATATAGAAAAATAATCCAACTTGAAAATGGGCAAAGGATCTGAAAGACATTTTTCCAAAGAACATATACAAATGGCTAATAAACGCATGAAAAGATGCTCAACCTCATTACCTATCAAGGAAGTGCAAATCAAAACCACATGCACTCTCTAGGATGGCTATATCAAGAAGGCAGATAATAAAGTTTTGGCAACTATGTAGAGAAATTGGATCCCTCGCATATTATTAGTGGGAATGTAAAATGGCCCAGTTCCTTTGGAAAACAGTGTGGCAATTCTACAAAATATTAAACATAGAGTTACCACATGACCCAGCAATTTCACTCATAGGTATGTCAAGATCAATGATATACAAGTGTACACAGTGATTTACAATGTACACAAAAAAGTATGAACAAAAATATTCGTGGCAGCATCACTCTTAACCAAAAATTGAAAACTCCTCAAATGTGTGTTAACTGACGCATGGATAAATAAAAGATGATATATCCATACAGTAGAATGTTATTTGCCAATAAGAAGAAATGAAGTATTGGTATATGGTACAATGTGGATGAACCTTGAAAACATCAAGCTAAGTAAAAGAAGCCAGTCACAAAATATAATGTAATATATAATTCAATTTATATGAAATGTCCAGAAAAGGCAAATCTGTAGAGACAGGAAGTAGATTAGTAATTGCCTATGTATGGTGGGGGCAAACGGCGAGTCACTGATAAAAGGCACTGGGTGTCTTTTGGGTTCTAAACTTAGATTATGATGATGATTGCACATCTCTGTAAACATACTAAGAACCATTGAATTGTATATATTAAGTGGGTCAATTATATAGTATGTGAATTATATTTGAATAAAGCTGTTTAAAATGTAACTGAGAAGTTTCTAACAAAGAGTGAAAGAGTCTGTGGGTAAAATTGTAATTATTTCCAGAATATCTCGCCTGGTGTTGTTACATCTGCGTATCAACAGGCATTCAGAGGTGTAAAGAAGTAGGCTTTAGTGCATTTGCATCTTCATCTCCATATCAGTGGGTAATTACCTGGGCAACAGAGGGCTTATCTGTACCCGAGAGGTGAGCAGGAGGGCCGGTGTGGTTGCTGCTGGAGCAGGAGAGAGACATGGGCCAGATGGCAGTTTTGTAAGACCTTTTTTTTCACCCCAAAGAGCGTTTTGCGGTCAATTTCTTTGGTCACACTGAATCCATAGCAAACTTGCCCAGGCTGAAACCCATTAGCAAGACAGAGTCAACTGCCACTTTCTGCCCAGCAACTATCCAAAACAGAGACTTAACAAATTAATGAACTTTATGTATTTTTTGACATGAAGAAGCATTGACCGGTCTCAGCTTTAGTAGCTGTCTCCATTCCAGGCCCCAATACCTACTAATTAGACTTGGCATGCAAGAGAATTTTTTGCCATCCCAGTTATATGTTCTTAGTTATACAAAAGAAAAGAAAAGAATATATATGAAAAGAATGTGGGAAAATTCTATCTCTGGATGATAGAGTTGTTTTTTTCTGAACTTTACTAGTTTCCCATTTTGATCAGTGTATATTATTTTATAATCAGTAAACACTGCTATAAAGTTATTTCAAAATTTCATAATAGAAGATAGCAAAACTTGTCACTGCTTCCTGAGGACAAATTTTCTCTATCTGTAAAGCCCATGGAACAATCTTCCTTCTCAATTTTTCTATCATAAGTATTAACCTGGCCATCAAGGTATGTTGTATTGACCTGAAGGAGTAGTATCAGAAATAAGCCACTTTGGCATGAGGATTATTTTGGGCTGAAGGTAATTGAGAATCAACAGATGCAGGAAGAGTTCTCTGCCTAAAAGCAGGCCATACATTTCCCTTTGAGGAAGGTGGCCTCCCACCATCACCAGGGAGAGAAGTATAACTCTTATCATGGAAGCAGGAAGCCAACACCAAGGTGAGTTACATAAAGACCTTACTGAAACAGCTCTCATATTCCTTTGGTTCCCCCATGTGTTTCCTAATCATTTTCCCAGAATTTATCATCCCTCGACAAAGGAAAATTCTCTTTGTTAAAACAGTATATAAGCCCCTGAGTCTAACCATGTCCCTGAGTTTCACTTATTCCCGGGAACTCCTGTGTATGTAAATACTAACAAAAAATGTGTGCCTTTATTCCTGTTAACCTGTCGGTTGTTAGTTTTATTTGCAGGCCTTCAGAAATGAACTTAAAAGAGTAGAGGGAAAGTTTTTCCTCCCCTATGTTCCCTTGTGTTTTTAAAAATATGTTTAATATTTAGTTTTATTTGCATATTTATAAATTAAAAGTATAATTTTATTGATATGCTTTTCATGACTTTTATTTATCTAGCACTGTGTAAAATTCATTAGATTTTTCTGTGTGCCTTTTCTCCCTCAAGTAGATTTCAAGCTTGAGGGAAAGACTATGTCATATAATATGGATACTCTAACTCCCCTAAAGTAATCCTTTACACAGGTAGTTAATCAGTAAGTAATTTTTAGACCTTTCTATTATAAAACATTTTTTCAGTAACAAAAAACAAAATACATTGAGGTTTGCTTTACGTAAATACCTTCACCAGCTATTTTGTTTCAGATATTTATAGCTGATTCACGCTAAACCATATCACTATGTTTATAAATAACCCTTTGGTTTTCATGGCTTATTTTTAAATAGCCTTTAAAATTTAATCTTTTCTAAAAGTTATCCTATAGTCTAAAAAAAAATGGACACATCTAAGTTGCAAATGTGTTTTCATTTATGATGTCTTTCCTGTGTCTTTCCATATCTCATTTACCCAGTATTGAATTTGAGTATATCTTCTGATTTCTTTTTTTAGCAAAATTTTACAGCTATTGAAATCAAAAGTAAACTTTCTTTTTAAAATTAAACATTGATCTTATGGAATGTATTTAATAGTAATCAGATGTCTTTAAGTTTATATTTCTCATAATTAAAGTATGCTGTTCAAAATTATAGCTGTCCTTGGGCAAATCCACCACATATGAAAAAGATTACCTTTCCTCCTGTCTTCCCAGTCTAATTATTTGGTGAGATGAAGGGTACATGTGAGGTAATCCTACCCTCTCTCTCTAACCCTTATAGGTTTCACATCAACTCTCAGATCCAGCTACGATGGAATGTTTTTGATTACCCCCTTTCCCACTTCCCTTCTTATGTCCTCTTCTCCCCCAACCCAACCAGCCTTTGTCCATTCCTTTTTTCAAACTATCACCAGTTCAAGGGTTAATCATGTAACTTCCTTGTGTAAATATTTTTAATGGATTATCATTGCCTGGATAAAGCCAAACATGAAAACTAAAAGAAGGCATGTGGTAGAGAAGAGGATGCGGACTAGTGGCTGGCTTGTCAAGGTGACTTTTGCCTTCCTGAGGTCATTACTTTTGTGACGGGTCTTCATTTGAATTAATTTTGTCAAGTTGCCCAAAGCCCAGACTCACTAAAGTAACAGAAGATGGATATGTAAACAACAATACCAACGTACTTAACTGCAATGGGAAATTTAACTGGCAAGAAGACTGGCTGTTCTGATAAGCTCAATATTGAATTCTTAGAGAGAAATGTGTGAGTAAAACTCTGCTGCAACTGAAATTATGGCACTTGGAATCAGAGCAAGAAGTGGTGTGTTTTAGGTTCTTGTGGGCATTAACTTTGATGTTTCAGCAATAGATTCATACTGCGTGTTGAATACTTAAATTGTCTAATGGATCATTAAAGAGCCATTCTTCAGACAGAACCGTCCTTTCTTTACATTTGCCAATAATATTGATAAGATAAGAGGTTCCTCCTTGCCTTGCTTTTGGACCAGGAAACTTTTTATCTCTAAGGAACCTCAGGCACATATCTGATATCTTACATCTGACATCATTTCATAATTTTACACCCCAAATCTCAGGTTCATTTGGTTTTGTGCAGGCCTACAGTGATACAATAGCAAAAAGACTGTATAACCAGGACCACCTACACAGGATGTGGGGCCCGGTGCAAAATGCAAATGTGGAGACCCTTGTTTAAAAATTACTCAGAATTTCAAGACAGTGATAGCAAAGCATCAAACCAGGTACAGGGCGCTCCTGAGCTCAAAGCCCTGAGCCACAGATAATGTCACATACAAATGAAGCCACCTGTACAGAACAATTCTCTAGAGCAAGAGTCCTTAAACTACCACCCACAGTCCAAATCCAGCTGCTTCCTATTTCTGTAAGTGAGGTTGTATTGGAATGTGGCCATGCCTATTGGTATCATCTATGGCTATTTTTGCTCCATAATAACAGAGTTCTATACCCGCTACAGAGATCAGATGGCCCACAAAAACTAAAATATTTACTATCTGGCCCTTTGAAATTTTCCAGCTCCTGCTCTAATGTCTGGTCTGTCAGTTCTCACCCCATACTCACTATTTACAATGAGCACTCACATGTGAAACCTGAGCATAATATTGTATATCAATGATACCTTAATAAAATAAAATAAAAAGAGCACTCAGCGATTTGCAGCTTGATCTGCTCTGCTCCTAAGCAACCATGTAAGGCCCACGTAGGGCCCTGGAGCTATAAATCAGAAACATCCACAGACCGAAGTGCCAAGAATTTCTATGACACTGTCGGACAACAACATCCATGTATTCTCCATGGGGGATTAGTTAGCAAGCCATAGTTTCATGGATACTATCAGAATGGATACTGGTATCAGGAGGACACCGGACTACTGTGTCAGAAAATGACACTGTCGGACAACAACATCCATGTATTCTCCATGGGGGATTAGTTAGCAAGCCATAGTTTCATGGATACTATCAGAATGGATACTGGTATCAGGAGGACACCGGACTACTGTGTCAGAAATGGAAGACAGTTTATTATTCACAGCAAGAGCAGGAGCCAGAATAACAGCTTTTTATGGTTTCCCCAGCCCCAGTTGACAGGAGAGCCAGTTTATACCTGCACATACAGTGGGTTCCTTTATAGGAAAGGTACCTTGAGTTTAGAAAACAAGAATGTTTTTTATAATGTATAATAACACTGTAAACACATGTACCCTTTTCTCTAGAAGGAAACATTATTTTTCTACTTGACTGGCGAGTAAGGAAACTTGTCCTTTGCTCTGAAGGGAAACACTATCTCTATCTTCCAAGGCAGTTTGCTATATAAACATCCTTGAAAACAGTTCAGAACAAATGACAATCAGTGCCCTGGTTGCAAGTTGTGTAGAAATGCAAGGAACTCTGAGAATTGTGTCTCTGTAGCCCCTATATGGACTTGGTCTTCTACAATGATTCACCCTCCGACCCCTATAGCTATAGATGAGTCCCCCTTTCCCCATGGGTAAGTTGGATTTTTGCTAAGCGGTCCTTCCAACTTTGATTCCTTCTCTTCTAGTTCACAGCTTAATAGCTGGCACTTCAGAGAAATATACTCCACCCAACCTATTGCCCCAATACCAACACAAAGCAAAAGGCTGTCTCCTGTTTTGTGATTTTTCAAGTAGATTTTTATCAAGTATTACTGTCTGTATATAGCTATACAACTTAGGTGCCACAATATGTTTAAAGCACTTAGTCATCCCTCCCCATCCACAGTGTTCCCATTTCCTGAAGTTTGTGTGTGCGTGTGTGTGCGTGTGTGTGTGCGTGTGTAATGGTATAAAATCATGCAATTAAAATCAAGTGCCAGGGTATTCCAGCCATCAGACCCAGATGTTGGGATGGTTGTTGCAGTCATGCAGAGAATGCACCGTGTAAGGTAGAGGGCAAATGAGAGACCAAACAAGAGTGGATAAAAGGGAACAGGAAGAGGAATCAGGAACTGACTCCGGATAAAAACACCATCCGGAGGAAACAGGATAAGCCTGTCCAGACACTGGAAAATATAATGAGGAAGGAAAAACAATTACAAGAACAGATGGGCGGAAACAGACAACTAACAGCGGTGGAGCCATGTTTATTTGAAAAAGTGTGTCTTGAGATTTGGGGGGCTGAAGAGAATTAGTGTTCGCTCCCCATAGCTCCTGGATCTATAATGATACTATATGTAGATACTTTACAACATGCATGAGCTCCTTTAAACAATCAAGATATTTCTATAACTCTCTGTCACTTGTGAGTCCCTTCCTGTCTTTTCTTTGATATATACATGTTTTTATTTTAATGGATACAAACTTGATTTATTCATTTCCTACTTGCCAAAATATCTAAAATATTTGAATTTCTAGAGAACTATATAAGTTATAGAGATGATTGGAAAGGATATTAAAACCAGGTCTGTCCTAGAAAATATGGGACAGATGGTTCTGGGGCATTAAAAAAGAGAACTGTTAAGCCTACAATTCAGTGTCTTATTGTCTGCTGTATTTTTTAAAAGCTTGCAGAACGAGGCATATGTTATTGTTTCATCTCTTTTGATATAACTAAATTCCTTTAAACACATACAATTAAAAAATAATCCACTCTTGAGTAAATTGCATGTACGTGAATAAAAATACAATCCCTTTCAGATGAGTTCTGTGTTTCCCAGCTGTCCATGAGTTATTGTGTACAATAAATTATATACTCTGTATGCGGCTTCTGTCAGAACTAAAATAAAAAGATTTAACCATTTTTTATTTCTTATTGAAGTAAAGCCCTTCCTAATTATTCATCAGCTATAAAAACTTTATAATTTCAATATTTGAATCATTTGGGTGCATAAACTAATTCTAATTTTAGTAGTTTACTCATCTAGTTGCTTTAACAAAGATGGAGCACCTCTTTCATACTTGAAATTAGACATCAAATGCAATATTTTAAAAATAACTAGAATCATTGAAATTTAGAGTTGGAAAATACTTAATTTTCTCAAGGTAAATAAGAAAACTGAGAGTCAGTGATTGCCCAAGATCATAGTCCCAAAAGATCTGCCCAGATAGAAGTGCCTTAAAACGAGTCTTTGAGACATTTAAGTCCATGCTCTTTCTCTAACTTGCAGACATTTCTATTTTTGATTCTCAAAAAGAGTTGATTCTAAATTTATTTTGTTATGTAGTATCTGGACAGATTTTTGTGTCTCATCACCTAAGCAATGGGCATTTCTTTTTTAATCAATTCTTTTGTGTTATTCCATATTTGTAAATATTACAAAATGATCACCACAATAATTCTAGTTAACATCTATCATCATAGTCACAGATATTTTTTCTTGTGAGAACACTTAAGATTAACTCTTTTAGTATTTTTCAAATATGAAATACAATATTTTAAACTACAGTCAACATGCTGCATATTACCTCCCATGACTTATATAACTGGAACTTGTACTTGGCCTGGCCCTCCTTCACCCATTTCACCCCCCACCCCCAACTTCTGGCAACCACTAATCTATTCTCTGTATCCAAGACCTAGGTTTTGTTTTTTGAGATCATGTGGTATTTGTTTTTCTCTGACTTAACATAATGCCATCAAGGTCCACCCACATTGTCACAAATGACAAGATTTTCTTCTTTTTTATAGCTGAATAATATTCCATTACAGTAGACATAATATGTACCACATTTAGTTATTCTCAGATTTCATTTTGTATTGCTATTCCAGATGAAATAGCTTTTCTTTGGGACAAATCTATTTTTCAAGTCAGAATATGGGAAGCTGAAACTCCATACTGAGTATAAGTTAAAACTTAAATTTTACCATATTATGGGGCTAACAAACCCCTGATGGTTTTTTCAAAGTCTTCCTAGAGGTTACTGAAAAAAACTCCACAGTGAATGAGTTTAAATACTTATAATTACAATGTCTCTACATAGGGTGTTTCTGGAATGTTCATGAGCCTGAAATACTTAGAAAAGGCCCTCTGGCTACATTTTATTACATTTTCCTCTTTCCATTATTCTTGTTAAGTGCCCTGGATACCTCAATCTTTTTTAGGATCACAAATCCTTCTGTGGAATCTTTTACAGATAAACTCTTTTATGTAGAAAGAACTCTTATGGTGGAATGTCTCTGCTCTTCAGTGTTGGCAACTACCAAATTTTGTTGCCACTTTCATGTGCAAACTTTTTCCTAAGGATTCTGCTTTTCATACTTTCAAATACTACCATGTGTTAACATCACCATTAAAAGGTACAGTTGTGTGTCTTCCACCTTAGCAGTAATTGTTTTTTTTTGAGGGACCTCTATACTGTTTTTCATAGTAGCTGTACCAATTTGCATTCCTGTTAACAGTGTACTGGGGTTTCCTTATCTGTAGTCCTGGACAATACTTTTTATCATTGTTTTTTGGTAATAGCCATTCAAAAGGGTATAAGATGATATCACACTGTGGTTTTTAATTACATTTCCCTGATGATTGGTGATATTTCATATACCTTTAATCCATTTGAGTTGATTTTTGTGTATGGTATAAGATAAGGATCGAGTCATCTTCCATTAGCATTTTATCTGTAGTCCTTAGATCAAAATCTTATTAAAATGGCCCTAAAGTAAGCTATGGGATTTTATAATTATATTTTATATCTGTTTCATTTATAAACTCCTTTCCTCCAAAGCCATTTACCAGCCATAGACATTTTTATACCAGTTAAAAATTTGTCTCAATTTGTTCATATTAAATATTTATACATTTTTCCTTCCTTTCTCTTTCCAAATACCTCTTTATTATCATAATCTTCCAAACACTAAGATCATATGTTATTTTTTTCTTTTTAAATCATGTAGTTATCTCTTTTGAAGTCAAACCTAAATTCAGAGTCTTTCCTAAAACTTTGAGCTAATCTTGTTCAATTGCCCTAAAAATTCATGGTACAATAATAAAATTTGCCATTTTATTCATTTTGTAAGTATTCAATTCAGTGACAGTATGTCCATGATGTACAGTCATCACTGATTAATTTTTAATAAAATAGTTATACCATTTGTTAAGCTCCTTCAATGTATATTTATTTCATTCATTTTTCAAAAGTCCTGTGAGGTCACAACTGATCATCTGTCAAAGGTCATGGTACTGGGAAGTGGCAGAACTGGGTTCTAAATCACGTCTTTCTGAGTGACTCAAAATTTGTGAGTATATAAATTTGTGATCCTTTTAAAAAATTTGTATGTATATAAAGTTTACATACAAACTGAATAATATTGTATATTATTTGCACATAGTTGAAAAATCAAATAGAAAACAAAATGATAAAAATAATGGAGGAAAAACACAGAACAATTTATTGATAGCTTTAAAGTAAGGATGATCTTCCTAAATAAGATACCAAAAGCAAAGGACAAAAAGGTGACACACTGATAAATTTGACTACATTAAAAAATTTTAATTTCTCTATGACAAAAAATTTAAAAATTAAATGGACAGACTGATAAAAAATTGCACTGCATATAACAAAGTTCTATAAGCCAGAATGTATATATTCATATATATATGTATGTATGAATGTTTGTGTATATGTATATATCTCCTTTACATCAATAAGAAAAAGAAAACTCAATGGAAAAGTAAGCAGTTGATATGAACCAGCAATTCATAGGAGACAAAATACAAATAGTCAATAAACATGTAAGATACTAAACTTCATTGGTAGGGAAATGAATGGCGAAACAAGAATGAGATACCACTTTTCAACCAGCATATCGGTAAAAATGACAAAGTTTCTTGTACCAGGTTTGGTGAGATTATAGGAAAATGGGTGTTCTACATTGCTGGTGAAAGTGTAATTGGTAAACCAACTTTGAGGGTAATTGGGAAATTCATATACCTTATGACCTAGCAGTTCCACTTCTTTGTATCTATGCTAGAGAAGCACTAACACTAATTTGCAGGGAAGCTCATAAAAGGGCATCAATTGCATCATTTTTATAATGAAACATTAGCAGCAACTAACATGTCCACCAGAAGAGGAATGGCTAAATAAACTGTAGCTATATTATGCAATATTATGTAGCACTTAACAGGAGACAGTTTTATACACACTGGGCAAAGTACATCCCAGTTTACCCAGGACAGCCCCAGTTTATATTTGTTCCCCTATTCACACTCAGAAGAGCTCCCATTGGATAGCCCACTATTTTTGAGTAAGAAGGAAAAAAAGGCAGAAAGCCTAAAGACACATTGACTAAAGTATCAGCTTCAGGGCTGCCGCAACAAGGTACCACAAACTGGTTGGCTTCAAATAACAGAAGCTAATTGTCTTATAGTTCTGGAGGTTGGAAGTTCACAGTCATGGTGTCAGCAAGGCAATGCTGCTTCTGGAGGCTGTAGGGAAATCCTTTCTCCTCCTGGGGCAACACTCTGCCCCATTTTTGGTGGCCCCAGGTGTTCTTTGGCTTAGGCAGAACTCCAATCCGCCTTCACCTGGTGCTCTCCCTGCCTTCATTTGGCCTTCCCTCTGAATGTGTCTCCATGTCCAAATTTCCCTTTATATGAGGACTACAGTCATATTGGGTTTGGATGCATCCTAACAACCATGACTACCTGTAAAGACTCCCATTTCCAAATAAGGTCACATTTGAAGTACTGGAGGCTTGGGCTTCAACATGTATTTTGGGGGTAGGCAATTCAACCCATAAAAAACAGTATATCATATATGGACACACACACACAAAGAATACTACCATACAGTTTCAAGAGTTCATATGTATATATGTAAACACAGATGAAAACATTTAGAAAAATAGACATTACACTAATTGCTGCCGCTGGTGGTGAGTGTTTATAGTGGATTTTATCTTTTAGCCTTATCTGCACTGTTCAGGTTTTCACAAGAAAATGTATTATTGGAATAATTAAAAAATATCAAATAGCACCAAAAATTTGTAATGCAAAACAGTGGACACCTGCCACACCCTTCTCTACCTCTTAGTCCCATTTCCAGAGGGAGCCACTTTTTAACTCTAAGCTCTTTCTCTTAATACTTGCCCTTGTTGATTTAAATACCATACTTTAGGAGATACAATAATATCTTCCTCATAGGGTTATTGAGAGGAGTAAATGAATTATTACATGTCAGGAATTTAGAACGATGCTTGGCATATTAATACTTAATAAAGGTTGGCTATTAGCATTTTCATTAAACTGTTGTTTTGTCATTTATCAATTTTTGACATTATTTATTGACTTTAGCAGGAATAAATGAGGATTTAGAGCTCTCATAGCATCCCTCTCCCCTCTCTCATCCTCTCAATTGCTTAATCTTTTCAACCACCGATTCAACCGCCGATTAACTCAGTTTGAAGTTCTTCCAAATTCTAATTCTCCCATTGCTTCAGCTTCAAATTCACCAGTATCTAACACACTCTTGTCAGAATCACTGCACTAAAACTTGGAGAGAATCTGGTTGTCTTGATTGTAGAGATGTGGCTTTTAGTTTCTTGCTGCCACTAGATTACTACCATCTTCTATTCTAATATGTTTCCCTCCATTTGTAGAGGTCTAGTTTCAGAGTGCTAATCTAACTGATACTGTCAACAATAAAAATTTGTTGCATAGGGAATATAGCCAATAATATTGTAATAATTTTGTATGGTGACCGATGGTAACTAGACTTATTGTGGGGATCATTTTGTAATGTAAAAAAAATATCAAATCACTATTACATACACCTGAGGCTAATAGGATATTGTATGTCAATTACACTTCAATAAAAAAACAGTAAACCTTTGTTGATGGATTGAAAGCTCTTTTATTGTTGTTTTTATAGTAATGGAATGTTTTAGTCTTACCAAGTTAGAACAAAGCTCTCTGAGAAAGCCTACCCACAATCCATATGTCATCTCATTCTCCTTTGCACTACTTAATAAATTTGATGCCACCAAATTAAAAGGTGTGTTAGCTTCCCTTTGGATTATAACTTTACATATGACTTTAGTTATAACTACTATCATCCTGAACCACAGGGCTACCCTGCTTCCATGTTAACTTTCTGCAACAAGTATGGACAAGAACCTTTTCTCGTTCCCCCTAGATAAAGTTGAAATAGATTGAGATTTTTTAAATGACTTACAGAATGGAAATACACAGAGTACAAGGACTATCAGCGGTCTGGCTGACAAGATGTCCTATTTTTGCAAGCCAGGATTTAATATCCCTTTTACGTCCATTCTGAAAGATTTATTTCCCCCTAAATGAACAGCATTAAGTGGCCTTAAAATAGCCTCTCATACATGAAGTGATCCTGCCTATAGCAAAGCTCTAGTAATGTGATATTATAATATAATAGTAACTTACCAGAATGACCCACAAGGAGTAGGAGAAAGATTGTTCTTTCACTGCACACATCTTAAGTCTCTGAGCAGCCTCAAGGTAAGAAAGAGAGTGCCTAATAAAGGACAGCACAGAGCTCTTAATTTCTGTTTCTGTGAGATTGAAATCATTGGCATCTCTCTCCACTTTGCAAAGTAGTGGGCATAGTGGAGCAACAGTTGGCACAGAAGAAATAACACTCAATTAAGCATTACATGATCTGGATTCTGCTAATTGTTCTTTCAATTATTCAAGTAGAGCTCTCTGTCTTTGGGGAAGTCAACTTTCCTGAATCTGTTTCCTGTCTAAAAAATGGGCATACTAGCATTCTACCTGTCTCTCAGCATTGTTCAAATAATTGTCAAGACAACAATTTATTGCAGGCACATCAAAGTTACCTTCAATCTTGTTCAAGGCAATATAAAGTCTATTCATAGTTTTCTTTCATAGATACTTTTCAAACAAGAATAGGTAGCTAGATAACATTTTTATACTAAGTGTAAGGAGAAATATCTGGTTACAGGTTATTAGGCATCTCCTGTGCAACTTACTCTTGACAAAATTGTGTGGGGAAATATAATATTTATAAGGTCTCTTTATTTTAAAACATTTTATTGTGGTTGAAATACATACAACTTAGACTAGCATAATGATCCAGTACCTATCACCTTGCTTCAAAGTGTATCAACACATAAGCAATCCTATTCATGAACACTCCTGTCTGCTCCCACTCACAAATTGGATTATTTTAAAGCAATTTCCAGATTTCACCTATACATACGTAATAGATCAGAATATGCGATCCAAAATATACCACTCTAGCATAAGGATTATGTTGAGTTGAAAGCAACTGAGAAAAATCAGACATAGGATGTTGTCTCTCAATCTTCCTGAAAACATCATAAATTCCTCTTCTAAGGATGTACACTCCCCTTCCCATACCATGTAGAGAAAAACAACCATGTCACCCAGAGGGGATGGCACCAAGAAAGAGTCTACACACAAACAAACCTCACTGCCTTTAAGTCCTTATTTACCACTATTTTCTCCACAGATTTGCCTTTCTAGAACATGCCACCTCTTGCAGCTCAAAGACTTTCCCTTTGTCTTGCCACTTCTTGAATTTATCCTCTTTTGTCAGAAAGATATAATTCATCCAAGCCAAGTTGTTTCTTTGAGTGTTTTCTCTTCTCCGACAGGCAGCAGGATGCAAAAGAGAGAGATGCTCTTCTCAGGCGTGTTTGTGAGGGCTTCATGGCACGGTCATGATTGACTGAATCATTGGCCATTGGCTGATCCTCCAGCCCCTGCCCCTGGGTGGGGTCCAAAAGTCTCTCATTGAAATGACAAGACACCCATTTCACCTTTAAAGCTCTGAAATGTTTTCAGGGACTGTGAATGAAGACCAAATATATACTGAGAAATTTTTATTTGGCCACCTGAATGACCAAATAAATATTTTTGCATCTCATTATATCACAAACATTGAGTAAATGTGTATGCCTTTTCTCCTGATAATCTGTTATTGCCAGTTTATTTTGCAGATCCAGCTGGAGAACCTAAAACAAGACAGGAAATTTTTCCTCCCCTAAGAAACTTGAGTTTGTACTTTTACATCTTCTCCCTGTCTATTTCTCTTTCGCTCTCTCTTTTTCCCCTTTAACATAACTAACATTAACAGTACTTCCTTAAATATCAATAGCATTAAATAATATAATATCCAGCCAATGTTCAAACTTCCTCTATTATCTCATAAGCATTTTGTTTTACAATTATTTGTCCTACAGGGTACAAAAAAAGGTCTTCCCATTCCGTTTGCTTGATCTATTTCTTAAATCTCCTTTAGCCTATAGGCCTACTTATATTCACCCTTTCTCTTTCCTTCTCTCTCTCTCCCTAATTTGGATGTTGACGTTGAAGAACCCAGGTTATTTGTATTGTATAGAATATCCCATGTTCCGGATTTTGCCAACTGCATCTCCATGTTTTTTTCCTCTCACATGTTTTTCAGTTCTCTAAATTGCCTGTAAAAGGGTAGTTAGATCTAGAGACTTGATCAAATGCAAATCTGACTTTTTCTTCCCCCCCAAGAAATACTTTCTATGACATACACTTCTATTACATCACATCACAAGGCATGTAATAATTACTGTACTCACTTTTTTGATGTTAAGATTGATCCTTGGTTTCTGGTACTATTGGTCTAATCTATCCATTAAAAAGTTTCCCATCAAATTTTCACCTAATGGTTTTAGCAACCATTGATGATCATTTCTTAGATTCATTATTTCATCAAGGGATGTACTTTGACATTGTAATTCATCAATTCTTGTATATTTGTAATCTAAAATTCTTCTATAAAGAAGAATTTTCCCATGTGATTTTCCTGAAGTACAGTTCTTATAAGAGAGGTAGGATAACTTCTCGTTAGTGAGAAAATAAATTAGTTCTCTGGCATCCTCCAGAGACAATCAATGTGGTTTTGTGTTAACTGTATATGAATTCTTGAATTTTGTTATATGATATGTTTAATTCATTGTGCTTGCCATTCTTTTTTTTGGTGTTTGAGTTATCATTTTGATTAATGGTTAATTCGAATTTCCAGTTGGTTGCTGCATCCTTTTGATGTGACCCCAGTAATCTTTCATAGTTTCTTTGCTTTCTTTTTTTTATTATTAAGGTATGATTGACATACACTCTTATGAAGGTTTCACAGGAAAAAATAATGTGGCTACTACATTTACCCACATTATCAAGTCCCCACCCATACCCCAATGCAGTCACTGTCCATCAGTGCAGCAAGATGCCACAGATCCATTATGTCCCTTCTCTGTGCTGCACTGTTCTCCCTGTGATCCCCCACACCATGTGTACTAAATTTTATACCCCTCAATCCCCTTCTCCCTCCTTCCCCACCTGCACTGCCTTTTGGTAACCACTAGTTCATTCTTGGAGTCTCTGAGTCTGCTGCTACCCTGTTCCTTCAGTTTTGCTTCATAGTTATACTCCATAAATGAGGGAAATCATTTGGCATTTGTCTTTCTCTACCTGGCTTATTTCAATGAGCATAAGGTCATCCAGCTCCATCCATGTTGTTGCCAATGGTAGTATTTGTTTCTTTCTTATGGCCGAATAGTATTCCATTGTGTATATGTACCACTTCTTCTTTATCTATTCATCTACTGATGGAGACTTAGGTTGCTTCCACATCTTACCTATTGTAAAAAGTGCTGCAATAAACATACGGGTGCATATGTCTTTTTTAATCTGAGAAGTTGTATTCTTTGGGTAAAATACAATGAGTGGGATTCCCAGGTCAAATGGTATTTCCATTTTTAGTTTTTTGAGGAACCTCCATATTGCTTTCCACAATGGTTGAACTAGCTTACATTCCCACCAACAGTGTAGGAGGGTTCTCCTCTCCCTTCATCCTTGCCAGCATTTGTTGTTCTTAGTCTTTTCGATGCTGGCCATCCTTACTGGGGTGAGGTGATATCTCATTGTGGTTTTAATTTGCATTTCCCTGATGATTAGTGATGTGGAGCATCTTTTCATGTGTCTGTTGGCCATCTGAATTTCTTCTTTGCAGAACTGTCTCTTCATATCCTCTGCCCATTTGTTAATCGGGTTATTTGCTTTTTGGGTGTTGAAGTGTGTATGTTCTTTATATATTTTCTATGTTAATCCCTTGTCAGATATGTCATTTACAAACATATTCTCCCATACTGCAGGATGCCTTTTTGTTCTGTTGATGGTGTCCGTTGCTGTACAGAAACTTTTTATTTTGATGTAGTCCCATGAGTTCATTTTTGCTTTTGTTTTCCTTGCTCAAGGAGATGCGTTCAGGAAGAAGTTGCTCATGCTTATGTTTGCCTATGTTGTCTTCTAAGAGTTTTATGGTTTTGTGACTCACATTCAGGTCTTTAATCCATTTCGAGTTTACTTTTGTGTATGGGGTTAAACTATAATCCAGTTTCATTCTCTTGCATGTAGCTGTCCAGTTTTGCCAACACCAGCTGTTGAAGAGGCTGTCCTTTCCCCATTGTATACCCATGGGTCCTTTATTGTATATTAATTGACCATATATGGTTGGGTTTATATCAGGGCTCTTTAGTCTGTTCCATTGGTCTATGGGTCTGTTCTTGTGCCAGTACCAAGTTGTCTCAATTACTGTGGCTTTGTAGTAGAGCTTGAAGTTGGGGAGCATAGTCCCCTCAGCTTTATTCTTCCTTCTCAGAATTGCTTTGGCTGTTCGAGGTCTTTTGTGGTTCCACATGAATTTTAGAACGATTTTCTCTAGTTCGTTGAAGAATGCTGTTGGTATTTTGATAGGAATTGCATTGAATCTATAGATTGCTTTAGGCAGGATGGCCATTTTGACAATATTAATTCTTCCTATCCATGAGCATGGGATGAGTTTCCATTTATTGGTATCTTCTTTAATTTCTCTTAAGAGGGTCTTGTAGTTTTCAGGGTATAGGTCTTTCACTTCCTTGGTTAGGTTTATTCCTAGGTATTTTATTCTTTATGATGCAACTGTGAATGGAATTGTTTTCCTGTTTTCTCTCTCTGCTGGTTCATTGTTAGTGTATAGGAATGCCACAGATTACTGTGTATTAATTTTGTATCCTGCAACTTTGCTGAATTTAGAAATTAGATCTAGTACTTTTGGAGTGGATTCTTTAGGGTTTTTTATGTACAATATCATGCCATCTGCAAACAGGGACAGTTTAACTTCTTGCTTGCCAATCTGGATGCCTTTTATTTCTTTGTGTTGTCTGATTGCCATGGTTAGGACCTCCAGTACTGTTGAACAGAAGTGGGGAAAGTGGGCATCCTGTCTTGTTCCCACTCTTAAAGAAAAAGCTTTCAGCTTCTCGCTGTTAGATATGATGTCGGCTGTGGGTTTGTCATATATGGCCTTTATTATTCTGAGGTACTTGCCCTCTATACCCATTGTGTTGAGAGTTTTTATCATGAATGGATGTTGAATTTTGTCAAATGCTTTTTCAGCATCTATGGAGACGATCATGTGGTTTTTGTCCTTTTTGTTGATGTGGTGGATGATGTTGATGGATTTTTGAATGTTGTACCATCCTTGCATCCCTGAGATGAATCCCACTTGGTTATGGTGTATGATCCTCTTGATGTATTTTTTAATTCAGTTTGCTAATATTTTGTTGATTATTTTTGCATCGATGTTCGTCAGGGATATTTGTCTGTAATTTTCTTTTTATGGGGGGTCTTTGCCTGGTTTTGGTATTAGAGTGATGCTGGCTTCATAGAATGAGTTTGGAAGTATTCCCTCCTGTTCTATTTTTTGGAAAACTTTAAGGAGAATGGCTATTACGTCTTCTCTAAATGTCTGATAAAATTCAGCAGTGATTCCATCAGGAATGGGGATTTTGTTCTTGGGTAGTTTTTTGATTACCGATTCAATTTTGTTGCTGGTAATTGGACTGTTTAGGTTTTCTGTTTCTTCTTTGGTCAGTCTTGGAAGGCTGTATTTTTCTAGAAAGTTGTCCATTTCTTCTAGGTTATCCAGCTTGTTAGCATATAGATTTTCATTGTGTTCTCGAATAATTCTTTGTATTTCTGTGGGGTCTGTCATGATTTTCCCTTTCTCATTTCTGAATCTGTTTATGTGTGTAGATTCTCTCTTTCTCTTAATAAGTCTGTCTAGGGATTTATCTATTTTGTTTATTTTCTCAAAGAACCAGTCCTTGGTTTCATTGATTTTTTCTATTGTTTTATTCTTCTCAATTATATTTATTTCTTCTCTGATCTTTATCATGTCCCTCCTCTGCTGAATTTGGGCCTCATTTGGTCTTCTTGTTCCGCTTTCAATAATTGTGACTTTAGACTATTCATTTGGGATTGTTTTTCCTTCTTTAAATAGGCCTGTATTGCAATATACTTTCCTCTTAGGAGTGCCATCTCTGTGTCCCACAGAAGTTGGGGCATTGTGCTGTTGTTTTCATTTGTCTCCATATATTGCTTGATCTCTGGTTTTATTTGGTCATTGATCCATTGATTATTTAGGAGCATGTTGTTAAGCCTCCATGTATTTGTGAGCCTTTTTGTTTTCATTGTATAATTTATTTGTAGTTTTATACCTTTGTGATCTGAGAAGTTGTTTGGTAGGATTTCAATCTTTTGGAATTTACTGAGGCTCTTTTTGTGGCCTAGTATGTGGTCTATTATGGAGAATGTTCCATGTGCACTTGAGAAGAATGTGCATCCTTTTGCTTTTGGGTGTAGAGTTCTGTAGATGTCTTTTAGGTCCATCTGTTCTAGAGTGTTATTCAGTGCCTCTGTGTCCTTATTTATTTTCTGTCTGGTTGATCTGTGCTTTGGAGTGAGTGGTGTGTTGAAGTTTCCTAAAATGAATGCATTGCATTCAATTTCCACCTTTAATTCTGTTAGTAATTTTTTCACATATGCTGGTGCTCCTGTGTTGGGTGCATATATATTTATTATGGTTATCTGCTCTTGTTGGACTGAGCCTTTTATCATTATGTAATATCCTTCTTTATCTCTTGTTGCTTTCTTTGTTTTGACTATTTTGTCTGATACTAGTACTGCAACCCCTGCTTTTTTCTCCTTGTTGTTTGCATGAAATATCTTTTTCCATCCCTTCACTTTTAGTCTGTGTATGTCGTTGGGTTTGAGGTGAGTCTCTTGTAAGCAGTGTATAGATGGGTCTTGCCTTTTTATACATTCTATTACTCTGTGTCTTTTGATTGGTGCATTCAGTCCATTTGGATTTAGAGTGATTATCGATAGATATGTAATTATTGCCATTATAGGCTTTGGATTGGTGGTTACCAAAGTTTCAAAGGTAGCTTCTTTACTATCTAACCATCTAACTTTAACTCACTTATTACACTATTATAAACACAATCTGATAATTTTTATTTCTCTCCCTTCTTTTTCTTCCGCCTCCACTTTTCATATGTTAGTTGCTTTATTCTTTACTCTTTTGTGTTTCCCTTGACTGCTTTTGTGCATACCTGATTTTATTTTTTGCCTTTAGTTAGTATTTGGTTGGTCTGCTTTCTTTGCTGTGATTTTATTTTCTCTGGTGACATCTATTTAGCCTTAGGAGTACTTCCATCTAGAGCATGGTATTTCCATTCTTTAAAGTACCCTGTAGAGGTGGTTTGTGCAAGGCAAATTCCCTCGCAAATTCCACTTTTGCTTATCTGGAAATTGTTTAATCCCTCCTTCATATTTAAATGATAGTTGTGCTGGATACAGTATTCTTGGTTCAAGGCTCTTCTGTTTCATTGCATTAAATATATCATGCCATTTTCTTCTGGCCTGTAAGGTTTCTGTTGAGAAGTCTGATGATAGCCTGATGGGTTTTCCTTTGTAGGTGACCTTTTTTCTCTCTTTGGCTGCCTTTAATACCCTCTTCTTGTCTTTGATCTTTGGCATTTTAATTATTATATGTCTTGGTTTTGTCCTCCTTGGGTCCCTTGTGTTGGGAGGTCTGTGGGCTTCCATGGTCTGAGAGACTATTTCCTCCCCCAGTTTGGGGAAGTTTTCAGCAATTATTTCTTCAAAGACACTTTGTAACCCTTTTTCTCTCTTCTTCTTCTTCTGGTATCCCTGTTATGTGAATATTGTTTCATTTGGATGGTCACACAGTTCTCTTAATATTCTTTCATTCCTGGAGATCCTTTTATCTCTCTCTGCCTCAACTTCTCTGTATTCCTGTTCTCTGATTTCTATTTCATTTACAGTCTCTTGCCCCTCTTCCAGCCTACTCCTAAGTCCTTCCATTGATTGTTTAATTTCTGTTATCTCCCTCCAGACTTCATCCCTTAGCTCTTGCATATTTCTCTGCAGCTCCATCATCATGGTTATAGCTTTTATTTTGAATTCTTTTTCAGGAAGATTGGTTATATCTATCTCACCAGGCCCTCTCTCTGGCATTGTTTGAGTGATTTTGGTCTGGACCAGGTTCTTCTGCCTTTTCATGGGATAGAAGTGATTGCCAGGAAGTGGCGTATGTGTCAGCTTGGAGATCAAAGTCTCTTCCTGCTTGCTGGTCACTTTGCCCTTCTCCGCTGCCTGTGCTGATTACCCACACACAGGGAGCAGTCTCTAGATTAATTTCCTGAGCCTCTGCGGGCAGGGCAGCCCTCAGGATGACCTAAGGCACTGCCAGGGTCACAGGTGCACAGTGTGTGTTCTCCTGTGAGAACTGCACCCCTTTGTGCCTTCCAAACTTTGTGCTGGCTTCCTCTATGTGTACCAGGCAGCTGTGTGTAGGGGGCAGCCTTTGGGTTTGGCCCTGTTAGCTGCGTGCTTGGAGGACTGTGTGGTTGCTGTGGGTGGGGCTGCTCCCTGGCTGGTCTGCCACAATGGCAGGTCAGCTAGTTTGCTTGTAGTGTCTGTGGCAGGGAATGAATGGCAGGCCGCTTATCACCATGAGGGGCTTCAGAGCTGTGTTCCCACTCAGGGAGTTAGGGCACCTGAAGCTCCTTAAGATTTCCCGTCTGCTGGGCTGAGTTTGCCAGGATGATTTTGTCCACCTGTTAAGCCCTTGTCCCTTTAAGACTTTTAAAGTGCCCTCTTTTCTTTTGTCCCAGGAGAGCTAGCTGTGGGGACCCATTTGTGGTCTCCACCTTGGATTTTACTTTTTCGTTTCTCTAATAGCCAGTACACCATCCAATGTGTTTCCCAGTGCAGATTACTAGGGCTGGTTATTTAGCATTCCTGTGCTTCCACCCCCTCCCCACCCCAATTCTTTTCCTCCCACCAGTGAGCTGGGGTGGGGGAGTGCTCAGGTCCCACCAGTTCACGGCTTTGTATCTTACCCTTTTTGTGAGATGCTGAGTTCTTGCAGATGTAGATGTACCCTGGCTGTTGTACTGTATCTTCTGGTCTCTCTTTTAGGAACAGTTGTATTTGCTATATTTTCAAAATATATATTGTTTTGGGAGGAGATTTCAGCTGCCCTACTCACGCTGCTATCGTGCGCACCTCCCCCCAGTTGGGTTTTAAGATGCAATGTTATTTTCAAGATGGAATCCTTCCTGTTTTTAGTACGTTGTTTGGGCTTGCTTGTTAAATTGCCCAGGTGGCAAATCACTTGACTAGGGATGGAGGAAGGAAAGCAGCATGTGGCTAAAGTCAGAAAAATAAGCTGGGCCCCCCCGCAGTCCAAAGCAAATCCCACAATGGATTATCTTGTTTTGCTTTTTTCCAGAGGCTCTCACTCTACTCTGACTACACCCATGGTCCCTGTCTCACCACTTTTCCTCAAATTTGAGGCAACCCTCTCTTTAACTGTAAAATGTGTCATAAAGTATTTAAAGAGCTATGTTAAACATAAACTTATTATAATCATGCATCGTTACATGTTTTAAAGAAGCTGTGTAGAGAGTGAAAGAGTAAGAAGAGATAAGCAGGATAGAGGTGATTAATAAAATTGCTGGATTAGTTACTGAATCCAATACTTTGCCTAACATCAGTTCTTTTTTTTAATTTTATTTTTTATTATGGTATCATTAATCTACAATTACAGAAAGAACATTATGTTTACTAGGTTCCCCCCTTCACCAAGTCCCCCCCACATACCCCTTCATAGTCACTGTCCATCTGTGTAGTAAGATGCTGTAAAATCACTACTTGTCTTCTCTGTGTTGCGCAGCCCTCCCCGTGTCCCCCACGCACTATACATGCTAATCGTAATGCCCTCTTTCTTTTTCCCCGCCCTTATGCCTCCCTTCCCACCCATCATCCCCAGTCCCTTTCCCTTTAGTAACTATTAGTCCATTCTTGGGTTCTGTGATTCTGCTGCTGTTTTGTTCCTTCAGTTTTCCTTTGTTCTTATATTCCACATATGAGTGAAATCATTTGGTACTTGTCCTTCTCTGCTTGGCTTATTTCACTGAGCATAATACCCTCTAGCTCCATCCATGTTGTTGTGAATGGTAGGATCTGTTTTTTTCTTATGGCTAAGTAATATTCCATTGTGTATATGTACCACATCTTCTTTATCCATTCATCTACTTATGGACATTTAGGTCGCTTCCATATCTTGGCTATTATAAACAGTGCAGTGATAAACATAGGGGTGCATCTGTCTTTTTCAAACTGGAGTGCTGCATTCTTAGGGTAAATTCTTAGAAGCGGAATTCCTGGGTCAAATGGTATTTCTATTTTGAGCATTCTGAGGAACCTCCATACTGCTTTCCACAGCGGTTTAACTAGTTTACATTCCCACCAGCAGTGTAGGAGGGTTCCCCTTTCTCCACAACCTCGCCAACATTTGTTGTTGTTTGTCTTTTCAATGATGGTGATCCTTACTGGTATGAGGTGATATCTCATTGTGGCTTTAATTTGCATTTCTCTGATGATTAGTGATGTGGAGCATCTTTTCATGTGCCTGTTGGCCATCTGTATTTCTTCTTTAGAGAACTGTCTATTCAGCTCCTCTGCCCATTTTTTAATTGGATTATTTGCTTTTTGTTTGTTGAGGCATGTGAGCTTTTTATATATTTTGGATGTCAATCCTTTATCAGATCTGTCATTTATGAATATGTCCTCCCATACTGTAGGATACCTTTTTGTTCTATTGATGGTGTCCTTTGCTGTACAGAAGCTTTTTAGTTTGATATAGTCCCACTTGTTCATTTTTGCCTTTTTTTCCCTTGCCCGGGGAGATATGTTTATGAAGAAGTCACTCATATTTATGTCCATGAGATTTTTGCCTATGTTTTTTTCTAAGAGTTTTATGGTTTCATGACTTACATTCAGGTCTTTGATCCATTTGGAGTTTACTTTTGTGTATGGGGTTAGACAGTGATCCAGTTTCATTCTCTTACATATAGCTGTCCAGTTTTGCCAGCACCATCTGTTGAAGAGACTGTCATTTCCCCATTGTATGTCCATGGTTCCTTTATCAAATATTAATTGGCCATATATGTTTGGGTTAATGTCTAACATCAGTTTTAACACTTTGACTTTTCTCCCATTTCTTTTCTATTTTTTATTTAATAGATTTTAGTTTTTAAAGCAATTTTAAGTTCACAGCAAAACTGAGTGAAAGGTAGAGAGACTTCTCATATGTCAACTACCCCCACATATGCTTAGCCTCTCCCATTACCAACATGCCCCAGCAGAGCAGCACATTTGTTAACAATTGATGAGCAGACACTGACAGATCATTGTCACCTAAAGTTCATAATTTACATTAGGATTTGCTCTTGGCTGCTTGCAATTTTTATTTATTAAAATTTGTTACCTGATAAAAAACAAAAACCAAACAAAAAAAACACCTTGTTATTGTCTAAAATCTTGGAAAAGCATAAAAATACATAAAAGAAAATAAAAATCAGCTATACTTTCATTCAGGAAAGACCATTGAAACATTTTGTTATATAGACTTCTAGGTCTACCCTTCCTTCCTTCCTCCTTTCTTCCTCTTGTTCTTTCTTTCTTTTGGTCTTTTTTAACTTAGTTTTTCATCTATTTATATGGAACATTTTCCTGTGCTGTTTCTTGACAAAAGAATTTTTAATGGCTACATAGCATTTCATTGCATAGTTAACAACATAGTTTATTTAAGCAAACTAGGTTATGGGTTGTTTCTATTTTTTTGGCTATTATAACTGTGACACTGATCATTAAAAACTGTATATGTACAATTTTTTAAATTCGTGCATAGATTTTTTTCCATAACATTAAGTCTGAGTAGAATTTTGGGGTCAAATGTATAAATTGTTTTATGTGTTAGGTTTTATACAAATAGGTTTTTGCTACATATTTCAAATTGAACTGATTTATACTCCCACCAGAGCACTAACTTTTAGAAAAAGAAATAGGATACAGCAACTACCAATCTTGTAGTCAAGGAGCAAAATGGATATTGCTTACCATTTCCAAGGAATGGATGTTCACAGTGAAAGAGACAATAGATTCATTCATTGTATAATTTAGAAAGAAAAAAAAAAAAACGTTTGAGGCTCCAAAAAGTTCTTAAATCAACTATTCTAATAAAAAACAGGACTTCAAATTGTGTTTTATTTCAAAATCTCATCGAGTGATTCAATTTAAATATTTATGAACAATGAATAATGAATTGAGTGTAATAAATACTTATTTCTCCTAATGATTGATGCTTACATGAAGAAAGGAAAATACTATCAGGGGATGAAGTGAAAATGAACCTCATGACTTCAACATGAATTTTTTCACTATGCAGCAAATTGTAGGAAATCATAGTTTTGAAAGAATGTTTCTTCTTTTTACTTTGAGGTAGAAGTGCTGTTGGAAGAAGAGTCTGAAATAATCTAAGTTTTTAGGAAGATTTTCAAAGTTATGAGATTGGTCAGCAATTCCACCCCTAGGAATTTACCCAAAGAAAACAATCCCTGATTCAAAACAACATATGCACCCCTGTATCTACTGCCACACTATTTGCTATAGCCAAGATATGGAAGCAACTTGTGTCCATCAATAGATGAGTGGATAAAAAAGAGGTAGTGCATATACACAATGGAATATTATTCAGCCATGAAAAAAAGAAGTCCTTCCATTTGCAACAACATGGATGGATCTAGAGGGTATTATGTTCAGCAAAATAAGCCAAGTGGAGAAAGACAAATACCATATGATTTCACTAGTTTGTGAAAAACAAAAACAAAGCAAAACAGAAGGAACAAAACAGCATTAGGCTCACAGACACTGAGAAATGACTAGTGATTATCAAGGGGAAGGGTGGGGGTGAGTGCCCAGGGTGGGAGGGAAAAGGGGGACAAAAGAGCACAATAATTCTCAATCACAATAGAAGTTGATCATGGGAACTGTTGAACCACTCTGATGTACATTTGCAACCAACATAAGATTGCATATTAATAATATTTTAATAAAGATAAAAAACTAAAAAAAATTATTTTAACATTCTAAATAAACTTCTAAGCAGCAATATTTTGACATCACAGTTTCAGACAAAGACCCACTGACAATTCATTCTACACAACAGGTTCTAGTTAAAGAATATCATGTGGGAAAAAATCTAAATTGTGTGCTGTTTGACTTGTGTAATGCATGTTATTATGTGCATTGAGAGGGACTGTTGTGTCTGAAAGTGCTTTTCTTTTGGCCTTCATTTGTCCTAGTGGGTTTTTTGGGTTATAACTTTATTTTTAAATAAAAATACCTAATGCACAGTAATATGAGCCTCCAAAGGGTTTAAATATTGGTGGTGAAAAAATGGTGCATAAAGAAGAAAAAAAGAACAAGAGAACTAGCCATTGAATAAAGATGGGTATGATAAGTAGAATGAAAAGGGAATGTTTTTAAGGGCAAGGTCACCTGAGTGTGTACAGAATTTTTGCAGATTATGAGAAGATAAAATTCTGAATCAGTTGTATATTCTGGGAAATTGATCATATCCACAAAAGGAGCTTCTTCTAGCTTCAGTCTCAGGAAAGAAGAAATTATTATCACGTGCATGTCATTCTGATCTTGAGTATGTGCCTGCAAGTCCATTAGTGCACACTCCACTACCTTTCTCAGAAAGATTCCCCTGCTTCCTCTCTACCACCCAGCAGCAGGTCTTTAATTCACCCTTTGGCAAGGATGATAAACCTTCACTACATTACACTTTATATACAAACCATGTTTATTTTCAAATTGTTGTTTATTATATACAAATGTGTTATTATATTTCTCACAAAAGTGACAAGGGATTTTGTGCTGGAGTTTAAGGCATTATAATTTTTCCCATTAAAATTAATGAAAAATATTCTTGAAAATTGATTTTTAATTAGCATCAGTGTTTGGGGGAATGAAATAAAGATGTTAAACACAAGGATACTTGTATAGTGTTTCTCAAACTCTCCAGCTGCAGTCTTTACTAGAGTCCCTGAGCCTGGCCATTTGCCAGACTGCAGGGCCCATTCACTCTCCTTACGAGGAGTGCCCTTGGGCTAGAATAATCAAATAATTATTGTCCAAGCTAGGTACTTTGAACAGTGAAAGGAGAGCTATTAATAATTATACCGGAGAATCTGGTGTGCAATAAGAGTGACCCAGGCAGATGAGGGATGTCTGGTTACTGTACTTTGAGTCTGTCTCTTTACCTGGAGTCAATACCTGGAGTCAATGATGTGCTGATACATCCTTAACAACTGACTTTCTGGGGGTTTGCTGATTTCCATGGTGTAAATGTTCTGACCATGGCCAATGTTAAGCTGTTTTGTTTTTGTTTTTAAATGTATTTAATTTTTTTCTAAGAACTTCTGTTTTTTTTAAAATTTTTATTAAAGTATTGTTAATATATAACCTTATGTTGATTTCAAATGTACATCACAGTGGTTCAACAGTTCCCATGATCAACTTATATTGTGGTTGAGAATTCCTGTGCCCTTTTATCATTATCGTGCCCCTCCTCCCCGCACTGGCCCCCACCCATGGTAACCACTAGTCACTTTTCAGTGTCTGTGAGTCTAATGCTGTTTGTTTCCTTCTCTTTTGGTTTGTTTTTGTATCTCACAAACTAGTGAAATCATATGGTATTTGTCTTTCTCTGCCTGGCTTATTTCGTTGAGCATAATACCCTCTAGATCCATCCATGTTGTGGCAAATGACAAGATTTATTTTCTTTTTATGACTGAATAATATTCCATTGTGTATATGCACCACCTCTTCTTTATCCATTCAGCTACTGATGGACACAAGTTGCTCCCATATCTTGCTATAGCAAATAGTGCAGCGATAAACATCAAGTGCACGTATTGTTTTGAATTAGGGATTTTGTTTTTTTTCAGTAATTCCTAGGAGTGGAATTGCTGGATCAAATGGTATTTCTAATTTTAGTTTTTTGAGGAACCTCCATTCTGCTTTCCACAGCAGTTGCACCAATTTGCAGTCCCACAAACAGTGTAGGAGGGTTCCTATTTCTCTGCATCCTCACCAGCATTTGTTGTTTCTTATCTCTTGGATAGTGGCCATTCTAACTGGTGTGAGGTGATAACTCATTGTGGTTTCAATTTGCATTTCTCTGATGAGTAGTCTGTGTTTTTCCTGAGATATTCTTTTACTTCAAGCATGTTTGTAATTGCTTGTTGAAGCATTTTTATAATCTCTGCTTTAAAATGGTTGCTAGATAATTCTCACATTTGAATTATCATGGTGTTGATGTTTTTTATTTAAGTTGCTATTTAACAACCAACTCTCAAGATTCCTGAAAATTTACCAATTGGTTCTTGCCCACTAGTGCAAGCTAGCTCCAGCATACTAATGGAGTCCAGACATCAAATTCTTTGAAACTCAGAGTAGAATTCAGTTTTCCCTCATCCATATCCTATTTTCCTATTTCCCCTCCCTGGACAAACTTCCCTACAGGCTAGAAGTTCTGTTACCTTCAGAGGAATCCCCATTTTCAGTCATGGTCTTGATTTTTCATCCTTCCAAACATAATTTACTTAATCTAGTCAAGAAATACTGTGCTTCCTATATGCTGTATTGTGACATATAGGGATACAGTAATCCAATATCAATAGTGTTATCAAAGTCTGGGACATATAGTCTTGAATAAAACTATATGCTATCAACAGTCCAGTCTGTGTCAAACAGTGCCAAGATCAGTATAGTTCCTTAGACAGTTATTTCTCCAGCATGAAGGGATGACCAGGCTTGTACATTGTTTCAGCAGTCTTCAGAGTCTTTGCGATTTCCTTTGGGCAACTAATAGCATACATGATATAACTACAGATATGACCCAAGAATATGCAGAAGTAATTGCTTGGGACAGTTAGGATCTAGGAGATAGTTCTCTTAATGAGGATCTAAAAGGAACATAATATTCAGATAAACAGTTCTGCCCAGCATTAAGACAAATATTATGGAATTATGATGAGCACTTTAGCTCCTAGACCACAGTTCCATTCCAAAAAGCTCTTTATTTTGTGTTTGTACAATTAAAGCAAAAATAAAACGGTTTTCTTGGAACTCAAGTTTGGTTGGCCTTGATTTAAATCAAGTCTCTTCTTTCATGTGGCAGATGATTGTTTACATAATATAAGTGACAATTGTTTTCAGTTTTCAGCATCTACTCATGCTGGAGCTACCTTAATATAGCTCACCTTTTTACGCATCAAAACCAATTCTTTTTCTTTCTCCTTAACTCCATCCTAAGGCTCTGGGCTGTATTCTTGGCAGTAGACTACAAAAAGAAGTGAACACAAATGCTGTCCCTGGGGAGCCCACATTTCTGTTAGGGAGAGAGATATAATTATATGTAAAATTAACTACAATAAAAATAACACTGAAAAAAAATAGAGGCGCAAACCAAAGACAGAGTTAACAGTCATGACACAAACTAAGGACATAATGGTCATAAATTAGTTTTCTACTAGCCATTAGTATCTACATGCCATCTGCTATGACTGTTTTCTAATATGCACATATACACTTTTATATACTTCAATTTGCATCAGATCCTTGGATTTCCTGTTCAAAAACACATGATTTCATTTTAAAAAATGACAATTAGGTATTTTATAGAACTGATACCTTTTGAAAGCTGCGTCTTTGTTGTGTGTGTGTGTGTGTGTGTATGTGTGTATATATATGACTGTGCAAAAAAAGTATTTGTATTCTTATTCAAATTGCTTCTGAGAAGCAAAACCCTTTAAAAACATTATGGAAGATAACAAAGATACTTCATTCTCTTGCTGAAGAAAGTGTATATGGAATAGTAAACTTATAAGAATACTTCAAGCAATGTCAAATTTGAAAAGGAGTAAAAGGGAGGGTGGACTTCCCCTCATAGATAGCAATACTGTAAAGAAACAGAAATCAAAATAGTACTCAGGAATAGACAACTCAATCAATGAAATCATATCTGAAGAAGACATGCTATTATAGGTGACATTTCAAATTAGGAGAAAATGGATGAACCATTTAATGCATGTGGTTGGTACCACTGATAATCCATATGGAAACAAGAATCCACTTGGTTTTCTCTCCCCTCTTCCCTTAAAATAACGAAATGTCTGTGTCACAGAGTTATTACTATATTATGTGGTTGTTAAAAAAAATGAAGTACATTTATGTGTAAAAATATGAAAAGATCTTCAGACTATAAAGTAAAAACAAGTTGCAGAAAAAAATCTATACAGTACAACAATATGAGTGTTTGGTGTACTGGTGGGAAGGACAAATTTGAAACCCCAAATACACATGTGTATATGAATGCATATGTACAGAAAAAGGGTCTGGAAGTATACACAACAAACTGCTATTGTGGTTACCATGAGGTGAGGCATTAGAACTGGGTAGAGCATCTATGGGAGCCAATATTCTTTCTTTATTTTTTATTAAGGTATCATTGATATACACTCTTATGAAGGTTTCATATGAAAAACAATGTGGTTACTACATTCACCCATATTATTGAGTCCCCTAATACCCCATTGCAGTCACTGCCCATCAGTGTAGTAAGATGCCACAGAGTAACTATTTGCCTTCTCTGTGCTACACTGTCTTCCCACTGATCCCCCCACACCATGTGTGTCAATCATAATACCCCTCAATCCCCTTCTCCCTCCCCCCCCACCTTCTCCTACTCCTCCCCTTTGGTAACCACTATTCCCTTCTTGGAGTCTGCGAGTCTGCTGCTGCTTTGTTCCTTCAGTTTTTTTCTTTGTTCTTATACTCCACAAATGAGTGAGATCATTTCATACTTGTCTTTTTCTGCCTGGCTTATTTCACTGAGCATAATACCCTCTAGCTCCATCCATGTTGTTGCAAATGGTAGGATTTGTTTTCTTCTTATGGCTGAATAATATTCCATTGTGTATATGTACGACATCTTCTTTATCCATTCATCTACTGATGGACACTTAGGTTGCTTCCATTTCTTGGCTATTGTAAATAGTTTTGTTCCTTCAGTTTTGTTCCATTGTCATACTCCATAAAAGAGGGAAATCATTTGGTATTTGCCTTTTTCTGCCTGGCTTATTTCACTGAGCATAATACCCTCTAGCTCCATCCATGTTGTTGCAAATGGTAGGATTTGTTTCTTTTTATGGCTGAGTAGTATTCCATTGTGTATATGTACCACCTCTTCTTTATCCATCCATCTACTGATGGACACTTAGGTTGCTTCCATATCTTGGCTATTGTAAATAGCACTGCAATAAACAGGGGTGCAGATGTCTTTTTGAATCTGAGAACTTGTATTCTTTGGGTAAATTCCAAAGAGTGGGATTCCTGGGTCAAATGGTATTTCTATTTTTAGTTTTTTGAGGAACCTCCATATTGCTTTCCACACTGGTTGAACTAATTTACATTCCCACCAGCAGTGTAGGCAGGTTCCCCTTTCTGGGATCCAGTAATCTGTATTCCAAACTTCCATAATTGCTTAATTTAAAATCAAATAATACTATGAAATAATCAAATGGAAATGGTTATAAAAATTATAAATCACTAAATAAGTATATTGTTACTTAATAAATCAAACTGTTCAGCTAGCTTTTATGAAAAGTCTCTGATGTCCTTTTGGGGGAATCCTTGAGATAAAAACTATTTTTAAAAGAATACTAATATGGTATTTGCCTTTCGTGCTCTTATTCTCTCATGAGTTTACAGAGGATTTTCCAGAGAAAGTGGAGGGTCATGACATTAATGAGATAGTAGAGAAAGGGTAATAGCAAGATTTTTTACTCTGTAGTTTTATTATGTTATTTTTACTTTTATACCATACAAGTGTGTTACCTATTAGAATAGATATACCTTAGAAGAGAATATGAGTGAATACTTGTATAATCTCTGGAGGAAGGAAGGCATTTCTGAATATGTCACAAAATCAAAAGCCATAAAGAAAAATAGTGATAAATTTGGCCTCATAAAAAGTTAATAGTTTTGTCTAGCAGGAAAAAGAGTAAGCAAGATTAAAAAACAACTGATTTTCAAGTCAATAAGAAAAAAGGTAAGTACCCAATAAGAAAAATAGGCCAAGGTGATAATTAGACAATCACAAATGAAAATGATGCAAATGCCCCTAAATATATGAAGATATATGAAGATATGTTTTGTCTCAGCATTAATCAAAATAATGAAAATAAAATCAATAATGAGTTACCCTTTTTAGACATTCAGAATGGCAAAGATTAACTAGAATAATGGCAAAGATGCAGGGTAATTAGTATTCACCTGCAGCATTGGTAGGAGTGTAATATGAGTTATTTCTGAAGAGCAATGTGGCAATAAATATAAAGATACTAATAGTGCAACCCTTGTTCTAAGAATTCAAGTAATACTGTCATTGTCTCCCTAAGTCCCATCTGCAGGGCTCATTGGCCCTCATATTCACGTGTTGAATCCCTAACCCAGATGTGACTTTATTTGGAGGCAGGATTGCAGTCTGTCTATAACATTGAGTTTCAAAAAATTACTAAAATCATGTATTTTGTGATTCTAATTATGTCAAATTATGTATGTATAGAGTGTGTTCATATGGATAGATTCTGCAAAGATGCCCCTTTCATGTAGCAATGAGCCCTGCAGATGGGACTTAGGCAGACAATGACAGGTATATTGGGACTATATTAAGAACAAGTTATAGAACAGAAAAGGAGACATAACTAAAAGTAGTGGTTGGTGCATAGCACCACCATAAAAGCAAACAGAAGCTATGTAAACAAATGAAGATTTGTTTCATATAAAGTTAAATGTTAAAAAATAAAAGAATGATACTTGTCAAAAATACAAACATGAACCATGAATTCTACTGTCAAGTGAAATATTTCTTGAAAAGGAGAAACTGTTTCTCCTTTGTTATGGTTTAAGTTGAATTGTGCCAGTACAAATTTCTAGAAATTATTTATCAGGAATAAACCATGTCATCATTTTCAGAGCCCCTTCAAATTCCTGCTTTGATCCGCTTACTCATCTCTCACTTCTTTGCTCCTTCCTCAGAGTGAGTTGCCATCTCCTCATTCTCCTTCTAGCTCAGAATTTCCCTACTTTAATTTCATTTGTTTTCCTCCATTTGTTCCCATTCTATCTTCCTTGTTCTCACTCTTTTTTCTTTTTCTTGATCATGTTTTTTACTTCCTCTGGGATCTGCTGAGTTTTTTTTTTCATTGCTTTCTTCTTCTTTTTTCCCTCTGCAAATTGCTAACCTCATCATAAAACTCAATGGAAGTGCTTCTACAGGGCAGACAGAATATGAAAATATGGGGATTCCCAGAGAAGTCAGCACAGGAATACTCTCAGCTCTTAAGTTGACTCGTGCCAACTGTTCATAAAGGTGGTAAGCTGACCAGAGCCCTTTGAATCAATACTCGGTTTGCAGTCTACTTCATTACTCCTACCCTTCAGGCAAGGAAATAAATGCACCCCTTCTCCTATCACTTTCCAGACCTTTTGTGATGTATACTCCTCTGCACCTAATATTCTAAAAACATTGTTTACCTAGAAGAAAAAATGACAGGACTGGGGAGGTGGTGAGGGAAAAAGAAATCACCTGCAATTACCTGTCTTCTTTAGAAAACATCTTCCTCCTCAACAGAGGGCTCACAATTGCAAAATATCTGAGGGAAGGAGCTGCAGTTGAGGCAAATACTTGGAATGAAGCAGAGGGCAAGAGCACTAAAGCAGGAAGAAACAAGCTCTAGATTTTTGGCTTTCGTGAAACTTGTGAGATGTTAAAGGAATACAGAAGAGAAGAGACAGTTCTTAGCCTCAAGGAATTACAGTCTAGTAGGAGAAATAACACACCCTTCATATTGAGTGTCCCCAAGATCACCCTCAGTTTCAATCATTTGTAAGGACTCACAAGATTCAAAGAAAACGTCTATACTCCCAGTTACAGTTTATTACAGCAAAGGATGCATATTTGCATCAGCAAAGGGAAAAGACGCATAGGCAAAGTACAGAAGAAACCAGGGACAAGTTTCCAGTTGTCCTCTCAGAGCAGTCTCACAAACAGCCATAATTACCTCAATAACAACAACACATGTAAAATGTAGCCAACCAGGGACATTTACCTAAGTCCTGGTGTCCAGGATTTTTACTGCGGGTCAATCACCTGGGCATGCAGCACTTGGCATGCAGCATGTAGCCAACCAGGGACATTTACCTAAGTCCTGGTGTCCAGGATTTTTACTGCGGGTCAATCACCTGGGCATGCAGCACTTGGGGACTGACTTTACTCAATCTCCAGCCATCCAGAGGCCAAACTGACACAGTGTGGTCCAGGTCCTCAGATATACAAAAAACTGGTATTAGACATAGATCATATTACTAGCACAGACTATCTGGTCAAACTGGTAGAGTGTGGCCCAAAGCCTGAAGCATATGGGAACCTCTTATCAGGCAGAATAAACATTCGGAGGTCATCTTCCAGGAGCCAGTCAAGGGCCAGTTCTTTCTTTGGAATGTGCAGGGCTTGTGTAACCCAAGCCCACTGAGTTAACCCTTCACCACACCTCCAAATAGAATGTGGAGTATAAACACTTTTTTTAATAAGTTAACTTTTTATCTTCTTCATGGCAAAAAACTTAATTCAGTCATTTCTCATTTACTTTAGGTTTTGTTTGCATTTTAGTTTTCATCATCATTTCAGGTTTTAAATCAGTCAATACAGTATTCATTCTCTCTTCTATCCAGGGCCAATTTGAAGATACAAGGTCCTAACAGGGCCATTGCATATGTGGGAGAAACACTGAGTCTCTGGGCATCCTTGGTTCATGATGACATACACAGAGTGTGCCTTGCCTCCCGTGGTTCTTGCATGCTGGCATTTGGTGCCTGCAAACTGCACCCTCCTTGTCCAAACAATGAAACAAGTCATCCAGGCATCTCAGCTACTACTAACGGTACAGGAATCTTTCCACTGTTCCTTTAAAGCTATAGAGATTGGACGAAGGGGTTATTTCAAACCCTCCTTGCCGAAACATGTATCAAAACCTGTAAGAGTTCTACTAAAAAATGATTTTGTTAAACTTTGCTGGAAGTTCTGGACTTTCCATTCATTACTACCTTTTGAGGGGTAATGATAACTACTCATTAACATCTAATAGTCTTCTGTCTTGTCCTTGCCAGCATAGACATCTCTATACCTTCTCTCTCAGAGGTGATAGTAGAACTGGTGGTGGTGTAGTTTAGAAAATGACCAGCCATCCGATTAGGCTGCAGCTTAGAATGGATGTGGAAAAGCAGTGATGATCAGGCAGGAAGATCAGATAGGGATGAAATTATGGTAAGCCTTGGATGCAGAGGGGAGCCAAAGAAAGCATATAACAAGAGAGGGGGATAGATTGAGAGTTGTAATTAAGGAAGAATAATCTCTTAGGTAGTTTGGATCTCTGTGAAATATTTTTGTAACACACTTGGGAGGACGAAAATATCTAGATAAGGAAAAACTAAAACAATAAATTGATTTTCACTGGACTTAAAAATAAACCCAGAAGCCATATATATTGGAACAAAATAAAACTTAACGATTGTATTAATTACATGAGACTAGTAAGTCTAAGAATATGGAAAATAATTTTCTCTAAAACTGATTACCCATGATGATTTGAGAAACTAAAGTAGTGAGTTGTATCGATTTGCATGGAATTCTCTCAGCCAAGCCTCCCCAGTTTACCTCTTACTCTTTCCTTCTCCATCACCATATTCTGAGGGAATAAAAGACATTTGTACTTTGTGTCTTTGAATCCTGTATGCCATGACTATAATGAATTATTAGCATATAAAAATCACTAGTATTATAATACAGAACTTGCTTCCCTATATATGAAGATTTTTCAAGGTACAAGTACAATAAAATAGGGTACAGAATGAGTGCTGGAGAGGAAGTGATGATTTTGTCTGGGGTGGTTTAGGGGATGATAGATAAGCCTGAATTTTGAGCAAAAGGAATTCTGAAACAAAGGGAACAGCATGTGCAAAGCAGGGACGTGTTAGAATTACTGGAGCACAAAGTATGAGAGTAGAGGGAGCTTCATCTTGAGACATGTATAGGGATGAAATCATAGAAGGATGATAAGTGGATTAAATAACTTGCCATAGGTCTCTGTTTTTATTTAAGGGTCATCCTGGACCACCCAGGTCATAGTCTGTGAGATGCCGCTAAAAGTGAATAAGGGAATGGGCTAATAATGAGCTTTTAAGGTAAGCTTGCCAGGTGATTCTTATGTAAACTAAGGTTTAAGAAACGAGTACTATACAAAATCAATAGCCTTTGTAAGTCATTAAGAAGGAGAGCTTCACTGTGGAGGCCTACCGAGAGTGGCTCTTAGGGCCTGTTTGGGAAAGAGGCTGGTAGGAGAGTAATAACTGGGGAAAGTTAAACTCCTGAGAGAGGGCTAAAATGCCTAGAGGCTGCCCTCCCCCACTGCATTTCTTCTCCCAGGATGGTTTCTATTTCAACAAAGCCTTTTCTGATGCACTCTCCTCCTAAGTCCAGTATCACTTCACTTATACTCAAAAATGACACTTGGGACATTTTAAAGTCACGTGTGCACAAAAATTTTCTATTCCCCACCCTGTTTCTAAGGTTCAAGCTCCTTAAAAGTTTGGCCATTTTTTGTGTAACTTCTGACGTGTGTGTGTGTGTGCGTGTGCGTGTGTGTGTGTACGGGGTGGAGGGAGAATCGAAAAATAATTCAATTTATGAATCACTTGGACATTAGTATTGAGATTTATCTTTATTTCTTGTAATGATGCTCTATTAATGTAATAACAATTTTCAAATATTTTCTATATATTAATTCCCTGGAGAACGAATGAAACATTTCTATTCACTAAGCAGCAAGTCACTGACTTTAATTTCACCGTATTTCACTGGGGAAATCCTGTAAAAATTTTCGACTTGCAAGAGAACCTTCCCCCACATTTTTTCATGCTCCATCACTCACCCCCGAGATGAGCGAATTCAGGTGGCAAAATCCACGCTGCCGCCACATTTTTTATACATTTTTCCATATAAAAAATTGTTTTCTTGTTTGCTCTTCACTGTCTACTTTGTCATTCTCTGAAACTCCCACCATATTTACTCCCGCTACAGGACCCCCCATCTTCAGTACTGGAACGAGTTTCGAAGCAGCTACTTAATTATCCGCGTGGATTAGGCACGGTGGAGCTCCACCCCGTAGGAGGAGCTAACAGAAGCGGACCGAATTAGGCAGGGGGTAGTTAACAAATGAACCCTTAATCTTTTCAGAGGAGCCAAACACACACAAAGGCCCAATCAGAGGCCGCGGTTCTAGACTTCTGAGGGGCGGGGCTAGACAAGCGCCCTCCCACCTCTCAGCCTCCCGCCGCTGCCGTCGGAGCCTCGCGGGCTGCGGCAGGCCCCGCCCTCAGGCCAGGCGCGGCGGCTATTGGGCAGCGCCCTCCTCTGCGTAGCTTCAGTTGTTGGGAGTGGGAGGGTGGGGGCGGGGCCTGAGCCGGGCGGGGGGACCCCCGGAGGAAGGCTGGGAGGTTAGGGCGGGCTGTGTGGATTCGACGAGCGCCACGGCGGTTGGCGAAGCTCACGAGGCGCAGCCGGTCGCCGCTGACAGATACCGTTCTTCCGGCCGCGCCACCCGGGAGGCGGATCGCCGGGGCCTGAGAAGGCTTCCTCGGCCCGGCGCTGCCTCCCCCCTCCTCCCTCGGGTCACCCGAGCTGCCTGGGAGGAGGAGGAGGAGGAGGAGGTCGTCGGGGGCGGGGGCGGCAGCAGGCGGCGGCAGGCGGGGACCTCGCTCCCCCTTCCCCGGCGGCAGCGGCGGCCGGGACAGGACAATGGAGGTGGCTGTGGAGAAGGCGGCGACGGCGGCCGCCGCCGCTTCAGCGGCGGCCGCCGCGGGGCCCCCGGCAGCGCCGAGCGGGGAGAACGAGGCCGAGAGTCGGCAGGGCCCGGACTCGGAGGGCGGAGGCGAGGCGGCCCGGCTCAACCTGTTGGACACTTGCGCCGTGTGCCACCAGAATATCCAGAGCCGGGCGCCCAAGCTGCTGCCCTGTCTGCACTCCTTCTGCCAGCGCTGCCTGCCCGCGCCCCAGCGCTACCTCATGCTGCCGGCGCCCATGCTGGGCTCGGCCGAGACCCCGCCGCCCGTCCCCGCCCCCGGCTCGCTGGTCAGCGGCTCCTCGCCGTTCGCCACCCAAGGTGAGAGCCGGCCGCCGGCGCGGGGGAGCCTGAGGAGGGGCTCGGGGCGGCGGGCACCCTTGTGCGGCGCGACCCGCTGTCATGTCGCCGCCGCCCGGGGTGCGCGGCGGGGGAGGGGCGGGGAGGAGGGTCTGCGTTGGCGGCGGTGACATGGAGGGCCCGCGAGCTCTGCAGCGTGCCGCGCGCCCCGCGAGCAACTTCCACGGGCTCTGCGGACTTGGCAGCGCGTCTGCTGCCCCTCGGCATTCCCCTCCAGGGTGGGTGGCTCATCGACCAGCACTTTTTAAAACCTCTTTCGGAGTCTGCTGTAGTCTGCATCTCCGGTTCTTTGCCGACTGCATCTAATTAACTGCTGCTACCCTCTGCCTCTCCAAAGCTTTGTCCAGGTCCATACGATCCTAATCATCTTATATACCCCACGTTATTTGAGCTGGAGGGGGGAAGGGACGAATGAAGATGAAGGGATGGTGACTTTCTTTGATGAATGATGACAGATCGGAGGCCGTCTATTTCCTATCTTGCATCTTTTGGATTTTTTACCTTAATGAGTCCCCAATTCTCTTCTTTCCCCTCTGGTGGGGACAAAGGAACTAAGAGCCGGTGTTTTGTTGTCTTTCTCTTCCGAAGTTTTTATTTTAAGGCGGTTAAGGGAAATAGAACAAAGTGATTTTGGTTGCAGGGTTTTCTTGTATTTTGTAGACAACAGCTGGAAATGTTGAAGTTACTGTTCTCTTTGTGGTGTTTGTTACTATATAATGAGACTTTTGACAGGTAGTCCCATTGCTAACGTTAACAGGTTTGGAACATTTGAAGTTCGAGTACAGTACTTATTTGTTTCTGGTAGAATACTTGAAGTTTTTTTAATTTTAGTGTTACAAATACTTGAGCACCTTTTTAAAAAAATACGAAGTAACTGCGAAAAAGAAGAAATAATTCATTTTAAGTGTATACTTTCTTTTTAGAGGGACTGTAAGACTTAAATTGAGATAAATGCTAATTAAATAATTGAGCTATGTCAAGAGGTATGTGAAATTGGTGCTCTAAATACACTGTAGTCTTAGCCTCCTCATTTAATTATGTGTTAGCAGCAGTATCTAGTTGAGGGAGACAATTTTCCATGGGTCTCTACATTTTTGCAGGTCTTGCCAGCCCAGGTACTGACTGCCCTTTGTTTCTATTTTTAAAGGATGTTTGTATAGGGAACAGTTGGAACATAGAGTGTCTTCCACCAGAGCAAAGAGCAGATGTGCCATGTGGCCCAGTATAATGAAGATAAATGTCTCCTGGAGAAAAAGGCAGGCATGCTTATTGCCCACCATAAAATATGAGGGTTCCCCAAGTTTAGGTTTCTTCTCTTGTAAGACAACCCATTGCCTGTGCAGGTGTCAACTGGCTCTCTGCTCCTTGCCTGGTGGGACCTGGGGCTCTGGGAACCAGTGCAAAAATGTTGATGCTTTGGCTTATATTATTACTATAAGCAGTAAACTGCCCTTTTGTCTCTGACTCCTGAGTCTCATGTCTTTTACCAGCATCCCTGGTAAGCTAGCTTGCCAGTAGGATAAAATCTCAGATCCTTCACTAGTCTGCTCTGATGTGGCTCACCTGTTGGAAAGCTAGTGCAAGTGAAACCTAAGTCTCAGTTGTTAATTTTTAGACACATTTAAGGCTTTTTTATATTTTAAATGGTTAAACAGGCCAGCAGTCAATTAGGACCTGAATTTTGCATCTAGAATTAAGATTTATTGTGTGCCTCGCCATGACATTTAGACCTGAGTGAATGAGAACATGGGTGGTAAAAGCTCTGATCCTTAATCCTGAGACAAGTTTGCAATTCCAGATTTCTCAAAATATTCTTTATAATTCCAGTCTTCAAATATATCTTTTATCTTTATATTGTAAGTAAGAGTTCAAGGAAAGCATTTAAATTTGATGATAAAGTTTGTGTTTTTATACTAAGATAAAAGCTTTAACAAAGTCCATACTTTAATATATACCTCTTAAAAAAAAGGTGGTTGACTTCAGTAATTAAAAATACTGCTATCTTAATTGACTTGACTGTTTTCTCCCTTCCTCTCTCCTTGCAAACTTATTCTAATAGTAGCTGAAGCAAAAGTTTAGACAGTACATTTCAGAACTAAATAAATAGGGCTCATTTAATAATTTCTGTTCTTTATTCTCATACTGAACTTGTGGGTACAGCCATCGTGGGTCAATCTACAATAACTACAGGAGCTAAGCAGGTAACTGAGATGGAGCACTATGCACCTGAGGGTAAAATAACAGAATGGTGGTAAGTGAAAGGGAGAGGGATCAAACTGTCATGTGAGAGTGCAGGACCAGTGTTGAAGGATCTTTTATGTTTTCTTTTAAGGTAAATCTGAAGTCTGGATTTTTGTGTAAAATTTCTCTAGTATTAAATAGTGGCAATAATTTTCAAAATATGTGTGCATATGTACATACATACACATACACACGCATACATGTATATTGGCACACACACACATATATAGGCCCATTCTGTAGCCAAACAAAACGATTTCTGTTGAGGCCATATATCATGTTGCAGTTACACTCTTCCCTTTTAGATTTAGATACAGGTTTCCAAATTTTAACTACTTGAATCACCTGGTATACTTGTTAAAAAATTTAAATATGTAGGCCCATCCCCCAGAGAGCCCACTTTGGCATTATTTTAGAATTCTAGAGTATAATATTAAAATGTTTCTTTAGCTCAAGCAGTATTATATTCCAAAGTACAGGTAATCATAAGAGAATTCTTTGGAAAATTATAACCAGAATTCAAGGTATAGAGTAGTAGTTCTCAATACATAGTTTCCCTTTCTATTAAACACTTTTTGGTGCTCCCTTTGTTATTCTAAATGATATTTATAGAAAAAACAAATCCTCTCTAACATATTTAACAAACCAAGATAGTGCTTGGTTTTAAAGGCAAATAAAGCTAACTTATACAAAAAAGTATTATGATTCATAAACTCTCAGACACAATTACACTAGCCACCAAGCCCCATTGAGAACACCGGTCTAAAATTGTCCTTTTCTAAGGCTACCAGTTAGAAGGTGTGAGGGTGAGTGACCACAAGCTAAAGTTGGATGACTGCCTCAGTTTTTACTGTCATTTTCTTAGTGTATGCAGTTATATCCAGGAAAGAGAGAAGAGCTTAGAAAAACAGATTCTTTAGTTACATGAGGTCAGAAGACAAATTGATCTTGGAGAAATGTTACAACATTGTGCAGTATTTTGTGGTATCATATATTTAGCCAAAGAGTAGCAAACCCTAAAAAATACTGAGATCATACTTTTCTAAGAGGTCACATTATTTGTCCAGAGAGTAAAATATAAGAATCCATTGATTTTTAGAGACGTCTTCACTAACTGGGAATCTATAAGACATGTAACTGCCAATTCTGGGAGCTGATTTATTTTGGTTCTTGGTGAAAACTGTAAATCATCTGAAGAGTACAGGATACAATGATAAAAGATTAGTGGTATTTAAGTTCCATATTGTCTACATCAATTGTATTTCAAGTTATATATACAGTATTCACCTGTTAATAGATTACTATTTTCAACTTGGATCATGAATATTTTTCAACAAGTTTTTATGTGGATATGCTTTCATTTCCTAGGGTAAATACTTAGAATTGGAATTTCTTTGTATCATAAATGCATATTTACATTGGTTGTAACCTTTTGCATTCCTCCATCAATGTATGAGAGTTACAGTTGGTTCACATCCTTGCCAATTTTGGTTATTGTTAGTCTTTAATTTTAGCCATTCTAGTATACGTGAAGGTGTAGCTCAAGGTTTTAATTTTCATTTCCCTGATGACTAATGATGAGCATCTTTTTCTGTGCTTACTGGCCATTCTTATCTCTTTTTTGATAAAATTCTGGTTTAAGTCTGTTGTATATTTTTAAAATTAGGTAGTTTGTCTTATTACTGTAAAGTAAAATTCTCTATATACTGTATCCTGGTCCTTGTTAGATACATGTGTTGCATGTATTTTTGCTCACTCCTGTAGCTTGCCTGTTCATTTTCTTGTCTTTTGAAGAGCTGGTTTTAAGATTTGGTTGAGTCTGGTTTATCAGGTTTCAGGTTTTTTTGTTTTATGGTTAATGATTTTTGTGTTCTATCTAACAATTCTGTGCCTACCCTATGTTTGCTAAGATTTTCTCCTGTCTTTTCTTTTCAGAATTTTTATAGTTTTTCCTTATATATTTAGATCTGTAATCCACTTTGAGCCATTTTTGTGTAGGGTAAGGGTTGAGGTACATGTTTTTAACCATATGCTAAAGCATTATTTATTGGAAAGAATACTTTCTCCATTATATTACTTTGGAATTTTGTTGAAAGTCAATTGAGTACATATGTAGTTGTATTTCTAAACTCTGTTCTGTTCTATTGATCTAACCATTTAATACTAAATGATGTTTTTATTTCTGTAGTTTTTTAAGCAAATTGGACAATTTTGTTCTTTTCAAAATTGTTTTGGCTCTTTAAAGTCATTTGCATTTCTTTATAAATTTAGAATCAGCTTGTCAATTCCTTCACAAAAGCCTGCTATAATTTTGATTGGAATTTCATTGACTCTAGATACCAATTTGGGGAGAATATTAACAATACAATATTGACTGTTCCTATCCACGAAAATGTTTTATCTCCCACTTACTTAGATCTTTAATTTCTCTCAGCATTCTTTTATTGTGGTCTTGTGCAATTTTTGTGAAGTTTATTCTAAAATATTTTGTGATAATATTTGATGATACTGTAAGTGGTGTTTCTAAAAAATTCATTTCCAGTTATTGCTAGAATACTGAAATAAACAGTTGACTTTTATATATGATAGTATCCCTTTATTTGGTTAATTTAATTAATCTAGTAATTTTTGGTAGCTACCTTAGAATTTTCTACATAGACTGTCATGTTGCCTACAGGTAGATAGTTTTGCTTCTTTCTTTCCATTCTTTATAATTTATTTTCTTTTAAGTCATTTTCTTTTACTGCATTAGCTAGAACCTCCAGTATGATACTGAATAGAAGTTTAATTTCAATATTAAGTGAGAGATGATGTACTTACCTTATTCCTGATGGTAAGAGGAAAACATTTGGTTGTTCACCATTACTATGTTAGCTCTGTTAGTTTTCTAAAGATGGCCATTATCAAAATTAAGTTCCCTTCTACTGCTAGTGTGCTCAGAGTTATCATGAGTGGATGATTAATTTGGTATAAGCGTTTTTCATATCTATTAAAATCATTTTTTTTCTGTTATTTTGGTGAATTACATTGATTTTTGACGTTAAACCAATTTTTCATTCTTGGGATATACCCCATTTGGTCATGAGGTACTGTCATTTCTGTATACTTCTGGATTTGATTTGCTAGTACCTTAAGGATTTTTTCTTTTTATGTTAATGAGAAATATTGGTGGTAAGAGTTGTCTTGTATCTTTATCTGATGTTGGTATCAAGGCAATACTGGACTCAAAATGTGTAAGGCATTCCCTCCACTCTATTTTCTGAAAGAGTTTTTGTAAAATTATTGTTAATTTCCTTAAACATTTGACAGAATTCACCAATGAATCCTTCTGCACTTGAAGTTTTTTTTATGGGAAAGTTTTTGATTAGGAATTCAGTGTCTTTAATAGATATAGGTCTATTCAGATTTTCTATTTCTTCTTGAATCCATTTCGATAAATTGTTTGAAGAAAATTATCTCATCTAATTGATACATTTATTGGCATAAGTTTGCTCACAGTATTGATTTTTTCCTTTTAAGGTTTTCATGAGTGAGGGATGTCCCCTCTTTTGTTTCTGCTATGTGTAATTCATGTGTACTCTCTTTCTTGGTTATTAGTTAGGGCTTATCAACTTGGCATTGTTAATTTTATTTATTATTTGTCTCTGTTTTAATGGTACAATTAGAATTCTCTCTAAGCATGGGTAGGCCACCTCAAACAAATTTTGTGTTGTGTTTTTATGAACATTCCACCAAAAATACTTAAAAATTTTTGTGATTTCTATTGACTGATGGGTTGCTTATAAGTATGTTAACTTGTAGGTATATGTGATATTTTTCTAGATAGCTTATTCCATTGTAATAAAAAACACTCTAAGATTTAGATCTTTTGAAGTTTATTGAAACATTTTATGATTTAGTATATCATCCATTTTGGTGAATGTTCTATATGCATTTGAAAAGAATTTGACTTCTAGAAGTTGGGTGTAGTGTTCTGTTAATGTCAATTCGGTCGAGTTGGCTGATAGTATATAAAAATCTATATCCTTACTGCTATTTGTTCTATCAGTTAGGAGGGAAGAATGTTAAAATCTTCAACCAGGATTATTGATTTTCTTCTTTATTCTTTTAATTTGGTTTGTTTTTACTGCAGGTATTTTAAAGCTTTGCTTTACAGATGAATTGCCTACCCTTTTAACACTATGAAATGTCCTTTATTTCTCATGCCACTTTTTTTATGAAGTCTTATTTTAATATTAGCAATACCAGTTTTCTTATCTTTGTGTTTGGAGAATATGTTTTTCCATTCTTTTACTTTTAACCTTTGTATTAAGTGCGTCTCTTGTAGGCGGTGTGTAGTTGTGTATTGTTTTTTTATGCAAGCTGTAAATTTTTGCTTTTAATTGTTTAACCATTTGCATTTTAACTAATTATTAGTATGGTAGAGTTTAAGACAACCATCTTTTTATTTGTTTTCTCTTGTTCCTGTTGGGCCGTTAGTGTCATTGCTCCTTTCTCAATCCCTTAGCAGCTGCTCTTCAGTAAGCTTCCTAAAATCTCACTGTGCACATGTGTGGTAACCTTCAGCCAAGGACTTGGAGAAACTCAACATAGACTACTGGCACCCTCACTCTGTGCAGCTAGCTCCATTCTTTTCAGTGCTTATCTGTTTCACAGCCACAGATTCTCCTCTGGCTCCTTAGCTATGTTCTGCTTAGGCTCTAGCTCCATGTATCAAGGTCAGGACATAATCCCCAGGTGGAAAATCAAGACATTTTAGGGACTCACCTCCTGAGTTCCCCTTTCTTAAGGCATCGGTGTCTTGCACTGTCTCTTGTACCATGTCTGAACACAGTTGCCTCATGTATTCTTCCCAGTTACATTGAATTGTTCATAGCAGGCAAACTTGTCTCGGTACTAGTTACTACTCTGTCTTGGTGGGAAGTTGTTATCAGAAGACCATTTTAAAATTGCATTGTACCTTTTTAAAATATACAAGTATGGATAATTTTAAATTTTGGTTCTTGTATCTCTAGATTTCTGTTTTTAATTTTTCTTAGCTATCTCACAAAGTTAAACTATCACCTGGATGCACACATCTCTCATTTCTTCCTGTAACTTTGACCCCCTTTTTCAAATATTACTTCAGCATTTTCAGTTATACACTAGACCAATAGTCTTTAAAATGGCTTTGTATGCCACACTGTGAGGTAGAATATGTCCATTTAGGTGAGTGAAAACATTAGAACTGCTTTGCAAAAAATAAGCTTTAAAGTACTGGATATATAGATTGTCAGAGTCACATGAATAAGTATGACAAATGGCACATTTCATATGTGATATGCAAATTATCATGAGGGGGAGGGGTAAGGGCTGCTGCAAGTCCAAAAGGTATCTTTGTGTGAGTTAGAAATTCTAAGTGCCCTGTTAGCATAGATAGCATGGAGGGATACGTGCTTTACAAAGTAGAATGCTTATTAATTCCCACTTGTCCTCTTAAACTAGGCAGTACCTTATGCGGTACAACCTATCAAACTGTACACAGCTGCCCTAGAGGTAATGGGATTTTTACACAGCAGACCCTATTTTGTACCCGCCCCGTCTAAATTGTAACATAATTTACCTGTGCTTGGATAAGTAGGCTTATGGATTTCAACATCCATTTTTAACTAAAATGACTTTCAAAATGTTGATGATCATTGTAGGCCATTACCAGGATGCTAATATAAAATCTTCTAATCTCAGTTTCTAGGGAAGTCCCATATGGAGGCCACTCATAAAAGCCCTTCAGTTTCAACAGTCTGGAAAGTCCCTAATTGTAGGATGTAGGGCACATATGCAGTAGCTGTAGAAAGTGATCCCCAGTTCCAGTGAGTAGCGTAGAGTAATCTATGATCAAGATTGAATACTGATGGCTTGGCTCTTCCTCAGTTAGGAAAATACAGAAGTCTGAGCCTGAGTAATCAGGGCTGCTCATATTTGATGAGTTGTTTAGTTTTGTGTAGAGGGATAGATATTTGTCATTCCTGATACCTGAATATGAATCAGTGGTGGCTTAACTGGCAAGGGGATCCATGTTCTATAGAAGGCTATAACTGTTGCTGCCCCATTTTGTGTTTCATTTCATCAAGTGTATGGAGTTGGTAGTGTTGTGATTCTTTTCTGCCAGTCTTAAATTATTTGAATCTTCGAAGTCTCATTTTCAGCTATGATAATTATAATACTCATTTGCAAGCATAATAACTTTAGAGTGGCAGAACTGACACTCTACAGGCTTTTTTCAGTCTTAATTCTGAAGTTAACATCAATGCTTATCTAACCAGATCTAGCAATAAGTGAGGCTCAAAGTTTCAAGATTAATAAGAAGACTCTTTGAAAATAATCAGCAGTCCTTTATGTTAATGAACTGTTCTTCAAGTGTATAATAGATCTTGGGCCATTAGTTGATAATAGAATGAAGCTATTGTGATGAAGAAGACATTTAAAAACATTTATTTCATATTGATTTCATTCTTTAAAAATGTCTCTTAGTAATTTATTAAAAGATACACTAGTACTGTAGTATATATACATAATATATATGTAGGGTGCATGTTCAAGTATTTGTGTTTAAAACACAGCACATAGCGTATGGAGGTTCCTAAAAATGTTCAAAATAGAAATACCATTTGACCCAGGAATTCCACTTCTGGGAATTTACCCTAAGATGCACCCCTGTGTTTATCGCTGCACTATTTACAATAGCCAATGGAATATTATTCAGCCATAAGAAAAAAACAGATCTACCATTCGCAACAACATGGATGGAGCTAGAGGGTATTATGCTTAGTGAAATAAGCCAGGCGGAGAAAGACAAGTACCAAATGATTTCACTCATATGTGGAGTATAAGAACAAAGGAAAACTGAAGGAACAAAACAGCAGCAGAATCACAGAACCCAAGAATGGATTAATAATTACCAAAGGGAAAGGGACTGGGGAGGATGGGTGGGAAGGGAGGGACAAGGGCGGGGAAAAAGAAAGGGGGCATTACGATTAGCACGTATAGTGTGTAGGGGGGTACGGGGAGGGCTGTACAACACAGAGAAGACAAGTAGTGATTTTACAGCGTCTTACTACGCTGATGAACAGTGACTGTGAAGGGGTATGTGGGGGGATCTTAGTGAAAGGGGGGAGCCTAGTAAACATAATGTTCTTCATGTAATTGTAGATTAATGATACCAAAACAAAACAAAACAAAAAAACACAGCACATGAGGTTCTACTGTATGTCTCTTTTTATTGGTGAATGGTGACTTATTTTTCTTATCTTCAACAGTCTTCTAGATTTGATTTGTTATGTGCTATAACTTGTTTTTACTAATCTTCTCAGCTTTCCCACTCATCTTTAGATACAAAGTTCTACTTCTCTCACACCTCCATTTTGGTCTTTTGTTGTCTTCCCTTTGTTCCCTTCCCTTCTATTCTGGAGAATAGACTGAGGAGATCACCAAGGACAAGCTTCAGAAATTCTGATATGTAATGGCTACTATATAGGTTGAACCTGCAAAGGAGACTGAGAAGAAGAGGTAGGAGAAAATCAGGAAAATGGTAATGTCATGGAAGTCAAGGAAAGAAAACTATTAACAAAGAAAGGCAGCAGTTTTTCATAGTGATATGTTCCTGCAAGGTCAAATAAGAGAGGCCAGAAACATTTCTGGTTAGCAACGTAGCAGTCATGCAAAAGCATATCTTGAGAGGTAGAAGGGGAAACTATATTGGAGTGGGTTGAACAGTGAGTGGGAGGTAAAGAAATGTTGATGGAAACTCTGTAGACAAGTTTACTTTTGAAGGGGAGGAAATGGATAAGGAAATACCTGGGGAGCAAAAAAATACAGAATTGAGGAAGATTTCTTTTTTATAAATAAAAAAGGCTTAAGCATGTTTAAATGAAAGTGAAATGGAACCCCTCAATTGAGCTATTTATTGCATATACAAAAGAAGCAATTTGTGAGTTTGTGAGGCTTCTAAGAAGGCAGAAGAGGACTCACACTGGGCCAGGTGTTACTGGGATGCAGGCACATAGAGCTCAAGGCCCTGGTAAGTTGTAGTCAAGAGGAACTTAGGGTGAAAGCTTCTCAGTAAACAAGCCACACCCTGAACACCTGAAAAATAAGGGAGTTTTTTCTTTCTGAACCCAGATTGCTTTAGCAACAAGCCCCCGATAATCATAAATTTATTTGTTTTTGTGCTTATAAACCCTAGACACTGCAGCCCTAAGGCATCCTCCCTTGGAGCCCCTCCTGATTAGCAAGAGTCTTGTCCTTCCTTTATGCTCCTTATTAAAAGCTTTGCTGGTTCCTCTGTACTCTGTCGCCTCTGAGACATGATCCAGGGAAGAATAGTAACTCCTCCAGCGGTAACAATCCAGAGAATAGATGGAGAGATTGGTGACTTTGGATAGGAGGATAATTTTTTAAATTATGAACAGAGAAAGTAAGAGTCAGTATAAGTATAGAAGGTTTGTGTATCCTACAGTGGGTGGCATTTCCCATTAAAATGTAATATGATTGCAGATCATATTGAGGCCTGCCTGTTTGCGGCTAGATATCATAAATGTATAGTTGGTATCTGTCAGCCTTCTTATAATGCTACCCAGCACCTTCCCCAAGAAGCAGAGTATTTTAGGGCACGGCTACTCAAAAGTGTGGTCCACCAACTGTTAATAGAGATCTGAATTGAGACAAGGAGTTTGCCACAGGCAAGTCAGAGGGAGCTGGGACAGCCTGGTCCCTGAGGTTCTTGGAAGTATTCAGTGAAAGAACGAAGCCACACACTGAGATGAAACTGCTGCAAATAAACACAAGTAAGGAATTCAGGGGTAAGAAAGGAAAAGGTTCAGATATATCTGAGAGGGCGCTGGCAGAGGTAGATCTCAGAAAGTATTAGAAAAGTGGTTATACCAAGGTACCGTTGGTTTGAATACTTTGTGGTAATGACATAATAGCAAACACTGGAATTCTGAGTCTAGGAAAGTAATCCTAGCTTGTTTACAACTCCTACATAGGAAACCTCTTATAATTACAGGAAAACCCATTCCACTGTAATGTGAGTTTCAGAAAGTAGTGTAGTTTTATACTATTCAAAGATGTTTGTTGTAAGAAAAAAGAGGACAACAGCTTTGTGAATGATAGGTCTAAAGAAATGAAGGTAACAGCATACTTAGTTCTTAAAGTAGAAATATAATGAAATCTATTTTTAGAAAATGAACTGGGAAAATAGCAGTATGTTATGAAAAACAAAACAGAATTACACAAGTGTAGAAATGAGCTCTTGTGCTATAGGAGGTCATGAAAAGAAAAACTGGTGAAGTTAAGGAATGAATTAGAAGTATTTCAGAAGTGAAAACGAAACAAAATGCTTGAATGGACTCTGTAGAAAGTACCATAAGAGAAACAAAAGGTGGAAAAAGACATGTGGAAGCAAACAAGATAGAAAAGAAAATAATACAGTGACAAGAAGTTCTTATATAGACATACACATAAGTACATGAACATTTATAATAGTACCTGAAGAATACCAAAACAAGAGATCAGAAAACTAAAAAATAAAAATTACAATCTAGGAAAATGTTAAAAGGAAAATAAACGTCTGTATTAATAGGGTTCACCATGTACCTTTGAAAATCAAAACAGAACAGCCATCACCAAAATATGTTCCAGGGTTTTTAAGAAAAAAATGTACAATACTTTGGGCTTCTCTATAAAAAGACTACATCATTGTCAGATTATCATTAGATTTTCCAGCACCAGCACTTGAGTGCAGACCATGGAGTAAAGATTTGAAGAAAGAAATTGTGAATTGAGACATATCCAGCCAACTGATCTTCTAGAATAAAGACCACATGTAAGAACCTGAAGAGCATTATTCCTATGAGCCCTTCCTAAGAATATTAGATTTGGTACTTTTTATTTATTTCTCACTTTCCTATACTTTGTTTTTTTTTCCCCCTGACCCATATGAGAGTAAGTAGTAAACATTGTGGCCCTTCTGCCCTCTATGTCAGTGTGTCTCTGAAAAATAGAGATTTTTAGAAAGTTTCTTAAGCTTTATTGAGAGAAGATTAACATGTCTTTAAAACATACAAGTTGATGAGTTTTAATGCAAAGGTAGTGTCGTATATAACCACAGTGTAATTACCAAATTGAGGGAATTTGACATTGATAGACCACTGTTTTCTAATACATAATCCATATTCAGATTTTGTCAGTTGTCCAGGTAATGTTCATCACAGGAGTTTTCTTTTTCGAGGAGGTTGTAGGGAAAAGGAAGATTGGTTAGGTCTTTACTGGGGGAGCCTCTCAAGTCACTGACCAAGGGAACAAGCTCTGCCAAAAAACAGACCATTAACAGACTGTTAGGAGAGTTTAACTCTTCATAATGTACTCAGATCCTGGCAGTTCTGGGAACATTGGAACAGCCAATTATCTTGCAAGGTTGCATGAAATCATAATAAATGAGGCTTATGTAACAATAGTTACATAAGATGTTTGTGCAAGGACATAAAGCAGGAGCTCTAGGGCAACGCCCCAAAGCCTCACCTGTGGAGTGGACACACTGCCCCGGATCATTGTCCCACCGAGGCTCTGGGGTGGCTGTTACCAGGGCTTCCCAGTTGGTGCAACTCGGATGCTGCCTACTTGGTTTGGTGAAGTTTTTACTCTTTCTTTTTCTTGCTTATCTGCTTTCTTGCCTTAGGATTTTATAATAAAACTCAAAATTTTGACAATATTCTTGTATGTGGTTTTATTTCTGTCTGATGGGATCCTCAAATCTCATTTTGAGCAATACAGGGGTGGGGCAATGTGGGGATTCAGGGCACAGATTGCCAGCATGTTCCATAGAGTATATTTAGCAAGTTCTGGAGGGTCAATTTCCAGTAAATTCCACTGGTGCAACACCTAAGTGTTAGACCTGGCTGTGTCTTCTCCAACAAGGTCTGATACCAGCCCTACAGGGAAAGTTCTTGGGCACTCTGTCTTAGCTGTAGAAGTAGTGGATATCATAATATTGTGTCATATCTGCTATTACACCTATATTCTTTAGGATTTTCCCAACTTCTTATTGGCTAGTTCTTGTTACTCGAATTCCTTGATGTAGTTAATAATAGTTAATAATATTAAATGTAGTTATTTATGGTAAACTGTCACTTTTCAAACAATGTGTGGTTTTTCTCTCCTTATTATATCCAGACTAATGTATCATTCTTGGCAAAAGTGATGTGTCCCTTTCACTGCTTTACATTGGGAAACTGTGATCTCATTCTGTCCCATTACTGTTAATGTTGGATTTGATCACTTGTATAAGGTGGTGAACTGCCAGATTTCTCCACACTAAAGGTATCTTTTTCCCCCTTTGTAATTATTAAGTAACCTCTTGGGAGACACTTTGAGGTCTGTGTGAATATTCTGTTCTCAAAAATCTTAGATTGGCATCCTCTGATTCTTGCCTAAATCAGTTATTACTGTGCTGTTGCAAAAGGATGACTTTTCTATCATTCTATCATTTCTATCATTCTATCATTTCTATTTTTCTATCATGTATTTATTAATTCATAGTCTACTGTATGGATGACATTCTCCTTCTCCATTTCATTATGGGCTTATGAAATGTTATTTAATATGTTATAAGCCATTCTTTTCATTGTTTATTTTGATAACCAAGTTGTTCCATTTGGGCAGTAGAAACCCCTTCAAATTGGTATCTTGTCTGTTGTCATGCCCCTGTTGATTTTTGAGCACTTCTTACTTTGTGGCAAAACAAAGAGTTTCTAGGTTCATCTTACACTTTTTCTGTACTAGTCTTGGTCAATTCTCCAAGGAACCCTAATTCCTTATTTTGAAGAAATCCAATTTATTTTTTATCTAAGAAACTTTAACACACGTTTTCTCCTTGAATTCATAGTTTTGTTACGTTAAGATCTTGGTTCATTTTTTAAAAAATTTTTATTAAGGTATTATTGATATATACTCTTATGAAGGTTTCACATGAAAAAACAACATGGTTACTACATTTACCCATATTATCAAGTTCCCATCCATACCTCAATGCAGTCACTGTCCGTCAGTGTAGTAAGATGCCACAGATTCAGTATTTGCCTTCTCTGTGCTACACTGTTTTCCCCGTGATCCCCCACACCATATGTACTAAACATAATTCCCCTCAGTCCCCTTCTCCCTCCCTCCCCACCTGCCTTCCCACACCCCTCCCCTTTGGTAACCACCAATCCCTTCTTGGAGTCTTTGATTCTGCTGCTATTTTGTTCCTTCAGTTTTGCTTTGTTGTTATACTCCACAAATGAGGGAAATCATTTGGCACTTGTTTTTCTCTTCTCCCCTGGCTTATTTAACTGAGCATAATATCCTCCAGCTCCATCCATGTTGTTGCAAATGGTAGGGTTTGTTTCTTTCTTATGGCTGAGTAGTATTCCGTTGTATATATTTATCACATCTTCTTTATCCATTCATCTACAGATGGACACTTAGGTTACTTCTATATCTTGGCTATTGTAAAAAGTGCTGCGATAAATATAGGGGTGTATATATCTTTTTGAATCTGAGAAGTTGTATTCTTTGGGTATATTCCAAGGAGTGTTTTCCGGGGTCAAATGGTATTTCTATTTTTAGTTTTTTGAGGAACCTCCATATTGCTTTCCACAATGGTTGAACTAGCTGACATTTCCACCAGCACTATAGGAGGGTTCCCCTTTCTCTGCATCCTCCTAGTATTTGTTGTTCTTAGACTTTTCGATGCTGGCTGTCCTTACTGGTGTGAGGTGATATCTCATCGTGGTTTTATTTTGCATTTCCAAGATGATTAGTGATGTGGAGCATCTTTTTCTTCTTTGGAGAACTGTCACTTCATATCCTCTGTCCATTTGTTAATCGGGTTATTTGCTTTTTGGGTGTTGAGGCATGTGAGTTCTTTAAATGTTTTCGTTGTTAACCTCTTGTCAGATATGTCATTTACAAATATATTCTCCCATTCCATAGGATGCCTTTTTGTTCTGTTGATGGTGTCCTTTGCCGTACAGAAACTTTTTAGTTTGATATAGTCCCATTTGTTCATTTTTGCTTTCATTTCCCTTGCTCAAGGAGATGCATTCAGGAAGAAGTTGCTGATGCTTATAATCAGGAGATTTTTGCCTCTGTTGTCTTCTAAGAGTTTTATGGTTTCATGACTTACATTCAGGTCTTTGATCCATTTCAAGTTTACTTTTGTGTATGAGGTTAAACAGCAATCCCGTGTCATTCTCTTGCATGTAGCTGTCCAGTTTTGCCAACACCAGCTGTTGAAGAGGCTGTCCTTTCCCCACTGTATGTCCATGGCTCCTTTATCATATATTAATTGACCATATATGGTTGGATTTATATCAGGGCTCTCTAGGTCTAAGAGTCTGTTCTTATGCCAGTACCAAATTGTCTTGTTTTCTGTGGCTTTGTAGTAGAGCTTGAAGTTGGGGAGCATAATTCCCCCAGCTTTATTCTTCCTTCTCAGGATTGCTTTGGCTCTTCGGGGTCTTTGTTGGTTCCATATGAATTTTAGAATGATTTTTTCTAGTTCATTGAAGAATGCTGTTGCTATTTTGATAGAAATTGCATTGAATATGTGGATTGCTTTAGGCAGGATGACCATTTTGACAATATTAATTCTTCCTATTCATGAGCACGGGATGTGTTTCCATTTATTGGTATCTTCTTTAATTTGTCTCATGAGTGTCTTGTAGTTTTCAGAGTGTAGGTCTTTCACTTCCTTGGTTAGGTTTATTCCTAGGTATTTTATTCTTTTTAATGCAACTGTGAATGAAACTGTTTTCCTCATTTCTCTTTCTGTTGGTTCATTGTTAGTGTATAGGAAAGCCACAGATTTCTGTGTGTTTATTTTGTATCCTGCAACTTTGCTGTATTCCGATATCAGTTCTAGTAGTTTTGGAGTGGATTCTTTAGGGTTTTTTATGTACAATATCATGTCATCTGCAAACATGGACAGTTTAACTTCTTCCTTGCCAATCTGGATGCCTGTGATTTCTTTGTGTTGTCTGATTGCCGTGGCTAGGACCTCCAGAACTATGTTGAATAGAAGTGTAGAGAGTGGGCATCCTTGTCTTGATCCTGATCTTAAAGGAAAAGCTTTCAGCTTCTCGCTGTTAAGTATAATGTTGGCTGTTGGTTTGTCATATATGGCCTTTATTATGTTGAGATACATGCCCTCTATACCCCTTTTGTTGAGAGTTTTTATCGTGAATGGATGTTGAATTTTGTCAAATGCTTTTTCAGCATCTATGGAGATGATCACGTGGTTTTTGTCCTTCTTTTTGTTGATGTGGTGGATGATGTTGATGGATTTTTGAATGTTGTAACATCCTTACATCCCTGAAATAAATCCTACTTGATCATGATGGATGATCTTTCTGATGTATTTTTGAATTCAGTTTGCTAATATTTTGTTGAGTATTTTTGCATCTATGTTCATCAGGGATATTGGTCTGTAATTTTCTTTTTTTTGTGGTGTCTTTGTCTGGTTTTGGTATTAGAGTGTGCTGGCCTCACAGAATAAGTTTGGAAGTAGTCCCTCTTCTACTCTTTGGAAAATGTTAAAGAGGATGGGTATTAGATCTTCACTAAGTGCTTGATAAAATTCAGCGGTGAAGCCATCTGGTCCAGGAATTTTGTTCTTAGGTAGGGTTTTGATTACCAGTTCAATTTTGTTGTGGTAATCAGTCTGTTCAGATTTTGTTTCTTTCTGGGTCAGCCTTGGAAGGTTGTATTTTTCTAGAAAGTTGTCCATTCCTTCTAGGTTATCCAGTTTGTTAGCATATTATTTTTCATAGTATTCTCTCATAATTCTTTGTATTTCTGTGGTGTCTGTAGTGATTTTTCCTTTCTCATTTCTGATTCTGTTTATGTGTATAGACTCTCTTTTTGTCTTGATAAGTCTGCCTATGGGTTTATCTATTTTGTTTATTTTCTCAAAGAACCAGCTGTTGCTTTCGTTGATTCTTTCTATTGTTTTATTCTTCTAGATTTTATTTATTTCTGCTCTAATCTTTATTATGTCCCTCCTACTGACTTTGGGCCTCATTTGTTCTTTATGTAGTTTCATTAATTGTGAGTTTAGATTGCTCATATGGGATTATTCCTCTTTCCTGAGGTAAGCCTGTATTGCAATATACTTTCCTCTTAGCATGGCCTTTGCTGCATCCCACTGATTTTGCAGTGTTGAATTATTGTCATTTGTCTCCATATATTGCTTGATCTCTGTTTTTATTTGATCACTGATCCATTGGTTATTTAGGAGCATGTTGTGAAGCCTCCATGTGTTTGCAGGCTTTTTCATTTTCTTTGCGTAATTTATTTCTAGTTTCATACCTTTGTGGTCTGAGATCGTTGGTACAATTTCAATCTTTGAATTTACCAAGGCTCTTTTTGTGGCCTGGTATATGATCTATTCTTGAAGATGTTTCATGTGCAATTGAGAAGAATGTGTATTCTGCTGTTTTTGGGTGTAGAGTTCTGTAGAAGTCTGTTAGGTCCATCTATTCTAATGTGTTGTTCAGTGCCTCTTTGTCCTTACTTATTTTCTGTCTTGTTGATCTGTCCTTCGGAGTGAGTGAAGTGTTGAAGTGTTCTAGAATAAATGCATTGAATTCTATTTCCCCCTCTAATTCTTTTAGTATTTGTTTTCCATATATAGGTACTCCTCTGTTGGGCGCATAGATATTTATAATGGTTATATCTTCTTGTTGGACTTTTATCATTATGTAATGTCCTTCTTTGTCTCTTGTGACTTTCTTTATTTTGAAGTCTATTTTGTCTGATACTAGTACTGCAACTCCTGCTTTTTTCTCCCTATTAGTTGCATGAAGTATCTTTTTCCATACCGTCACTTTGAGTCTGTGTATGTCTTTGGGTTTAAAGTGAGTCTGTTGTTGGCAGCATATAGATGGGTCTTGTTTTTTTTTTTTTTATCAATTCAGTGACTGTGTCTTTTGATTGGTGCATTCAGTCCATTTACATTTAGGGTGATTATCGATAGGTATGTACTTATTGCCATTGCACTCTTTAGATTTATGGTTACCAAACTTTCAAGGTTAACTTCTTTACTATCTTAGAGTCTAACTTAATGCACTTAATATGCTATTGCTAACATGATCTAAAGGTTCTTCTTTTTTCTCCTTTTTCTTTCTCCTCGATTCTTTATACATTAGGTATCATATTCAGTGCTCTTTGTCTATCCCTTGATTGACTCTGGGGATAGTTAATTTAGTCTTGCAGTTGCTTAGTAATTAGCTGTTCTACTTTCTTTAGTGTGGTTATATTACCTCTGGTTACAACTAATAAACCTTAGGAACACTTCCATCTATAGTAGTCCCTCCAAAATATACTGTAGAGATGGTTTGTGGGAGGTAAATGCTCTCAGCTTTTGCTTATCTGGAAATTGTCTAATCTCGCCTTCAAATTTAAATGATAATCTTGCCAGGTAAAGTAATCTTTGTTTGAGGTTCTTCTGCTTCATTGCATTAAATACATCATTCCCCTACCTTCTCACCTGTAAGGAAGGTTTCTGTGGAGAAGTCTGATGATAGCCTGATGGGCTTTCTTTCCTTTGTATGTGATCTTATTTCTCTCTCTGGCTGCTTTTAATAGTCTGTCCTTATCCTTGATCGTTGCCATTTTAATTACTATATGTCTTGGTGTTGTCTTCCTTGGGTCCCTATGTTGGGAGGTCTGTGCACCTACATGGCCTGAGAGACTATCTCCTTCACCAGATTGGGGAAGTTTTCGGCCATTACCTCCTGAAAGACACTTTCTATCCCTTTTCCTCTCTCTTCTTCTTCTGGTACCCCTATAATGTGAATATTGTTCTGCTTGGATTGGTCACATATTTCTCTCTATATTCTTTAATTCTTAGAGATCCTTTTTTCTCTCTGTGCTTCAGCTTCTTTGTGTTCCTCTTCTCTAGTTTTTATTTCATTTATCGTCTCCTCTATGATATCTAATCTGCCTTTAATACCCTCCATTGTGCTCTTCAATGATTGGATCTCCAACTGGAATTCATTCCTGAGTTCTTGAATATTTTTCTGTACTTCAATGAGCATGTTAATGGTTTTTTATTTTGAACTCCCTTTCAGGAAGATTCAAGAGATTGATGTCATTTAAATCTGTCTCAGGAGGTGTATTCATAATTTTACTTTGAAGCCAGGTTCCTTTGGCATTTCATATTTGTATATGGCGCCTTTGGTGCCCAGAAGCTCTGCTCTCTGGAGCTGTTTAGTCCCTGACGCAGTGTTGGGGGTTGCAGGAGAGCGGTATTGGTGCCTGGATAGAGGAAAAAGTTGTTTCCTGCTTCCTGGCTGCTATGCCTGTCTCCACTCCCTGAACCAGTGGGCCAAGCACACAGGTATAAGCCTCTATGCTTTGCATTTGTAGTGGCCGTAGACAGGTCTTTCCTCTGACTGGCTAATGCCAGGGTAGGGTTTGCTGGTTTGCGAGCCAGGTGGAGCTGGCAGGGAGAAAGGTGCATTAGGCTGTGTATCACAGAGGGGATTCTTGGAGTTGTGTAGCCAGTCAGGGAGCTGGATCTCCTGAAGATCATGAAAGCTCCCAACCTGCTGAGCAGAGTGCACCTGGACAGTTTTGTCTACCTGTCCTTTTTCCTGAGCAGTAAGCTCTGTGCAATCCTTGCCCCTTTAGCAGCCCTCTTGCTGTTATGAAGTCTCTCAGACTGCCTGCCTTTCTTTTGTCCCAGAGCAGCCAGATATGGATCCCTGCTTTCCACAAGCAGCTGGAATCTCAGTCTCTCCAGGAATACTCACTGTCTTAGCTTTCCAACCCCCTAATCACGAGAGTACCATGCAAGCACCATGAAATTTTGATTTGTGCTCCCAGAGCAGATCTCCGGAGTTTGATATTCTGCAGTCCCAGGCCTCTACTCCCTGCCTCTCCATTTCTCTTCTTCCTGCTGGTGAACTGGGGTGCAGGAAGGGCATGCATCCCACTGGGCCACAGCTTTGGTATGTTACCCTGTTCCTTGAGGTTTATGCTTTTCTCCAGGTGTATGCAGTCTGGCACAGACCTCTTTCCTGTCGCTCTTTCATGATTAGTTGTATTAATTATATTTTCTTATTATATACAGTTTTAGGAGGAAGCCTCTGTCTCACCTCTCACACTGCCATCTTTAATCCTCCCTCAGTCTGGGTTCATTTTGAGTTAATTTTTATTTATGGTATGAGGTATAAATCCAAGTTCATTTCACATATGGATATTTAATTTTTCCACCACTGCTATTGAAAAGGCTATTTGTTCTCTACTGCATTGCGTTTGTAAAATATCAGTTGTCCATGTATATTTGAGTTTACAGTTCTGGGCTCTCTGTTCTGTTCTATTGATCTGTTTGCCTGTCTTTATGCTAAAACTACGCTGTTGAGTCTGTTTATTAATGCCAAAAGATCTTATTCCAGGAAAACAGCAGGGAAGATATTCTACAGGGAATTATATGTAACTATAGAACTGAATTTAATAATAAGGATGAGGGACAACAAAGTAATATGTACTTGTTACATATTTTGTGTATTATGTACATATATAATATATAGTACATATTACTTAATAGAGTACCACTATTCAAGAACTTAAGGAATAGAGTTTACGTGAATCTTTCCTGTGGATGCTATTATAGAATTAATTTCAGACAACCAAAAAATGATTTAATAGGCTTATTGAGTACCTTACAGAGATTCACCAAGCATCAAAGGATATTTTTACTTTAAATAGATGGCTGGGGTGTGTGATGCAGGGATGGTGTGAAGGGACAAAAGTTGTTAATTTCTGTGTTGCTCATACTAAGGAATCAATAGATGGTATCAGATGAAAACAGGACTAAGGTTATATAAAGCTATTAGCATAAAGATAACCATTAGGGCATAAACTTAAAACTCTCTAGACACCAAAAGATGAAGCAAACACAATGAAATAACTTATTATATTATCCCATGACAGGATTGAGACCATATCTGTCATCTCAGCAAATGGTCTTAACAGGCATATTAAGAGAAAATAATATTTTCAAGTCAGTTAACATAGTAAAATTCAACTCTGTGCTCTGTGCATATAACCAGAAAACTGAAAGACTCAGCAAGATTAAGAATAAGAGGTTAGGCAAAGATCTGCCAGACAAAAAGGAAAATAGAGGTCATTGTTTTGATTGTACAAGCTAGAACTCAGACCATAAAGAGGTAGGACACATTATAATGCTATAAGGAGCTAGTCTCAATGGAGATGTGTTATTAGATACATGGATATTAATGACAACTTTGATTTTTAAAAAGTTTCAGGACAGTCATTAAGAATTAGAAACATATTAATAGGAGATTTAAAATCTCTCAGTTGAAGATAGATCAGGTGGACAAATAAGACTTATTAAAGGCCTAAATAACACAACCAAAAGGTCGAACTCATGGTTGTATATTGCATATGAGAGAATGTACCTTTTTTGCAAATGCACATGGAACATTGATGAACAGCGATTATAGTAGTTCCCCCTTATCTGATTTTGCCTTCTGTGGATTCAGTTATCTATGATCAACCACAGTCCAAAAGCAGATGAAAGTCAATAGTAACCTAATGCCTCTATCATTTACCTCATTTTATCTGCTCATGTAGGCATTTATCATCTCACATCATCACAAGAAGATGGGTGAATACAGTATGATATTTTGGGAGAGACCGTATTCACATAACTTTATTAGAGTATACTATAATTGTTTTATTTCATTAGTATACTAGTTATTGTTGTTAATCTCCTACTGTGCCTAATTTATAAATTAAAACTTTATCCTATATTTTTAAAAAGTAATGCATTTCAGGTAACAAAAATATACTATTACATCAAAGTTTTGGTTCTTTGAAATTTATTTTGTTGGTCAAACTGATAATCCATTAACTAACTAAATTTTTTTAAAAGAGAAGAAACCATAAATACAATGGGAAAGTAAGCATCAAAACAATAATTTAGTTGTTTGCAAAGATAACTCAGTGAAAATGTATGCAAAGAAATTTGAAAATTGATGATGAGAAGGATCATTTTATAGAAAAACAATTTATCACAACCCTAGCAGAGAGGCAATTTGAGAAGACTAAGTTCCTTAGAAGAAATAGAGAATACTGCAGAATGGCTCATCAGCACAAAAGTTCCAAGCCCAGATGGATTCACAATGGAGGTCCAAAAAAGTCAGATAATCTCAGGGCTACTTCAGTTGTTCCAAGATTCAGGAAAGGAAGGAAAACTTCTAAATTTCTAAATCCTTTTTATGAAGCATTTATAACATCAGTACTAAAAGCCTGGCAGATATTTCACAAATGTACAAAACTACAGGTCAATGTCAGTAATGAATATTGGTTTTAAAAAACTTAAGTAAAATATTAAGCAGAATCAATCTTGCTCCCCAACTTCAAGCTCTACTACAAAGCCACGGTAATCAAGACAATTTGGTACTGGTACAAGAACAGACCCATAGACCAATGAAACAGACTAGAGAGCCCAGATATAAACCCAAACATATATGGTCAATTAATATACAATAAAGGAGCCATGGATATACAATGGAGAAATGACAGCCTCTTCAACAGCTGGTGTTGGCAAAACTGGACAGCTACATGTAAGAGAATGAAACTAGATTATTGTCTAACCCCATATAGAAAAGTAAACTCAAAGTGGATCAAAGACCTGAATGTAAGTCATGAAACCATAAAACTCTTAGAAAAAAACATAGACAAAAATCTCTTGGACATAAACATGAGCAACTTCTTCATGAACGTATCTCCCTGGCAAGGGAAACAAAAGCATAAATGAACAAGTGGAACTATATCAAACTAAAAATCTTCTGTACAGCAAAGGGCACCATCAATAAAACAAAAAGACATCTTACAGTATGGGAGAATATATTCATAAATAACATATCTGACAAGGGGTTGACATACAAATTATATAAAGAGGTCATGCACCTCAACAAACAAATAATCCAATTAAAAAATTGGCAGAGGAGCTGAACAGACACTTCTCTAAAGAAGAATGATTCAGATGGCAACAGGCAGATGAAAAGATGCTCCACGTCCCTATTCATCAGAGAAATGCAAATTAAAACCACAAAGAGCTATCACCTCACACCAGTTAGGATGGCCCTACATCCAAAAGACAAACAACAACAAATGTTGGCTAGGGTGTGGAGAAAGGGGAACCCTCCTACACTGCTGGTGGGAATGTAAACTAGTTCAACCATTGTGGAAAACAGTATCAAGGTTCCTCAAAAAGCTCAAAATAGAAATACCATTTGACTCAGGAATTCTACTCCTAGGAATTTAACCTAAGAATACAGGAGTCCAGTTTCAGAAAGACATATGCACCCATATGTTTATCACAGCACTATTTACAATAGCCAAGAAATGGAAGCAACCTAAGTGTCCATCAGTAGATGAATGGATAAAGAAGATGTGGTACATTATTTAGCCATAAGAAGAAAACAAATTCTACCATTTGCAGCAACATTGATGGAGCCTAGAGGGTATTATGCTCAGTGAAATAAGCCAGGTAGAGAAAGACAAGTACCAAATGACTTCACTCATCTGTGGAGTATAAGAACAAAGCAAAAACTGAAGGAACAAAACAGCAGCAGACTCACAGAACCCAGGAATGGACTAACAGTTACCAAAGGGAAAGGGATTGGGAAGAATGGGTGGGAAGGGTGGGAGAAGGTGGAAAATGGGCATTATGATTAGCACACATAATGTGTGTGTGGTGGAGAAACGGGGAAGGCAGTATAACACAGAAGACAGGTAGTGATTCTATAGCATCTTACTACACTGATAGACAGTGACTTTAATGGGGTATGTGGTGGGGACTTGATAATAGGGGGAGTCTAGTAACCATAATGTTGCTCATGTAAATTATACATTAATGATACCAAAATCAAAAAAGAAAGGTTACCAGTGGACATCTTTGTCTTGTTCCTGATCTCAGAGAGAAAGCTTTTAGCATTATATCATTAAATATGATGTTTGTTGGAGGGTTTTTATAGATTATCTTTTATAAGATTATGGATGTTGTTTTAATATATTAACATATAATGTAGTAATATATTTTTTAATAGTCTACTATTCACCACTTTGGTAAGGGACAGATTCCTTTCTTAGGGTCATAAGAATGGCCAGACACTGGGCAGATGTGATTGACAGAAGTTTATTAGTCACATATACTCATCGCCCAGGGGAGGAGGGTATTGCATGACATACAAGAATACATGGGAGTTGCACCTGGGGCAGAGTGAACAACCAGGTACCATGGGAGGGCCAACTTTGTTTATACTATTATGAAAGTGGAGTGTCCCCTGTTTCCCACAGGACGTGGTTGGCTTGTTTGAATAATTCTATAAAGCTGGCAGGAAACTGAAACCCACTATTCAGGGATAAGCAGAAACTGCCTGATCTCTTTGGTTCAGAAGGGTTGTTTTTTTAGGGGAATTTTATCTGTGGGAGTAGAGTGGGGAGGGGAACTGTGGTTAGGCTATTCAAAGCGCTCCCAATTTTAACCCAAATCCAGGCAGCATATAATATTAAGGCTTTATTTTAGGCTAGCACTACCCTGTTTATTCCTAATAGCCACAAAAGGTTTTTGGTTTTTAAAAATCATAAATGTATTTTAAAAAAAAAAAAACCAACCCCTTCATCTAGCGAGAGGATATCATTTTCCTTTAATTTGTTACGCAGTAATTCTAAGAATTTTCTAATAATAAAATAATCTGGCATTCCTAGGCAGAAATCTACTTAATTATGGTTATTTGATCCTTTTTACACATGGCAGAATTTGGTTTTATGATTTTTGCTTCTGTGTTTGAGTTATATGACCTGTGATTTTCCTTTTTATATTACACTTATGAGCTTTTCTTTAGAGTTATGTGAACTTCATCAAATGAATTTCAGAGTGCTACCTTTTTCAGTTCTCTAAAAGAATTTGCATAAGATTGGAATTAAAGTATTTCTTGATTATAGGTAGCAATTAGGGCTTGGGCTTTTCTTTGTGGGAAGATTTTTGAGTCAGTTCAATTTTCTTAAATGTTTATCAGTGAAGACTGCAGTGTTTCTGTTTGAGAGACTACTTAGTTATGTTTATATGATCCTTTTTACATGTTGCAGAATTTGGTTTGCCAATATGTTATGATTTTTACTTCTGTGTTTATGAGTTATATGACCTGTGATTTGTTTGATTTTTTTTCTAGGAATTTGTACATTTTATATAAAATTTCAATTGTATTAATGCAAGTAGTTTATAATAACATCTTGCTAATTCCTCATTATCTGTATCATCTAAAGCTAAGATACCCTCTTTCATTTCTGGTAGTGGTTTTATAGGTGTGCTCATGTGAGTGCTCCCATGTTCTTTTTGTCCCCACCTCTCCTATCTTTCTTCCAACTCCATCTTCCCCAGAGGTTTTCAGTTTTATTAGTTTCTTTGAAGAAATAATATGGCTTCTACTCCATTTTGTTGATTTTCTTCTAATATCTTTGAGTTTATATTACTGTGCCTTACCAATTTTTTGAGTACTTTTTTTATTGTGATGAAATATATGTAATGTAAAATATACCATTTTAACCCATTTTTAAGTGTACAATTCCATGGCATTTAAGTACATTCACAATGTTGTGTAACCATCACCACTATATCCAGAACTTTTTCATCATCTTAAACAGAAACTCTGTACCCATCAAGCAATGACTTATCATTTTCCTTTCCCCAACCTTGGTAACCTCTATTCCACTTTCTGATTTTATAAATTTGCCTGCTCTAGGTACCTCACAGAAGTGGAATGTTAGAACAGTTATTCTTTTTTCATCTGGCTTATTGTATTTAGTATAATTTTAAGGTATATCAGTATTTTAGCATATACCAGACTTTCATTCCTTTTTATGGCTGATGAATAATCTTCCATTTTACAGATAATCAGACATTTTATTTATTCATTTATCTATAATAGATAATATTGGACACTTGGGTTGTTTCCACCTTTTGGCTTTTGTGAATAATGCTGTTATGAACATTAGAATGTATCTGTTTGAGTCCCTGTTGCAGGTCTTTTGGGTATATACCTAGGAATAGAATTGTCAGATCATGTAGTTACTCTTTAACTCTGAGGAACTACTAAACTGTTTTCCACATCAGTTCTACCATTTTGAATGCCACTAGCAGTGCATGGGGGTCTGATTTCTCCACATCCTCAGCAATACTTGTTTTCCTTTTTGTTTTTTATATTTGACAATAGTCATCTATGTGGATGTGAAGTGGTATCTTATTTTGGTTTTGATTTATTTGCACTGACTGATTATGAGGATCATTATGCTTATTGGTTGTTTGTATATATCCTCTTTAAAGAAATGTTGATTCAAGTCCTTTTCCCATTGGGATTTTTGTTGTTGTTGAGTTGTAGGGTTTCTTTATGTATTATAGGTATTAAACACTAAATGAATATATGATTTGCAAATATTTTCTTTGTGTGGATTGTCTTTTCACCTCTTGATAGTTCCCTTTGATGTTAATACTTGTAAATTTTGATAAAGTAAATGTGATGTAATGCAAAATGGTGAAGTAGGACTCTAGGGTTGGTTCGTTTAATGAAATAATAAAGTGGAAAAAATTACCAGAATCAACTATTCCAAGCTCTGGACCTTAATCAAAAACACTAAAAGAACCAGGGGAATGCTTGATGAAGGGAGAGGTTGCTGTTGTTTGGTAAAAGGGCTCCTAAAGTTTGGGGTTGCGTGTTTTTGTAATTGTGACAGATTCCTGAGGGCTGGACATCGAAGTTTGAGATTTAGTGAGACAGCACCTCCTCCTGCTTTTGGAGCCAGGCAGATAAGGAAATCTATCATACTATTGACGGTCTACCAGATAGCATGAAATAAAAACTTTAGTGATAACACTCAACAAGCAATACATATGCACTTAGGAAAATAGTTTGGAAAAGACACAAATGGACTGCTCCAGACATCAACAAGCAAAAATTAGTAATCCCTGAAGAGTGGAAAATTAGACTTCTAGAGTAACCATAATAATGTAACTTTGAGTTTATCTTGTTTAGAGTTTGTTGAGCTTTTCAGCTGTGTAGATTCAGATCTTTCATTAAATTTAGGAATTTCAGCCATTGTTTCTTCAGATATTTTTTCTGCCTCTTTATTTCCCTCTTCTCCTGGATTCCCTTGATGTGTATGTTTGTATTTTGATGGCATCCCATAGCTTCCTTGAGTTCTGTTCATTTTTCTTCATTCTTTTTTTCATCCTACTGTAAGATAAATTCCAATAAATTCCAACCGGAATAAGCAGGTGAAGAGAGGCAACAAAGGGCCAGGTAGTTTATTTGAGTGCAACTCCTGGGTGATGTTCCGCAGTCTGGCTATCACAGGTGGGGGAAGTCATACCCGGTCAGGGAGGTGGGGGCTTATATGGGGTTAGGAGGGGGAGAAGTGGGCAAGCTATCTTAAGGGGCGTGGAGAGGTATGATTGGCTAAATGTGACATAATAGACAACTAGAAACTTTTTTTCTTTCCAAGAGGGAGGGGGCTGACATCTGGGTCTTAGTTGGCACATCAGAAGGATGGAATTCAGGAAGAGCTGTCTCCTTTCCATATAAGGCATGGACCTTGGGGTCTGGTCTGTTCTCCTTTTATGGTATCTGTTCTCTTTGCATGTCCTTGTTTTTCCTTCCTCCAGCCTAACACCTACTCCTTAGATAGATCATTTCAATTGCCTTTTTTCATGTTTGCTGATTATTCAGCATGTTCAAATCTGTCATTTCTTTCAAATTCTTTTTTATTTATGAATGTGCTGTATGTTCTGATTTCTTTGTGTGCTTTGTAGTTTTGAACTTTGTAATTTTGAGTATGGTGGTAACTCTAGAAATCCTATTCTCCCCTTCCTCAGGGATTGATTTTGTTATTTGTTGAGGTATTCATATGCGTATTTATGTAGCAGCTTTTCCAAACTGTTTTTGCAAAGCCTCCCTTGTGTATGTTACTCTGACCTGTTATCTTGGCACTCAATCTGTGACATCTCAGAGGTTTCTTTAAATGTGTAGTTTTGGGGTTTCTTTTTTTTTTTTTGCTTTTGTTTTTGACTAAATGTTCTGATCACACCAGAGAATCTGCTGCAGCCTGGAGGAGCTGATTAAAGCCAAGCATCTCATCTGGTCTTCAGGGAACCCCTATACTAGCCAAATTGCCCAACCCCAATTGAACGTACAAGGGTCCTTAACTGTCCATCCTGGCACCAGCCAGACACTTTAAGAGTGTGGGCTGCTGGCCCCACACATCAGAGGATTAGAAATGGAGCATGGTGGCTTTTTCACGTAAGCAGCTTTCTTACCAAGTTCAGCAGCCTCACCCTTTATTAAGCACTTCTTGGTTGCTGTAAATGCTGAGTGAGTTCCAGAGTTCTGAAATTGTTGATTCTGATAGTTTTTCCCCCCCAGCTTATTGACTGTTTTGGTGGAGGAACCAACCCCTAAAGCTGCTATTTTTATGACATCCTTTGCTGCCATTTTTGCTATTTTAAAGCAAATCAGATTTGGAACTTCATACTGAAATACATTAATTTGTATCTCCAAAAAATAAGAACAATCGCCTTGATAATTTCAGTATCATTATCAAACCTAACTAAAATAACTATTATTTCCTAACGTTCCACTACAAGTCCATCCTCATATTTACCCACGTGCCCCCAAAATGTCCTTTACAGCTGCTTTGTTCAAACCAGCATCCAGTCAAGGATTAATTGTCACATTTGATTATTATGTTTCTAAAGACTTTCTTAATTTAGAATAGTTCTCTCTCCTATCTCTATTTATATTATTTGGACTTGGTGGAGAGAACCATTCAGTTGAATTGTAAAATATTCTGTGTTCTGGATTTCTGTGATGTTTCCTCAGATGCTCTGTAAGTCATTCCTCTCAGGTAGTTTAGCTGATTAAATTCAGATTAAACCTTGTTAAGTAAGAATACTCCGTAGAAGATGCTATATTCTTCATATTGCATCACACCAGAAAGCAAAATGTTGAATTTGCTAGTAGAATGGTATTGAGGTTGGCTAACCAGCTCATGTTACAGTTCTTTTCCCCTTTGTGAACTACAAAGTCAGTTGCCCACCATATCCTCCCTAATGGTTTTAACATTATCGTTGCTAAATCAATGAATCAGTTTTTTCATAAGGGCTGCAAAATGGTTATCTTTCTGACTTCACAGCTGCCTTCTTCCGTATGATAACATTCTTCCTCATTAACTGCACTGCCTAGGACCTACTATGATTGCAAGTTGAATGTACATTTCTTTAATTTTCAGGATGAAGAGTTAGGATGATTGTCACTGCCTTTGGTGACAAATGATTTGTTTGTTAATGTAATGAACTCGTAGATTTAAAAAAATTCTGAATGCATTTTTGTCAGTTATTGCAGGCATACTTTATCTTCATGTACTTCATGTTACTGCATTTTTACATACTGAGTTTTGTGGCAACCCTGTGTCAAGCAAGTCTATCGGTGCCATTTTTTCAACAGCATTTGCTCACGTTGTGTCTCTGTGTCACATTTTAGTAATCCTTGCAATATTTCAAACCTTTTCATTACTATTATATTTGTTACAGTGATCCATGATTAGTGCTTACAATTTGCCAAAAGTTTAGCATGATGCTTAGCATTTTTTAATAGTAAAGTATTTCTAAATTAAGGTTTTGTTAAGCAATAGCACATTTGAAAGACTATGGTATATTGTAAACTTTTATGTGCTCTGAGAAATAAAAAGTTTATTTGATTTGCTTTATTTTGATATCTGCTTTATTGCAGCAGTCTGGGACTGAACCTGCAATATCTCTGAAGTCTGCCTATAGTCCTTTTGCCCTTCAAATTGTCTCAACTTGGTGCAACCCCCTTTCTCTTTGACTGTTCCTTGCTTTCTAGCACAACAAGATATCCCAGTCTCACCATGGACCACAAGTTTGCCACAGACTTGGAAGCAATAATTATTTCCCTTTAGTGGGAGAATGGTATTTAGAAACCAGATGACCAGGAATACTCCTGGGATGTGATCACTTCTAGGCTGGACAGATTTAGGAAATACATATATGTTTTAAACTAGTTCGCCAGTTTATTGCAAAGGGATAGAACTCAAGAATAGCTATATGGAGGAGATGCATAGGGCAATGAATGAGGAGAGAGTGTAAAGCTTCCCTGCCCTCTCGGAGTGCATCTTTCTCCTTGCATCTCCACGTGTTCACCAACCTGAAATCTAGAAATGTATTTTAAAAATTCGTATGCACATGTTGATGTTTCCAAGTTATACCTCAAGGTTTTTACTTTTTTGATTTTACGTTAGTTTTTTTCTCGATTCTACTGATAATCCTTGCTCTAATGACATTAACACAATTTTGTTTCCTTTGTCTGCAGAGAATTTACCACGTCCAAATACTACCAATATTATTAACAATAAATTCTACTGAATGTAGATTAAAATTGATTTGTAGTTTTTATTTAAAAAAAGATAAAACTTGATAGTATGCTAAATACAGATATAATTAGTCATGAAAAGATATTAAACTTTTTGAGGAGTGTACATATTAAAACTACTGAGATAACTACTAGGCAAAAATCTTAAAGTGTAACATACTTTATTTATGAAGCATTGAGGAACTAAGTATTGTCATACATTTCTAATGAGAGTACTTTTGGCAATTTGTAACAAAATTGCAGCTCCTTTTCTCTTTCAACTCAGAGAAACCTACTTCTAGGAATTTATTTTAAGGATACATAGACCTGCCATGTGTATAATGTGATATGTAGACAAAGTTATTTATTATGTCATTGTTTATAATAGCAAAATACTGGAAGTTGTTGTCAGATGATTGGCTGTCTAATGGGGTACATCCGTATAATGTGAAAAGAATGAAGATCTATATTTACTGATACAGTGGTTGACTGGATATGAATATGGATAAGTGAACAAAAGGAAGCTATAACTATATAACTACAGTGTATGTAGTAGTTAGTTACATTTTGTGTATAAAAAAACACTAATATTTTTCCAGAAAGAATTTCTGGGGAAAGAAAAAGAAAAAATAAGTTACTGTAAGAATAAACCAGAGACCTGGTTTAATAAAAGTGGTTACCTAGGGGTAAAAGGAGTTAAATGGTAGAGGGATAAGGACAGAAGTAAAATCTGATACTTTTTACAAAGGTTTTGACTTTTTAAGCATGGAATGTTTCACATGTTCAAAAATAAGTCTATACCAAAATAAAAATATAAACTCTAAAACTAAAATGAACTAGTGAACCTAAAGAGAATACATCAAATTGGCATAAGAGCATGTTGTTGTATTTTATTATCTAGTATTACAGTTTGTGTTTCAACTAGTGCATCTTAATTGACACTTGTTTCTGCTGGGTTTTGAGTTCTGGGTAGGCAGTTACTGTCTTTTACTGCTCTGAGTAAGTCTTTGTGCTGTCTTCTAGTTTCCATTGTTGATGAGAGGTAGCTGTCAATCTTTTGTCTTTTTTGATGATAATCCACCGTTTTTTCTTTGCTTTAAAGAGTTTTCTCTTTGTCTTTGGTTTCTGCAGTTTTAGTGTGTTGGATCTGTATCATAGGTTCCCAACCTTTTTTGGCTCAGTGCCCACTTTTTCAAAGAGTGATTTGATAAAGCCCCCTTAGGTAAATTATACTATACTATATATAAAACAAGGACAGATTTTTTTCAAATTATTTTATTAGAAGAAATTAACAATATCAATGTATTGCTCAAAGTATAATTAAAATTAAAATTTTTAAAGTATATATTATTCTTAAAAATTACTGAAATCTTTATTAGTGAGAGGGTTGAGTTTAGTGAGATGTTTGGTGTCATTTTTGTCATTGGCGATCTTAAATTGCCACGTTTCACTGTTGACAATTTGTTTCTTTGTTAATAGATTGCTGGCCATGCTAAATCCTTTTTTGGCTAAATATGATGATGAAAATGCAATAAAAAACTTCTTTGCTACAGCCCATAAGTCTGGATATAATACTGGAATTTTCCTTTGAAGCCAAAATTCTTGATACCCATTTTTTCATTTCAATTTCAACTCTTTATTTGTTGACAATTCTATCAACTCCTCCTGCAGTGATACTTCTGCTATTTGTAGGTTCATGGAAGGTTCTAGGACTTGGTTTGGAATAATCATGTTGGGGAAATCCTGAAATCTACTTGTAAAATCTTCTTTAAATGCTTCAAAATGCTGGCTATAAACCAGAATCTCATCATCATTTGTTTCCACTGAAGAAAGATTTGGAAACTGATAAAATTGTCTTCGACTCAGATTTAGTTTGTACAAGTCAGGTTTTGACACGAATGCAGAAATAGTTGCCTTCGCTTTGATCAAATTCACTGTAGATTATTAATCAAACCTTTCATCGCATTCATGTGAGCATTGCCCAAGGGGGCAGCGCCTGGTCCCCAATGCCCCCTTAATATGTCTTGGACCAAAAACACCCCCTCAGATTTCGGCACCCACTGGTGGGCAGTGCCGCCCCTGTTGGGAACCAAGGACCTAGATGTAGTATTTTTTTATTCTACTTGGGGTTCATTAATTCTGGAAAATTTGCAGGATTTAGCCCTTCACTTCTATAAAATGCCTACCCATTATATATGCTGTCAGTCCATCTTTCTGAGACCATGATTAAATGCTTGTTATATATTCTGTGTTTATATATGTATATGTCCATTTTTGGACTATTTTTTCCATTGTTTGTATTTCTGTCTTTACATGAATGCCATCCTGTATTAATTGCTGTAGCTCTAAAGTAAGTCTTATCCTCCAAATTTGTTATTTTTCAGATTATTTTTGCTATTCTTGATCCTTTGCATTTTTATGCAAGTTTTAGGTTTTATCAGTTTCTACAAAAAAGCCTGCTGGGATTTTAATTGGGACTGCACTAAATCTCAAGGTCAGTCTGAGAAGGAACATCCTAACCATATTCGGTGTTCCAATCCAAGAATATGTTTAAAGTCTTCTTTATTTAGTGGTCTTTAATTTTTTTTGTTGTTGATTTATTTCACTATACAGGTCATGCACACATTTTGTTAAAAGTATACCTGAGTATTTCATATAGCTCTTTGGGGGTGGGGGCAGATACCTTATGAGTTTTTGTGTACATGATTATGTTACTAAATATAAACAGTTTAGTTTTTCCTTTCCAACCTGTTTGCCCTTTATTTCTTTATGTTGCCTTTTTGTAATAGCTAATAAAACAGCTTAGAATAGAAGTTGTGAGAATGAACATCCTTACCTTCTTAGTCACATCAGAAGGCATTCAGTATTTCATCATTAAATGTTAGGTGTAGGTTTTTCATACATAGCCTTTGTCAAGTCAAGGAAGTATTCCCTGATTGCTGATAAAGTTTTTCAAGTTTTAATAAACTTGTTAAAGTAACATTGAAAGATAACATTTTATAAATCTTGAATGGGTGATGAATATTTCAAAGGTCATTTGGCCTTTCTCCTTTAATTTGTTAATATAGTGCATTACTTTGACTTGAGTGCTCAACCAATCTTGCATTTCCGTAATAAACCCTACTTAATCATGGCATATTATTCTTTTTATGTGTTTCTGTATTTGATTTTTATATTTATTAATGATTTTTGTTAATCTTAGTTCATGAGCAGTATTGTTCCATACCTTTCTTTCTTTGTAATGACTGCCTCTAATTTTGGTTTCAGAGCATTAGTATGACCTTAGAAAATGAGATGGGAAATGTTTCTTCCCTCTGTTTCCTAAAAGAGTTGTTTACAATTGATACCACCTTCTTTAAATTTTTAAGGGAATTCACACCAGTAGAGCCTACTAGGTCTAGATTTTTCTTTGTCGAAGCTTTTTAAGCACAAATTCAGTATCTTCAATTGATATAGAGCTATTCAGGTTTTCTATTTCTTCCTGAGATTTTGATAATTTGTCTTTCAAAGAATCAATATATTTAGTCAAGCTTATCATAATATTCCCATACCTTTTTAAGATCTATAGAATCTGTAGAAATGGCTTTTTATTTTATCTTTTGGCCATATTTTTTTCTTTATCAGTCTAGCCTAGAGGTTTATTAACTTTACACTCCCATCCCCACCCCTAAATGGCTTTGGTTGCATTGATTTTTTTTCTTTATTCCTTTTTTATTCCTTTCTGGTCCTTGTTAATTCCTTCCTTCTGTTTTGGGGGGGATTAATTTGCTCTTCTTTTCCTAGCTTTTTGACATGGAAGCTTATATCATTGGTTTTTCTTCTTTAACACCCAGGTTATTTTGAAGTAAATTGTTCAATCTCCAAATAGTTGAGGATTTTCTAGTTTTGTCTGTTACTGATTTCTAAATTTATCTCTTGCGGTCATGTCACATATTTTGTGTGCTTTTAGCTCTTTTAATTTATTCATACTTGTTTTATTGCTCAGCATATGTTATATCTTGGAAAATATTCCATTCACATTTAGAGATAAGTATTCTGTTAACACTCAGTTTCTTTAAACATCAATTGGATCAAGTTATTTGATTCTTTTGTTAAGTTTTATATCCTTACTGATTTTCTGTCTACTGCTTTTGATTACTGAGAATTGAAACTTCAGGTATGTAGATTAGTCTGTTTATCTTTTCAGCTGTATCAGTTTTTCTATTACATGTTTTGAAGCTCTGTTAATTAATGTATGTACATTTAGGATATATGTCTTTGTGAGGAATCAATCCTTTTATCATTATATATTGTTCCCACTTCATATTTGATAATAGTTCTTATTCTATAGTCTAGTCTGTCTCTGTTACTAAAAAGTCCTGGTTTCATATGCTTGTTGTTTGAAGGTGATCTATATGCATCCTTTTATTTTTTTAACCTTTGTATGTATTAAAATTGGATTTCTTGTAGATTGCATTCTATTGGTTCTTTCGTTATATACACATGTATTTATATTTAAGTAGCAAGCCATCAAGTGGTATGGACAGAGTACTATTTTGCATTATATAGATCCTCTCCTTTTCCTCCCACAGATGTTGAGAGAATAGTTGCCTGACTGGTGGTGATCCATCTCATGATCTTGTCATTCAGCTCACATGTGTCTGTAATCCACAGTGCATAATAAGAGGCTTTAAATCCACATTAGTCTCTTTTGTGGAAATGGGCAGCCAAAAAATTGCTCACCATTCCTGGTACTTGATGTCAAAGCATAAGCCTGCATTATGCTTAGGGTTAGAAAGTAAAACTTCACAAAAACAAGATAACAAATGATATTCATGTCTCAAAACCTAAAAGCTGTAAACATTTAATTTATAGAAAACAGAATAAAATGAGATCCCAGTGAGTTCATTTTAAGTCCAGTTACTTTTTATTTTTTTATATTGTTATTTTGTTATTAATCTACAATTATATAAAGAACATTATGTTTACTAGGCTCCCCCCTTCACAAAGTCCCCCCCACACACCCCATTACAGTCACTGTCCATCAGCATTATAAGATGCTGTAGAATCACTACTTGTCTTCTCTGTGTTGCACAGCCCTCCCCATGCCCCCCCCCAACATTATACATGCTAATCGTAATGCCCCCTTTCTTTTCCTTGCCCTTATCCCTCCCTTCCCACCCATCCTCCCCAGTCCCTTTCCCTTTGGTAACTGTTAGTCCATTCTTGGGTTCTGTGATTCTGCTGCTGTTTTGTTCCTTCAGTTTTTCTTTGTTCTTATACTCCACATATGAGTGAAATCATTTGGTATTTGTCTTTCTCTGCCTGGCTTATTTCACCCTCTAGCTCCATCCATGTTGTTGCAAATGGCAGGATTTGTTTTCTTCTTATGGCTGAATAATATTCCATTGTGTATATGTACCACATCTTCCTTATACATTCATCTACTGATAGACACTTAGGTTGCTTCCATTTCTTGGCTATTGTAAATAGTGCTGTGATAAACATAGGGGTGCATATGTCTTTTTCAAACTGGAGTGCTGCATTCTTAGGGTAAATTCCTAGAAGTGGAATTCCTGGGTCAAATGGTATTTCTATTTTGAGCTTTTTGAGGAACCTCCGTACTGCTTTCCACAGTGGTTGAACTAATTTACATTCCCACCAGCAGTGTAGGAGGGTTCCCCTTTCTCCACAACCTCGCCAACATTTGTTGTTGTTTGTCTTTTGGATGGTGGCAATCCTTACTGGTGTGAGGTGATATCTCATTGTGATTTTAATTTGCATTTCTCTGATGACAAGTGATGTAGAGCATCTTTTCATGTGTCTGTTGGGAGTTACTTTTTTAAATATGATTTATGATTTCTCATTAATCAACATCAGTCTTGTTTTATAATCTTATAATTATCTGTTTCATGATTTCATTTTGCAAACCCAGAAACTTACATTTAGATATATAATGAACATAGAACTTCAACATCCCTTTTCATTTAAAATGCAGAAAAATCACTTTCTTCATACAGGCATTCAGGTATTTACTATGTAATATGCAGTGCCTTGTTTTTCTTGTATAGATAAGGTAGATCTTGATCTTGAGAATGAAGTTTGGGAGAGACACAAATTTGAGATTCACCTACATTTACTCCCATTGTTCCTTGTTAGGCAAAGATATCTGTGACTCAGAATTCACTTGTAACTTTATTAGATTATACTTTGAGAAATCATGTAGGTAAGGTCATGCTTGTTCTTTCAGGAGTCAACTGTTACCTTATTTTAATTGGTTGATACAGATTTTAATGTACAAGTTTACCAGGTACCAGCTAGTGCAGTGTCTTAGATCCATTTCATGCATTTATTCATAAAACCCTTATAACAATCTTGCCTCACATTTGTCCTAATGGAGCATGAAATATTTAGCACAGTAACTGGAATACATCAAATTCGCAACATGGTAACCTCCATTTTGTGTATCATCATGATCATAATGTACTATTGTTAAACAGAAGAAGAAATAGGGCCTCAGAAAGATTGGTTAGGGGTTATAGAACAGTCACTAGAGAGGAATGATCTAGGTCTATTTGATAGGCCCTAGTTGTATCTTTTTATTTAAGTACTTTCCATGTAGAGTGTATATAAGATGTGTCATTAAACAGGATTCAGATCCCAGATTTTTCATTTAGTAGCATGGTGCTCAGTTTACTGATTTGTAAACTGGAGATAATACTTAATTCACCAGAACAGAGATGCTGTGAGGTTTACTAGTCTTCAGGTTCTCTTCTAACCCTAGAAGAGACCTCTGACAAAAGCCATTAGGTCTTTGGGCCTGAGGTGTCATTTGCACCCATCCATCTCCACGTGCTTTTAGGCCTGGAAAGTTGTTTGGTTCAGGAATGATAGATGGCTTGAGGTTAGCATTGGAAGGCAGTTGCTACTGCTTTCCTCCTTTCTTGATATAGCCGCTGTCCATAGTTTTGTGTTGGTATGAAGATAAAGCAGTGCATATAAGGAGAGCACTAAATGTTAGTTCATTTAGGTCTTTTTTTTTCCAACTTTTTATTTTGAAGTAATAATGGAATCATGGGAAGTTACATAGAGATCCAATGTACCCAATTTTTCCCAATGATTCCATCTTAACATAACTAGAATACAGTATCAAAACCAGGAAATTAACATTAGTACATAGTGCATATAGTTCTGTGCCACTTTATCACATGTATAGATTCATATAACCACCATCGCAATCAAGATATAGAAAACTGTTCCATCCCTACCAAAACTCTGCCTCATTTATCCCTTTATAGTCATATCTACCCTTATCATTCTTAATTTCAGGCAAAGCACTAATCTGTTTCCTGTCTCTATAATCTTGTCATTTTGAAAATGTTGGGTAAATGGACTCATTCTTAAGTGACCTTTTAGAATTGCTTTTTTCCCCCACTCAGAATGACACCCATAAGGTCCATCAATTTGTTGTACATGTCAGTAGTTCATCTGTTGCTGACTATTTCATGGTATGAATCTATCACAGTTTATTTAGCCATTAATTTATTTAAGGAGATTTGGGTTTTTTTTAAGTTTGGGCTATTATTAATAACACTGAATTAAGACATTTGTGTTCAGACTTTTGTGCAGACTAAAGTTTATTTCTCTGGGATGCGTAGGATTGAGATTACTGATATCTCTGATAAATGTTTAATTTTTAAGAAATTGCTAGACTGTTACAGAGTGGCTCTACCATTGTGCATCCTACTGGGAACATATGAGACATCCAATTTCTCCAAATTCACCATAATTTGTATTGTTGCTACTTTTTATTTTAGCTGTTTTTATAGCTATATACGTGTGTCTCATCATGATCTTAATTTTCATCTACCTGATGGCTATCAATGTGGAACATCTTATTGTATGCTTACTTGCCATGGGTATATATCCTCATCAGTGAAATGTCTTCATGTCTTCACCCATTTTTTGTTTTTTGTTTTTTTTTTTTACTGAGTTTTGAGAGTTCTTTTTATAGATACATATGAATTCTTTGTCAGATCTGTGGTCTGCAAGTACTTGCTCCCAATTTGTAGCTTGTTTTTTCATTCTCTTCGTAGATCTTTTGGAGGGCAAAAGGTTTTTCTTTTTTTAATTGAAGTATATTTTATATATAATACTTGTTTCAAGTACACAGCATAGTGATATGACAGTTATCTATATTATTAAATGCTCACCCCAACTAGCATAGCTATTATCTGTCAACATAGAAATATATTACAGTATTATTCTCTTTACTTTATTCTCTATACTATATTTTCATCCCCATGACTAATTTATATTATAATTGAGATTTTTGTGCCTCTTTATTCCCTTTACCTATTTTACCCACCTACCCCCAACCTCTTCCATCGTAACTACCAGACTCTTACCTATGTCCATGAGTATTCCTGCTGTGTTCATTTGTTTTGTTAGATCCCATGTATATAAGTAAAATTATATGATATTTTCCTTTCTCTGCCTGACTTACTTCACTTAGCATAATACCCTCTAGGTCTATCCATGTTGTCACAAATGACAATATTTCTTTCTTTCTTATGGCTGAATAAAATTCCATGTGTATGTGTACCACATCTTCATTATCCATTTATTAATTGATGGACACTTTGGTTGCTTCCTCATCTTGACTATTGTAAATAATGTAGCAATAAACATAGGAGTGCATTTAACTTTTTGAATCAGAAGTGTTGTTTTCTTTGGGTATATTCCCAGAAGTGGAATTACTGGCTTGTATAGTATTTCTATTTTTAGTTTTTTGAGGACCTTCATGCCGCTTTCCACAGTGGCTAAACAAATTTATATTCCCACCAGCAGAGTAGGATGGTTTTCCTTTTCTCCATATCCACGTCAACACTTGTTATTTCTTGTCTTTGGATAGTGGCCATTCTGACTGGTGTAGGGTGATATCTCATTGTGGTTTTGATTTGCATTTCCCTGATAATTAGTGGTGCTGAGCAACTTTTCATGTGCCTGTTGGCCATCTGTATGTCCTTGAAAAAATAATCTATTCAGGTCTTCTGCCCATTTTTTAATTGGGTTACTTGTTTTGTTTTATGATGTTGAGTTGTATGAATTCTTTATATATATATTTAGGATATTCACCAGTTATTGGGTATTTCATTTGTAAATATATTCTCCCATCTAGTAGGTTGCCTTCTGGTTTTGTTGATGTACAGAAGCTTTTTTGTTTGATGTAGTCTCACTTGTTTATTGTTGCTTTTGTTTCCCTTGCCCAACAAGACATAGATGGAAAAAGAATACTCATAGTGATATTCAAGAGATTCTATGTTTCCTTCTAAGAGTTTTATGATTTCATGTCTTATTACATTTAGGTCTTTAATCCATTTCGAGTTTACTTTTCTGTATGGTGTTAGACAATGATCCAGTTTCATTCTCTTGTGTGTAACTTCACAATACCATTTATTGAAGAGACTGTCTTTTCCCCATTGTGTATTCTTGCCTCCTTTGTAATATATTAATTGACCACATAGGCATGGGTTTATTTCTGGGCTCTCATTCTATTCTACTGATCCATGTATCCTTGTGCCAGTGACATACTGTTTAATTACTGTGACTTGAAATCTGGGAACATGATACCCCTAGCTTTGTTCTTTTTTCTCAAGATTGCTTTGGTTATTCAGGGTCTTTGGTGATTCCACATAAATTTTAGAATTATTTGCTCTAGTTCTATGAAAAATGACATTATTATCTTATGGGGATTACAATGAAGTTGCAAATTACTTTGGGCAGAATGGCTATTTTGGCAATATTTAGTCTTCCTATCCATGAGCATGGGATAGATTTCCATTTATTTGTGTCTTAAATTTCTTTCTTCAATGTCTTAATAGTTTTCAGATTACTGGTCTTTCACTTCCTTGGTTTGGTTTATTCCTAAGTATTTTACTCTTTTTGATGCAATTGCAGATGGAACTTTTTCCTTGATTTGTCTTTCTGCTAGTGCATTATTAGTGTATAGAAATGGAATGGATTTCTGTATATGATTTTGTGTCCTGAAACTTCACTGAATCCATTTATTCTAGTAGTTTTGTTGGTGAAGTCTTTAGGGTTTTCTGTATATAGTATCATATCATCTGTAAATAGTGAGTTTTACTTCATCCTCACCTATCTGTATGCTTCCTGGTTTTTTTCCCTTCTTGTCTGATTTTTGTGGCTAGGACTTCCAGTACTATGTTGAATAAAAGTGGTGAGAGTGGACATCCTTGTCTTGTTCCTGATCTTAGAGGAAAAGCTTTCAACTTTTCACTGTGGAGAATGATGTGAGCTGTGGGTTTGTTGTATATTGCCTTTATTATGTTGAGATATGTACCCTTTTATGACTCAACTTTGAGAATTTTTGGCATGAATGGATGTTGAATTTTGTCAAATGCTTTTTTGGCATCTATTGAGATGATAATATGGTTTTTACCCTTCCTTTAGTTAATGTGGTGTATCACATTGATTGATTCATGGATATTACATCATATTTTCATGCCTGGAATAAATCCCACGTAGTTGTGACGAACAATCCTTTGATACATATTTGTTGAATTGAGTTTGCTAATATTTTGTTGAGAATTTTTGCATCTATGTTCGTTGGGAATACTGGTCTGTAATTTTTCTTTTTCTTCCTTTTTTTTGTATTGTCTTTTGTTTTAGTTTTAAGAGTGTGCTGGCCTCATAGAATGAGTGTGTAGTATTCCCTCCTCTCGATTTTTTGGAATACTTTAAGAAGTCTAGATATTAAGTCTTCTTTAAGTGTTTGGTACAGTTCATTCATGAAGCCATCTGGACATGGCCTTTAGTTTCTTCAGTTTTTGGGTTATTTGATTACCAGTTCTATTTCATTACTAATGATTGGTCTGTTCAGATTCCATTTCTTTTTGGGTCAGTCTTCTAAGATTGTATGTTTCTAGGACTTTATCCATTTCTTCTAGGTCGTCCTATTTTTTGGTATATAATTTTTTGTAGAAGTCTGTTATAATTCTTTAAAATTATATGGCATTTGTTGTAACTTCTTTTTTATTTCTAATTTTGTTTGTTTCCTGTCTTTTTTTCTTGATAAATGTGGCTAAGGGTTTTTCTATTTTTTTTATCTTTATTGATGCTTTTTTTTCCTATTGTTTTCCTAGTTTCTGTTTGTTTTATTTCTGCTCTTTATTGTTTTATTTCTGATCTTTATTATGTCTCTCCTACTACTAACTTTGGGCTTTGTTATTTTTCTAGCTCCTTTAATTGTAAGGTTAAATTATTTATTTGAGATTGATTGTTCTTGTTTCTTGAGGTAGGCCTGTATTGCTATAAACTTCCCTCTTAGAACTACTTTTGCTACATCCCACATATTTTGAACCATTGTGTTTGTTTTGTCTCCATGTATTGTTAGATTTCTTCTTTAATCTATTTATTCACTGATCCATTGATTATTTAGAAGCATGTGGCTTAGCCTCTACATGTTTGGTTTTTTTCCAGTTTTTTCTTGTAATTGATTTCTAGTTTCATTATCACTGTGGTCTGAAAAGATACTTGATATAATTTCAGTCTTTTTAAATTTATTGAGACTTATTTTGTGTCCTAATATGTGATCTGTTCTAGAGAATGTTCTATGTGCACTTGAAGAATGTGTATTCTCTTTCCTCTGGGTGGAACGGTCTATATATATCTGTGAAGCCCATCTGGTCTAATGTGTCCTTCTGCACCACTGTCGCCTTATTTGTTTTCTGTCTATATGATCTATGCATTGATGTAAGTGAAGTATAAAAGTATTATTGTGTTTCTGTCAGTTTCTCCCTTTATGTCTGTTAGTATTTGCTTTATGTATTTAGGTGCTCCTATGTTGGGTTCATATATATTTATAATTCCTATATCCTCTTGTTGGATGATCCCTTTGTCAGTATGTAATGTCTTTTGTCTCTTGTTACTTTCTTTGTTTTGAAATCTGTTTTGTCTGATATAAGTATTCCACTCCTTCTTTTTTCTCCTATTTGTGTGGAATATCTTTTTCCATTCCTTCACTTCAGTCTATATGTGTCTCTAGGTCTGAAATGAGTCTTTTGTAGGCAGCATATAGATGGGTTGTGTTTCTTTATCCATTCAGCCACCCTATATCTTTTGATTGGTGCATTTAGTACATTTAAAGTAATTATTGTATTTACTGCCATTTTGTTCATTGTTATGTGGTTGTTTATGTAGTTCTTCTCTGTTCTTTCTTCCTCTCTTGCTGTCTTCCCTTGTGATTATTTAGTGTTATGTTTGGATTCCTTTCTGTTTGTTGTTTATCTGTTATAGGCTTTAGGTTTGTGGTTGCCATAAACAGTCTATAAAGTTGATGGTTGCTTAATTTCAAATACATTCTAAAAGTACTACTTTTTAATTCTTATTCCTCTACATTTTATGTATATGATGTCATCATAATCTACATCTTTTTATTTTGTGTATCCCTTGGCTAATTTTGTGTATAGTTGATTTTACTGGTTTTGTTTTTTGAAGTTCATACTTGATTTGTGGTTGGTCTACTATATTTACTATAGATTTATTTTCACTAGTAAAAAATACTTAGGTTTAAGAATATTTCCATATAAAGAAGTTCCTTTAACATACCCTGTAAGGCTGGTTTAATGGTGATTAATTCTTTTAATCTTTGTTTATTTGGAAAACTCCAGATCTCTCCTTCAGTTCTGAATGATAACCTTGCTGGGTAGAGTATTCTTGGTTGTAGTTTTTTTTTTTTTCCCTTTCAGCACTTTGAACATTTCCCTCCCTTCTGGTTTATAAAGTTTCTGCTGAGAAATCTGCTGATAGCCTTATGGAGTTTCCCTTATAGGTAACTGTCTTTCTCTTTGTCACTGCTTTTAAGACTCTCTCTTTATCTTTAATGATTGCCATTTTAATTACTATGTGTGTACATACTAAATAAGTATTGTGTGTCTTGATGTGGACCTCCCTGGGTTCATCTTGTTAGGAGCTCTCTGTGCTTCCAGGACCTAGGTGTGTATTTCCTTCCTCAGATTGAGGAAGTTTTCAGCTATTAGTTCTTCACATAAACTTTCTACCACTTTGTCTCTTTCTTCTCCTTCTGGGGCCCCAGTTGTGAGAATATTGTTTCATTTGAAGTTGTTGCATAGCTCTCTTAGCATCTTCTCATTTTTAGAAAATTTTTTTCTGTCTTTTCCTCAGCTACTTATTTTCTACTATCCTGTCTTCCAGATCACTGATCCATTCCTCTGTCTCCTATAGCCTACTGTTCATTCCCTCTACTGCATTTTTCAGTTAATTTGTTCTTCAGCTCTGAATGGCTTTTTTACATTTTGTATGTCTTTGTTGAAGTTCTTCCTGAGACTATCAATTATTTTTCCCAGTTCAGTGAGCATATTTAAGACCATTACTTTGAATTCTTTATCAGGAAGATTGCTTATCTCCACTTCATTTAGTACTTTTTCTAGTGCTAAATCTTGTTTGAACTTTCTTTTGTTTGGAACATTCTCCTCTGACTCCCCATTTTGTCTTGGTTCTGTGTTTCTTCCTTTGTATTAGATAGATCAGGTATGCCTTCTGGTCTTACAAGTAGTGGCTTTATGTAGTAGGCATCCCAGGTGCCCAGAAGCACAAACCCCCCTGCTCTGTGGAGCCCAGTTCTCTGATTTGGCTAAGCCATGGCTGCTTTTGTTTGGCTATGGGTAGGGCCCATATTTCTGTCTGTCTGCCAGGAGTGGTGGATACCTACTGCTAGCCTCTGTGCCCTTTGTGCGATGTCTGGCATTTTTGCTGGGATGCATAATGGGCAGGGATACCCTGTGCTTGTCTGTCATCAGTGGCCAACTACTTCTGAGCTGAGCATGTTAGGTGGGGTGGGTCTTTGAGGGAATGCTGGGGCTGAGTCAGCAGGTTAGTTGGAGAGTTTCATAGATGGCTCCTGCAAGTGTCTGGCCAGTGGGGCTAGGGAGGGCTGGAAAAGTGTTCTACACCTGCCCTTTCTCCTCCAGAGAGACCTTCAAATCCCTGCCCCTCTGCACATTCCCAAGGCCCACAAATCTTTCAAACTACCTACCTCTGGCCTGTGTTTCTGCTACCTCTGTGTTGGGTCTCAGAGGGATCAACAGAGCATGACAGTCCTCCAAAAGTGACTGGAGACTCAGCCCACCACAGCACTCCAACTCTCTAGTGTTCAGTCCTATTAATCTTCAAAGCCCAAGGCAGTGGGGTCTTTCTGAAGCAGATCCCCAAGACCAGAGTGTGACAAGTTTCTGAGTGTTTATCCCCTCCCTACTCTGTTCCTCTCCCTCCCGCTTCTGGGATGGGGGAAGGGCTTGGAATTAGATTGATTTAGGCTCTGCCCATTTATCCTTCTCAATGTGGTCTTCTTTGCTTGACAGTCTGTTCTTTTGTAGACAGTCTGTTCTGCAGTCTTCAAGTTGTTCTTAGTTAGTTGTATCCAATGTAGTTGCTTCCTCGGTATGTGAGGGAAGAGGATATCACAGTGATCTCCTATTCCAACATCTTCATCCAGCCAGAGCAGAAGTTTTTAGTTTTGATGAAATCAAATTAATCCATATTTTTCATTTATGGATTGTCTTTTTGATTTATGTCTAAGAACTTTTCAACAAGTCCTGGGTCCTTAAGATTTTCTCCTGTTTTTTTTTAAAATTCATTTTATTATCATTAATCTACAATTACATGAAGAACATTATGGTTACTAGACTCCCCCCTTCACGAAGTCCCCCCCTTCAAACCCCATTACAATCACTGTCCATCAGCATAGTAAGATGCTGTAGACTCACTACTTGTCTTCTCTGTGTTGTGCAGCCCTCCCCGTGCCCCACCCCCACATTATGCATGCTAACTGTAAGGCCCCCTTTCTTTTTTCCTGCCCTTATCCCACCCTTCCCACCCCTCCTGCCCAGTCCCTTTCCCTTTGGTAACCGTTAGTCCATTCTTGGGTTCTGTGTTTCTGCTGCTGTTTTGTTCCTTCAGTTTTTCTTTGTTTTATACTCCACATATGAGTGAAATCATTTGGTGCTTGTCTTTCTTTGCCTGGCTTATTTCACTGAGCATAATACCCTCTAGCTACATCCATGTTGTTGCAAATGGTAGGATTTGTTTTCTTCTTATGGCTGAATAATATTCCATTGTGTATATGTACCACATCTTCTTTATCCGTTCATCTAGTGATGGACACTTAGGTTGCTTCCATTTCTTGGCTATTGTAAATAGTGCTGCAATAAACATAGGAGTGCATCTGTCTTTTTCAAACTGGGCTGCTGCATTCTTAGGGTAAATTCCTAGAAGTGGAATTCCTGGGTCAAATGGTATTTCTATTTTGAGCTTTTTGAGGAACCTCCATACTGCTTTCCACAAAGGTTGAACTAATTTACATTCCCACCAGCAGTGTAGGAGGGTTCCCCTTTCTCCACAACCTCGCCAACATTTGTTGTTGTTTGTCTTTTGGGTGTTGGCCATCCTAACTGGTGTGAGGTGATATTCATTGTGGTTTTAATCTGCATTTGCTAATCTGATGATTAGCAATGTAGAGCATCTTTTCATGTGCCTGTTGCCATCTGAATTTCTTCTTTGGAGAAGTGTCTGTTCAGATCTGTTGCCCATGTTTTAATTGGGTTATTTGCTTTTTGTTTGTTGAGGTGTATGAGCTCTTTGTATATTTTAGATTTCAACCCCTTATCGGATATGTCGTTTATGAATATATTCTCCCATTCTTTCTGTAGGATGCCTTTTTGTTCTACTGATGGTGTCCTTTGCTGCACAGAAGCTTTTTATTTTTAGTTTGATATAGTCCCACTTGTTCATTTTTGCTTTTGTTTCCCTTGCCTGGGGGAATATGTTCATGAAGAAGTTGTTCATGTTTATATTCAAGAGAGTTTTGCCTATATTTTCTTCTAAAAGTTTTATGGTTTCATGAATTACATTCAGGTCTTTGATCCATTTTGAGTTTACTTTTGTGTATGGAGTTAGACAGTAATCCAGTTTCATTCTCTTACATGTAGCTGTCCAGTTTTGCCAACACCAGCTGTTGAAGAGGCTGTCATTTCCCCATTGTATGTCCATGGCTCCTTTATCATATATTAATTGACCATATATGCTTGGGTTAATGTCTGGAGTCTCTATTCTGTTCCACTGGTGTGTGGCTCTGTTCTTGTGTCAGTACCAAATTGTCTTGATTACTGCGGCTTTGTAGTAGAGGTTGAAGTTGGGGAGCAAGATCTCCCCAACTTTATTCTTCCTTCTCAGGATTGCTTTGGCTATTCGGGGTCTTTGGTGGTTCCATATGAATTTTTGAACCATTTGTTCCAGTTCTTTGAAGAATGCTATTCGTAATTTGATAGGGATTGCATCAAATCTGTATATTGCTTTGGGCCAGATGTCCATTTTGACGATATTAATTTTTCCTAGCCAGGAACATGGGATGACTTTCCATTTGTTAGTGTCCTCTTTAATTTCTCTTAGGAGTGTATAGTAGTTTTCAGGGTATATAGGTCTTTTACTTCCTTGGTTAGGTTTATTCCTAGGTATTTTATTCTTTTTGATGCAATTGTGAATGGAATTGTTTTCCTGATTTCTCTTTCTGCTAGTTCATCGTTAGTGTATAGGAATGCAACAGATTTCTGTGTGTTAATTTTGTATCCTGCAACTTTGCTGAATTCAGATATTAGTTCTAGTAGTTTGGGGGTGGATTCTTTCAGATTTTTGATGTACAATATCATGTCATCTGTAAACAGGGACAGTTTGACTTCTTCCTTACCAATCTGGATGCCTTTTATTTCTTTGTGTTGTCTGATTGGCATGGCTAGGACCTCCAATACTATGTTGAATAAAATCTATACATGTTTTGTTAGTTTTACTCCTAAGTATCTCATTTTCTGTAGATCTAATTTCCATGTAGTTATAGGATCAAAGGATTTCATGTTTGTGCTTTTGGGGGAGTTGGTTCACTTTCCTTATATTGTCAAATTTATGTGAGTAGTGTTCTTAATATTCCCCTATTATCCTTTTTATATCTACATGGTCTGTAGTGATACTCATTTTTCCATTCCTTATGTTTGGCCGTTTGTCATCTTAGTTTTTGTGAGTCTGGGCAGAGATTTGTTAATTTTACTGATCTTTGGTGTAACAAGCTTTAATTTCATTGACTTTTTAGTTTTCAATTCCATTGATTTCAGCTCTTTAATTTATTATGTCCTGCCTCCTGTGAGATAGAAATTGAAGTCACTGATTCCGTGCCACCTCCCTTGACATTTGGAGGAGAAGGGAATTGCAGTTTTACTGGAAATTGAAGTTTACTGGAATTGAAGTTCTGGGTTTATGCCTCTGTTGATACTTTCCTGGCTGGTAGGGGCATGGGTGCCTGTTTACTACTTCCCATATGTTCTTGTTTGGCACACCTAAGAAATGGTGTCATCAAGGTACAAGAGTTTACTGGCAGGGAGCATTAAAAGTCCTGAATGTCCAGTATGCCTCCTGCCACCAGCTTAGCCTTGAAGCAGAGAGGTACCTCATTACTGCCCTGGAGGTAGTCAAGCTCCTCACATGATCTCTACTGATACTGCAGGGGATCTCATTACCATCCAGTGGGGACCAAAGCCCCAGTTTCCTACCTGGCTTCTCTGACATTCCCAGCCAGGGGTGATTGGGGCACCTGGTTTCTTCTTGACCAGGGTTGAAGTCTGTGCTTCCCACTGGGCCTTTGCTGGTGGGGAAGGGAGCATGGTTTTTTTTGTGATGTCTAGCTGGAATAAAGCAGATGCTATAAAAAATTTCTATCTTGTGAGGATTTGCCTTTTCTGATCCTTTGGATAGAAAGACTAGGCTTTACTGGGCTTTTTTGTTTGTTTATACTTGTTGGTGTTCTGAGATTGTGGTTTCATGAGCACTTTGACATATATGAGGATAAAAGAAAACCAGTGAACTTACCACTGTCATTCCAGGAATCCCAAAGTCTCAAGCTAGTCTTGCTACCTTCTCACTACCTCTCACATTCTTCTTATGATTGTTTCACATAGAATATCTATAGCTTTTCGCTCTTCTTGTCTGGAGGAATAAGGAAAAATTTGTTTACTGAATCCTTCTCTTTTGTGAAATGCATAGTTACATATTTACAACTTCAATTCTTTGTTAGTACTGTGTTTGGGTTTTTTTTTTTCTTCTAATTTGGGGTTTGTCTTCTCACTTTCTTAATGGTAATCTTTTGACCAGGTGTAGTTCTTAATATCAGTGGAGTTGAATTCATTAATCTATAACTTATGCTCTTGTTTTTTGTTTCTTGCTTAAGAAATTTATTCCTGATCAAAGGTTACACAGATACTCTATATTTTTATTTGAAAGTTTTGAAGTTCTCAATCTACCCAAAACAATTATTTTTTTAATTGAGTGGAGATCTAATTTCATTCCCCTCCCACTGTGGAGAACTAAATAGCTCCATGAAAAGTTCATTTCCTTTCCCACTAATTTCTAATACCACATCTGTCATATATAAAATGTGCATATATGTGTGCCTATTTCTGGTGTTTATTCTGTTCCACATTCTTCTATCCTTACATAACTAGTACACCATCTTAATTACTATAGCTTTATTGTAAGTCTTGTTATTTGGTAGGCATGTCCTCAAAGCTTATCAAAATATTATTGATATATCCCTGTTGGGATTGTTATTAAAACTGCATTGAATCTATAGATATGTTTAGAGGGTGCACAAAACGGGTGAAGAGAGTGAAAGATACAGATTTCCAGTTACAAAATGAATAAATAATGGGGGTGTAATGTATACCATGTTGACTTTAGTTAATAATATTGTTATTGACAGTTCTTACCACAAGAAAAAAATTTTGTGACTGTGTATGGTGACATGTTAACTGACTTAAGGTGATCATTTTGCAGTATATACACTATGCATACAAGATACATGCTATACAAACAAAAAAACTTAGAATGCAATTTTCTTTCTCAGTTGGAGTCATTCGATGTCCAGTTTGCAGCCAAGAATGTGCAGAGAGACACATCATAGATAATTTTTTTGTGAAAGACACTACTGAGGTTCCCAGCAGTACAGTTGAAAAGTCTAATCAGGTAAGTGTATTAACTCTTGAAACTTTTACCTTCTCCTAATAAGGCAGCCTAAAATGCTAGAGGACTCTAAAATAAAAGATGTCAAACATTAGAACATTATATCCTTGAAATTATGTAATATTTTAGAAGATTATAAGAATAATAAGTAATTCATCATAAGGAATACAACAGTGCCAATACAGAAGCCCTAATTGCAGTCTCACCTTCTTTTTCCCCCTCAGAGGAAACCGTTATTCTATACTTGACCTTATTTTATTTCATTTCTTTGTAATTTTCCTACATATTGACAGGTTTTCTTATTTCAAGCCCCCATTTTTCATATTTTCTATTTTAACAATAAACTGTAATGATATATATGAAAAATTCCATGTTTTTGACCAGCATGGTTACTGCATTTTTAAGAAAGGCTTCTTTTCTACATGATAATTTCTTTGAAAGCCTCATTTGGTAGCATTGTCTAAGGTGTTGCATTTAGAGATCCAATTTTTTCCTTCTTCTCCCTTCTTCCATAATCCAAATGTAGAACATTTCTGTTGGCCCCTTAAATCTAAATGTCAGGTCTGGTGGATGAACTGTAATACTGTAGTGGAGGTGAGCTATGACTGATTCAGTAGTATGTGCTAAGTATTAGCATAGTGTATTAGTCTTCTTTCGGATCATGATTCATTGATGATTTCTCTAAGCAGTTCCTTTAATTTAGAATAGATCTGTGAAGGAACTGAATCTGATTATGAAAAATAGGATTATTGATCTAAAAGGTAAAAATCTTAATGTTTAGGACTCTTTGTTAATCACACAGCTGAGGTTCTGTCCCTTTTTTTGTTTTCAGCTTTTTGTTTTGGGGGGAAACTTGAAGAATTTCGGGTTTGCTTTAAATGAACATAGCCATCACTAACAGATAATTTTTTTATGAAAGACACTACTGAGGTTCCCAGCAGTACCTTTTTTTTTTCCTCCCCCAAAATATCCACAATTCTTCCTAATGTGAACTTTCATCAAGGTCAAAACAGGGCTTAGTGCAGGGTATAAGCTTTTTAATTGTTGTGAAACCACCTTTCGAAAATGGAAATGTAATTGTGTGGGCTATAGTGTCAAGTACTTAACCCCTCTAAAAGCTCTCTTCTGAATATTAATGATTTTGTTTGTCTTCTAGTGTAATGACACTTTGCTTCATATGTGATTTCATTGATATTAGACATACTTTTTTAGTCATATCACTCACTAGTTATACTTCATCAGGTGAGCTTTAGTACATATGAATGCTGAATCCAGAAAATTCAAAAGCAACAGCATGCATAATCAACATGGAGTAATGATACAACATGAAATGGTGAAAAGAGATGAGAATTGAAGAGATTCTAGACAAAGGACAAGTTTAAGAGGCTGCTTTATGCCTCTATATAATTAATTAGTTTCCAGTAGTATGTTTATTTACTATGCTTCTGACACAGAAACATAATAAGAAGAAATTATAATCAATCTAGAGATAGAATCCAATATACATTTTGAACCTAGATAAGTGGGGACATGGAGGTCAGTAAATCTGGTTTAGACTAGGGTGCTCATAGGGGTATTTTGTGAAGGAAGACTGGAGAGGTGGTAAGGTAGGGTAGATTGGAGTTAGGAAGCACTAGGTCAGAAGTAATGAGAGCTGAACTGGCCCTGTAGCAATAAGGACAGAAAGGGTAAATTACAATTCATATAGTACTTGATGTACTTGATTGGATGTGGAATGTCAGAGAGGCTTCCCTGCCAGGATGATGGTTTCACAGAGTTAAAGCAGGCAGGGAAGTAAAAATAAAGGTAGAAAATTGGTTTTGAATGTGATTGAATTTGCCTATGACCACAATGGTGATGTCATTTTGGTCAAACTGGAGCTCTGAACTAAAGCTCTGAAGAGAGTTCAGAGCTGGAAATAAAATTATAGAAGCTTTTTGTTATGGATAATTTCAAGTATTACTTTAAAAATGGTACAGTTTAGCATAAAAAACTCCCACATACCCATTACTTAGATCAATAGCTGTCGTCTTTGTTTTATGAATAACCTGATGCTTTCTCTCCCACCACTAGATTATGTTGAAGTTAATCCCAGGCATTATATCATCTTATCTATAAATATTTGCTGTTATTTCTATGAACAAAGCATTTTTTGATAAACATACAGTAATTCCTTAATATTCAAAGATCTAGGCAGTGATCAAATTAATTATATATTATTCTTTTTTTTTTAATAGTGGCTTCTTTCTATAAGGATCCAATAAGGCCTACATAGTTCATTTGGTTGATAATGTCTGAAGCATATCTTTTAATTAATCTCAAATTATCCCTTTTCCTCATTGGCTTTCTTTTTCTCCCTTTTAACATATTTGTTGGAATAACTGAGTTGTTAGGCCAGTAGAGTTAGCTGTTAGCTTTATTCTGAATTTTGCTGACCATCTCCATGAAGTCTCATTAAGTGTGCTGCATCTGTCTCCTGTATTTTGTGTAAATGGTAATAAAAGGGTAAAAACTGGTTTTGATTCAGGTTCCACTGAGTAAGGGAGCATAAGAATACTTTCATCCCTATGTTGTTATGTATTTCAATCAGGAAGTATTAGTTTGGTTGTCTTTCTTTTTTCTGATGTTTCTTAGCATTAATGATGATACCACGGTCCCATTTTTCATTAGGGCTTTGAAAAATAGCAACGTTCTCATTCTCATTCCCCTTTTTTTATTAACTTGAGTAGAAAAAGAAAGCTTCATCTATTATTTGGTTATACCAGAAAGGTAGGTTAAATGCTTGATTCTTTTCCCTTTAATTGCTAATTTTCAGAGTGACTTAGTAGTTTCTTAGCATTCTCTGAGGTGACTAATGAGTGGTGGATATTTATCATTATAAGCTCATGGATATTTTATATAAAATGTGTTATAGTTACTATTCTTATTGGGGCTGAAATTATGTCAGCATCTTGACGATGGCAGTCTAACATTGATTCCTGAGTCCTGATACAATTCCAGGAGTCGTCGTTCTCTCTCCCTTGCTTTCTGTTTTGACAAGGTGTTCATTTTCTGTTCTAGACCTGGAACCAGCCATTTCTCTTAGAAGCCTTGGTTTCTTTTAGTCAGAAATGGTATTTGGAGACCACAGTATGGGAGCAAGGGGTACTCATCATCATTGGGTTGGTCATTTTTCTAGGCCTTCCAGGAGAATAATTTAACAAATATTTTAAAAAGAGAAAGAGAAGATACATCATAAGCATATATTGATATTTGTAAGTACCAAGTACCATTTAGAATTGTAGGGCTTTACTGTTTTGATTCTGTATTTATCTCACTTCTCCAATATTGTAAATCTTGGTTCTTAATTACATTGACATAATTATTTATTTTATCCTATAAAAAAACCATACACACACACACACATGTTTATATATTATAAGGGTCTACTGTACCAGTTTTGGTACAGTCAGGAACCATTGGAATTCTTAAAATTAAAATTAACTAGATTTAACTTATTTACTAAAAGGATAAATTAAAAATTCTTAAAGATAGCAACTATGAGGATGCAGCTCGGAAAACAAAGGGAAAAAGTTGGAATTACTTAGAGGCAGGCCTTGTGGAGGTCAGTACAGACATCTGAAGAGGAGGTGTTGCTTGTCTCATGCGAGTGGCTGAGACTTTTTTTCTTGGAATGTTAGACCTTGGAGGAGCACGCATAGATCTGTGGTTTTGGTATCTCTAACGCTTGTTCTACAAGTACTGGAAACACTGCAAACTAAAGCCAACTGCCGCTGTGGGAAGGAACTGCTGCTGTTGAGGTGAAGAACATTGACTGGCATGATGTTCACAGAAAAGACAAGCAGACAGGAAGTCAGCCAAAATGATTAGTCTTATCTTCCTCTGACCTTGGCCGGCTCCCTCCAGCACCACCTGCGGTTGGAATCTAATGTGGAACCACTCATAAATAGCCATGGCTTGCGGAGTAAGATGTAGAAGAATAGAGTTAGTGCTGAAAGTAGGAATTATAATAGAGTTGTTTCTTTCAAAACAGAAAGCAAGGAAGATAGCAATTACTACATGTATCCACTGGAGCTGTTCAATCAAATCATCATGTTTTATAGTTACTTGAAATAAATAATTCTTCTCTGGTTAAGCCACATACTTGGAAGTCAGGTTCATTGGTTTCATTTTTCTTTTATTGTTTAGGGATTTAATTTTTTTAATTTGTATGACTATATATAAAACTTGTATTTCCAAATTAAAATCTGTAAAACATGGTGTATTCAGAGAACTTAAACTTCTTCTTTCTGCTGTCTCATCTACCCAACTACCTTATAGGTGACCTTTTAATTTATTTAATGGTTTATCCTTCCATTTTTAACAGTATTTTATATATAATCATAAGTAATTTTATGCTTTTTAAAAATATAAGCAAATGAGTCCTCCCACCCCATCTCAGTTTTTCTTAGAAAAGCAGTTGCATGATGCTTTTCCACTTTGCTCTTTAAATTTTACCTTATATACTGGAGGTCCTCCCTGGCAGTGTTAAAAAGATCTCACAGTCCTTTTTATAACAGTGTAGAGATTAAATTTTAAGTGACATCCCTATAGAGGTGATCACTGAAGCTAAGGGAATGGATGAGACCAATCCCCAGATCTAAAAAAAATCTGCAGAATCAGCAGAAGAAGAGTTGTGGTGGAATCCAGAGGTACAATCAGGGAGATAAGATCTAGAGGTATCAAAGAATCCGAGTGATTTCTACGAAAGTAGGAAGGGAGTCAGTGGTATTAAATGATGTTAGGAAGGTTGAAGATGATAAGAATTGAGAAAAGGCAGCTTTTGGTTATGGAAATGTCATCTAAGTATTTTGAATTTGGCAAATGTAAATCAGTGAGTGAGGGGGAAATTTTTTTCTAGCCACAAATTATAATCATGACTGTTCATATGTTATATAACTTTAACATCCATTCTCAGAGAATCGTGTCACCATCTACACTGTTAATACAAGCTAGAAACATGGAAACTATCTGTTCTTCACCTCCCATATCCAGTGCATCTTCCAAACCACTCATTTTACTTCCTAAATCTCTTCATTCCTCTCTACTTCTACCTACTCTTACCTAAACCACTGAAAAAGCCTCCTACTTGTCTCTATGCAGAAGAGCCCCGTTTCTAATATTTTCTTGACATTGCATTGGTAGTGATTTTAAAAATGCAAATCTGGCCATGACACTTAGTTGCTTAAAAGCATTTAGAAGACTTTTTAAGACAAGAACCCAAGTTGTGATCCTGCTTGATTGGGCCTCTGCCTGCTTTGCCATGAGCTTCTCTTGCCAGTCTTCCTCTGAATCTCTCCACTTAGGTTGGACTGGCTTTCTGTCAGTTCTTTGAACCTGTTGTTCTCTTCTTCCTGGAGGTTTTTGTACATGCTGTTCTCTGCCTAGAAGGCTTTTCATCATTAATTGTTGACTCAACCTTCATAGCTTGGCACTAATATAATCTCTTTAGAGAAAGCCTTACCTAGGTAATTTCTCCTCTTACTTTCTCCAACCCTCCAATCCCAAGTTAAAATGAGATCAGTTTCCCCCATCATATGTTCTTATATCCTCTCATACTTTTCCTTTATGGCACTTCTCCATTTGTAGTTATGTATTAATGTGACTGTTCCAACAACTTTTGTCTGTCTCACATTAAATCTTCATAACTACTCAGTAAAATCTGTGTTATTGCCTTCATTTAAAGATGAACATTCTAAGTAACCTGCCCAAGACTACTCAGCTAGTAAGTGGGTGAACTGGGGTTTGAACCCACACTCCCATCTATGAGACTAAGTATCATAAGGGCAGGGACCATGTTTGCTTTTCCTGATTGTTGTATTCTCAACACTTAGCATAGTGCCTGGAATATTTGCTATTTTGAAATAAGGATAATATCCTTATATTTCCATTTCATGTGTTTATAATTGAAAATACACTATCAGTTTAAATTTATGAACACCATTAAGAAGATAACTAATAGAAGTCAAGTATAGTTGGTATGTTATTTATGTATGACTAAGTAGTGTGATCACCTTTTCATTTTTCTCAAAAACTGATGTGATATGTTTCTTTTATTAGGTGTGTACAAGCTGTGAGGACAATGCAGAAGCTAATGGGTTTTGTGTCGAGTGTGTTGAATGGCTCTGCAAGACATGCATCCGAGCTCACCAAAGGGTGAAGTTCACAAAAGACCACACTGTGAGACAGAAAGAGGAAGTATCTCCAGGTAATAAGTTAGTTCTTTTAATCTTTTTTTCTCTCTCCCTCCGCCCACTGTCTTTTCTTCCTTTCTACACTGACACTAGTTAGAAATTAAATATACTCTTGCTTTTTAATACAAGGAAATCTATATTATAGTTGAAATTTGAATGTTTACATATGTTGGAAAGTATCAATATAGAATCCTTCTGCGTATACCCATACTTTCAATCCTTCTCCAATGAAAGCCTTAATTTGGTGTAAATGTATAGCAAATGGAACAAAAAGGTTGTTTTTTAAACTTCTTATCTCTTATTTCTAAGATGACAAGAGTTGAGATTGAAGAGTTTTTCCCCTCTGATACTCTAGTAGTAACCCTGTTTCATATTTGATATACAGATTACCAAAGAAACTGCTTTTTATGCAGTTATGGTTTCTGGATTTTTATTGCATAGCTTATGGTATAAAGTTCAATACATTTCCTTATAGTAGTAAAATATATGTAACTTAAAATTTGCCACTTTAAAAATGTAATTCAGTGGCATTAATTGCCTTTATAATATTATGCAACCATCACCACTCTCCATTTCTATCTAAAACTTTTTCATTACCCCCAAAAGAAACTGTACCCAGAAAGTACTAACTGCCCATTCCCCTCTACCCCCAGCCCCTGCTCATAAAAAGAGGAATCATATACTGTTTCTTTTTTGATATATGGATTGTCTTACCACAATGTTCTCAGGATTCATCCATGTTATAGCATTTATCAGAACTTCATTTTTATGACTCACTAATATATTTTTGTTTAAAAATTATTTTGCTGCCTTTTATTCATTGAGCCAACCAATATTTTTATGCCTATTATGTTCCAAGAACTTTGCTAGGTACTAGAGATGAAAAGCAGAATAAGACAGAGACTTCCTATCGTGTAGGAATCATTAACACGGTGGAGACTGTGAACAAATTAGCCATCATAGTTTGGCCTCAGAAGTTCTATGGGAGCACATGAAACGAATACCAAACTCAGATTTGGGGATTTAGGTTGGAGGCCAAATCTGTGATTTCAGGAATGAATGGAAGTTCATCATGTGAAGGAGAGGGGTGGGGAAAACTAAAGTCCATGTCCAAATTTCCAGAGCTGAAAGGTTGAGTCCAGCTGGAGACTAAGATGCAAAAGGAGGAGTATGCAAAAGAGATGAGGATAAGATTCTGGAGACACAGGAAAAGGGGATATAATTTCTGATGACACTGATGACAAAAAGACACAAAGCCAGGTATACAGTCAGGTAGGCTGATTAATGCTAGAAAGACTTCTGTTCTTTTTGTGAAGTCAGCTGTCTGTTGAAAAACAGAGCAGAGGAAATAGGATTAAAATGTAGGGAATGTGGAGGATATTTGAAATGACTCCAGTTGAAAGAGAGACCAGCTTCAGAAACCGGATTGCTTGGTAACATCGTGGTTATATTTTATATGTAGGCCTTAAAACTTCCTCCATCAGGCCTCAGCAGACAGAGTGTAGGTACAGAGAAGAATTGAACCTATTTAATGTTGAAGTTTAGCTGGACAGGTGTGCAGAAGTTCAAAAGAGTAAGCGATATAGATAATGGCATTTATTGAAATGAAGGATTTGGGGATTTTAACTCTATCAAGGAAGTGAAGTTAATAATATCAGTTTACAGGGTGCAAGAAATGCTTAGGAACTAGAGATATTCAAGAGTTTAAGAAAAGGTTAGAAAGAAGTACTAGAGTGGGATGTTTGAATTTATTACAGATATGGACCAGTTATGGACAGTCAAAAATCAGGTTGGGACCATGATGTATATTAAATGGAATAATGTGCTAAAATGAAGTACAGATCTCTGGAGATGGGAAAGTGTGAGAGGCTTGTCTTTATATGGTAATCTGGGCAGACTTCTCAGGCATCTAGAAAGATGATGAGACTTAGCACTAGGAGAGGACTGTGAGTCAGGATCTAAATTCTTTGATAAATAAAGGAATTCTCTAAGTGGCTGACATGATGTCCTAATTATCTAAGTCAGAAGCTCTATAAATATTCCTGGATAGCAGGCATGAACCAGAAAGATCTATATGGTCACCCTATCTACTATGATACCCAGATGACATGAACTAGAAGAGTACAGGGAGTTAACTGAAAGAATATTCAAATTACTAATAGTGAATTGCTGAAATTAATTCCCGTTGGTGGTCTTGATGTCCTGTACTTTTAATATTCTTTTAAGATACTGCTAATTTTTTTATCATTTTCCTTTTTTATTCTGAACTATATGTATTTTTGCCTTCTTTAATTTTTCTTAGAATTATTAGTGTTTAAGACTTGGTTTATGATCTATGACTTTGATTTCTGCTGTTTTTTTCTTTTTTAGATATTCTGCATTTATGGTTACAAAGCTGTTGGGGATTTACGAGTTTTTGTATTATTTTCTACATAAGGATATGGAAAGAGGGCTGTGATGCATATTACATGCAAAAAACAAGTTGTTGAACAGTGTGATTATTATGAACCCAAGAATTCATTAAAAGCAAAAGGGAAATTTTCCCAGAGCTCATATTTTATTTGTTTATGGTTTCAACTTCACATTTTAATTTTATTGTAATCAGAAAATACGAGTCTATTAACTCATTCTACTTGCTGGCACACATTTACTTATGTATACATTACCCTTTGACCCAACAGTTCTACTAGGAATTTATTTTATGGAAACATTCAATAATTTATAAATTTCATATGTTTATTTCAGCATTATTTTCCAATGTTGAAAAATGAGAAACATTCAAATGTCCACTGGTAGGTGGCATATACATTTGATGGAATACTGTGCAATTAATAAGTAAATGGATGTACTTACTAACAGAAAGGTATCATGCTAAAAAATTTTACAAGACAATATCTATAGGACCACTTAAAATATTTTATAGCACAAAATACCCACTAGTTTATGTAGTTACATACATAAACAACCAGAGAAATATATACCAGGTTTTTAATAGTGGGATTATTTCTAAACTGTTTGGATTTTACCTTTAATTATTAGTAAGATAACTGATGTTTACTGTTTAATCAGTTGTTCATTGTATTATACTCCAATTTTCCCATTTAACATTAAACACAAGCATCACCCAGATTTCTTCCCACTCTGGATAACTATTGTCTCACTTACCTGGATTATTTCCTTAAGTCTTTTTAATTCCACAAAGCATCTTTTTAACTTACAAACTTTCTTTTTCTTCTTAATTAATTTAAGTTATACTTTGCAAAATCAAAAACTCATGATTTCCTTCTGAAATGCTGAAAATATTTAACATTTTAGTATCTGTAAAACCTAGTAGTAGTAATGGTGCCAATGAATTGTTTGTAGCTCTTTTATATCTGAATGGATTTGAATTTATATGGACAATCTAATCATTTTTACTACTGAATTTTGTTAATTTTTCTTTTGCCTCCCATTGTTTCTACAGAGGCAGTTGGTGTGACTAGTCAGCGACCAGTGTTCTGTCCTTTTCATAAGAAGGAGCAGCTGAAGCTTTACTGTGAAACATGTGACAAACTGACATGTCGAGACTGCCAGTTATTAGAACATAAAGAACATAGGTACAGCATCTTTCTTTATATTCATAGGTTGAGAAGACAGCCCTGTGAGGACTAGAGGATTGCTGGCACCCCAGTCAAATGACGATATGCAAATAATGTTTTGTTCAGCCAGCAGTATGTTCGCTTGTTCTAGGATTTTTAAGCTTTGGCACTATTGACATTTTGTCATGGGAAGTGGGGGCTGTCCATCCAGTATTTATTTTATTATACCATTATATGGTGTTTAGCAGTGTCTTTGACATCTATTCACTAGATTCCAGTAGCATTTTCCCATTTGTGACAAACAAAAATGCCTCCAGACATTGCCAGATGCCCTAGGGTCACAGTGAAATCACCCTGAGTTGAAAACCACTAGCCTATATACTGTTTAAAATATATAGAATCAGTTATCAGTATTAGAAAATGAGGAGATTTTACATTTAAAAAAATCTAGATCTTTGGTTTGTTGGTTTTTGAGAAAATGGAAGTTGTTGTAGCCCTAGGGCCCATACACTTTTATGTAAGCATTGGACTTTGACTGGAATGAACTGTAATGCTCTTTAGAATGAGGCATACCTTTTCCAGTTTACATTTTTTCCTGTAAAAACTCACGTTTAAATCTGACGTCCATAGTTACTTGAGTTAGCAACTGCTGATTTTAGACAATAAGATTCTGGTTAATTAATACAAACATAATTGGTTAAAATTATCTAGGTTCCCAGTAATGGCAGTCTAGGCAATTTGGACCAGTCATACCAGTGAGGATATCTAGAAAACCTGTTCAAAATACAGAAATCGTTGATAAGAAATTTTAGAGCTCAGTAGTAAATAATTACTGGATCAGGTTGGTTTGGGGACAGAGAATGGAAGACACACACACACACCTCAAGGGATGTGCATACAGATTGAAGGGAAAAAGCTTTAAAAAGATTACAGGCTGGGAAGACAGGGATTGTAGTTCAGAGGTCACAGGGATTAAAGACTGCTCCCTGCCTTGAGTTGGTACCCTATGAAAGCCCACACTTATTATAGTGAAGTTGAACTAGCTGGTGAATAGTTCATCACAGGGACTAAAGCTCAGCATCAAATCTTCTAAATTAAAATAATTTTGCTGGTGCCCAAGGTACTTGATAAAATCAAATGTAAATCCTCCCAGGAGAAAGAAAACATCATCCTAGGCCTCAAATTAATTCAGTAATGAGTTTTGCAAAATATGGGTCTAGCATGCAATTATAAATAAACAAGTATGGTAAGAGATAGGACAATGTGAACAAAACCTAGAAGAAAGAACAAACAATATAAAAAACCCTTAGTGCTACATCTTATTATATAGAAGATGGTGAGGGAACAAAATGGAAAACTTGGGTGGAAAGCTGAAAACTATTTTTTTTTAAATGAAATGGAAAGTGTAGAACTGAAAATTGCAATAAGTGGAATTAACTCAAAAGAAGGTTTAAGAGCAGATTTGACATAGCAAGAAATTAAGAATTAATGAACTGAACAGAGAGAACCAAGATGGTGTGAGTAGAGCAGCAGAAATCTCCTCCCAAAACCAAATATATTTTTGAAAATACAACAAATACAACTAATCCTAAAAGAGAGACCAGAAGACACAGGACAATAGCCAGACTACATCCACACCCACAAGAACCCAGCGCCTCGCGAAGGAGGTAAGATACAAGCTGCGGCCCAGCGGGACCCAAGCGCCCCTCACCCCAGCTCCTGGCGGGAGGAGAGGAGTCGGGGCGGAGAGGGAGAGGGAGCCCAGGACTGCTAATCACCCAGCCCTAGCCATCCACACCAGAGCGCAGACACGGCATGCGTGGGGTGCTGGAAACTAGGGAAACAGGACAGTAAGACCTGTGAGTGGGTCCCTGCAGTCAGCGCACCCAGGACAAAGAAAAGCAAGTGCTTTTTGAAAGTGTTAAAAGGACAGGGAAACCACAGCTGGACGGAAGTGCCCTGGGACACTTAGCCCAGCAGCTGCGAACCTCAGGGAACTCTGGGTGCCCAAACCCTCTCAGTGCAGCTCGGAGGCCCCTCACCGCGATTAACAGCCTCCTGCCTGTTCCTCCTCCAACGCAGCTCCGCCATTATTGGAGCAGCAGCCTGAGGCCGGCCACACCCACAGCAAATGCAGAGCTAAATAACTCCATAGTGGCTGGGCAAGATCAGAAGCCCTGTCTGCACGCAGCTGCCTAGCACAAGCCGCTAGAGGCTGCTGTTCTCCCAGGAGAGGAAGGCCATAAACTGGCAAGAAGGGACTTTCTCTTACCCAACACACACGCCAGCTTCCCACAAATATATCTATCGCCCTGAAAATGCAGAAGAAATTGATACAGACCAAGATCACAGAGGCAAACCCTGAGAAGGAGATAGACCTAACCAGTCTTCCTGAAAAAGAATTAAAAATAAAGCTCATAACCATGATGATGGAGCTGCAGAGAAATATGCAAGAGCTAAGGGATGAAGTCTGGAGAGAGATTATAGATGTCCAGAGGGAGATTACAGAAATGAAACAATCTCTGGAAGGATTTATAAACAGAATGGATAAGATGCAAGAGGCCATTGATGGAATAGAAACCAGAGAACAGAAACACATAGAAGCTGACGCAGAGAAAGAGAAAAGGATCTCCAGGAATGAAACAATATTAAGAGAACTGTGTGACCAATCCAAAAGGAACAATATCCACATTATAGGGGTACCAGAAGAGAGAAAAAGGAATAGAAAGAGTATTTGAAGAAATAATTGCTGAAAACTTCCCCAAACTGGGGGAGGAAATAATTGATCAGACCATGGAAGTGTACAGAACTCCCAACAGAAAGGATCCAAGGAGGACAACACCAAGACACGTAATAATTAAAATGGCAAAGATCAAGAACAAGGACAGAGTTTTAAAGGCAGCTAGAGAGAGGAAAAAGGTCACCTACAAAGGAAAACCCATCAGGCTATCATCAGACTTCTCAACAGAAACCTTACAGGCCAGAAGAGAATGGCATGATACATTTAATGCAATGAAAAAGAAGGGCCTTGAACCAAGAATACTGTATCCAGCACGACTATCATTTAAATATGAAGGAGGGATTAAACAATTCCCAGACAAGCAAAAGTTGAGGGAATTTGCCTCCCACAAACCACTTCTACAGGGTATTTTAGAGGGACTGCTCTAGATGGGAGCACTCCTAAGACTAAATAGAAAATAAAATCACAGCAAAGAAAGCAGACCAACCAAATACTAACTAAAGGCAAAAAATAAAATCAACTACCCACAAAAGCAGTTAAAGGAAGCACGGAAGCACAAAAGAGCACAGAATAAAACAACCAACATATAAAGAATGGAGGAGGAGGAATAAGGGAGAGAAATAAAGAATGACCAGACAGTGTTTAAAATAGCTCAATAAGTGAGTTAAGTTAGACAGTAAGATACTAAAGAAGCTAACCTTGAACCTTTGGCAACCATGAATCTAAAGCCTGCAATGGCAATAAGTACATATCTTTCAGTAATCACCCTAAATGTAAATGGACTGAATGCACCAATCAAAAGACACAGAATAATAGAATGGATGAAAAAGCAAGACCCATCTCTATGCTGCTTATAAGAAACTCACCTCAAACCCAAAGACTATAGGAACAAAGAAAGACTGAAGGAACAGAACAGCAGCAGAATCATAGAACGTAAGAATGGACTAACAGTTACCAAAGGGAAAGAGACTGGGGAGAAAGGGAGGGAAGGAAGGGATAAGGATGGGGAAAAAGAAAAGGGGACATTACTATTAGCATGTATAATGTGGGGGGGGGGGCATGGGGAGGGCTGTGCAACACAGAGAAGACAAGTAGTGATTCTACAGCATCTTACTATGCTGATGGACAGTACTGTAATGGGGTTTGTGGGGGGATTTGGTGAAGGGGAGACCCTAGTAAACATAATATTCTTCATGTAATTGTAGATTAATGACAACAAAATAAATAAATAAATTTTTAAAAAAAAGAATTAATGAACTAGAAGAAAAGAAAGTATCCAGAATGAAGCACGATCAACAGAAGGATGGAAAATAGAAGAGGGTATAATTGGGGCAATGGGAAGGAAGCAACATTTGAGGGCAGACTATAATAGCTTAGAACTTTGTAATAGTGAGACAGACATCTAGCCCATATTTAAGAAGCAGCATGAACGCACAACAAGCTAATAAGAAAGTAAGATTTTGAAGTGCAAAAAGAAAATAAGTAGAAGACTAAAATTCTATATCCAGTGAATATACTCTTCAAAATGAAGGTTAATGAAAGATATTTTCTGACAAAATAAACTGGGACAGTATATCCAGTAAATTCTCATGACAGTACACTTAGGCAGAAGAAAAATGCATGATGGAATAAAGAGCAGTTAAAATGATATGTATTACTAAGTATAAAAAATGTTGACTTATTAATAAAAATGTGTTGTTGGTATGTCATGTTTATGTGTTGTATATAACACAGCAGATGCCAGGATATGGAGTTCATATTCTAAGGCTCGTGCATGGTTTCGAAAGAGTTTAGTACAAATTAAAATTAGATGATAAGTGTGTTTGTAATATCTAGAATAGTCACTAAAAGAATAATAAGAATATGTAATTATAAAGATAACAGAAGGGGGGAAATGGAATAATAAAGTCTAAACACAGGCCAAAAAAACAGAAAGAAACAAAGGACAGCTTCTGCAACTATAAATGGTGGGCAGGAAGACCCTAGGGTTAGAAAGGCTGGAGAGTGCAGGGATGGTGTGTATGGGGTCCTCCCACCCAAATTTTCAAAATAAAGAAGGTCCATGAGCAATATCTGTAAAAAAAAAGAGATTCTTAAGGGATAATTCTGAGAGTAGGGGAAAATACGCCTTCTAGGGATATGTTTGGTATTTTTAAAAGATTATTATTTACACTTTTTACTCATTTGGGGCTTTTCCTCATTTTTGACCGATATATTTGTGTGAAATAATTGGTTTATTTACTTCTTTCTTCAGATATCAATTTATAGAAGAAGCTTTTCAGAATCAGAAAGTGATCATAGATACACTAATCACCAAACTGATGGAAAAAACAAAATACATAAAATTCACAGGAAATCAGATCCAAAGCAGGTAAATTACGTTTATAGTATTAAAATCACCTTTATATAATGTGTGAGTATATTCACTTTTAGAACAGACATTTTACCAAGTTCATGGTGTTTCCAGCTGTCAGATGGCTGTTCTACTCATAGTCGATAACACTTTTCCAGAAACTTTGAATTTCTGGAAACTTCAGGTTGGAAAGTATTCATTTCAGCAATGGAATTTCAAAACTGTTATGGTAATAAATTAATAATGGCTCATTTTATCTGGCAGGTATTGATAATTTATAGTTATCTAGTGCTTTCCAAATTTAAAGAAATGCCAGGATTTAAAACCAGCTATTTTTGCCAGTATTGTAAGATATTTTAATGCTTGATTAAAACTTTCCTAAACTCTGAGATGCCTCCTCTGGGCTTTGATCTTTCAGCCTGAGTAAGGTGCATATCTCAGAGACCAGGGATCATTGAATTATTTCACCCCTTTTTTTATTCCTTGTCTGATAAAATACTTAAATAGTTTTTTATACATAATTACCTGTACATATACTGTCCTCAAAAGTAGGAAATCATCAACTGTCCAGAGGCTTATGTCTTACAATTCAGTGATGGGGGAGCAATATAACCTCCATGTGGAAGAGGGAGTTTGTCTAGCCCTTTTATTATTCCATTTGGGGCACTGACATTTTACAACCTTTACAACACATACGAAATTCCGTATCCTTTCTTTTGTTGTTTTGCATACAAAATTAACATGTCACTGCTTAACTAGATCAAGAAATGCTTATTAGAAGGAGCCTTAACAAGAGAGACCTCACATGTTGTTCATGGGGAAAATCGTGTCAGCCTTTTGTGGATCATCTTCCTTAAGAGCAGTCATCACAATCTGTTATTCTACAATGTTAGAATATGGCTAGGGTGGAACATTGGGAATTTTTTCTAAGGAATTCCCTGGTTTACCTAATTTCCTTAAAAGATTCTTAAATATAATTTATACTTTTCTTGATGTCCTGGTATTGCTATTGTTTTATCTATTCATTATTTTACATTTTGGTAGTAACAGTTCTGTTGTGGGTCTTACAGTTTTTATTATTCTTTATCAGCTCTCATTTCATTTTTTCTTTCTCTTTCATATAACAACTGTGTTTAACTAAATACTATTTCCTTTTCCTTATTCTAATCATAATACTCTATTTTGCCAAATAGAGTAATTGTGGCTTTAAAAATTTTTATATCTGAGTAATTGAAAATTTTAATGAATATTTATGGTTGATGAGGAAAGAGAATTAAGCATTTCTACCATCTAGTGGCAAATGGTAACAATTGTAAAATAACTTAATGTAGGTGTAAGATCTACCCTTTAATGTATGAGCTATGGGCCAAAGTTCTTTTTTTTTTTAATATGGATATACATTTGTTTTAACACCATTTGTTGAAAAGACTATTGTATTGCTACTGAACTGACTTAGTACCTTTGTAGAAAGTCAGTTGACCATGTGTATTTGAGGTTATTTCTGGACTTTCTATTCTGTTCCACTGTGTTCTTTTTTCTCAGTATACCTCACTTTCATCATGACTGTAGCTTTTTACTGTAAATCTTCAAATTAGATAGTGTGAATTCTCCAAATTTGGTTTTTTGTTGTTTTTTGTTTTTTACTTTTTGTTAGTGGTTTATGCTGTTTTTACAAAGTTCTAAATTACTATTTGGGTGGATTTTGGTTTTGAATTGTGGTAAGAATGAAAGAATTGTTGTATTAGGTATTAATTGCTCATATCTTTATAGCCTACTGATCATAGAAAGATTGAATTTACTGGACTGACTGACTTTGGTGTTAAATTCTTTTTTTTTTTTGCATATGCACACAGGACACTGCTTGTCCCTTTTCCATCCTGTTCTACCATCATGAAAATTTAAATTAGTTGTTTGTTTGCTTGCTTGTTTTGAGGTTGTTCCCCAGACCTATCTGATTTCCTAGATCCTATAGTCAATATTGATGTCAAATAATTATCTCAAAGAATTTGCTACAGAGGATAAAATCTCCGCCCTTTGATCTTAAGTTTTGGAGGGGTAGCAATGGGAGGAACAGAAGAAATGAAGCTTTATTTATCTCATAATGTTTGGTGCATTCCCCATTATTCTTTTCTGTTTCTATAAGATATTCTCATGTGACACTATGTATTTTCTTTCTATCCATTTCGATCTCCATGAAAACAGCATTCCTACTTCCTCTAATAAAAGAAAAAAACATGTGATGAATGAAACATAAAGTAGTTATTTGCTTATTTCAAGAAAAATATGTTATTGAAAGTAGGAAACTACTGTCTTTTTGCTTCTGTGCCGGTAAAAGTAATACTGTAGCAGTTCAAATGCTAAGATAAGATTGACACATTTACACTTCTACTTCTTAGTTGCAGTGAATGCAATAGAACTCACGCAGAGTCATGGTTTTCTTTACCTTATTTATAAATCTTTTTTTTTTTGGTCCATCCTTTTAGGCCAAGTATTGATTTTCCTGGGTGTCATTGTAGTTTTTCCAAACTGTATTTTCTTAAAACGTGTTCATTCTCTTGCAATTTTATATGTTTTGTTTTAAGATTGAATTAACTGACTAACTTTCAAAAGAATTGTATTTCTGCTGTCTCATCTTTAAGAAAGTCAATTTAAACTGAAGGACCACTAGAAATAGCTGAGCTTTTAGAGCTGTAAACGTTTTGGCCTAATTTAGACATTTTAAAAAATCAATTTTAAATACTATAAAACAAATTTTTTGCTTTAAAGTTGAGATTTTTTCTCCCATTTCATTTCATCTTTCAGGATAATTGAAGTAAATCAAAATCAAAAGCAGGTGGAACAGGATATTAAAGTTGCTATATTTACATTGATGGTAGAAATAAATAAAAAAGGAAAAGCTCTGTTACATCAGCTTGAGGTAAGTTACTGTTAATGAAACAGTATGTTGTAGTGATTTAACATAGTATTTTCTAATGTATTAGTGAATTTGAAATAACATCCTTTTTCATATGATTGTTTCCATTTACGATTCAGTAATATTTTCTCTCCATTCCCAAGTTTTCCTTTACCAGGTTCTATATCCTAGCCTACAATTTATGGCTTTATATAATGCACTAGGAATGTCTTAATTCTTACTTCATAGTGCAAAGCATAATATAATGCCATGCTTGAAGGAGGAGCTTTGTAAATATTGAACAGATGAATCATTTTAGAGATTGAAGTGACAACTTTGCATCAACAAAGGAGTACAAATGAGGAGAATTTTTAAGAAAGATGCACTATGTTAAATTTAATTCTCAACTATACGTTTAACCTTATGAGAAATGAGGTAAAACAATGTGCCTCCTGCTGTCAACATGTTATAACCTTAATTGTGAAAGCAGTATTTAGGGAGAGATGCTCAAGGCACTTAGGACAGTTGTTTTCCACTGCAGATAAGAAAAGTATTACTATTTTCATCAGCTTTTTACACTCATAAAGGTCCAAAGTCAGTGTCTGAGTTCAGATAATCTCAGGTTACAACTTCTACATGGACACATTAACATACTATTAATTGCATGATACTTTAGTATTCTTTTAGTATATTGATACAGAAAGAATTCACAGTAAAGAAGCAATTTAGAATGGGAAGAGAATAAAGGAATCCTGATGTGCAAAGATTAAAAAGACTCCTAGAAATAAATTAGTTCAACCACTTTATTTTATAGTTGACAAAATTATAAGGCTTTGTCAGAAAGCTCTCTCTCTCCTGGGAAAGCATAGTCATTCCTATAGTTAATCAACCATACAGGAAACAAAGACTAAAAGAATTCCCTGTTCTTTTGTAAACAAATAATGTACTTAGTGAAGAAGTATTTTGGCCAGGAAGAATCAGACCCCATTTATAGTAATAATTTTTTAAAGATTCTATAATTTTTTAATAGAAGTATTTATAGACAATTTTAAGAAGTATTTAAACAATTTTAAAAGTTTTTCCAGCTCTGCTTAAAATCAGATGTCACTTAGATTTGCTTTTTCAGAGATTAGCAGTGCATACATGCATTGTTGTGGCTGTTTCCAAACTTTACTGTAAGTAAAAATCACTTGCAAAGTGTTTTTTTAAATGAAGATAAAGAACAAAAGATGACCAGAAAAAAGATGACCAAATTTCTAGGAATGAACCTGGTCATCAGTATTATTTTTAATCAACTTTATTGACTTACATTTTTTATAGCACCTTTTAAATATGCCTGTATTCCTCATACCCTTCTCCTGATTCACAGAATTCTCCTTTAAAGGCAAGTAAAGGTAGTCAGTTTTATCTAAGACTCACAGCCCGAATTGTTGTTACCATAGAAGACCAAGAAACTATGGTCTCTGATTCTCAGTTTGCAACCTTCTCGAAAGTCAGTGGAATTTCTATTCTTTCTAGAATGTCTCCAAAGAAATACTTAGCGTTTACAGAGGTTAGAAATAGCCTAAAAAGTAAGTTATCTCTGAACTCAAATTAGACGTGAAAGAGCCATAGACACTGTGGTTAATTAAGTCAGTTTAGCATATGAGTATTTTCCAAATTTGGAAACCAGGCCAGGGTATAAGTTCATTTTTTTGTTGAGGATATAAGTCCATGTTAGGGTGGAACAATTTTATTTTTAAACTTTTCTTCGGAACCAGTATAAAGCCCTATTCTTTTCCCCTTTCCTTGCCAAGTAAAGGAGATTTGGGGATAAAGACCTTTAAATAAAATAACCCAGGTTTAGTGTTCTCCACTTTTGATGAACATGTGTTCTTGCCTGTGTACTTCTTGTAGAGAAATTCTGTATATTCTGCTTTTACATAGCTTTTCTAAGAGTGCTTTGGCCCTGTTTGTCAGTGTATTAATTGGGTCACATGGTAATTCTCAACAGAAAAAAATAATCTAATCCCTTTTTTACCACATGCAAAGTGTAAGTGTTGTCTACCACATGGCATGATTAGGCACAAATTGGTTGCAGTCAGGACTAGACTGCCTAAAAGGTGAAATCATGTGATTGACTAAAGCATGTGATCTGGTAACTTTACTGGATTGGTGGATGGTACATCTGTTTTATTTTTTAGGACTGAATTTAACCAGCATTTACTGTGTTATAACTGACCCCCAGGTTTTGTCCCCTTTTGGATATTGGAAGATGTATGAACAGAGTCCTAAATGCCAGAATATATAGAATCAGATCAAGGTCCTGGAAGGTGGCAGGCAGCAGAGGCAGTGGTGGTGGCAATGGCCTTTGGGGCACAGTTTTTTGTTTCAGTGAAAGTGATCCTTTGTACTAAGGTGAAAAAACAGTGTTTTCAATTTTTATCACTCGAGGTGGTGACTGTTTTAATTTGATATTCTGAAAATGACAATTAAAATGTATGTTATATGTGGTACTAATTTTGAAATTATTTTCTCCTCCTCAGAGCCTTGCAAAGGACCATCGCATGAAACTCATGCAACAGCAACAGGAAGTGGCTGGGCTCTCTAAACAGCTGGAACATGTAATGCATTTTTCCAAATGGGCCGTTTCCAGCGGCAGTAGTACAGCTTTACTGTACAGCAAGCGACTGGTAATATGGACTAAGTATGGTTTATTTTACATGCATCAAAATAGAAACAGTGGAGTTACTGTAATACTTAAAATACAGAAATGTTCACTAATCTGTTTGTGCTTAAATGCCTTTTACCGTTTTCTAATTTTAATCAAAATATTTTCGTTTTTAAAAAATATTTTTAACTGCTGTGATTTAGGTGTCTCCTCAGTTTTAATCTTCCTTTGTCACTCCTGTTTTGTTTTTTTCCAAGTTTTCTCTCAGTGGCTACCGAACTTAACCAACAGTAATGATGACAATAAAGATTTCCCAATCAACTATAGTGAACCGGGCACTTAATCCAAGTGTTTTCCATATAATATTTCATTTACACTTCTGCATCATTTGTAGAAGACATGTATCCACCCCCATTGTATGTGTGATGAAGCCAAGGCACAGAATTAGGTAATATGCCTAAGGCTACAAAGTAAGAGGTGTAGCCAGAATTCCAACTTGGACACCTGATCCCAAGGGTGTGTTCCTCATGTCGGCACTACATGGCTTACTCTGTCAGCAGTATATAATGCTGGATATTTCAACCCCATTTGCTATAGAAAAGTGGCTCTTTGGTGAACTATTTTGATAGTCTAGAACACTGCTACTGAAAATGTAGTCACTGCATACTAATCACATTGGATTCTGGTTCAGTAGATCTAGGGAGGAGCCAGATTCTGTATTTCTAACAAGTTCCCCTGTGATGTTGATGGCTGTTGATCTGTAGACCATGCCTTTAGTAGCAGTCTAGAAAACAATTATTTAGCCACTAGAAGTCAAACCATATAAACATTCTTAAAAATTTCTGCTTTAATTAAAGATTAAAGATTTTTTATTAAGATTTTATATAAGGTTCCACAGAGATTTATACTTAGAAATCAAATTATGACACCAATATCAATTTTCTGTTCACCCACTCCATTTTTAGAATCAAATGGGAGAGATACCTTATGACCATTTTGAAATAAGGAAATGCACTTATGGATAAACTTGCATAAACTAGGTTCAAATATTGAGTGACTTGTTAGAAAACTGATTTGAACTATTTCTGTAACTATTCCTAATCATGAATTATATTCAACTCAGGATTTTTTTTCTTTCATAATTATCAGTGATGCCATCTCAATTTTGAGTGATTTTTTTTCTTTTTTATTGCTTCACTATCTAATGAAAAACAGCTTCTATATAGTGCATACCTTCTGTGTTACTTATATTTTCTTGAAAGTCAAACATAGAAGGGATGAAAGGAGAAAGTGAGAATTTTTTTCAGTTAAACCCATAGTGAATATTTTTATTTGTATGTGTGTAAGAGAGCATCCACACAATTAGATATTCAGTTAATCTCAATATGTTTAAAAATTTGTTTCTCTAATATTATTCTGTGATTTTGTTTTTGCCTCTAATATGGAGAAAACAATAAAAATAGCAGAAGATTAATTTGCAGAATGATCTCTTAAAGTAGAGGAGATGGAGATTGTCCTCTGTAATATGGGAGAAAATAGTCACAGCAAATCATAAGCAACCAGTATTACCCAATTCCTGATTGACCAAATCTTGTGTGTTATGTTTTTTTAATTTTCAAATTTTCTAAAGCCGATGAACTCAAGTGGGCTCTGAGTCATCACTAGTAGCCGATGTAGTTAATAAAATAATTTGCCTGCAATGCATGCAGAGCTGAGACTTCTGATTATTTTTTTAATGTAGGATTTCCAACTTCAGAATATTTGAAAATTATTATATTACACAACTCTGTTCTTCAGAATTCTTATGTTTTGTAAATATTGCCATATTTACTCAGGTTATCCTATAAATGATGGCTTTATATGTGTAAAAAATTTTAAATGTCCTGCAGGCCTGAAACTTGAAGGTTGGCTTCCAATTCTTAGTTCATCTTTTTGCTACAGCAATTATGATCAGTAAAAGATCAAACTCATTGGAATAGCAGAATTCTTTCAGAAGTCTATTTTTAAATATATTTTGAAATATTTTCACAGAATTTCCTTAGGATTCTTCTGTCAACATTGAGTTTATCCTTATGTTATTTAGAAGGAGGCAAGAAATATTGACAGAGACCAGGAGAGTAAAATACAGTCATTCTTTTCACTAGCAGATACAGAAATATCTTGCACTAGTAATTAGGAAACTATTACAGTATAAGTAGTCAAAAGAAATTCTGTAGTCTTACTGCCTTTTCCTCATTTTCCCATATAATTAATCTTCAAAGACCTTCTTTATGTTTCCTGAATGTCTCATAGCCAATTCCTTACTTTTAATCCTTGGGACTCAGAATATATCATGCTTTCTTGCCTGAGTAATAGTGCCCTTTCTTAGAAATGCCTTTCTTTCTCATGAATAACTAATGCTCATCTTTTTAGAGACTACCAGGTTCAGTTAAGTTTCATTTTCCTTTCCTCTTGGCAGCCTTCCATGACCAAGACTGGGTTGGATTTCCCTTCTCTCTGTATTTACAAAGCCTTTGTGCATATGTCCATCATACTTTAACGATTTTTATCTATTATTATTATATTTGCATCTTTTTCTATGAATTTCAAAGACTTTGTACTTCTTAAGGGTAGGAATTTTGTGTTATCCAGTGCTCAATGAAAGATTGATGATGAAAAAATAAAATGATAGATAACATCTCCTCTCAAAAGCTATAAGTATAGCAAAATTTTTTATTAATTTTTATAGGATTTGAAGCTCAGAAGTACTAAATTTCTTTTTTGTCATATTAACTTCAATACAAAGGAGATAATAGAGCATTACGAACTCAAAATGTGTTTTGACATTTTCATACTAAAAATTTTTTTTGGCATTTGCTTTTTGCAGAGTAGTTTTCAGTATGAAAACTGAGTTCATTTAAATTCATATACATCTGAAGGGATTACCAAGTATATTTAACAAGCCATTCTTTATTTTCTATGCTAGCCAGGCCCTATGACTTCTCAGAAATATCTAAAACATGCATCAGGAGTTTTGACAAGTATGGTGGGTGGTTTACATTTTAGATGGGTAATAGGATACTTTGACAACAAGAGAGCTCTTACATCTTTACATTGATGGAATGACAGTAAAATACAGAAGAAAAAGTTGTTGCTTAAGATAGTGAGCAGAGTTTAGTCAAGTTTGGTATCATTTTTAGACTTGGCACAACTTAATTAGAAACAGATACTGGCTATCTAGTTGTAAGTAAATTGTGTCTTTTTGTTTCTCATCAGCAGAAAGAAGGGATTTATAGCATAGTACCTGAAGGAAAAAAAATAAAAGTATATATGCCCAAGTGATTTACCTCATAGTTCACTTTAATTAAAGCTTATTTCCTTTTAAGGAAGTATGCACATTTCTGATTTAATCATGGGGGGAGCAGGAAAACTTATATTCAGTTTACACACTAAAAGTCACAAGATTTCCAAGGTGCTAAGTCAGTGTAATGTGCCTAAAAGAGAGGGAAAAAGTGTTTTGTTTTTTAAAGTAAAAATGATGAACCATCTTCCCTTCCCGACATGGAGGCATCAACATGGTGTCTTAAAAATGCAATGTAGTGAAGGGGGTTAGGGAAGCACACAAAAGCATGAAGTTAACACCTAGAGATATGAAATGGTGAGTTGGAAACACAGAGGTAGTAAGCAGAGGCATTGTCACTTGGATTTTGATTATATTAAGCAAGTAAGTAAATGGATTGGGCAAATAGTAAATATATTGAGGGTAATGTCCACCAAGATTTTTTTGCTATTAGAAAAGATCAAAAGAAAGATCTAAGACTAGAAAGAGCCCTACGGTATATTGGATTAGAATCGGAGGTATAAGAATGAATTCAGAGTTTTATAGATATACATGGATCTAGATATAGTTATAAATGTATCTATATGTGTATATATGTTCATGTGTTACACCCCAAAGCAGTGAGCCCACTGTCCTTCCTGATCTCAGTTTCTAAACACCAGAGTGAGGGGAAGTGCAAGATCCATCCAGACATCTTGTACCAGAGAAATAATTGGGAAATGTCAAAGGGACCAGGATCCCCCTGGGCAAGTCAAGAGATTTAAGGCTCAAACTAAATAAACATAATGGATTACAACACATTGAATTAAGTAGGCATACATGAGTCTATGATGATATGTAAATAAATAAATGATAAAGAAGGGGAAAATGTATGTCGCAATGTGCATTCATAAATGTAGAAAGAAGCAGGGACATAATGAAGCATATTTGGATACTATCCTAGAGGTAATTCAGGAGTTACTAGTGGACACTAATATGGTGGGTAGAGGATTGATGAGGAACAGGATTTTAGTATAATCGTAGAATACCTCTTTGTAAAACATTAATCGGTTACAAAGGAGGAAGGTGGTGTATTTAAGGGAGAAAAACTGGGCAACAAAATTGCCAGGTGATGAAGATTAGTATCAGCAGTGGTGGGACAAGTTGACATCCTGAGCTTCCTGAAATGATACACTAAGAAATGCACATCATTATTTGTATGCTATTCCTGACAAGAATGCTCTACTAAGTCTGATCAGGAGGAAATACACTCAGACTCAGGTTGAAGGTTATGCTGTAGAATGTAAGACCTGAAATCTTTAAAGCCATCAAAAACATGAATGACAGGGAAATATTAAAGAACTGAAGAAGCATGACAACTAAATGCAGCCTGCATTCCTTGATAGCATCCTGGAAAGATACAGTTTGAACCATTGGCATTTGAATGAGGTCTTTGGATTGGATGGTAGTGTTGTGACAAACTTGCTTTCGGAATTTGGAATCTGCTGCTTATGTTAGAGGATCCTTGTTTTAGGATATATTCACTGGAATGTTTAGGGGAGACAGAACCTCATGTCTGCAGCTTGCTATCAAAAGGTTGAGAAAAAGACTAGTAATGATAGTTGTATTCATAGCAGTTGGGTGGGCACTGGAACAAATAAGCTAATACATTAACAGTTGGGATATCTGGGTAAAGGGTTCTGTTCACTGTTTAACAATTTTAAAATTACTTCAGAATATTTGCAAAGAAAAGTTATTGGAATAATTCTTTTGGTTAGCACATTGTGAGCATGTTTTTAGAATAAGAATGGTTAGTCAAAAAATTAAGGAAGAAAACTTAGTGGAGAAAAACACTGTATTGAGTATTTTTGCTGCACATTGTAATATATTCTGCATAGTTCCAAAATAAGTTCATTTTTTTACTCAGACTATTTTATTTTGTTTGAAATAATTTAGCAACTGAAGTAAATTTATTTATTCCATAATTATTTATTGAATACCTGCTATTGTATCAGGCAGCATTCTAAGTACTAAGGTGACAGAAAACAAAATCAAACAAAATCTCTGTCCTTAACAAGTTGCATTTTATTGAAGAAAGATTGGACAGTACCCAGATAAGCAAAATTAGACTGTTACTTGGTATTAAGTGCTCTAGAAAAAAATTAATTAAGGGAAGATCTGGGAGCATTGGGATGGAGTTGTAATTTTAGGTAAGGAAGTCTGTCCGAAGAGGGTGATATCTGAGCAAATACCTGAAGGAAGTGAGGAAGCAAGCCATGCAGATCTCGCGAGAGTATTCTCGGAGAACACACAGCAAGTGCAGAGACTGAGGTGGGAGTTTTTATGATGTAGAAAACCAGGAGGCCTGAGAGTCTGGAATGTAGTGAATGAGCAGACTAATATGAGTAAGGTCAGGGAAGTAATGGAAAGCCAAATAGTACAAGCCTTGTAGTTCATTATTAGGACTTTAGTTTTTAATCTGAGTGAGCTGAGAAACTTTTGCAGGGCTAAAGGAGAGGAATCACAGAATATGACTATATTTTAATATGATCACTCTGGTTAAGAATACACCATATAGGTAGTTGAGGACAAGAGGGAAGTAGGAAGACCAGTTAGAAACTTACTGCAATAAGGTGGCTTTTCCAGGGTGGTAGCAGTAGAGTTCATGGGTAAAATCGTAGGATTATTCATCGCATTAAGTGTGGAGACAATAGAGTAAAAATGTAGGGCATGAAAAAAAAAAAAGTAACTAAGGACTAACTAATCAATGGGAAAAATAGTATTGCCAGTAATTGAGATGGGAAGATTATAGAATGAGTAGACGTAAGGAAAAAGACCAGGAGTCCCCTTTTAGACTTAAGAAATTTGAGATGCCTATTAGACAACCAGATGGAGATGTTGAATAAGCAGTTGGAAGTGCAAGTTTAAGAGAGATCCAGACTTGAGATAAAAATTAAGGAGTCATTTAAACTTTGAGACTAGATAAGATCACTTAAAAGTCTGTGGTTGTAGAAGAAAGAGCAGTTGAAAGGCTCAGCCCCAGGGGCATTCCAGCATACAGAGGTGTGGGAGAGAAGAAAGAACCAAGAACGGAGAGAAGATGGTGCATCGGAACCCAAACCTATTCTCAGTGGTCCCAGAAAGTAGCAGCTGGTGAAATAAGGGGAAACGATGAGATTATAGTGTGCTAGGAGCCAAATAAAGAAAATGTTTCCTTGATGGACAAGTGACCACTTGTGTGAAAAGCTGTTAAAAGCCTGAATAGAGTGGTTTCAGAAAAGAATGGGAGGAGGGAAATAGAGGACAATAAAAATAGATGAGTCTTGTGAAGAATTGTGCTGTTAAAGAACAGAAAAATGGAGTAGTTGATGTGAGGAGAAAAGGAGCCAAGAGTTTTGTTTGTAGCTGGGAAAGTTCAAGACATGTTTATGGCAAGGTTATGTTGGTGGGAGTGATCCTGTTAAACGGAAGCTTGGTGATAGAGGGAAGAAAATTGCTGAGCAATGACTTTGAGTAGGCAAGAAATGTTGGCATTAATTGCATAAGTGGATGAATTGGAATTAGCTAGAATCTAGCGTGGTCCTTTAATCCATTGTAATAGGATGGAACACGAATACTAATAATAGGTGATGGAAGTTTGTAGAAGGTCCCTGATTGTTCCTGTGTTCTTAGTGGAATATAATAAGCAAGCAAAACCATTAGCTAATAAAGAATGGGGAAGGAGATGCTGGAGATTTGAAAAAGTGAAAAGGTTTGAAATAGTCATTTAGGAGAGTAGAGAAATAAAATACCAGAGAAATGTCTTTGGTAGCCTGTCAACCTTAGAGGCCTACCTGAAGTAAGTAACCATGTGCTTAAGAGATCAGTTATATTCAGGCAAAAGTTGGATTTAACCAGGGTTGTTTGTTTTATGTGGGGAAAAGGATGAGAGGGAAGAGGGTGTGTGTAGTTGGTTATTTGAGAGAAAGAGATGTTGAGCGAATATGCAGGGAAATGATTATGCTTACTGACCCTAAGGAAGAATTGAGGGTTAGAGGGTAAAAATATGGTAAAGTGAGATTGAAGGATATGGAAAAATTATAGGAACAAAGGCTTATAGGATCCTTAGGGTCTTACACCGTTGTTGGTATCTGGGCACTAAAGGAAGTAAGCTGGAAAGAAGGATCATCTAATTGGATATTAAAATCATCAAGAATTATGAAAGGAGAAATGTTGGAGTTGGTGATAATGAGTCAGGAGCTAAACTCTTCAAGGAGTGGGGGAAAATGGCTGAGTATTTACTGAGGACTGCAGTGTGAAGAGGACTCGTGGTGTGATGGCATGAGAGCCAGTGCATAAGAACAAGGAGAGCACCCCACTGACAGGCCTAGTTACGGGTTTACTTAACAATTCTGAGCAGAGATTATTGTCTGTTTTCTGTAACTCAGCCCCCCAAATCTAAATTTGGAATCCTTCTTAAAAAGTAAAATAAACAAAATATATTAAAATTTTGTTATTTTACAAATACTTGGTGCTTCTGTGAAATTTTAATAATTCAAAAACTGACTTTAACCTATCACTTTAGGATACTTTTCAGTTTTGTATTAAACAGTGTAACTAACTGAGTTATACCTCAAAACTTATAAGATGTTTGGAAAAGAAAACTGTGGTTGTATGTCCACTTTTTATAACATATAAGCATATTTACTTATTTCATGTTGGCAGACATACCAGAGATTGTTCCTTGTGTACATACTGGGAATGTCATAAATGATCTGCATGATAAAGATGTTGATGTTTAATTGTCGCTTTCCTTTCTTGTAGATTACATACCGACTACGGCACCTCCTTCGAGCAAGGTGTGATGCTTCCCCGGTGACCAACAATACCATCCAGTTTCACTGTGATCCTAGTTTCTGGGCTCAAAATATTATCAATTTAGGTAGGCTGTTATGCACATTGTCTCCCAGTGCCATTTGTTTCTGGATCTCTTAATGATTATGATGTTATTGAAAATGTATTCCCTTCCACCCCCAAAGTGTTTTCATTACCTTGTTTTAAAGACATGGAATTTTTACTTGCATTTCATTAATGTATATTATATGGCAGTATATTACTGCCATTTACACACACATATAATGTGTATATGTGTGACACATGCATGAATATAATAAACACATGTAAATATATAGATGATATGAAACATTATATTGACTCATAGGATATCTAGACTTCGGAATTTGGAATTTCTTTTTCAACAGAATCTTGCTTGTACTGTTACCTGTAGATTTATCTGAAAGGGTTGATAAAGCTTTGACTCATGATTGCCATTGATAAAGGATTTTTGATAGTAGAATGTTTTCTTTTAAAACAGTATTTCTCATACTGTCATTGGCTTACTTACTTTTTAGACCCAGTCATTGGGTGCCTAATGCTTTGTTTGCTTTATCTTGGTAGGGAACACTTTTCATTTTTTTCTTTTGCCTTTTACATACTAACTATGTATTTTAGCTTCCTAATTAAAGTATAAGATGCATACAAAAAAGTGTCCCAATTTTAAGTATCAGAGCCCATTGAATTATCACAAAGGGAGACTATCATTTTGGTAACATTAGGAGCTCCAATATCCTTGCAGGCAGTTCAGCAGGAAGTTATTACATTCTTTCTTGTTACATATTTTCTAGTAGAAAAACTTTCACCTTTTGCCCGCTTTCTTAATTTCTCACAGGGAAACTACAAAAACAAATTTAAGAATTCTCTATATATTCATCAACCAAAAATATTCCCTTTGCTGACAGTTTTTGGGCTCATTAACTTTGTTTCAAAATCATCAAAGATGGCTGCTCTCTCGTTGCATAGACTAGATTCCAGGTAGGAAAGAAGGAAAATGCTGGAAAAAGAGCCAGTGCTGTCATAACAATGGGAAAGGAAGAAACAGGCTTACACAAATCTTATCCATACAAAGGAAGAAAATAAATGGCAATGAGGTGACCCCTGCCGCTCCGTTTAGAAGTATAAGCACACAGCCATATATTTATATATATTTACTGATACCTAGTAGACAACTGGAAGCATGCACACTCTCACTTAGGTTACTGAAAAGATGCATATTGATACAAAGTGTATGTATAAGTAACTATCTCTTAACCCTACCCCACCCTACCATCATATATATATATATGCTTATAAGCATATCTCACAGCATAGACCACAAGATGTAGACATAGATGAGATTAAGAATATGTATATAACTGTACACACATAATAGAGTTTTAGACATCAGCAAAAACAAAATAAGAACAGCATCTCCTCTCATTTTTGTGCAGTTTGTGAAACTCTCATAAAAAAATCTAGTCAATATCCTTTGGGATATCTCAGAGCTGTCATTTACAACTTTGTGAATTGTCATTTACAATGAGATTTACATTTTAAATCTTCCAAAGAGACAAGTTCTCTAAACTTGTTTACCCATAGCTTCTGAGAAACATCTTATGTAAGAGTGCAAGGGAAAAATATTAATCTACATGAATATTTACTTAATGCCTTAGTGACTTGGGTAAGTTGTTCAATCTCTCTGAACCTTAGATCTCTTACCAGTAAAAAGGACTGTAACAAGAATATGCCTAGACCTACTATCACAGTGCTTAACATGTAGCATTTAATGAGTGATAACCATAATTTTTAAGGAGGTATATGTTTAATAAATAAGATAACTTTGGAGTCTCTACTTTTGAAGAAACCAAGCTTAGTCTTACGCTTGGATCAAACTTATTAAAGGTATTTTAAACCCTAAAAGTCTAGTTGTAAGCCTGTCAAACTATTATGTATGAGAGAATTGACATTGTATGTGCTGTGAGGTCGTAAGGAATTTAAGAGATTACAAATTGTTAATATTAGAGAATCAGATATTTGGTGGGATTGTTTTGGAACCAGTGTCAGTTTTGCTTGTTTCGTTTTGATATATAACAGCAGTTCTCCAAGTATAATATGTAAGGCTCCTTCAGGGGACCATAAAGGCCTACCTTTTCTCCAACTACATATCCATGTGTGGCTGGAATTTCTTCATATGACAGATAATACAGAAACAGATATGAGATTTCAGCCATTAAGCCAGACATTTAAAGAGATTTTCAGAAATGTAAAACAATGCCACCCTTCAGTAAATTTAAAAAAGGATAGTTTTTTGTAAAAACATGTTATATTATGGGTTTATTGGTATATTTAAATGAATTAGTGAATAAAAATACTTTAATTCTCATTTTTGGTTTGTGATATGGTAAATTTTGATAGATTGGACCTATATAAACAAAAGCTGAAGCTCTTTTGGGCCTTATTTTAAGAGTGTAAATGGTTTCTGAGACCAAAAAGTTCCTTGGCACTTCAGAAGTTCAGCAAAAATAGCCTTACAAAAAGTGGTATTTCATTATCAGAAAAACTTCAGAACTTAACCTTTTTTCTTTAATTAGGTTCTTTAGTAATCGAAGATAAAGAGAGTCAGCTACAAATGCCTAAGCAGAACCCTGTCGTGGAACAGAATTCACAGCCACCAGGTGGTTTATCTTCAAACCAGTTATCCAAGTTTCCAACACAGATCAGCCTAGCTCAGTTACGACTCCAGCATATGCAGCAACAGGTAATGGCTCAGAGGCAACAGGTGCAACGGAGGCCAGCACCTGTGGGTTTACCAAACCCTAGAATGCAGGGGCCCATCCAGCAACCTTCCATCTCTCATCAGGTAAATTTGGAAGCAGGCCTGTCCTAACTTACAGTACAATTGTATTCATCAGCTCTTAAAATAACCAACACATTTGTCATCCATGGTTTAAATATATGAATTTATAAAAATTTATCACATAAGAATCCCTGATTTAACTCCTAGTTGTTAGCCCTTTTCAAAAAGGAATTAAATGGTTTATTTAGCTGGTACAGCTATTTTCATCTACTCTTTGTTGTCTTCAAATTGTAACAGAGAATAAATGATTGCATTCTTAAATAACCCGATTGATGGGAAAAATTGTGTACCTGTAACTCATAATTCCTATATTAGTGCTTCAGAATGAATAATACTTTAGTTATCTGTTCTCTGGGGATGCCGTGTTTAGAAAACTACATTGCATCTTAGAAACTAGGGCAAATGAAATAGAAAAGGGCAGGTAGTGGTTCATAAGAAATCTACCCTTTTCAGCCTTTTTCTGAGCAAATATTTCTTGAACCATTCTTGTTTTTACTAGATATGAAGTACTCTATTTACTTACCCAGTTTTTGAAGCTTAAAGTTGTATATACTTTGTTAAATAGTTGACCATCCTGCTCAGATGAGATGTGGGCATATTTAGATTTAATAAAAGTTTAGTAAGCGGTATAAAATCTAATTAGTTGTTTATTACTTCCAGTTACATTTATTTAGTAATTTATACTCCCTATTTTTGATAAGAATTTGAAGTGATTTACAGTAAATGACACAAATGAAATGGAATGAGGTTTAGTAAGAGTCAAAGTTCAGAACTAGGCTCAAGAATTCTTATACTTGAGAACAAGACTTAGCTCAGAATTTTTTGTCAAAGCAAACAAGAAGCAGGAATAATACCTCTATTATTTGGTAAAAAGGAAACATGCCTGTTAGCTAGGGGAGAAACTTCTTACTAACATTTCACTAGCACTAACAGGAATATATAATGTGGTTCATTATAAAAAGTAATTAAATGACATCATTCCAGTTTTTGTGGCAGGTTGACAAAACAGAAATCGTCTTCATAAGACTGTTACTTCAACCCTGAATAAAATTGAGGGCATACGTAGATCCTGATTTTGTTAAGTTGCTTCTGTGAAGTCTTGAGGTAATTGAGGTGAAGTATTTGAGGTTTATGGCTTTCTAGTGTAATTAAGGAGGCATGGCAAATCCAGGGGAATACTACTAGTATGCCCAATTGATCATTCCTCTTGAACTTTGTTTTAACCCAGGTTTTTACAGGAGGTAAATAACAAGCAATTTAAGAGGTCTTTGGTGAGTGTTCCATGGGAAAAGATTCATACACTTTAGATACCAGAAATACAACTGATAGATTTGAAATTCTGTTAAGGAAACTGAGGAATGATTTTGTTATTACCTCTGCAGACCATAGAGTGGCATATTTCAGATAGAGATTGCAAGAGTACCAAAATATTTCTGAAGATAAATGTGAAGAGGAGAGAAAATAATTACTTATTGAGTACCTAGTGCTAAGCATTTGCATGATTAAGTGTCTGAAAGGTGGTAAAGTGATTTTTATTTAATAGATTTATTAACCCGATAAAGGATAAATCCATCGTTTAATTGCCTTTTCACTAATAAGTGAGAAACAGAAACAATAAGATACTATGTACTTGGCCACATTATCATAGCTATTTATATAAGCAGTGACAAAACGGAAGTGACCTCTGAACCTTTATCCTATTTATCTCAAATTTGCCTTTGGTCTTATTTTTCCTCTCTAGGATTTACTGCTGTATAATCGATATAACATACAACCTAACCTCTATTACAACCTAATTTTCTCATGTAGAAATAAAGCAGTTTTCACATCTTTTGGTCATTACCCCACATGCTTTTCTTTTTCTGCCTACTCTCAGTGACTCCTGAACCTTATTTCACACTCATCTCATTTTTATCTGCTATCTGCCTAATACCCACTTACACATTTTTCACTTACCCATTTGTCCTCTTCCATAAACTTTTACGCTGCTCTGGCCACCTGTGTCTTTAGTTTTCTACCAGTTTATTTGCATATATGTGTGGGAAGATGTCTGTCTGTAAGCAGGTATATATGTGGGTGTGTTCAAATCATACTCTACATCTGTCCATAGAATTCAGGTAAATTTAAAGGACTCCTTCTAAAAATCACTTATATGACAGATCTCTATTTCATCTTCATCTGAAGATTAACCATGTTATCTACATGATTAAAGAATTGGATGACCCAGAGTAGAATACATGGTTGTATGACTGAGTAGCACCAACTTGTTAGACACTGTTTATTTAGCAGTGTATTATACTCTAATGGACAAGTGTGAGTTTGCTAGAGAACACTGTCACACACGTTATATTACACATAATCACAGCAATGCTCCTCGCTCCTGAGACAGGTTTACTGCTGCGGAGATGCTCTCATTTATATGTATACATTAATTTTCCTGAACAGTGGATGGATGTTAGAAGGGCATCAGTTATCCTTTATACACAGTTGGAAACTACTGACCTAGAATAAAATCAAAATCTATAATAATGAAGGTGTTTAAAGTGAGGATGAAGACAGTGACGATTATATGTCAGTTTAACTTTAAATTATTTCTTTTCTCCCTTTTTTCCTTATGTGTCTATCAAATTAGTTAATTAGCACTGGATTTGCTGTCTTTTATGCTTATAACTAGATTCTTTGAATTAACTCAATCAACTACAACAGTTTATAAGAGGGAAAGAAAAATCACCTCACACTTGTATCAGACTGTGAACTCCTTGGTGGCACAGTTGACATCCATTCGGGCTCTGATTTCTCGCAGAGTATGTCACTGTGCTGTTAAGTCTCATTTCTTGACTAAATCACTATGTAAACTTCAGTGTGGGTGGTAGTGTGCATGTAGGATAGCAAAAGACTTATGTAACTACCTTTATTCTCCCTTCAGGATCATTGTAGGTGCTTCTCCACTTTAAAAAAAATTATCTCTTTGATAAACTTAGAAGTTTTCCAGTATTTCCACTATAATTCTCCAACTTTGTGTTCGTGTTCCTATGGTATAAACCCTGTAAGTCATAAAACTGTAAAGAATCAGAAAGAATAGCTGTGGCTGCAGGCTTAGACTTCTGTATAAAGTTTTGACATTTTTTTCTGTTTTTCTTTAATATTTTTCTGTTCTTAACCCACAGAATTTTCCTTGTCTTGAAACAGTATTTTGTATTGAGTGTGTCATTCGTGGCCACTCTTTAAAGTCACTGAGAGTGAATCCAGAGCCAACTAGTTTGTGAGATAGGGGAAAGAGAAGCAGTTTACCCAGGAGAGGAAATTCCAAAAATGGGAGGAAAAGAAACAAAAGGTCATGGCTATACTTTAATACTGTGAAGATACACAACTATAAAGTTTAAGGCATTGCTATTTCACCCTTACATATTCCACATTTATTTATCCCCTTGTGAATATGGGAAATAATAGCTTCCTCTCTGAGGAGTTCTAGTAATGTATAGTTGAGGTAGCCTAAAAATAAGTATTCGTTCTGCAGTAAGTTGCCAACCATAGAGAATTGGATAGTCAAGCTGAAATTGGCATATAAGGTTACCTTTCTCTAGAACACTGGTCTCAGTTTCCAGGGCTAACATTTATGAGCGAAGTAGGTTTGCCTTGCCAGCCCTTGCCCTATTCTGTAATCATTGGCCAATGTTGCCTGATTTTCTTTGAAAGGTTTCCTTTCAAAATCTACATTCTTTTAGGAAAACTCATTCTTTAAGCTGTAATTAGTCCTTCTTCAACCCCCAGCTAAACATCAGAACATGTTTTGGTCATGACATGGCAGATCTAAATTTGGGTTAACACCTCAGTGCTACCTTTTACTGGCTGTGTGACTTTTTTTTAAGTTATCTAAACTTTCTAATGCTTAGTGTCCTAGTTTGTAAAAATGACGGGAAGGTAATGAGATAACACATGTAAAATTCTGATCACAATGTCTGGCATACAATTTGATCTCAATAAGATATAAAATGCATTAATTTCTAAATATTATTAATATCAACTGTTTTCATTAATGTGATTGCAGACCTTGGTGCCAGAGTACCTGAGTTTAAATCCCACTCCTTCCCTTACTTTCTTTGTTAATCATGGACAAGTTACTTAAACTGTCTATACATTAGTTTCATTTTCTATAAAGTAGAGTTAATCCCTACCTAGAATTGTTGTGAAGAAGAGTTAATACACATAAACCACTTAAAGCAATACCTGGCATGTAATAACTGTTCAATAAATGTTAGCGATTACTAATCTACAACAGTGTTATTTTAGGAGGTTTGAAGAGGGCAGTTCTTTGCAAATGACAGTCATCAAGGACTTAGAAGGATACCAAAGATAAATTTTACCTACTTAACAACATGGTCTAGGCCCAATTCTGGTATAACCTACTTACAGTTGGAAACCCACTCCGAAGGCTCTTTCCTACTAAAATTCCTTTTCTTTAAATTGCTTGTACACATTCCGGAAGGTGACCCCCTTCCCCTATACCCTTGTTATAATACTAATAATGATGCATCTGTGATAAGAGTCTCTGTCTTTCTCTAAAGTTATAAAACAGAGTTCTCCATAATTTGTCTTTCAGGAGTTGATTGTCACTAAATTGGTTTAATTTCTTTTTTCTAGCAAACCCCTCCACGTCTGATAAATTTTCAAAATCACAGCCCCAAACCTAATGGACCAGTTCTTCCTCCTCATCCTCAACAGCTGAGATATCCACCAAACCAGAATGTGCCACGACAAGCAATAAAGCCCAACCCTCTGCAGATGGCTTTCTTGGCTCAACAAGCCATAAAACAGGCATGTATATTTACTTTCTCTCCTCAGTCGTTGTACTACTTCCAAATCACATTGACTTTATAGATAAAGCAAGAGTTACACAGAACAAGAGCGAGCTTTTTTTTTTAATAAATGTGAATTACAAAGTTTGTTACAGACCTATAGAGACAAAGCTAAAAGAAGGGTCTTGATACTTTGTAATTAACAAGAGAAATCAAGCCACTTATATAGGAGTGGAAGTCCAGAATAGTCAGTAAGTCGTGGGTGTTAATATTTGCAATACTGATGTGTGTAGCTTTTATGTGAGTATATTAAATTTCCTAAAACAGAAGAAATATTCTAACAAATACAGGTTATATTCTGGAAAAGAGAATAATAAAGGAATCTTTAGAGTGTTTCAAGGAGACATCTCAGAAACAAATTTAGTATGATATAGTTTTAATATGGAATACATATACATGTGATAAAGTTTAATATTTAAAGTTATATATTAAATCTGATATGGTTTAATATTTATATTAATGCCTTCAGGTCCAAATACTTTCTAGATACTACATTGTTTTTTAAAAAGTAAAAGTTCTCTTGGGGCTTTGTCTTATTGAAGCGCTTGTGTCAAGTCTTTTCAGCTGAAGGCTTGTAGATTGATTTCAGCTTAATTTTTGCCAAAACCAAAGTAAAGAAAATGATGTTATTTTCCGTAATTCTGCGACATTCATTTTAATCAGATGATTTGAAAATTTTATTCTACAACTACATACATTTTGTGTGTGTGTGTATGTGTATTTATAATTAGTTTGGCTTTGCTATAATTGCTAAAATTTGGCTTCACCAAATTTTCTTAAATAACATTTTAATTATTTTAAATAAAAGGCACATCTTTCTCCATTTCATCATTGGAGGTGAAGTGAAAAGAACTCAAGCTATAGCTTGGCCTTAAGTTATGCTAATTTTTCTAATAATTTTGTGGCTTTGTACAAGTTTAGTCATTTAAATCTCATTTGCCCCAACCATAAAATGGGTACCTTGCAGAGTTGTGCTGAGGTTTAGTGCTAACATATATAAAAGCCCCTAGCACATTCTTTGTACAGATGTTTACACTCCCTCTTCTCCATTATTTTTAATGAACAAACACTCTTAGGAATGTTTTAAAAAATGTGTCCAGGTCAAAAAAAAGAGCTAAACATAAATGTATAAATGAACAAACTCGGAGAAAATACATGAGGGATTGATTTCAATTGATAGATTAATTTAACAAAGTATAGTGTACTGGTATGGTGGGAATATTTTTCAGCTGTCAAAAAAGTGTAGTAATCTTTATATGATCTCCTAAGTATATTATTATATGGGAAAAATATGTTATTGAATTTTTGTGAGGTATTATCACATGTTTGTGGGTATTTGTCTTGCCGGTGGGTTTCAGCTCCAGGCAAGTCACTGGATTCGGTGAGACCAAAGAACAACAACAGAACACTGGAGATAAAAGGGTTTATACCAACCTTTATTGTTAGGGTGGCAGATTGAGTGCTAGAATCTTGTCTGCTTCTGGCAAGTTCACATTCTGTCTAGTCTCTGCCTCCAGTAGCCAGGGAGAGCACTGGGCAGAAGTTTTATATAGTAACACAGACAATAATGCCTCATTGCCTATCAGTGTGTAAGCATGTTGCCTACGCAGTAGGCCAATTACATCATCAAGTAGATTAGGGTCAGGTGAGGATCCTGGCCATAGGAACTTCCATTTAACCTATAGTGTTTTTTGTTTGTTTTTAAATCTCATATACATAGGAAAAATTTGCAGATATGATCAACTATAACTGATTTTTCTGAGAATGGAAGGACAAAGGCAGGGAGGAAGGAGAGAGAGGGAAGGGGTGGAATGTGAGGGGTGGGTAAGTGTTAAAGATAACATTCACAGGTTTCTTACATACTTTGTAAGTGGAGCATATAAATTAGATTTTTCAAAATCAGAATGTTTCAGACATTATCACTGCATATAGTGTGATCCTTATATGTGGGAATTTTTTAGTCTTGGTTGATGTTCCTTTCCGCACAATTTTATTATGAAAAATTTCAAACATAACAAGTTGAGAGAGTTGTACAGGGGACAAATTGCTCTATTTGTCTTCTAACTTACTATCCATAAACCCACTTATCCATCCACCTATCAGTCACCCTTATTTTTTAATAGATTTCAAAATAAATTATAGGCAGCAATGTAGTTCATCTCCATACTTCAGCATTCCTAGTGTTATTTTAATGTGTATATCTCAGCCTCTAAACATAAATGACAGTGTCCTCAGATGTTTGTTGATTCTTGATTACCGGTTCATAGATAAGAAGTGAGTGAAAAAGACAAAAAAATTTGAAAACCTAGGTCTGGGGCAAATGTTTGATGATTAAGGTTTCACTCTAGTTTTAGGCGTACTCGGCATGTTTTTGGGGGAATAGTGTGTCACTATTCTTTAGGTCTTACCATTTAGTCTGGTGCAATTCCCAAAGGATTTTTCTGTCCTCTGCCAAAAATGTAGGCCCTGTCTGTTGGGGGAAGAAAACTGGTAGAGCAGTGTAGGTGGAAGCTCAGTGTTTAGGTGTGTGGTTTCTTTGTCTTAATTTTCAGTGCAGTACTTCTGCCTTCATCTGAACCTGAGACCCTTCAATGCAGACACTGTTTTGCCTGTTCTGGAGAATAAACTTCCAGCCTTTTTTTGTGGAAGTGGAGGAAGTCTTTATTATCTTGGGGTAGCTACAAGTAGAGTAGCAAAGGACCATGAGATTAAATACTTCTTAAACAGACATTCAACAGATCATTCTGTTTTAGCCCCAACTCTACCTGTAATGCTTCTAATTCCCAGTGTTTTAAGGATTCTGCAATATATGTTGATTTTCTTATCTGTTTTCCCTCCTGACAGCTTAGATTTTAGCCTTATCAAATTGACTTAAGTGATTTGCTATTTGTCCATCTGCTTTCCAGCTTCCATAATGTGATTTCTGTCGTCTCTCCTGTTTTGCCTTTATAAGTCAGTTCCTCTTTTTAAAAAAAGTAATCCTTAACTGTTATTTTAAGTTGAAGGTATGTCAGGTTGGTACAGAAGAAAATGTGCTTTTTCAGCCCTCCATCTTCACCTTGAAGCATATGAGTTTGTGTTTCTTTTCCAGTAGTATATGCTTTCTGAAATTGGGTACTATGGTTGTCTGGTGTATACTAACTATTGTCTTCTGGTAAAAAGCCATGCTTTTTATTTTTTATTTCTGGACAAGATTAATGAAAATTTTATGTAACTGCGGCACCCCCAGCCCCCATTCAAATTACAGTTGAATTCAAATAACAATACATCTTCTGCTTTGTTTTATGTCTGGCAATGGATCAGGTGGGCATTTTATGTTATAGGCCTGCTGATATACAACCTTTCTTCTTCCCTTCTTGCTGTTCTAGTGGCAGATCAGCAGTGGGCAGGCTGCCCCATCAACTGCCAGCAGCACATCCTCTACTCCTTCCAGTCCCACCATTACTAGTGCAGCAGGACACGATGGCAAAGGATTTGGTTCACCTATGATTGATTTGAGCTCACCAGTGGGAGGTTCTTACAATCTTCCTTCTCTTCCAGATGTAAGTATACACAAAAGTTACACTAAGAATCTGTTCCAAAAATTTTAAGTAAACTTGGATCTAGTAAAAGGCGTGGGTTTGTAGGATTATAGGCTGTTTGTGTATTTGTTCTTCAAAGTTTTATCTTTTAGAAAGATTATAACAGCAGGAAAAATAAAAAGATTATAAACACTTGAACATATTGCAGAATGTCTTTCAGGACACTGGAGTTAACAGTGTTTGTAAATGCATGATGAATAATGATGGAATATGGAATTTAAACTGGGAAAGGAGGGAAGTAAGGACATGGGAGGAGGCACTGGAAAGTTGAATTGCTGAATGTGATATATGAGTATAAGGTTAGAGAGGGAGGCTAGAATTTAAGACATGAGAAGAGATGGAGACAAGTTTAATAATAAAAATGAAAACATTTTCTACTAATTCATACTGTCAGATACAGAATTACTCTGATTTTTTAAATATTTAAATTAACTATATTTAGTCTCTAAACTCTTTGTCAGTATACTTTTAAAATAATCTTTTCCAAAGGCAGAAAATAGAAGATCTCCATGCATAAGTTGATACTTGCTTTACCTTTTCTTACCCTTTAAGGTTAGGTAATCATGTACACAAACATTAATAACTTTTAGAACATATCTTGTAAGATTGTGAATTTTTAAATTTTCATTAGTTTGTCCTCCCAGTTTCTATGATCAACTAATATTTTTCCTAATAGTTTTATCATTAACCTTCCAAAGTTATTTCATTTTTTAAATAATTGTATATACTTTGAATGGTTAGAGTTAATGTATTTTTTATGCATAGTTAATACATAGGAAAACCTCTTTTGTCTCATTCCTAAAATTTTATTTTAGCTTTTAGGATTACTCCACAATGTAAATAGCTTTCCTTAGATTAAGATCCAGTCATTCCAGCACTCTCTGAAAAGTATTAGCCAAGGTACTGCCAAGAGAACATGAAATGTAAATGACCCTGTGTACACACTCCCTTCCCTGCCGCCACATGAAAGAAGAAACACAGAAAGTAAAATCGTCCTTCTGCTCTTTCCTCTGAAGTCCTAAGATAGAGGCAACCCATTGTCCACCAGCCTTTCTCAACTGAAATTTCTCATCTGACCCAGAGAATAAAGAAACTGATCTGAATAACCATTTTCTCAATCTTCCCAAGGGTAGTTCGTAACAAGCACTATTCTAGATGCAAAGGCGAGAAGTAAATTCATTGTATGCAGTTTTTGCCCTAGGATCATCTCGTAGAATCTGGTTGAGAAAAACTGGAATTAAGTTAGAGAATTGAACTGGAGTTTAGTAATGTTCTTGGGAAATAAATAATGTATTTCAGCATGAAGAGATTTGCATCTAAAGCATGAAATTCTTATTCATTAGAAATTTATCAGTAGTTTAGCCTGGCAATCAAATAAGAAAGAAATGTTATTTACATGCCTTTTACATTAAAGCAAGAATCTTTAGAGATCAGTTTTTTTCTACCACATGTAATAGTGGACTTAGATGAAGTTAGTGCTCAGGAAATGTGTAAATGTATGCACTTGTTTTACCTATGTAGTGCATACAGAGAATCAGTTCTCAAAGTGTAGGCACAGTCCCTACAACTCTTTCAGAGGCTCCAGAGTCCTCCCTGCATGAAGCCAGATTTTCTTTATATTCCTCAACCAAAATCACACATCACAACAGATTGAATATGAAAGCAGATACAAAAATCCAGTTGGCTGTTATTAAGCCAGACACTAAAGAGGTCTACAAAAATGTGAAATTGTGCTACCCTTTTCACCAAAGTGTTTTGTTTTTTAATCAGCTACCTTTTGTTATTTTTAAATATGTATTTTGAAAATACATTTTTTTTTCATTTTAATTTTTAAGGGTATATGAATGACACACAACACTCCTTTCTCTTGGCTCATGACTTCTGAAATAGTCTGTGCTCAGTATGTTTACTAAATGGAACATTAAAGAGTAAAAGCTTTCCTCAATATTGTTTTTTGGGAAAATATGCATAAGAACTTACTAGATATGATATTTACATGTTTTATTATTTGCTAATAATTAAATTATTGGTTTTCTTATAAACTTAAAGTAGTTTTTAACTTGCAAAATCAGAATGCTGTTAAATAATTTCTTTTGTTATAAGATTGACTGTTCAAGTACTATTATGCTGGACAATATTGTGAGGAAAGATCCTAGTATAGATCATGGCCAGCCAAGACCACCCTCAAACAGAACTGTCCAGTCACCAAATTCATCAGTACCATCTCCAGGCCTTGCAGGTAAGGTAGAGTGGGCATCCTTTGCTTTTTATGAGTATCTTCCCAGTTTTTAACTTTACTTATAATAATAATAAAAACAACCCCCACAGCCCCCTGGCACAGGCCCCATGTTTTGTTGCATGATTAAAATGAGTCTATTAAAATTATTAAAAATTAGTATATCCTCACCATGGGAAGCAAAGGTTAAATCTCTCTCTACCTTTTCAATTTCAAAAGAACTTATAAACATTAATAGCATTTGCCAGAAGGAAATTATTATTACACATTCTGTCTTTGATAAGTTGCCTGAGATGTGGCCCCGGGAAGTAATTTGCCTAGGGCCAAAATGAATCAGGACAATCACTCTTTTGGTGGTTTGTTTGGTGTTTAGCTGTGTTTAAGAGTTTTTAACACAGCTATTCATTTCCTCTGAGAGAAGCACTTAATTGAAACATAAAACACAAACTGGAAGGAAATTGTCGACAAAATGTGGCAGAGAAACTGTTCATAATTATGTAACAAGTTCATAAAAATAAGTAAGGAAAGTACTCAGTGTTGCCAAAGGTCATGAGCAGATAATTCCCTAAAGAGGAAATACAAATAGCCAGTAAAGTGTGTGTGTCAGGTGTGTTCAATCTCCCTGTAGTCATTAAAAAAAATTAAAACAAGATATAATTTCTAACTAATGAATTAATAAAGATTTTAACAGTGAAAATACTCACTTATGAGAATATGATAAGAGAAGTACGCTGATAGACATGACTTAACAAAACCTTCTGGAAACCATTTTGGCAATATTACCAAAACTAACATTCACTTAAGTACTGACTCTGTGCTGAGCACTGGACAGAGAACCTTATATGTACTACCCCATAGAATATTTGTTGCAGTGTCTTTCATGAGTTGGTGTCTGTGTGGCTTTCTTTCTCAGACTACTTTTATATCAACCCCTACCACTCTTTTCATCTTCTGTAGCTTTCACTGGCACTAGTGTCCTTATAACATGAGACATTTGACAATTGATTGTCAGATGTCTGGGTGGAAAGTGTGGAGGGATGCTCCAGGCATCTAGTAGTTCCTGGTAGAGGCCAGGAATGCTGCTAAACCTCTACAGTGCATGGCCAGCCCCGCACAATGAAGAATTATGTGGCCCAAAATGGCAGTATTTCTGAAGCTGAACAGCCCTACTAGTCTAAGGGGACTTAGACTGTGCTGGCAGTTCTACAGCTACTTTTTATTTTACATAATTTCGTTATGTTCCCAGTTTCAATGTAGTATTAAGTGAGCACATTCAATAGGAATTAAATACATAAGTATTAATTCATGCATGAATGTGTATTATTTCCTCCTTTTCAGGACCTGTTACTATGACTAGTGTACACCCACCAATACGTTCACCTAGTGCCTCCAGTGTGGGGAGCAGAGGAAGGTAAACTGACTTAACCTGATTCTTTAATATGTAAAATCTGTTATTAAAATTATCTTGCCAGTACTCCACATGCTTTGGCACTCAATACATAACAAGTTCCCTTATTTTTAACTTTTAAATTAAAATTTTAATATTTACATACTGTATGTTAATACATTAATTAATGGGTTAAGTAAATGTAGTAGTTTTTTTCTTTAAATTGATACAAAATATTTGTGTATATGTTGAAAATAAGAAAATATATTTGACCAGCATACTAGCGAGAAGAAAATAAAGTGAAGTATAATATACTGCACTGTACAGGAACACAAAGAAGTCCGGAGTTACAGGAAAGAAACAACAATTTCATACTAACTTCAGTATTCTCTGACTTTTCTAATGACCAAACATTAATTCTGCTTTAAAACAAATTAATTTACAGTTGTTGAGAAATTCTATTTTAACTTTCTGCTCTGCTCATCCACTCGTCATGCTCGCAGTAATGAACCCATTCCTTTTCCAATCACATGGAAGAAGCATTCCATGAGGGGCAAGTTTGCCTTTAATCCCGTGAGAGCGTGGTGGTTATCTGTGAAAGGTGTGTTGTCCCACTGTGTGTTTTAAGTAGCAGAACACCAGTAAATTATGTATTTGGTTAAATGTCTTCACACATTGTAGCAATAAATGAGAGCTTAGAGTTCTCCTTTACTGACTAGAGAAGAAAATGGGAAAGCCTAAGCAAGATGCTAGTTCTAAGCACTAAATCTGGCTGCCCAACTTTAGAGCCTCAAAACATTGAAGTAAGTTTTCTTTTAATTCAGGTTTTCTTTAAATTTATTTAAATATCTTTCCATATAATATGTCTGTTTAGATAGATTCATATGCAGAACATTTTTGTACATAAATGAAAGTATTTTCCATATAGCAGTTGCATTTTCAGTTATATATAATTTATTGCTGATGTAACATAGTTACAATTGCTATGAAAGTATAGCTAAAATATGCCATTGTTATACTTCGTTTTGAGACACTTAAGGTACCTTTCTTAGATGGTTGTTTTTTCTTTTCTTTCTTACATTTGTAGCTCTGGCTCTTCCAGCAAACCAACGGGAGCTGATTCTACACACAAAGTCCCAGTGGTCATGTTGGAGCCAATCCGAATAAAACAAGAAAACAGTGGACCACCTGAAAATTATGATTTTCCTGTTGTTATAGTGAAACAAGAATCAGATGAAGAATCTAGGCCTCAAAATGTAATTGTATCAATGGTTGCAGTACTATTCTTTTTTGGGTGATAGAGAAACTTTTAAATAGCTCATAGAAGCTTTAAAAAATGCTATATTAAAGCAGGGAAATACCAACTTAAAGGTTGAAATTTTTGAGTTAATTTCTCAGTAAATTAAAAAGATAGTGAAATACAGGGAGAAGAGTTTGAAAAATCAGAGGTTCAATTGAGTAGGATGGGCATTTGAAAGAAAGAACAGAATAACATGTGGAAGGTAATTGCCAGAGGAATAATACCAGGAGATTTCCTGTAACTGAAAGATGTGTGCATCTAAATTGAAAGGGCTCACCAAGTACCAGAACAATTCAGAATACCAGGATTCTAAAGATTCCAAAAGCTTCCAGAGGAATAAAAACCTTTTATAAAGGGTCAGATATCATAATGGCACCAAGTGCTCAACATGAACACTTGAAGCTGAAATACAATAGAAAAATACACAAATACCAAAAATACCAAAAGGAAAATATTTCATAGCCAGAAATTTATACACAGACAAATCATTAATCATGCATAAAGATTAAATAAACATTTTTAGACATGCATGTAAAGTCCCAAAAAGTGTAATTCCCATGCACTCATTTTCAGGAAGGTAGTTGAGAATATGCTTCATCAAAAATGAATAAACCAAAAAAGAAGATAAAAAATCCTAGAGATGGGATCTAACACAGAAGAGGCAAAGAACAGGGTAGTCCCCAGTATAGCAGCTCCTCCAGTCCACCCTGTAGGAGAACAGAAGATTCCATAGGGATGTATTTAAGGGAAGCAAAATGTCTTGATAGTATTGGAAGCAGTTTATAACCCTTTTGGAGATTGTGAGAATGACTTAGAGATAGGTACCTAGAAAAATAAATGAATGAATAAACAAACATTGACTCATAATAAAAACAAACAGACAAAAAGTATAGTCATAGTACATTGAATAGTTAAGCAGTGAATAATATTTATATAGTCATAATGATGTAGACAAACACTAAATACAAATTTAACTAAAAACTAGATATAATTAGGATATAACAAGTATACATTGCAGTCAGGAAGGAAAAATAATGTTCCGTAATAGTGGGGAAAATATATATATATTTAAAACTGAAAATAGGTTTAAAATTGAAAATCAGAGAAATGACAGTATAAGCATAGTATTTGTATAGTAAATAGCAGAAGAAAAAGCTAAGTACTTTGAAAATAATCCCCTCCATAGCATGAGATTATATACCCATGCTTTTAACTAAGCCTATGTTTATTACTTTGAATCATTTTTTAATGTTTAAAGGAGATTTGAAATGATTTGAAATTTTCATCATCCCAGGCTCCAACATAAAATTTAGACTCATCTTAAATTAATTAAGGCTCTTGGAGGTGTGAAATTCCTCTTAAGAATTAAAGTAGTATACCTTTCTATGAATGATAAGAAATCTACACTAGGCCTGTTTTGTGTCTAGGTATAATTTGAATTAACAAAGAATGCATTTATAATTAATGTGGTTGATGTCTAACTACCCACCTATTCTCCCATTTAGCCATCAGCAAATTTAAAGATTTTTCTTATATTACCCACACCCCTTTCTGCTGACCTTCTACTTTGATATTTCTCAGTAGAGGTCCCTGAAGTAACCAATGCCCATGAGAGAGCAGTAGTGCTGTAGACTGGAATAGTGATAATAAAGAATGCCTATTTTAAGAAATACTTATACTGTTACCTCTTTCCACTGTAGACCAACTATCCAAGAAGCATACTTACCTCCCTGCTATTAAATAGCAGTCAGAGCTCTGCTTCTGAGGAGTCTGTGCCAAGATCAGATGCCCCTGATAGCACAGGAGATCAACCTGGACTTCACCAGGAAAATTCCTCAAATGGAAAGTCTGAGTGGCTGGATGCCTCCCAGAAGTCACCGCTTCATGTTGGAGAGACAAGGAAGGAAGACGACCCCAATGAGGACTGGTGTGCAGTTTGTCAGAATGGAGGGGAGCTCCTGTGCTGTGATAAGTGTCCCAAAGTATTCCATCTTTCTTGTCATGTACCCACATTGGCAAGTTTTCCAAGGTAAGATAATACTTGCTTCCCTTTCTAACATTCCTTCACTATCACAGTAACAATTAACTTGTATTGGTAACACTGTAACATAAAACCTTTGTAAATCTTAAAAGTCTGCTTGGCACAAATACATACTCCAAAACCTTCAACATAGGGTTTCCCACACCCTGCCTCCCATTTCTTGTGCTTCTCTGAAAAACCTAGTCTGCTTTGAGGAAAAAAAAATAACCAACCCTTTAAATTTCAAGGGGCTATCATAAAGAGAGATGACCCTGATGCACAGCAACTGCCATAATGTATTACATCTTATTTGCCGGGCATTGACCTGTACCATTTTTAATATTTCAAGTAAATTGTCAAACAAACCCTATGAGAGTCCTATGAAGAGGAGCTATTGGGTTGATCTCTTAGTTCTTCAAAGGCTGTACTTCTTAAATTTTTATTTCAAATTTAATATTAATTTCAAACTGCAAGAATAGTACCAAGAACATTTCCTTTTCTTGAATCATTTAGGGGAAAATGCCAGTTGTGCCTCACATTAGCCCTAGATTAATATATGTGTTCAGGTATTTATTTTGTATATGTATCTTATGCCTCCTTAATTAGACCCTTGCATTGTGTTTTTCTTTCTTAGTTCTCTTAGCATGGTGCTGTGTATAACAGATATTTGGTAAATCCTCAGTAATTAAAATTCATACCAAGCAAATAATTCTATATCGTAGATGGCACGGAGGAGGTAGAGAAGGGAGGTGGTGAAGTGGAAAATAATGCATTAGGAACTCAGAAATACTTTATTCCCCACCAGTGGAGAATGGATCTGCACTTTCTGCCGAGACTTATCTAAACCAGAAGTTGAATATGATTGTGATGCTCCCAGTCACAACTCAGAAAAAAAGAAACCAGAAGTCCTTGTTAAATTAACACCAATAGATAAAAGGGTAAGTTTTTGAGCATTTCCAACCTAGACTATTGTTTTTTTGGTTAGTTGCATTATTGTAATGCTGGTGTACCTTTCATCAGAGAGGTGTTTATTCAGTCGAATTTTATACTGACTTTTTTCTCTGTTTTTCCCCACATGAAAACATAGGATAATATAATTTATTTATATTATTGTCTTAATAATTAATAGCCTTTAAATATATTTTCTTAATATATTTAAAGGCAGAGTATAATATTTTTAATTCTAAAAAATGACAGTATTATATATAGTCTAGAAACTTAAAGTATTATACTTAAATAATTTAGAATTTATATCCTTTATGTGGTCTGGACTTTTACATTTAGTCTACCTTTATTAAATTTCTTCTTTGTTCTGTTTCTACTACAGATAAGTTTTCTTCCTCAGAATTTGTTCAGAATTGGCACCAAAGAAATGGGTTTTTCCCTTTACTCTTCCTGGAAATATCTATTCTTTCATCAAGTGGTACTAGGTTTATACCTCAAAGCCAGCTAATATATTTAACTGTAATTGACACTTAAAACTGCCAACATTTCTTTATTACTAAAGAAGTTCCTTTGCTAAATTATTAAATAGAACAATCAGTGTGAAAGTTGTCATGTATGAGGGGACCCAGACATGCAGTATTGGTTCTGTACAGTGTTCTCTGGGGCAAACTCATAAGCAGAGAACTGCGTGGTAGGACCATCTGCATTCAAGGAGCGGCCTTAGGACTGGACACAACATGGAGAGGGCTCCAGCTCTGGCTCTCTCTCTTCCTTTATTGACTATTCAATAAGTCAACATACAGATTTGAGAGATGACTGGAAATTTTTTTTAAAAGAGCTTCAAATGTTTTTCTAGTGATACTGCTTTTGTCCCTATAATTACAAAGACTGCTTTCTTATATCACATACACCCAAAATTGTCAAACAGCAGTACAGTTCAATAAATAATAAGGAAGGAGATCAAAAGTCTAAGTATCGGTATTTTTCTTATATTTATCTGGTGCTAATTTTTAGTCTGGTATTTTGAGAATTATGACATTGTTAACTAAATATAAGCTATGATTTCATTATATTTTTTTATTTTTATTTATTTATTTTCCATAGAAGTGTGAGCGCCTACTTTTATTTCTTTACTGCCATGAAATGAGCCTGGCTTTTCAAGATCCAGTTCCTCTAACTGTAGGTATTAATGTAATTTTGTGTATTTTACATAGTGGGATGAGTTTTCTAAAATTTGATTCATAAGAATCTAGTTTCTGTACCATTTTTCAATATGATTTCAATACTAACTATTGAAATCATAGTGTAGTAATATACACCAAATGCTTTGATCTTAAAAATATTTTAATGTTAACAAATTAGTCCAAAACTCATTTCTCATATATTCTCTCTTCTCTTCTCATATATTTTATCTACAGTTCCCTGGGATGATTTATAGGATGACCTCTCAGGAGGTTTAGTCCTTTATCCTAAGCTAGGAGAAAAAAATTTTCCATTTGAAATAAAGACCCCAAAATTCTCTGTACATATTTTGATTTATAGGTCCAGATTTCAAGTAATAGATAGACTGTAATAGTGTGTGTGTGTGTGTGTGTGTGTGGGAGAACCATTGGCTTTAAAAATGTTCATATCCAAAGTTTAATACAACTTTAATGCATAATTTTAGAATGCTGGACAGGGCTTACTGCTTAAAATATGTTCTTCTATTTTCTGATGACCAAAATTCCTTTAAAAATGTAATAGATTTGTTCTACAGTTTGATAAATTTTAAAAATTTAATGCAAGGTTAGAAAAGAAAACTATCTTAGTAAATATATTCAGCTAGTGAACAGTGAACGTCTTTCTTGAGAACAGGTTTTAAGAAGTTGAGATAGGAAAAGGAAATACGTGTTTTTAGGGGGAAGAGCCTTTGTACTCAAAAGAAGCAGGGCAGAAAAGTCAAAGAGGCTTTTAACAGCAATAAAAACTTTTATCCACTTAAAAATTTAACCTAGAATTTGGTTGCTTTTATGATCTTGGCTTACAGTTACATTTGGGGTTAATAACAGCAGGAGCAACATAATAGCCTCCTTTTTAACATATATCGCTCATCTCATTCAGTCTTTACAGAATCCTGTGAGGTTAGTAGGGATTATCCCTGGTTTTGAAATTTGAAGAAACTAAGGTCACTGAGGTGAATTAACTAAGCAGGGGCACTCTGTTCAGTAGCAGAGATATGGGGTTCAAACCCAGATTCAAAGCCCACTTGCTATAATGCAGCAAAAACATGTCAAATCCTATTAGACTAATTATTTTTCTAGTGATTGTTTTTTGTTTAATAAAGAAGGAGAATAGAAGATTTAAAAGGGAAAATGTAACTTTTTTCATTAAACATAATTGGTGAAAATTTTGAAAAAAGTGATGTAAAGTATTTGCCAATGTGTGAAAGGCAGGCTATAGGCTCTTATGAATGTTGTTGAGTAGGTTCCTGATCAATGACAAAATAGTACAGAGAAAGCAACAAGACCAATATGATTTTTATACTGCTTACAGAATTTATTTAGGACCAGGTAGAATCTAGTTATTTGTATTATAACATCTCATTTCTTTTGAAAGGTGCCTGATTATTACAAAATAATTAAAAATCCAATGGACTTGTCAACCATCAAGAAAAGACTACAAGAAGATTATTCTATGTACACAAAGCCTGAAGATTTTGTAGCTGACTTTAGATTGATCTTTCAAAATTGTGCTGAATTCAATGAGGTGAGAGGGAAAAAAATACCAATAGCAATGTGAAAGTAATATTAAACCAAATACCTTATCAACAAATGAGATCAAGGCATCTATACTAGCATAAATTTCCAAAATGTTCAAGTCTGTCAGGGAATGAAAGAGATAGATAGGAAGACTTTGATCCACATTTATACTCAAGAGGTTTAGTACATGGTGAGTGGAAATGCAAATCACAGCTGATAACTTGAAAACAATATAGAAAATATTTTTATCTAACCTAGAAGATTCTTTGTCATTCCCACCTTTATTTCTTGAAATACAGCACTTACAGACTTCACTCTTTTTGCTGTTGATCTTGAAATATCAAGGATGTGTTCTAAATAGCTCTGATATTAAAATTGTCTCCAGAATTTTCTTACCTGTCAGTTTATCGAAACATCTGTCAGACAGCCATTTGTTGGTTTATTCTATGTATTGGTTACTCATTCCAGAATTCCACATTGCATTTAATTTTCTCTAAAAATACCTGTTACATGATTCTATGATTATAGCATCTCTTTGATTTCTTTTTGATAATCCAGTCTTACCACTACCACCCACTTAGAATAATCCAGATGAGTCAAAGCCTTTTATTTGCTTTTTGCCTGACCTTCTCTAGATTTTGTCTAGCCTCAGACTGTTATTTATATCAACGACTATGCGTGAAACCTTTCTCCAGAATAATCCACTCAAATTGATAATTGAGTTAAAAAGGAGCAAAATGTGAGAAATTTACTATTTTTATCAACCATCTGAAATGATGTTTGTGTTTTAATTCTTATTTTTATTTTTATCCAACAGCCTGATTCAGAAGTAGCCAACGCTGGCATAAAACTTGAAAACTATTTTGAAGAACTCCTAAAGAACCTTTATCCAGAAAAAAGGTTTCCTAAACTAGAATTCAGGAATGAATCAGAAGATAATAAATTTAGTGATGATTCAGATGATGACTTTGTACAGCCCCGGAAGAAACGCCTCAAAAGCATAGAGGAACGCCAGTTGCTTAAATAAGCAGCACCATTGGCATGTGCTGGTTTTTAGATTTCTGTTTTGTTTTTAATAAACATTTTGTGAGTAATTTAACATCATTACAAAGAAGAGTTTGTGACCACTCTGATCTAAATACATTTTTGATGTTTATAGACTGATTTCTTTAGTAACTCGTTTCTTTTAACCTTCTTACTAAGAGAAAGGAAGTAAGGAAAGGAAGAGAAAGAAGGAAGGGAGTTAGGAAGGAAGGAGAAAGAAAGGAAGGAAGAAAGAAAGAAGCAACAACACTGAAAAAAGACATTCTTCCCACTTGTTGGATTTCAAAACTGCAGGTTGGAGCAGTAGCTGTTAGAGAAAGGAAATAGACTCTGTATGAACTCCTAAGTTGAAAATTTGATGTGGTTTGAATGTGTGCATTAATCTACTTTCAGAAAATACCACTGCTCACTTATTGCTTCCCAACCATGAGGTAGGTGTACTGTACTTAAAAGCAGTACCCGTAAACATGAGTGGTAAGAAGAGTTCATCCAAGGATGCCGAACAGTGCAACGAAAAAGTAGATTAGATGCTATTAAGAAGGCACCTAATAGTATATCATGTAAGATGGCAACTGTATTAAAGGAAAAGCAGGAAAACAAATGTTTGATTTTTGTTTTGTTTTGCTTTTTGTCTATAGAGGTGTTTGGTATAGCAGGTTTTTAAAGCCGTTTTTCATACATTTCTAAATCTAACTTCTTCCATGGAAGAAGTGAGTGTACACGTTTGGTGTGCTGTGTGTCTGTGTGTGGTTTCTTGTTTGTGTTCTAACTGTGCAGGTGATCCTTATAATAAGACTCACTGTTTCAGTATGGCTTTTAGTAGAACTACCCAAAATAGGAAGTACACCAGCGTATGCCATAATTGATGTGAGGATTCTTCAACTAACCACATAGGGGCTAGTTTTTGTGGTTTTCATCTGTCTTTATAATTTGGAATGAAAAGAAATGTGAAATTTGGGAGAAGACAGTTGGAAGTAATTACAGTGAAAATTTAATTTCTTCTAAAGCATCTGTTTTCTATTTTAAAAAGTCAGGCACTTTAAGTTGAATCTTTGGTCTGACTTAATTCTGAATTTCATTTTCACTTTCCTGATAGATACACCAAAGATCTATCTTCCAAGGGCAAGTATATTCTTAATGAGTCAGACCTGACAGTCATTTATTCCTTATACCGGTTGTTCAGTGTCAGAAGAAAACTAGATTAAGATAGAATAAAATTGCGGTGCCATTTCCTAATCTAACATTCGACAAAATATTTACACATGAATATTTTTAGTTTTCCAAAGTAAACTTTTATTTATAAAACATTAATTAGCTGGGGAAGTTTTCTCTTTAGTCCCGCAGAAGAAAAATATAGCTGAAAGACTGTTATTTTTTGGCTGCTAATCAATCTCATGAATTAAACTTGCTTTTATCCACATGGCATTACTTCTTAAAATGAACAATTTGAAAACATTCTGTGGCTAATTCATTGGACTCTGAGATACTGCTAAAGATAAAATATGAGAAAATAACTTACTGGCAGTAGTTTCTCACTGGAGACTTAGGTCTTGTCCATAATCTGTCAATTATGTACTAATGGTTAAAAAGCCTTAATCACTTTTCCAAATGTGTGTTCCAGGGTAACTGTTGTATTATTTTGAATATGCATTTGAGATGTATTCTTCAAAGACTGAACAAATTTTGATAACTGCCTATACCATTTAATTGTCCCTTTGCTCCAGCATTTTTAGCACAGCAGTGCTGGAGCTTTTGCTAATAAGTTTATTGTTGGTATCTTAGTATACTGTTCTTCTGACAGTTTGTTCTTCCATACCTGTCTCCTGAGCTAAACTATGGCAACGCAGATAAATTTTGAGGAGGATCACAAGGGGAAGTAGCACACACAAGAGAAAAAATTGCCTAAATAAATCTGAGCCAGAATTTCTAATGTAACCAGAACTTCTCATTGTTACATTCAGTGCCATATTAATCTTTTAAAACAGTATTTGTTTCACCTTTACTATTTTTTGCTGAGTGAAAGGGAGTCGAGAACTATATTTCCTATAATCTTACATAATATAAATTGAAAATAACTGTTTTTCTCTCCAAATAGTCTCTTCATGCAGTATTTAACATTAAAGTTCTGCAACCTTATTAACAAACACCTACATGCCCAAGTGGATACAAGCAACATAGTCCTTAAAGTCTAATAGAGGTAAGCTACAAAATGGACCTAAGTATACCCTGTGCTCATTTAGAGAGCATCTTCCCAAAAGTTCAGTGTAATTCAAGCAACTCTGATCTAAAGTTTAAAAACTCCAAATTTGCCTCTAATCAAAAACTCCAGATTTCCCTCTGGATTTGGAACCAAAAGCCCAGTGTCATAGCTGCAAGACCCCCCACCCCCAGTGTTGAATGTGATCACATCACACCTTTGACCAGGGCTTATGAATCAGCAGACCATGTGGGAGTTAAGATTTACTTAATTCCATCTCACGAAAGCTTTTCCAGGTACCAAGCATCTGAACTTTTCAGTAATAAGGAAATCCAAGTACACAGTGACATCTATGACTAGAGCAGAAGTATAAATGGACTAAGATAAATACCACATTAAGTTCAAAATACGTATTTGTGTATCAGCATCTGGCAATGCAGTCCTTTTCTGCTTTGAATTAACAGGCCCTGCTTCTCTTTCCTGAATGAATAGGTAGAAAATTGGAGGGTGCAAAAAGGAAAATGTCCTCTTTTGGTAGTTACACTTTCTTTTCCAAGCTAAAGAATACACTCGCCATTTTACTACCACACAGTATAGATGTAATATAACTTTGAACTGCTTTTAAAAATTCACAGTCAAAAGGGTGAATATACAGCCAACTGCTCCATTTTTTAATTTGCATTTCAAATTCCTATGATACTACTATGCTAAGTTTTTAGATCTGGGTCCCATGGAGAAATGAGTTAGACAATGAAAGGAGAAATCACCAGCTCTTGCTGAGGCCTGGTCCACAAATTAATGTGAATCCCTAAAGTAAGTTGTTGCATGTGTGCAAAGGCTTTTAGGTTTTAATAGAAGATGTACTTATTTTCTCTTTACCTGTATCTGTTACAGATGAAAGAAATTGAGTGATCTGATTAGCCATTAAAATTGTGGACATTTTCATGAGTTCAACCATCTAATTTCTTACTGAAATAGAGGCCCTCCTTTTAAATAACCATGTACATATGTTTTAAAGTATTTTATAACCTCATGTAAATTATTAGTCATCTTACATCTTCCTCTTGGATGTGAATTTACTAAGTCGTAATTCACATGGTAGTGGCTCATGTTCCTGAATAAGAATAATGGTAGCCAATCAGATCATGGATTTCTTTCCCCGTGAAGGTTTTGCTTATTGTAAAGGACATCTGAGGCAGTAGTCTTTGTTGTTTTGCGTTTTATTTGTTTTAATTTTGAGGGCCAACTGGTGCTTTGATTTTTAATAAAAATCAGCTTTGATGGATTTTGCTGTGAATATTTTACCACAAGGAATTTTTAATGGAAGAACCAACTGTATGTTATTCAGTAAATTTTAAGTTGTTTGAGTCTATTTTTATTGCTACCTTTATGTGTTCCTCTATAAAACTGATACATATAGGGATGAGGTACCAGTCCGTGAATACTAAGAAAACTTTTAAAAATTCTAATGTGTATTCCACCAGCCTTAGAAGATAAGCAAAGAAGTAATTTGGCAAATAGGAAGGAAGAGGGTGATAAATACCTTTAATCAGTGACTCCCACCCCCATGAAAATAGAACCAAAGAAACCATGAAAAATTCTCCTTGTTTGAAACCTGTTCGACAAAGAGTGGGACAAGCTTTGGCAATGACGTTGGTTCTCTTAGTTCTCTAACCTGATTGTTAGTAAGGCTGTACATTAAGAAAGCCCAACATTACAGGAAGTCCAAAATAAAGGTTTTGGCCTTCATATTACAGGAGGATTCTTTTTTGCTATTATAGGTGGTGCTTTAAAGAGACCTAAGAAATCAAAATTCCCTATGTATAAAACTCTGAGGTTCAAACAAAATCAGCCTCTATCCTGTTAATTAAAGCAAAATATGCTTGTACATAGATTTCAGTTGATTACTGTTTTTAATACCTCAGCTAGTACAGTCATTTAGTCTTCCAGTGGGCTGTGAAAACAATCTAAAACGTTCAGGTAAGTGATTTGAAATTTGTTGGCTTCCACTTCTGCTAGTGACTACTACTAGTACACAAGGTAAGCAATACATACGAGTTCATAAAGCGTTTCTTAGATTTAGTATTCAATTAAATCATGTAAGTAAAGTTTGCTGTAGAGTCATGTAGTATCATCTAGGAAGCCTTGTACTAGACAGTGCTGGGCAGCGTTGTGAAGTTGCTTATGTCTAGATCCCTCCACAGGTAGTGGGTTGCTGAAATCCTCGGGAAGATGCTTAAGAATCGGCTGCATCATTGGCTGACTGGTTTTTAATTACTGCTATCCTTTGGTTTTAAGTGTAATTTGCTACTAATGTCAGCTTCAGGATTTGCCATTATGATTTGTGGTGGGTTGTTTGGCTAACCCTATGTGTGTGACCAAGACATCTTCACACCAAAAATATTCTGGCCTAAAATTTTCTTAATAACTAGACTACGATGGGTCTGCAATCCTAACAATGATTAAGAACACAATTTAGGTGATCTGTCTGAACAGATTTGACACTTCACGAATCAGGCAGTCTTCATTCCCAAGAGTTCAGAGAACTGCAAAATGGATGGAAGGCAGGAACCTTTCATAAGATAAATAATAGGAAACAAGGAAGTATGTATAGAGCCCAGAGTTAGTATGGTATTTGGAGATGGCTGACTGGATATACTGCATTTCTGGTCAAGCAGACCAGTTACAGGAACATGAAAGTTAACTTGAGGTTTGCTGATGGGATACACTGGGCAGGAGTGGCTCCATCTGAGGCCTAGAAATCGATTTCACCAGTCCCCCTTTTGATCATCCTCTGGACCATTTAAGAGGTTTGATCAGAAATACTGGTCTTAGTGATACTCGTGTTTACTTTGCCTCTTTGGGTCTGTGTAGTATTCAGAAAAGATACTTGACTCATTCTTGGATCTGGTTACACTCCTGTTCTCCTGTCATTCCAGTCAGATGGTGTTAGCTGATCAGTGGCTGCCCACATGCGCTTCGGGCTTCTGAGAGAACAGTGTGTTAGCGAGGCAGTTAGCATGGAAAACAATGCCCAGGGTTTGGAGAGCACTCCTGAGCCAGTGTCTCATGTCCCAAACCAACTAGAATCAAGTAAGTCAAACAATGATCCCAAATTGGAGGGATACTTCTTTAAGCCAGTTGGCCTGTTAATGTATTTTGTGTGACTGTGTCTCTAGTTCACCAGAAGTGTTTATCCAGTGAGCTTGTTCCATAGAAACTGAGATTTTGGAAATCAAGGAAAAGTTTGTGATGAATGGAATAAAACAACAGGATCACCAGCATCACAGGAACTAACAGTTCATTGGAGATTGTAGGGGCCTGAGATGTGTGAACAACAGCATTCTCTTTCCAGGCCCAGGCAGTGCAAAAGATGGACAAAAGAAAAAGATCTTCATGGTATAAGAATTAGGAAAAGGATGATCAGAGGGGAAAGGAAGAGTGGATCTGGTATCCTGGGAGGAAGCAGTCCACCTTAATGTCAGCTATTTCTCTTCCTAGTTTTTGATTTTGAGTCTCGTGTTTACATAGGACCAGATGTCAGGTAGATCCTTCTTCAGTTGTGAAATAAGCATGTAAAGTTCAACACCTTGAAATTTGGCAGCAGTGTCAGTGGTTAGGAGTACTTTGTAAGGTCCTTTCTGTGAATCTCATTTTTTGCAAAAGAATCAGAGTAAAATAGTAACTGTCTATAAATATCAAGACTTGAAAATGCCTGTGGTCTAAGATCTGATGAGAGTTCATTATAATGGAATTGACAAGGAAATGTGGTCAGTTCTGTGATATATAACATGTTAAGATAATTGCAATTATGACTGATAACATACCAGGACATATCAGATTTTTATTAATACAATTTCTGGGACACTTGCATTAATAACATATACAAATATAACCTAAGAAGGTTAAACATAATTTACTTAACATTGCTTCCTATGTATTTTAACATATCAAATAACTCCCAAAATTCCAATTTTGCACCAGTGTGCTTTTGATATTAAAAGTAATTTCTTAAAAACTTATATAAGTCCATTCCAATCTTAGCTCAGTTGACCACACATAAAATTCCTTTACCATAAGCATTATACAGCTTATTAAATACCCATCCAGTCTTTGCCCTATGTTTTTTCCTTTTTTTTAATTTACCTTACTTATTCTGGAACAGTTGGTTGTTTTACTTGACAACTTTTTCCCTTAACAAAAACACATCTCCATATTCTCATACCTTCCTTAAACACATTCTACTTGCATTGCCTAAAGATATTTCCCTTATTTTATATATTTAGCAATTCTAAGGATTCTGAGGGATGAAGAATTCTAAGAAGTAAGCAGTTGTGGACTGTCACTGAAGTTCTGTGCATTGGCAAATTTATAAACACATTTTGTAATTTCTAGTATATTCACAATAAATTTTTCAATGTGGCACAAAACATTCATTAATAGACACATATAGCTTTAATTCCTCTATAAAAGGAAGCCAAATGTGGATAAACCTATGTTCAATAGTGAGTGTTACAGTATTTTATCTTGAAAATGATCTAGCTAGTTGATGACTAACCATAATTTTAGTTCATCTAACTTTAAGGTTTCAAGTTACCAAAAAGATTTTGGAAACCATTTAAGTAAACATAGCATCAAGCAGAATTATTGTGGAAAGTTCATAAGCTTTCATATCTATTTACTTTTCTTGACAATTATGTTTAGATTCCTAATAATGAAAATTTCATGAGACATTAAACAGCTAACCTTAAGTTGACCTTTCTTGCTGATAAATTCTGTAGTAGAGATAATGAGATTATTTGACTTTTACTAAAACCAAGGTAGAAAAAAGGTTATATATCTCCATTGTATTGAAGCTGATAACTAAAGACACGCCTGTTTTAAACAAATTTAAACTAGATTTTTTATACAAAGTTTATCCTAGATAACACGAATTTGAGGATGTTTGAGTTACTTTCTATATTTCTGGGGGTACACTTGGTTTATTATAAACCTTTGTCTTTAAGCCAATGATATAGAGCTTTTGGCAAGTTAAGTGGCAATACCCTCTGAAGGTAGAAAAAAGTCACATATACATACACAGACATAAATGACATAGATGAAGACAGAGATACTGTTTAACATTTTAACTATGAGTTGCGTATGAATGCAAAACTCATTTCTTTCCAAAAGAATAGGTGGACCAAAATTGTGTATCTGGCAGATGAAACAAGAATGTCGTCGATGGTTACCTGCTCTTACTAATACTTGTAGAGACTTCAGATTTTCCATTTGCCTAGTTTCCAGTAACTATTCCCTCACCCCTTTTCTTTAATTTAAGAATTACCTCCCTGAAGTTTGCATTCCAAAGAGATGACCCTTTATTCTTAGAAAAGACATAAGAACATTTGTATCTCAATGGTAGAAAGAATGCCAAGTTCCTCCAGAGAAGATTGTTTCTTAAATCCAGAATTTGTACAGTACCTAAAAGCCTTTTAATATGAATAGGGGAGGTTTGGGGTTTGGTTAAAAGGATGGGTGAGCCTTTTGTGTCCTGTAAAGACCCATTTATAAGAAAAGGACAGTTCATAATTCTCAAAGAATTGGTTTACAATCCTGATATCAAGGGGTGACCCACCCATCCAACTATATTCAGTTTTATTCTTGATATCAAGAAGGCTTTAACTAAGATAGAAATCAAGATTCCTGTGTCCTAGATGTAAAGCTGTTTGACTTGGAAAGTTCCCTGCCCCACTCTGGGTACACAGTTCATGTCAGCTTAAAGGTAGAAGACTAAAAAGTGACCAGCAGGCTCTGAATTCAAAGCTTGGAATTTGGCCAACTTCTGCACATTGATTTACTTTTTTTAAAATTCAAGTATAGTTGACAAACTATTGTATTGGTTTCAGATATGCAACATAGTGATTCAACAATTATATATGTCACAAAATGCTCATCCCAATAAGTGTAGTTAGCCTTTGTCACCAATGTTGTTAGGTCATCGATTATATTCCCTGTGCTGTACTTTTCATATCATGACTTGTTTATTTTATGATTGGAAGTTTGGACCTCTAAATAAATTGCTTTCACCTAGTTCACCTATATCCCCATCTTTGGCCCTTTAGCAACCACCAGTTTGTACTCTGTATTTTATAAGTATCTTTCTGGGTTTTGTTTGTTCTTTTGTTTTGTTATTAGATTCCAGGTACAAGTGAGATCTTATAGTGTTTGTCTTTTTCTGGCATTTCAGTTAGCATAATATCCTCCAGGTCTATCCATGTTGTTGCAAATGGCCAGATTTCATTCTATTTTGTGGCTTAGTAATATTTCATTGTGTATATATACCACATCTTTTTTATCTATTCATCTTTTGATGGACACTTAGCTTGCTTCCATATCTTGGCTATTGTAAATGCTGCAACAAACATATGGATGCATATATCTTTTCAATTTGGTGTTTTCATTTTCTATGGGTAAATACCCAGAAGTAGAATTACTAGACTGTGTGATATTTCTATTTTTCATTTTTTGAGAAACCTTTGTAAGATTTTCCACAGTGCCACACCAAATTTGCATTTCTACCAACAGCACACAATTCCTTTTTCTCCATGTCCTCACCAACATTTGTTGAATTTGTGTTTGACGCTAGCCATTCTGACTGGTGTGAGGTGATACCTCAGTGTGGTTTTGATTTACATTTCCCTGATGATTACTGATGGAACATCTTTTCATGTGCCTGTTGGCCAACTGTATGTCCTCTTTGAGAAAATGCCTATTAAGGTCCTCTACCCATTTTTTAATTGGATTATTTTTGTTTATGTTGAGGTGTATGGGTTCTTTTTGTGTTTTGGATATTACCCCTATATTAGTTACATTGTTTGCAAATGTCTTCTCCCATTCAGTAGGTTGCCTTGCCTTATGTTGATGGTTCCCATTGCTGTGCAAAATCTTTTTAGTTCGATACAGGCCCAGTTGTTTCTTGTTTTGTTTTGTTTTTTTGCTTTAGTCTCCCTTGCCTAGGGAAACAGATCCAGAAAAATATTGGTAAGGCAGATGTTCAGGAGTTTACTGCGTGTGCTTTCTTTTAGTAGTTTTATGGTTTCAGGACTTACATTTAGGTCTTTAATCCATTTTGAGTTTATTTATGGCATAAGAAAGTGGCCCAGTTTCATCCTTTTGTATGTAAATGTCTAGTTTTTCCAACACCACTTATTGAAGAGACTGTCTTTTCCCTCTTGTATATTCTTGCCTCCTTGTTATAGACTAACTGACCACATAAGTATGGGTTTATTTCTGGGATCTCTGTTCTGTTTCATTGATCTGTGTGTCTGTTTTTGTACCATTATCATTCTATTTTGATTACTATAGCTTTATAGTATAGTTTGAAATCTAGAATTGTGATACCTTCAGCTTGCTTCTTTCTCAAGATTGCTTTGGCTATTTGGGGTCTTTTGTGGTTCCATACAATATTAGGATACTACTGTAAAAAATACTGTTGATATTTTGATAGGGGTTGCATTGAATCTGTAGGGTATATGGACACTTTTATAATTTATAAGTTCAGTATACCTGAGCAGGTTTGTGTTTCTCATCTTTGATTTCATTCATCAATGTCATATAGTTTTCAGAGTACAGGCCTTTCACCTCCTTGATTATATTTAGTCCTAGGTATTTTATTCTTTTCAATACAATTGTAAATGTGATTGCTTTATTTATTTCTTTTCCTGCTAGCTCAATAGTGTATAGAATTGCAACAGATTTTTACATGTCAATTTTGTGTACTGTAACTTTACTGAATTCATTTATTACAGGTTTTTTGTGGAATCTTGAGGGTTTCACATATATATAGTATATGTCATTTGCAAGTAATGACAGTTTTCCTTCTTCCTTACCACTTTGGATGGCTTTTATTTTTCTTATCTGATTGCTGTAGCTAGGACTTAGAGTACTATGTTGAATAGAAATAGTGAGAGTAGACATTCTTGTCTTCTTCCTGATCTTAGAGAAAAGACTTCCAGCTTTCACCATCAAGTATTGATGTTAGCTGTGGGTTTGTCATACATGCCTTTATTGTGCTGAGGTATGTTCCTTCTAAACCTACTTTCTTGGGAGTTTTTATCAAATGGATGTTGAATTCTGTCAAATGTTTTTCTTCATCTATTGAGGTTTAAGTCTGATTTCATTTATTTCTGCTCTGATCTTTATTATTTCCTTCCACTAACTTTGGGTCTTGTTCTTTTTCTAGTTCCTTTAGGTGTAAGGTTAGATTGTTTTGAGATTTTTGACCCCTGAGGTACACCAGTATCAGTGTTAACTTCCCTCTTGAACTGCTTTTGCTGCATCCCAAATTTTGACTTGTTCTTTTTCCACACTAATTTGTCTCCAGGTTTTTTTTTTCTTTTGATTTTTTTCACTGACCCATTGGTTGTTTGGTAGCATGTTTTTTAGCCTCCACATGTTTATTATTTGTTTTCCCCTTGTAATTGATTTTGACTTTCATACCATTGTAGTCAGAGAAGATGCTTGATATAATTTCATTATTCTTAAATTTATTGAGACTTGTTTTGTGGCATAATGTAACCTATATGGAGAATGTTCCATCTACACTTGAAAAGAACATGTATTGTGTTTTTGGATGGAATGTCCTGCATGTATCTTTAAAGTCCGTATGGTCTAATATATAGTTTCGAGTCACTGTTGCCTAATTGATTTCCTGTCTGGATCTATTCATTTGTGTAAGTTGGGTGTGGGGTGTTAAAGTTCCCTATTACTATTGAGTTACTATTGATCTCTCTATGTCTGTATGTCTGTTTATATTTGCTTTATATTTTTAGGTGTTTCTATGTTAGGTGAATAGGTATTTACAATTTTATACCCTCTTGTTGGATTGATCCTTTTATCATAATGTAACACCCTTGTCTCTTGTTATAGTTTGTTTTAATGTCTGCTTAAAGTATTGCTACCCCAGCTTACAGTTTTTATTGCTTCCATTTGCATGAAGTACTTTTCCTCACCTTTACTTTCAGTCTGTGTGTGTGTCTCTAGGTCTGAAGTGAGTCTCTTACAGGCAGGATAAAGACAGGTCTTGTTGTTGTTTTTGTTTTTATTAAGGTATCATTGATATACAATCTTATGAAGTTTTCACACGAGTAACATTTTAGTTACAACTTTCACCCATATTGTCAAGTTCCCCCACACGCCCCGTTGCAGTCACTGTCCATCAGCATAGTAAGATGCTATAGAGTCACTACTTGTCTTCTCTGTGCTATACTGCCTTCCCCATGAGCCCCTACATTATGTCTACTAATCATAATGCCCCTTAATCCCCTTCTCCATCCCTCCCCACCCACACTTCCCAACCCCTTACCACTGGTAACTGCTAGTTCCCTTTTGGAGTCTGTGAGTCTGCTGCTGTTTTGTTCCTTCAGTTTTGCTTTGTTGTTATACTCCACAAATGAGTGAAATCATTTGGTACTTGTCTTTCTCTGCCTGGCTTATTTTACTGAACATAATACCCTCTAGTTCATTCCATGCTGTTTGCAAATGGTAGGATTTGTTTTCTTCTTATGGCTGAATAATATTCCATTGTGTATATGTACCACATCTTCTCTATCCATTCATCTACTGATAGACACTTAGGTTGCTTCCATTTCTTGGCTATTGTAAATAGTGCTGCGATAAACATAGGGGTGCATATGTCTTTTTCAAACTGGGATCCTGCATTCTTAGGGTTAATTCCTAGGAGGGGAATTCCTGGGTCAAATGGTATTTCTATTTTTAGTTTTCTGAGGAACCTCGATACTACTTTCCACAACGGTTGAACTAGTTTACATTCCCAACAATGGTGTAGGAGGGTTTCCCTTTCTCTACATCCTTGACAGCATTTCTTGTTCCTAGACTTTTCCATGTTGGCCATCCTAACTGGTGTGAGGTGATATCTCATTGTGGTTTTAATTTGAATTTCCCTGATGATTAGCGATGTGGAGCATCTTTTCATGTGCCTGTTGGCCATCTGAATTTCTACTTTGGAGATGCATCTGTTCAGATCCTATGCCCATTTTTTAATTGGGTTATTTGCTTTTTGGATGTTGAGGCATGTGAGTTCTTTATATATTTTTATGTTAACCCCTTGTCGGATATGTCATTTACAAATCTATTCTTCCTTACTGTAGGATGCCTTTTTGTTCTGCTGATGGCATCCTTTGCTATACAGAAGCTTTATAGTCTGATGTCACATTTGTTCATTTTTGCTTTTATTTCCCTTGCCCGAGGATCTGTGTTCAGGAAAACATTGCTAATGTTTATATTCAAGAGATTTTTGCCTAAGTTTTCTTCTGAGTTTTATGGTTTCATGACTTAACATTCCCATCTTTGATCCATTTTGAGTTTACTTTTGTGTATGGAGTTAGACAATATGCCAGTTTAATTATTTTATATGTAGCTGTCCAGTTTTGCCAACACCATTTGTTGAAGAGGCTGTCATTTCCCCATTGTATATCCATGGCTCCTTCATCATAAATTGATTGGCCATATATGTGTTGGTTTATATCTGGGCTCTTGTTCTGTTCCATTGATCTGTGCATCTGTTCTTGTGACAGTACCAAATTATTTTGCTTACTGTGACTTTGTAGTAGACCTTGAAGTTGGAGAGCGTAATCCTCCCATGTTTATTCTTCCTTGTCAGGATTGCTTTGGCTATTCAGGATCTTTCGTGGTTCCATATGAATTTTAGAACTATTTATTTTAGGTCATTGAAGAATGCCATTGGTATTTTGATAGGGATAGCATTGAATCTGTAGATTGCTTTAGGCAGGATGGCCATTTTGACAATATTAATTCTTCCTATCCATGAGCACAGGATGTATTTCCATTTATTGGTGTCTTCTTTAATTTCTCTCATGACTGTCTTGCAGTTTTCAGGGTATAGGTCTTTCACCTCCTTGGTTAGGTTTATTCTTAGTTACTTTATTCCTTTTGAAGCAGTTGTAAGTGGAATTATTTTCTTGATTTCTCTTTCTGCTTGTTCATCATTAGTATTTAAGAATGCAACAGATTTCTGTGTATTCATCTTAATATGCTGCAACTTTGCTGAGTTCAGTTATTCTAGTAGTTTTGGAGTGCATTCTTTAGGGTTTTTTATATACAATATCATGTCATCTGCAAACAGTGACAGCTTAACTTCTTTCTTACCAATCTGGATGCCTTTTATTTCTTTGTGTTGTCTGATTGCCGTGGCTAGGACCTCCAATACTATGTTGAATAAAAGTAGGGAGAGTGAGCATCCCTGTCTTCTTCCTGATCTTAGAGGAAAAGCTTTCAGCTTTTTGCTGTTAAGTATGGTGTTGGCTGTGGTTTTGTCATATATGGCCTTTATTATGTTGAGGTACTTGCCCTGTATATCTATTTTGTTGAGAGTTTTTATCATGAATGGATGTTGAATTTTGTTGAATGCTTTTTCAACATCTATTGAGATATCATGTGATTTTTGTCCTTTTTGTTCATATGGTATGTGATCTTGATGGATTTTTGAATATTGTGCCATCCTTGAATCCCTGGAATAAATCTCAGTTGATCATGATGGATGATCTTTTTGATGTGTTTTTTAATTTGGTTTGCTGATATTTTTTTGAATATTTTTACATCTATGTTCATCACAGATATTCTTCTTTAATTTTCTTTTTTTTTGTGGTGTTTTTGCCTGGTTTTGGTATTAGAGTGATGCTGGCCTCATAGAATGAATATGGAAGTATTCCTTCCTCTTCTACTTTTTGGAAAACTTTAAGGAGGATGGGTATTATATCTTCTCTAAATGTTTGATAAAATTCAGTGGTGAAGCCATCTGGTCCAGGCGTTTTGTTCTTAGGTAGTTTTTTGATTACCAATTCAGTTTCATTGCTGGTAATTGGTCTGTTCATATTTTCTGTTTCTTCCTGTGTCAGTCTTGGAAGGTTGTTCTAGAAAGTTGTTCATTTCTTCTAGATCATCCAATATGTTAGCATAAATTTTTCATAGTATTCTCTCATAATTCTTTGTATTTATGTAGTGTTCATAGTGGTTTTTCCTTTCTCATTTCTGATTCTGTTTATGTGTATACACTCTCTTTTTTTCTTGATATGTCTGGCTAGGGGTTTATTTCCTCAAAGTACCAGTTCCTGGTTTCATTGATACTTTTTATTCATTTATTTCTGCTCTGATCTTTATTATGTCCCTCCTCCTACTTTGTGTCTGAATTTGTTCTTTTTTTAGTTTCATTAATTGTGAGTTTAGACTATTTGTTTGTGATTGTTCTTTCTTGAGGTAAGCCTTTATTGCTATGTACTTTCCTCTTAGAACTGCCTTTGCTGCATTCCACAGATTTTGGAGTGTTGAGTTGTTGTTTTCATTTGTCTCCGTATATTGCTTAACATCTGTTTTAATTCAGTCATTGATCCATTGATTATTTAGGAGCATGTTGTTAAGCCTCCATGTGTTTGTGAGATTTTTTGGTTTTTTTTCTTTTGCATAATTTATTTCTAGTTGCATACCCTTGTGGTCTGGGAAGCTGGTTGGCACAATTTCAATCCTTCTGAATTTACTGAGGCTCTTTTTGTGGCGTAGTATGTGATCCATTCTGGAAAATGTTCCACGTGCACGTGAGAAGAATGTGTATGCAGCTGCTTTTGGGTGGAGTGTTCTGTAGATGTCTGTTAGGTCCATCTTTTCTAATGTGTTGTTAAGTGCCTCTGCTCTTAATTATTTTCTAACTGGTTGATACGTCCTTTGGAGTGAGTGGTGTGTTGAAGTCTCCTAAAATGAATGCATTGTATTCTATGTCCCCCTTTAATTCTGTTAGTATTTGTTTCACATTTAGGTGTTTGTATAGTGAGTACATTTATAATGGTTATATCCTCATGTTGGACTGCCCCCTCTATCATTTTGTAATGTCCTTGTCTCTTGTTATTTTCTTTGTTTTGATATCTATTTTGTCTGATTCAAGTATGGAACTCCTGCTTTTTTCTCCCTATTATTTGCCTGAAATATATTTTTCCATCCCTTCACTTTTAGTATGTGTATGTCTCTGGGTTTGAAGTGAGTCTCTTGTAGGCAGCATATAGATGGGTCTTGTTTTTCTATCCATTCTGTTACTCATAAGTCTTTTGACTGATGCATTCAGTCCATTTACATTTAGGGTGATCATCAATAGATATGTACTTATTGCCATTGCCAACCTTAGATTCATGGTTACCAAAGGTTCAAGAGCAGCTTCTTTACTATCTAACAGTATAACTTAACTCAGTACACTATTTCAAACACAATCTAAATGTTTTTTTCCCCTTTTTCTTCCTCCTCTACTCTTTATATATTAGGTGTCATATTCTGTATTCTTTGGTATCCCTTGACTGACTTTGTGGGTAGTTGATATAATTTTTCATTTGGTTAATAATTAATTGTTCTTCTTTTACTGTGGCTTTATTTTCTCTGGTGACAGCTATTTAGCCTTAGGTGCACTTCCATCTAGAGCAGTCCCTTTAAAATACACTGCAGAAATGATTTGTGGGAGGTAAATTCCCTCAACTTTTGTTTATGTGGAAATTGTTTACTCCCTCCCTCAAATTAAATGATAGTCTTGCTGTGTAGAGTATTCTTGGTTGGAGGCCCTTCTGTTTCACTGTGTTCAATATATCATACCACTCCCTGTAAGGTTTCTGCTGAGAAGTCTTATGATAGCCTAGTGGGCTTTCCTTTGTTCATAATCTTTTTACTTACTCTGGGTGCTTTTAATACTCTCTCCTTATCCTTGATCTTTGCCATTTTAATTATATGCCTTGGTGTTGTCTCTCTAGGGTCCCTTGTGTTGGGAGATCTCTGCACTTCCATGACCTGAGAGATATTTCCTTATCCATATTGGGGACATTTTCAGCAATTATTTACTCAAAGAGACTTTCCGTGTTTCTCTCTCTTCTTCTGGTACCCCTATAATGCGAATATTGTTCCGTTTGGGTTGGTCACACCATTCTCTTTTTATTTCATTCCTGGAGATCCTTTTTTCTCTCTGTGCCTTGGCTTCTTTGTTTTCCTGTTCTTTAATTTCTATTTCATTTAATGTCTCCTCTGCCTCATCTAATCTGCTTTGAAATCCCTCCATTGTATGTTTCACTGCAGATACTGTATTTTTCAAAGTTTCTCTTTCTTGAAGGTTGAGGTCTTGAATATTTTTCTGTAACTACATGAGCATGTTTATGATTTTAATTTTGAACTCTGTATCAGGAAGATTGGTGATTTCACTTTCACGTAGCCCTCTTTCTGGTTTTGTGGGATTTTGGTTTGTACCAGGTTCTTTTGACATTTCATAATTGTATTGATTACTCTGGAATAATAGCTTTCTGTAGGCAGCACCCTTTAGTTTCCAGAAGATACTCTCTGGAGCTGCCCAGCACCTGGAGTGATGACAGGGGTCACAGGCACATGCTGCCAATGCCTGCAGGGAGGAAAAAGCTCTTTCCTGCTTCCCAGCTTCAGTGCCTCCCTCCACCACCAGGTCCAGTGGGCAGATCATGCAGAGATGAGCCTCTGCATTAAGCCCCTGGAGCTGCTGTAGGTGGGGCCACCCTCCAGCTTCCCTGGCATGATAGCTTGGGCAGAAGGTGTGTGGACCAGTGCCTCGCGGGAGGAAGGAGCAACAGGCTGGGTACTGCAGATGGGGGGATGGGCAGGGCACTCAGTGCTGTATTGCCAGCCAAGTGGAGTGCCTGAAGCTCCTGAATGTTCCCAACCAGTTGGGCTCAGTGTGCAAGGACAATTTGGCCATGTGTCCTATCTCCTGAGCATCAAGTTCTGTGTAATCCTTGCCCCTTTATCCACCCTCTCACTGTTGAAAAGTTTTTCGATGTGCCCACCTTTCTTTTGTCCTGGAGCAGGCAGTTGTGGGTACCTGTTCTCCACAAGCAGCTTGAATCTCAGTCTTCCCAAGTATTCTGTGCCTGTCTTTGCTCTCCTACCCCTCTAATCTCCAGAGCATCATGTAAAGTGGGTTTGTGCTCCTGGAGCAGATCTCCAGGACTGGGTGTTCAGCACTCACTCCCTGCTCCATTTCTCTTCCTCTCGCATGTTAGCTGGAGTGGGGGGAGGGCTTGGGAATCCAGGATTGCAGCTTTGCTAATTTACCCTTTGCTGTGACATCTTCTCTTTTCCTCAAGTGTAGGCAGTCTTGCAGTCTTGCAGTCACTCAGGATTAGATGTGTTTGCTGTATTTTCATGTTATATGTGGTTTGGAGAGGAGGTTTCTGCCTCCATTTTTTTCTATAATAGGTCTTATTTTTTAATCCATTTACTCACCGTATGTATTTTTTTATTGCTGCATTTAGTCCATTTACACTTAAAGTAATTATTGAAAAGTATGTGCTTATTGCCATTTTGTTTGTTTTCTGGTCATTTTCGTAGTTCTTTTTTCTTTTTTGGGGGGGATCATTAATCTACAGTTACATGAGGAACATTATGTTTACTAGGTTCCCCCCGTCACCAAGTCCCCCCCACATACCCCTTCACAGTCACTGTCCATCTGCGTAGTAAGATGCTGTAGAATCACTACTTGTCTTCTCTGTGTTGTACAGCCCTCCCCATGCCCCCCCCCACATTATACATGCTACTCATAATGTCCCCTTTCTTTTTTCCACCCCCTTTTATCCCTTCCTTCCCTCCCATCCTCCCCAGTCCCTTTCCTTTGGTAACTGTTAGTCCATTCTTGGGTTCTGTGACTCTGCTGCTGTTTTGTTGCTTCAGTTTTTTCTTTGTTCTTATACTCCACAGATGAGCGAAATCACTTGATACTTGTCTTTCTCCACATGGCTTTTTTTTTTTGTATCATTAATCTACAATTACAGAAAGAACATTATGTTTACTCGGTTCCCCCCTTCACCAAGTCGCCCCCACATACCCCTTCACAGTCACTGTCCATCTGCGTAGTAAGATGCTGTAAAATCACTACTTGTCTTCTCTGTGTTGCACAGCCCTCCCTGTGCCCCCCACACACACTATATATGCTAATCATAATGCCCTCTTTCTTTTTCCCCCGCCCTTATCCCTCCCTTCCCACCCATCATCCCCAGTCCCTTTCCCTTTGGTAACTATTAGTCCATACTTGGGTTCTGTGATTCTGCTGCTGTTTTGTTCCTTCAGTTTTCCTTTGTTCTTATACTCCACATATGAGTGAAATCATCTGGTACTTGTCCTTCTCTGAATGGCTTATTTCACTGAGCATAATACCCTCCAGCTCCATCCATGTTGTTGCAAATGGTAGGATTTGTTTTCTTTTCATGGCTTAATAATAGTCCATTGTATATGTATACCACATCTTATCCATTCATCTACTGATGGACACTTAGGTTGCTTCCATTTCTTGGCTACTATAAATAGTGCTGAGATAAACATAGGGGTGCGTATGTCTTTTTCAAACTGGGCTGCTGTGTTCTTAGGGTAAATTCCTAGGAGTGGAATTCCTGGGTCAAATGGTATTTCTGTTTTGAGTTTTTTGAGGAACCTCCATACTGCTTTCCACAATGGTTGAACTAATTTACATTCCCACCAGCAGTGTAGGAGGGTTCCCCTTTCTCCACAACCTCACCAACGTTTGTTATTCTTTGTCTTTGGATGGTGGTGATCCTTACTGGTGTGAGGTGTTATCTCACTGTGGTTTTAATTTGCATTTCTCTGATGACTACCGATGTAGAGCATCATTTCATGTGTCTGTTGGCCATCTGAGTTTCTTCTTTGGAGAATTCTCTGTTCAGCTCCTCTGCCCACTTTTTAATCGGATTATTTGCTTTTTGTTTGTTGAGGTACGTGAGCTCTTTATATATTTTTGATGTCAACCCTTTATTGGATCTGTTGTTTATGAATATATTCTCCCATACTGTAGGATGCCTTTTTGTTCTATTGGTAGTATTCTTTGCTGTACAGAAGGTTTTCCACTTGATATAGTCCCACTTGTTCATTTTTGCTTTGATATGTTCATGAAGAGATATGTTCATGAAGAAGAGATATGTTCATGAAGAAGTTGCTCCTGTTTATGTCCAAGAGATTTTTGCCTATGTATTTTCTAAGAGTATTATGGCTTCATGACTTACATTCAGGTCTTCGATCCATTTCAAATTTACTTTTGTGTATGGAGTTAGACAATGACCCAGTTTCATTCTCTTACATGTACCTGTCCAGTTTTGCCAACACCAGGTGTTGAAGAGGCTGTCATTTCCCCATTGTATGTACATGGCTCCTTTATTGTATATTAATTGACCATATATGTTTGGGTTAATATCTGGGGTCTCTCTTCTGTACCACTGGTCTGTGGGTCTGTTCTTGTGCAAGTACCAAATTGTCTTAATTACTGTGGCTTTGTAGTAGAGCTTGAAGTTGGGAAACAAGATCCCCCCTGCTTTATTCTTCCTTCTCAGGATTGCTTTGGCTATTTGGGATCTTTTTTGGTTCCATATGAATTTTAAAACTATTTGTTCCAGTCCATTGAAGAATGCTGTTGTTATTTTGATAGGGATTGCATTGAATCTGTAGATTGCTTTAGGCAGGATGGCCATTTTGACAATATTAATTCTTCCTAGGCAACAGCATGGGATGAGTTTCCATTTGTTTGTGACCTCTTTAATTTCTCTTAAGAGTTGTCTTGTAGTTTTGGGGGTATAGGTCTTTTACTTCCTTGGTTAGGTTTATTCCTAGGTATTTTATTCTTTTTGATGCAATTGTGAATGGAATTGTTTCCCTGATTTCTCTTTCTGCTAGTTCACTGTTAATGTATAGGGATGCAACAGATTTCTGTGTATTAATTTTGCATCCTGCAACTTTAATGAATTCAAATATTCTAGTAGTTTTGGAGTGGAGTCTTTAGAGTTTTTTATGTACAATATCATGTCATCTGCAAATAGTGACAGTTTGGCTTCTTCTTTACCAATCTGGATGCCTTGTATTTATTTGTTTTGTCTCATTGCCATGGCTAGGACCTCCAGTACTATGCTGAATAGCATTTGGGGGAGTGGGCATCCCTGTCTTGTTGCTGATCTTAGAGGAAAAGCTTTCAGCTTCTCACTGTTAAGTATGATGTTGGCTGTGGGTTTATCATATATGGCCTTTATTATGTTGAGGTACTTGTCCTCTATACCCATTTTGTTGAGAATTTTTATCATGAATGGAAGTTGAATTTTGTCAAATGCTTTTTCAGCATCTATGGAGATGATCATGTGGCTTTTGTCCTTTTTGTTTGATGTGGTGGATGATGTTGATGGATTTTCGAATGTTGTACCATCCTTGCATCCCTGGAATGAATCCCACTTGGTCATGGTGTATGATCCTCTTGATGTATTTTTGAGTTCAGTTTGCTAATATTTTGTTGAGTATTTTTGCATCTATGTTCATCATGGATTCTGGTCTGTAATTTTCTTTTTTTGTGGTGTCTTTGCCTGGTTTTGGTATTAGAGTGATACTCGCTTCATACAATGAGTTTGGAAGTATTCCCTCCTCTTCTATTTTTTGGAAAACTTTAAGGAGAATGGGTATTATGGCTACTCTATATGTTTGATAAAATTCGGTGATGAATCCATCTGGCCTGTGGGTTTTGTTCTTGGATAGTTTTTTGATTACCACTTCAATTTCTTTGCTGGTAATTGGTCTGTTTAGATTTTCTGTTTCTTCTTTGGTCTGTCTTGGAAGGTTGTATTTTTCTAGGAAGTTGTCCATTTCTTCTAGGTTTTCCAGCTTGTTAGTATATAGATTCCCATAGTATTCTCTAATAATTCTTTGTATCTCTGTGGGGTCCATCATAGTTTACCTTTCCCATTTCTGATTCTGTTGATGTGTGTAGATTCTTTTTCTCTTAATAAGTCTGGCTAGGGGCTTATCAATTTTATTTTCTCAAAGAACCACCTCTTAGTGTCATTGTTTTTTTCTATTGTTTTATTATTCTCAGTTTTATTTATTTCCTCTCTGATCTTTATTCTGTCCCTCCTTCTGCTGACTTTGGGCCTCATTTGTTCTTCTTTTTCCAATTTCAATAATTGTGACATTAGACTATTCATTTGAGATTGTTCTTCCTTCTTTAAATAGGTCTGGATTGCTATATACTTTCCTCTTAGAACTCCCTTCGCTGCATCCCACAGAAGTTGGGGCTTTGTGCTGTTATTGTCATTTGTCTCCATATATTGCTTGATCTCTTTTAATTTGTTCATTGATTCGTTAATTATTTAGGAGCATGTTGTTAAGCCTCCATGTATTTGTGAGCCTTTTTGCTTTCTTTGTAAAATTTATTTCTAGTTTTATACCTTTATGGTCTAAAAAGTTGGTTGGTAGATTTTAATTTTTTTGAATTTACTGAGGCTCTTTTTATAGCTAGTATGTGGTCTATTCTAGTAAATGTTCCATGTGCACTTGAGAAGAATGTGTTTCTTGCTGCTTTTGGGTGTAGAGTTCTGTAGATGTCTTTTAGGTCCATCTGTTCTAGTGTGCTGTTCAGTGCCTCTGTGTCCTTACTTATTTTCTGTCTGGTGGATCTGCCCTTTGGGGTAAGTGGTGTGTTGAAGTCTCCTAGAATGAATGCATTGCATTCTATTTCCTCCTTAAATTCTGTTAGTATTTGTTTCACTTATGTTGGTGCTCCTGTATTGGGTGCATATATATTTATAATGGTTATATCCTCTTGTTGGACTAACCCCTTTATCATTATGTAACGTCCTCTTTATCTCGTTACTTTCTTTGTTTTGAAGTCTATTTCGTCTGATACAAGTACTGCAACACCTGCTTTTTTCTCCCTGTTGTTTGCATGAAATATCTTTTCCATCCCTTACCTTTTAATGTGTGTATGTCTTTGGGTTTGAGGAGAGTCTCTTGTAAGCAGCATATAGATGGGTCTTGCTTTTTCATCCATTCTATTACTCTGTGTCTTGATTGGTGCATTCAGTCCATTTACATTTAGGGTGATTATTGAAAAATATGTACTTATTGCCATTGCAGGCTTTAGATTCGTGGTTACCAAAGGTTCAAGAGTAGCATCTTTATTATCTAACCTTCTAACTTAACTTGCTTATTAAGCTATTAAAAACACAGATTATTCTTTATTTCTCTCCCTTCTTATTCCTCCTCCTCCATTCTTTATATGTTAGGTGTTTTATTCTGTACTCTTTTGTGTTTACTTTGATTGTTTTTGTGAACAGTTGATTTTATTTTTTGCTTTTAGTTAGTATTTGGTTGGTCTGCTTTCCTTGCTGTGATTTTATTTTCTCTGGTGACATCTATTTAGCCTTAGGAGTGCTTCCATCTAGAGTAGTCCCTTTAAAATATCCTGTAGAGGTGGTTTGTGGGAAGCAAATTCCCTCAACTTTTACTTGTCTGAGAATTGTTTAATCCCTCCTTCATATTTAAATAATAATCATGCTGGATACAGTATTCTTGGTTCAAGACCCTTCTGTTTCATTGCATTAAATATATCATGCCATTCTCTTCTGGCCTGTAAAGTTTCTGTTGAGAAGTCTGATGATAGCCTGATGGGTTTCCCTTTGTAGGTGACCTTTTTTCTCTCTCTGGCTGCCTTTAATACTCTGTCCTTGTCTTTGATCTTGCCATTTTAATTATTATATGTCTTGGTGGTGTCCTCTTTGGGTCCCTTGTGTTGGGATATCTCTGGGCTTTAATGGTCTGAGACACTATTTCCTTCCCCAGCTTGGGGAAGTTTTCAGCAATTGTTTCTTCAAGGACACTTTCTATCCCTTTTTCTCACTCTTCTTCCTCCTGTACCCCTATAATGTGAATATTGTTCCATTTGGATTGGTCACACCATTCTCTTAATATTCTCTCATTCCTGGAGATCCTTTTATCTCTCTCTGCCTCAGCTTCTCTGTATTCCTATTCTCTGATTTCTGTTCCAGTAACGGTCTCTTGCACCTCATCCAGTCTGCTCTTAAGTCCTTGCAGAGATTGTTTTATTTCTGTATTCTCCCTCCTGACTTGATCCCTTAGCTCTTGCATATTTCTCTGCAGGTCCATCAGCATGGTTATGACCTTTATTTCGAATTATTTTTTAGGGAGATTGGTTATATCTATTTCCCCAGGCCCTCTCTCAGGGGTTGTCTGGGTAATTCTAGACTAGACCAAATTCTTCTGCCTTTTTATAGTGAAAGAAATAGTCGCAGGCAGGTGGCACATGTTTCAGCTGGGAGAACAAAGTCCCTTCCTGCTTGCTGGTCACCTTGCCCTTCTCTGCTGCCTGTGTCGGTTACCTGCACACAGGGAGCAGCATCCGGGTCAATCCCCTGAGCCGCCATTGGCCCAGAGCCCTACGGGGAGAGGCAGGCACACCAGGTGTGCTCTCCTGCAAGAACAGCACCCCTTCGCGCCTTGCCCTGGCTTCCTCTGCCTGCACCTGGCAGCTGCGCGCTGGCGGCAGCCCCTGTGTCTGGCCCAGGGGGCTGCGCACTGGGAGGAGACTCTGCACTCCTGGTGCAGGTGACTAGGGCTGGTTATTTAGCAGTCCTGCGCTTCCACTCCCTCCCCGCTCCAACTCCTCTCCTCCTGCCAGTGATCTGGGTGCGGGGATTTCTCAGGTCTCACCAGGTCGCAGCTTTATATCTTACCCCCTTCGTGGGATGCTGAGTTCTCACAAATGTAAATGTAGCCTGGCTGTTGTACTGTATCCTCTGGTCTCTGTTAGGAGTAGTTGTTTTTGTTGTATATTCAAAAATATATATGGTTTTGGGAGGAGATTTCAACTCCCCTACTCACACCACCATCTTGGCTCCTCCCACCATAGTTATTTTTTGTTTCTTCTCTTGCTCTCTTCCCTTGTGATTTGATGACTTTCTTTAGCGCTGTTCTTGGAATCCTTTCTCATTTATCTATTATAGGTTTTCAGTTTGTGGTTACCATGAGATTCATATATAATATGTGTATAGCCATCTGTATTAGGTTAATGGTTGCTTAAGTTTGAACATGTTCTAAATGCATTATATTTTTACTGCCCCCACCATTTTTGTGTATGTCATATTTTATCTTTTTATTTTCTCTCAACTAACTTTTATAGGTATAATTGCTTTTACTAGTTTTGTCTTTTAACCTAGTTTTATGAGTGATTGATCTACTACCTTTACTATGTGTTTGCTTTTACCAGAAAAATTTTTTCCTTTCCTAGTTTTGGCCTTTTCTGCTTAAAAAATGTCTCTTTATTATTTCTTGTAAGGCTAGTCTAGTAGTGACAAACTTCTTAAATATTGTCTGGGAAGTTTTTTCTCTGCAACCCTGCCAGATAAAGTATTCTTGATTTAAGTTTTTCCTTTCAGCATTTGAACATATCACACCCCCACCTCCCTTCAGGCCTGCAGTGCTATGGGCCAGTGCTATGGAGGGTGCACTGGCCCTTGTGCTGAAAAATCAGCTGAAAGCCTATGAGTTTTCACTTGTATGTAACTATTTGCTTTTCTCTTGCTGCTTTTAAGATTCTGTATCTTTAATTTTTGACATTTTAGTTATGTGTATTGGTATGGTCCTCCTTTGGTTCATCTTTGAGGCTCCCTGTGCTTCCCTCAGCTGGGGAAGGAAAGAGACATCCACGTACAGGATGTTTCCAGCTATCATTTCTTCAAATAAGTGTTCTGCCCCTTTCTCTTCTCCTTTTGCGACTCCTATAATGTGAATGTTATTATGCTAGATGTTGTGAACAAGTCCCTTAAGCTACCCTTATTTTTTAAATATTTTTGCTATTCAGGTTGGGTGCTTTCACTACCCTGTTTTCCAGATTGCTGGTCCGTGTTTCTGCATCCTGTAATTGTTAGTTCCCTCTAGTGTATTTTTCATTTCATTGACTGCGTTCACCTCTGGTTCTTTCTTGTTGAAGTTCTGAGTTCATCCACTCTTCAGTGTGGTATCTTTATGATCATTACTTTGAACTCTTTAACAGACAGATTGCTTAACTTTATTTTATTTAGTTCTTTTCCTGAGGGTTTTGTCTTAGGTTTTTGTTAGTGTGGAACATATTCCTCTATCTCTTCACTTGATTCTGTGTTTGTTCCTATATTTAAGTAGATCAGCTACATCACCTGGTCTTGAAGGTGGTGCCTTATGTTCAGGGCCTCCTGTGGTGCCAGTAGTGTGATCTCAGGTATTCCAGGGGGTGTTCCTTTTGTGGGATGTATGTGCCCACCTGTCATGACTGAGCCACAGCTGCTGCAGGCATCCTGGTGTGCAGGCCTGACCCCCAGCACAACTGACAGAAGAACCACTGCAACGGCTACCAGTGTGGTGTTGGGTGAGGCTGACTCCCCCATTCCTGGGACAGTAGTTGCTATGAAGGGAGCACTGACCCTTGTCAGGGCTACCCTCCAGATATGGCACATCAAGAGCCACTTTTGAGGGGTGCATGCCAGGCTGGGAGGGTTGTGTGGGGTGGGTCCTCGGGCAAATCCTAGGGCATGCAAGCAGTTCTACCAAGGTAGATGTAGAGTGGCTCTTGCAAGTAAAATAGCATCCACAAGCATGTCCGTCCCTGGAAAAAGCTATAGATTCCTGTTTCTCAAGCACATGCTGCAAAATCAGTAAATCCCCCTTATGTATAACCCAGGGACTTTTCAAACTGCTGCCCCTCTGCTGGGTCTTGGACTGAGAGATTTAGTACACTGTCCTTTATGTGCAGAGTCTTGTTTTTCTATAGCCCTCTGGGTCCTCCCAGAGTTATTAGCACCCTCACCTTCTAACCCCACCCCACACTGATTTTCAAATCAGTTATAGGGGCTTATCTTCCCAGTGTAGGTCCCTAGAGCCAGGGGTGCTCAATCTCCTTGCTCCTCAAGAAGGACTAACATACCTGGAACATCCCTTGGTTCCCAATTGCATCTCTGCCCTGCTGAGCCTTGTTAATGTGGTCTTTCACAGAGTGACTTTAAGGAAAAATCTTTTCACATATTTTCTCAAGTTTCAGCTGGGACAAACTGTAAATATTCCTGGCAGTACTTAACAACACCAAAAGATACTACCTAAGACAATTGCCCTGAATGTTGTCCAAAGTTGGTAGGCCCCTAGCTGTACACGGGCTGCAACTCACATTTCTGTCCAGCCATATTTGGGGCCCCCAATTTGATAGGTAAGCTTCCTACATACACAAGAACTGACAACTACATGTCCCAGCAGTCAGAAAGCCAAGTTACCATGACACAAAACAAGACAAGAAGGCAATAGCTGGCCCTGGGAGAGAGAGGATCAGTAACCAATGGGTTTCCAAAAAGATTCACAAGAGTCTGGATTTGGAAAGGTTAAGGGCCATGTGTAATTTCTTTCTGAACCATGCAGTAGAGAGATCCAGAAGAGCTGACTTTGGTAGGAATTCTCACCTTTGCTGGCTTTTGCCAGTTTCCTCAGGATCCCATCTACAGATTCCGTAAGTGGACTTTAGAGGGTATAGTTCTGGTATCTACCAAATTTGGCAAAATTTTCTATTAGTTTTTAGTTTCCCTTTGGCAATTTAAAGAATAACCGGTAGCAGTTTGCTAGAGTCCCATTAACCCTGGCAGTCCTCCTTTGCAGGTAGCTATGAGGGCATGCAGACGTGTCAGAGCATTTGACAAAACCTTTGAGAACAGCCTCTTTTTCCAGCGTCCCAGTTGATTACAAATGAGACACCAATTTGTTGGCCCTTATTTTGATGACGGATCTCCTAGGAGGGGACACTGGGGGAGGCTTTATGAATGTTGTCCTTAGGTGTCTGGCCTTGGAGCTTGCAGGCCTTTGTTTATAGTCTTGTGGTCTCTTTAGAGTGGAAAGGCAATTCAGATAGAGGATTAGCAAACTGTGAGTAGTCCGTCTAGTAAAAGAGGACAGAGGGAAGTTGGAGTGACTTCAGTCTAGTTTTGTTTTACATCCTTCATGTGTGTTTAATTTTTCATTAGCCTTTTGTACTGAATTTTCAACAGTCTTCTGTGTACCAATTAAGATATCCCATCATGGTTGTTGATAAGGGAACCTTTAATTTTTTATTTTTTATTAAGGTATGATTGATATACACTCTTATGAAGGTTTCACATGAAAAAACAATGTGGTTGCTACATTTACCCATATTATCAAGTCCCCACCCATACCCCAATGCAGTCACTGTCCATCACTGCAGCAAGATGCTATTTTGTTCCTTCAGTTTTGCTTCATTGTTATACTCCACAAATGAGGGAAATCATTTGGCATTTGTCTTTCTCCACCTGGGTTATTTCACTGAACATAATGTCCTCCAGCTCCAACCATGTTGTTGGAAATGGTAGGATTTGTTTCTTTCTTATGGCTGAATAGTATTCCATTGTATATATGTATCATATCTTCTTTATCCATTCATCTACAGATGGACACTTAGGTTACTTCTATATCTTGGCTATTGTAAAAAGTGCTGCAATAAATATAGGGGTGTATATGTCTTTTTGAATCTGAGAAGTTGTATTCTTTGGGTATATTCCAAGGAGTGTTTTCTGGGGTCAAATGGTATTTCTATTTTTAGTTTTTTGAGGAACCTCCATATTGCTTTCCACAATGGTTGAACTAGCTTACATTCCCACCAGCAGTGTAGGAGGGTTCCCCTTTCTCCGCATCCTTGCCAGCATTTGTTGTTCTTAGTCTTTTCGATGCTGGCCATCCTTACTGGTGTGAGGTGATATCTCGTGATTTTAATTTGCATTTCCCTGATGATTAATGACGTGGAGCATCTTTTCATGTGTCTGTTGGCCATCTGAATTTCTTCTTTGGAGAACTGTCTCTTCATATCCTCTGCCCATTTGTTAACTGGTTTATTTGCTCTTTGGGTGTTGAGGTGTGTAAGTTCTTTATATATTTTGAATGTTAACCCCTTGTTGGTTATGTCATTTACAAATATATTCTCCCATATTGTAGGATGCCTTTTTGTATTATTGATGATGTTCTTTGCCATAGAAAACTTTTTAGTTTGATGTAGTCCCATGACTTCATTTTTGCTTTTGTTTCCCTTTCTCAAGAAGATGGGTTCAGGAAGAAGTTGCTCATGCTTACATTCAGGAGATGTTTGCCTATGTTGTCTTCTAAGAGTTTTATGGTTTCATGACTTACATTCAAGTCTTTGATCCATTTCGAGTTTACTTTTGTATATGGGGTTAATAATCTGGTTTCTTTCTCTTGCATGTAGCTGTCCAGTTTTGCCAACACGAGCTGTTGAAGAGGCTGTCATTTCCCGATTGTATGTCCATGGCTCCTTTATTGCATGTTAATTGACCATATATGTTTGGGTTAATGTTTGGAGACTCTATTTTGTTCCACTGGTCTGTGGCTCTGTTCTTGTGCCAGTACCAAATTGTCTTGATTACTGTGGCTTTGTAGTAGAGCTTGAAGTTGAGGAGCAAAATCTCTCTCACTTTATTCTTTCTTCTCAGGATTGCTTTGGCTATTTGGGGGTCTTTGATGTTTCCATATGAGTTTTAAGACGATTTTCTCTAGGTCATTGAAGAATGTTGTTGGCATTTTGATATGAATTGCATTGAATCTGTAGATTGCTTTAGGCAGGATGGCCATTTTGACAATATTAATTCTTCCTATCCATGAGCATGGGATGTTTCCATTTATTGGTATCTTCTTTAATTTCTCTCATGAGTGTCTAGTAGTTTTCAGAGTATAGTTCTTTCACTTCCTTGGTTAGGTTTATTCCTAGGTATTTTATTCCTTTTGATGCAGTTGTGAATGGAATTGTTTTCCTGATTTCTCTCTCTGCTAGTTCCTTGTTAGTGTATAGGAATGCCACAGATATCTTTGTGTTAATTTTGAATCCTGCAACTTGGCTGAATTCCTATTCTCTGATTTCTATTCTATTTTGTACAATATCATGTCATCTGTAAACAGGGACAGTTTAACTTCTTCCTTGCCAAGCTAGATGCCTTGTATTTCTTTGTGTTGTCTGATTGCCATGGCTAGGACCTCCAGTACTATGTTGAATAGAAGTGGGGAGAGTGGGCATCCTTGTCTTGTTCCCAATCTTAAAGGAAAAGCTTTCAGCTTCTCACTGTTAAGTATAATGTTGACTGTGGGTTTGTCATATATGGCCTTTATTATGTTGAGGTATTTGCCCTCTTTACCCATTTTGTTGAGAGTTTTTATCATGAATGGATGTTGAATTTTGTCAAATGCTTTTTTAGCATCTATTGAGATGATCGTGTGATTTTGGTCCTTTTTGTTGATGTGGTGGATGATGTTGATGGGTTTTTCTAGTGTACCATCCTTGCATCCCTGGCATAAATCGTACTTGATCATGATGGATGATCTTTTTGATGTATTTTTGACTTTGATTTGCTAATATTTTGTTGAGTATTTTTGCATCTATGTTCATCAGGGATATTGGTCTGTAATTTTCTTTTTTTGTGGTGTCTTTGCCTGGTTTTGGTATTAGAGTGGCTAGCCTCATAGAATGTGTTTGGAAGTATTTCCTCCTCTTCTGTTTTTTGGAAAACTTTAAGGAGAATGGGTATTAGGTCTTCACAAAATGTTTGATAAAATTCAGCAGTGAAACCATCTGGTCCAGGGATTTTCTTCTTAGGTAGGTTTTTGATTCCTAGGAACCCTTAATTTTTATGAACAATCTTGCATAATTGGAATGTTTTCCATAATAGCTATTGTAATTCTAGGTTTCTTAGTAGAATTTTGCCATTTTTGTAGATACCGACAGCTTCCATGACCACAATTCTTAGACATAAAATAAGCAGGTATTCCAAAAGGTAGAGTACTCAATTATCTGAAATTTGAGGATCCCTTTTTCTTTTTTTCTTTTTTTTTTTCTTTTTGACTAAGTCTTGTGTCTCTCTGAGCCAAATTAATACATCAGAGAGATGTATCACTGGGTTGGGGATTTTGTGATGTTTTACAGCATCAGTACTTGATTGCACAGAATTTTTCTGGAGGTTGGCAGGTGACCTAGTGTTGATATGACCTGTTCTATGTCCAGCTTACCCCCACATGGGAATCTTAAATTTAGGTAGCAAGTGCTCTAACATCTTTTCAAGTGCAGAGCTCACACCTGCCAACTTTGCAGCCTTGGCTTCTCAGATTCCCTCTAGCAATAGATCTATTAGTCCTTTCACTCTAATAATTTGTGCCTATTTGTTGTGCATTCATTAAAAGTTTGAATCTCTTGTCTTATTTCCCCAAGTCTCCTAGCAGTTTATGCTGTGGACTTAACCTGGAGGCTTTATGAGTCCCCTAACTGCTGCCACTCATCAGACTCCCATGTAACCAACAGGGACCTTTCTGGGAAAAATTATTATTATTTTTTTAACAAAGTTTGTTTGGATCAGATTGCTATACCCAAGGGAGTGGAGCTCAAAAACAGAATGAATGACACCCACGGCCCTTGGTTTCAATGAGGAGCAGTGAACTCAAAGGGTTCCGTGGGCTCCTCACCTGTGCGTTTTGTCCCTTGGGCCTTTAGCATTCAGCTTCAGATCCTATTCTCATTGCCAAAGACTGCAAAACATGACTAAAGAAGACAATTTCGGTGATCAGGCTGAACAAACTATTTGTTGCTTCACAAAGCAGTCTCCACTCCCAAGGGTCCAGAGAACCGCAAAATGGCAGAAGGCAGGAAGCTTTCATAGGATGAATGACAGGAAACAAGGAAGTACGTGCAGAGCCGAGTTGGCCTGGTGTTTGGTCAAGCAAAGAGTTTACAGGGCCGTGAAAGTCAGCCTGCAGCTCACTGATGTGCGCTGGGCAGGAGTGGCTCCATCTGGGGCCTAGAAGTTAATTTCAACAAAACTATGGCCTGAAAAAAAAGTGATAGACTATTTGTGGCTCACAAGGTCTAAAATATTTAGTCTGGCTCTTTCCATACAGAAAAGTTTTCCTGACTTTCCTACTTGAACCACAGGCACAAATGGCTTGATGATTTGCATTGCTGTGCAAGCAAGGGTATAAACCCTCTCACACAGCAGGCTAGTGCAGGGGTGTCACTCCCTGGTGATTCTAGCAAGTTCTTCTTCCACTACATAAGGAGGGTCGGGAAGAATAGGTGAGCCAAGCCTTGGAGTCCCCTATTTCAGAAGTCTCCACAGTAAGTTTGAACAGCAAAAAAAGACCAAGTCTAAATGTAAAAGCCTGAAGTGGTCTCTTTCCACAGCATAACTAAGATGGTTTGTTCCTAGTTTCTTGGTGATTATATGTGACTTGTACTAACTTAAGCATATTTTTTTTATGAATAGGAAGTTTTCATTAATAATATGGAGGCTGCAATTTAAATCATGTTAACTTTAATTGTGAATTTGTCATTCTATTTGTTTTGAAAGGCTTAATGATACCAGACCCCCTTCATGTCTTAGCTACAAAATTTCAGTCCCAACTCTTGCTATATACCTCGTGGAAAATATCAAGTATACAAATGCATTTCATCTGAGATTTAAGACTTACTTATATAGATTTTATATCCAGGAAGAAAAGCCACCTTCCCTATTGTATAAAATTATCTACATATTGTCTTCCAGCAAAGAGATCAATATATAGTTAACCCACCTCATTTTCATGTGCCTTAGTTTTAAAAGATACAGAATTAGTTTCTTGATTACCAAGTAACATACAGAAATTAAATCAGGTTTTTTCAATATGCCACAGCTCTTTGTGAAGATGAAATGCAATTTTCTTCTCTGGTAGACATCAGTTTGCAGGTCTTCATTTAATTTGCTGGAATGAGATTTAATAGATCAATACATTTAATCGATCTTCTCCATTCATACCATACTCAGTTGTCTGGCACTAGAAACTAGTAATGAAAGGTTCTTTAATTAATAAACTTGTAAGGAATTAAATTCCTAGCATTTAACCTTTGTGTACCTGACAGTGTGATGGTAGCTTTATAATTCAGTTATTCTAATATAATACATCATTCAGAAAAAAAATCACTTAATAAATACCTTCTTTCAAGAATTTGATTTTTAGCTTACCAGGCTTATCAGAATGAATAAGTTTCTCAGAGTAATTCTAAAATGGAATTATTACTATTAAATTATTGATGTAGCTCATCCAAATTATTGGGGTAATTCCATGTGTTAAGTGCTCATAACACTGCAAGTACACCCCTTTTAAGATTTCCTCAAAGATGTATAGCTATTGAGTGGCAAAACCATCAAGGGCTATGTGCTCACACAATTCTATTTATTGAATTTACATATTAAAGTTGTAAGGAATGGATATTAAAAAGGCTTGTGAACAGACAAGCAAAATAATTTCATCACACTACTAAATCCATGTTCCAGTCAACAGAAAAGGGAATAGTCAGTCTTTCGTAAGTGGATGTGACTTGAATTGAAAATCTATAGGGCACATTATATGATGAGCCAGGTTTCCTTTTATATGTATTGTCACTACTTAAAGCCTCCACAGAAAATAGAGTAAGATAGAGCACCCTCTTAATTTAAATTCCAACCTCCCTTTACATTCTACTGTGTCCTTTGTACAAGTTAGTTGACTTCCCTTCCACTTATTTCCTTGTTTGTGTGAAGGATGTGATAATCCTTTTACTTATAATCAAAAGGAATTATATGAATCATCTAATTCATTCAATGAATGGGTCACCTTTCCCATTAAGAAAACCTAAACAAAACTCTAAATTCATCATTACATAATAGGTTACCTCATTTGTGATTAAAATACATATTACCTTAAACAAGCTATGGAAAAAATGCAAAAGCACACTTTGGACCTGGTGGGGGAAAGGATCAAGACTGATGTGTTTATAGTTTTTTTCCCCCTTTATTCAACAGTGCCTTCCCTATCTACTCAGACAACAAAACACATCTGGTTTACTATGAACAGGACATGGGGGAGAGGGCAAGTTACACTCAGCCCCAAAACAGGACTCTCCACAGCTCCATTCAGAGGCAGCAGCTCAGATCAACCTAACCACCCAACCTACCTGTTCTCCCTCCGTGCGTGCGTGTGTGTGTGTGTGTGTGTGTGTGTGTGTGTGTGGTGACAGCATACACATACCTCTGCATTACAGCAAAAAGCTTTGTATTTCAGGCAGGCAAACAGACGCACCACCTATCCACTTTGAGATGACCAGTTTTTACTGTATCCAACCATAAGGAGAGAGGAATAGGAGAGGCTGCCTCTTCTACGACTTTGCCCTGGGAGCATCCCTTGTTCTGTGGTATCCTCTTTTTGTGTACTACGTAAAACAGAAGGAGCAGCCGGTATCTACGGTTAGCACAGCAAGTAGTACCCTTGTCTACAGGGGTACAGTCAAGACCACCAGTGAATGCCAGAAACCACAAGACAGTATATGTAGGGGTTCTATGCTGTTTTCCTATATCTAGCTAGGATTAAGTTTAACTTGTAAATTAGGCACAGTCAGAGATTAACAACAGTAACTAATAGTAAAATAGATTACACTGCAGTAAAAGTTATGTGAATGTGGTCTCAAAATACTGAACTGTATTCGCCGTTATGATGATGTGAGCTGATGAAATGAGATGGAGTGAGGTGGATGATGCAGACATTATGATGCAGCATTAGGCTACTACTGATAGTCGCCATACGTGAGGAGGATCATCTGCTCTGAACCACAGTTGGCCACAGGTAACTGAAACCACATAAAGCAGAACTGGCTAAGCGGAACTACTGTACTAGGGGAAAGGTAGCTGGAACAGTATGTGAAGAGCCTGCAACCCTAGGGGCAGCGCAAATAGCTATTTCTGCTCCTCTGCTGCTCTTAGCTCTCCAGCAGTGCAACTTCTACAGGAAGCAAAGGTTTGAAGTGAATAATTGCTTTAACTTCAGTGCTGCTCAAAGTTACATGCAGGAAAACTGGATACCCAATTTTTCTTTTGAAACCCAAGAAATACATCATTGCGTTAATGCACAATGGATATCATATCTGCTTATGAGAAGAACTTCCATACTCAAGTTCATTTCCTTTGACCAAAAGGTGGTAACTGATTCTGGCATCACTTACCTGTAGGGCCCGTCCTTTGGTCTCAATAGGGAGAGTAAATGCAGAAATGGCACATATGACACAGACAGATGAGAAGAGACACAGGGCCCCCAGGATTGAGGCATTCATAAGGACCTGCAAGTCACAAGGAATGAAAGAATTCTCTGTGCCTCACTCACTTCCAAACTGATCTTTATGTCAAGAGGAACTGAGGATTCACCTCACCAAATACATAAATGAAGGCCCTTTGCAGCCTTTCTGTAAATTGTGCATGCCTGACATCTTAGGTCTATTAGTTATTTGGCCTAAGCTGTTGCAGGCATTTTGTGTGATTCCTCCATGAGCTGGAACTGATAGTAACATGACACTGGCTAGGTTAGACCTTTCTCTGCACTTACCCCTCAGTCATCTCCACGACTAAGTTATAAAAAGCCAAGCACAAAAATTACAGACCAATATCCCTACTGAACATAGGTGCAAAAATACTCAACAAAATATTAGCAAACCGAATTCAAAAATACATCAAGCAGATCATGCGCAATTATCAAGTACAATTTATTCCAGGGATGCAAGGATGGTACAGTATTAGAAAATCCAGCAACATCAACAAAAAAAAGACAAAAACCATATGATCATCTCCATAGAAGCCGAAAAAGCATTCAACAAAATTCAACATCCATTCATGACAAAAACTCTAAACAAAATGAGAATACAGGGCAAGTACCCCAACATAATTAAGGCCATATATGAGAAACCCACAGCCAACATCATACTTAACAGCGAGAAGCTGAAAGCCTTTAAGATCAGGAGCAAGACAGGGATGCCCACTCTCTTCACTTTTATTCAACATAGTACTGGAGGTCCTCGCCATGGCAATCAGACAACACAAAGAAATAAAAGGCATTCAGATTGGTAAAGAAGAGGTTAAACTGTCACTGTTTGCTGAGGACATGATATTGTACATAAAAAACCCTAAAGAATCCATTCCAAAACTACTAGATCTAATATCTAAATTCAGCAAAGTTGATCATGCACTATTATCAAGTAGGATTTATTCCAGGGATGCAAGGATGGTACAGTATTAGAAAATCAAAATTGATACACAGAAAACTGTGGCATTCCTATACACTAACAATGAACTAGTAGAAAGAGAAATCAGGAAAACAATTCCATTCACAACTGCATCAAAAGGAATAAAATACCTAGGAATAAAGCTAATGAAGGAAGTGAAGGACCTATACCCTGAAAACTACAAGACACTCATGAGAGAAATTTAAAAAGATACCAATAAATGGAAACACATTCCATGCTCATGGATAGGAAGAATTAATATTGTCAAAATGGCCATCCTGCCTAAAGCAATCTACAGATTCAATGCAATTCCTATCAAAATACCAACAGCATTCTTCAATGGACTGGAACAAATAGTTTTAAAATTCATACAGAACCACAGAAGACCCTGAATAGCTAAAGAAATCCTGAGAAGGAAGAATAAAGCTGGGGGGATTATGCTCTCTGACTTCAAACTCTACTGCAAAGCCACAGTAATCAAGACAATTTGGTACTGGCACAAGAACAGACCCATAGACCAATGGAACAGACTAGAGGGCCCTGATATTAACCCAACCATATATGGTCAATTAATATATGATAAAGGAGCCATGGACATACAATGGGGAAATGACAGCCTCTTTAACAGCTGGTGTTGGCAAAACCGGACAGCTACATGTAAGAGAATGAAACTGGATTATTGTTTAACCCCATACACAAAAGTAAACACGAAATGGATCAAAGACTTGAATGTAAGTCATGAAACCATAAAACTCTTAGAAGACAACATAGGCAAAAATCTCCTGAATATAAGCATGAGCAACTTCTTCCTGAATGCATCTCCTCAAGCAAGGGAAACAAAAGCAAAAATGAACTCATGGGACTACATCAAACAAAAAAGTTTCTGTACAGCAAAGGACACCATCAACAGAACAAAAAGGCATCCTATGGAATGGGAGAATATATTTGTAAATGACATATCTGACAAGAGGTTAACATCCAAAATATATGAAGAACTTATACTGTCTCAACACCCACAAAGCAAATAACCCAACTAACAAATGGGCAGAGGATATGAAGAGGCAGTTCTCCAAAGAAGAAATTCAGATGGCCAACAGACACATGAAAAGATGCTCCACATCACTTATCATCAGGGAAATGCAATTTAAAACCACAATGAGATATCACCTCATACCAGTAAGGATGGCCAGCATCGAAAAGACTAAGAACAACAAATGCTGGCGAGGATGCAGAGAAAAGGGAACCCCCTACACTGCTAGTTCAACCATTGTGAAAAGCAATATGGAGGTTCCTCAAAAAACTAAAAATAGAAATACCATTTGACCTGGGAATTCCACTCCTAGGAATTTACCCAAAGAATACAAATTCTCAGATTCAAAAAGACATATGCACCCCTATGTTTATCACAGCACTATTTACAATAGCCAAGATATAGAAGCAACCTAAGTGTCCATCAGTAGATGAATGGATAAAGAAGATGTGCTACATATACACAATGGAATACTATTCAGCCATAAGAAAGAAACAAATCCTACCATTTGCAACAACATGGATGGAGCTGGAGGATATTATGCTCAGTGAAATAAGCCAGGCGGAGAAAGACAAGTACCAAATGATTTCACTCATTTGTGGAGTATAACAACGAAGCAAAACTGAAGGAACAAAACAGCAGCAGACTCACAGATTCCAAGAAAGGACTAGCAGTTACCAAAGGGGAGAGGTGGGGGAGGATGGGCAGGTAGAGAGAGAGAAGGGGATTGAGGGGTATTATAATTGGCACACATGGTGTGGGGGGGATCATGGGGAAGACGAATAGTGACTCTGTGGCATCTTACTACACTGATGGGCAGTGACTGCAATGGGGTATGGGGGGGACACGATAATATGGGCAAATGTAGGGACCACATTGTTTTTGCATGTGAAACCTTCGTAAGAGTGTATATAAATACCTTAATAAAAAAATAAACAAATAAATATAAAAAGCCAAGCACTTGGTAGTTGTCAATTAATCTCACAAAAATGGTCACTGAAGTAATTAGGGAATTACATGGTTCTCTTGAGTCACAGAATATTGCAGTTTGGACAGACCTGGAAACTATGCGGGTTAGTCCAACCTCCTCACCTTACTGACAAACCTAGGGTAAGGCTGAGTGACTACCTGTCCCATGTCACATTTAGATCCCTGACACATAGCCTAGTATTATTACCACCACTTAGGTTTCCCTACAATACACAATGATAAAAGGTTTTGTCCAAAGACACAACAATCCTCAAGATTTCAAAATACACTCATTAAGAACCAAATGCAAGAGCATCAAAGTACATTCAAGCAAACACTGAAAGGAGAAAGAGAGAAACCCACATATAGAGATATCAATACTCCTCTCTCAACATTTGATAAAACAACGAGACTGAAAATCAGCAGGGATATAGAAGAACTTTATGACACCACCACCCACCAGGACCTCATTGGCATTTATAGAGCGCTCCACCCAACAAACAGCAGTGTACACATTCTTGTCCACTGAACATGGAACATTCACCAAGACAGACCATGTTCTGGGTTATTAGTGAATTTTTAAAAGAATTGAAATCATAGAAGGTGTTCTCTAAAATGGTATCAACACAAAGATGACCGCAAAATCTCCAAACACTTCTAAACATCCAATGGGACAAAATCTAAGATTTAAAGACCTAAATTAAGAAAAATTAGAAATACATTGAATGGAATGAAAAATACAAGATACAAAATTTGGGATGCATAGCTAATTAAAAGCAAAAATATAATACTTAGAAATAAACTTAAATTCATAAGACATATGAAGAAAATTACAACTCTACTAATGGACAAGAAGAATTGTATACATCTATTTAGTTCTTAGAAAAATGCAGTATTATACAAATACCATTCTCATCAATGTAATCTTTAATTCTAATGGATTCTCAATAAAAATCCCAGTAGGATTTTTGGGTCAACTTTGGTCTTAAAAAAATGATTCTAAAGTTAACTTGAAAAATCAGAACTTCTGAAAACATATGTGCTGTGAGGGAGTCTGGGGGAGGTTATTAGCCTACGAGTCATTCAACAAAGTTCCAATTATTAAAACTGTGATACTGGTGCCAAATGAGATCACTAAAACAATGAGTCACAAATCAATCCAAGAACCTAGAGTGTGGTTTATCATAGGGGCATGGTGACTAGAGAAACCAGAGAAGCAAATGATTAATGGCCTGAACACTACCAGGTAGGCATTGTTTTGTTACTTTTTGAAAGCTGGGCACTTAACTCAGGCCTTAAGCATGCATAAGTTGTGAATAAATGAGAGAATTAAATACTTTAGATGAAACAATGAAAGCCTTTGAACTTTCAATGTTTTAGAAATATTTTCAGAAATACAAAGGAGTGATGAAGGCCACTAAGCATGACGCAAAACACTAACTCCTTACGTGAAAATAATCGGCAAATGGACTACAGAAAAATGTGAAATCTTGTATGCAAAAAAAAGACTTTTTTAGAAAAACTCTTAAATTTTTAGAAAAATTCTTCCCTCTCCTGTAGAAAAATTGCAAATCATGTAACTAAGCAATTTACAAAAAACAGAAAATGGATAAACAGACAAAAGTTGTTTGCCTTATTAATAATGAACAAAGTGCAAATTAAGATATACTTTATTGTCCAGTATACCAAAAAAGGTCATTTAAAAAAATATGTTATTATCCCTTTTAGTGATGATGGAAAAAAATGGGTGCTTATTTGAGAATGTGTTAACTGTATGTTAATATCAAGAAGTGTACAGATTTTTTAAATAGAGAAGACAATTTGGCAAGATCCACATAGTTTAAAATACACACACCCTTTAATCTAAAAATTACCCAACAGGCTTTTTCTAAAAATAATGCTCTTCCCTCAGATATATCCCACTGTCACTCCGCCATGTCTCTGTCCTATTGTAAAGGCCCTCCCCTCCCTAACCACCCTATATAGCAGACCACCCCATCAGTTGCTCCTTTCCGTGTTTTATATATTTTCACAGCATTAATCATACCTAACATACTAGTAAACTGTCCCTTGTCCATTCTCCATAGAATGTAACTTCAAAGAAACTGGTACCATGATTTGTACAGTATCTAGAACATAAAAGAACTCAATGACTGTGTTGAATGACTAACAGAGTTAGTTGCACATGTACAAAGATGTGGTGTGCATGATGTTCTCTATCCCATCATTTGTAAAAAGCAGAAATAGCATATAAACAACGTATTCATCAAAAAGATAGTGGCTATCTAATTATGATACATCCATAAGATGGAAATCTGTGCACCTACATAAAGGAAGGTATTTGATCTACACATACTGACATAAAAAGATTGTTAATGAGGACAGGCAATTGCAATATGTAGACATATATGTAAAAATGTGCATATAAATAAGGAGGTTTGTGTATGTGTGTGTATTTATACACAGGCCTTTCTGCCTACATACACAGACGTAGATACACAGTGTAAAGAGGAGACTAACTCCATTTCTTGGCAGCCTTTCAGCCTCCCCACTCCCCAGTTCCCCTTGTGCCCCAAGTTCCTGACAAACTGATAAAGCCTGGGTGCTCCCTCCTTTAGCGCCAGGAGGAGATTCAAACCACACAAGCCCCTGGCCTCACGCAGGGACCCTGACCCCGGCCACCGTGAACCCCAGCCAGTCTCCTAGCCTTGCTCTCTCAGGCCATTTAGGATCTGCCTGAGAGGACCGCCCAGTGTCTCAGGTGCCTCAACTATGTATGTAAGAAACCTTTCCATACCTCATGGTGTGTCATCAGTCTTGATAACTGACCCAAATTTGGGGTGGGAGAGTTCAATCTGTCTCAGGAGGCAACCATAACATAGGTATATAGAGAGATATAGACTGGTAATGCAATTATTCATGCATTTACATATGGTACACATATACTATATATATACACACACACACTCAGATATTGCTGGCACACAGATACACACATACATGCACAGAAAAACATCTGGAAGATGAAACAGAAACAGCGGTTATCTCTGGTGATAAAATTACAGAGAATTTTCCTTTCTCAGTTACACATGTCTGGTTTGAAAGTTTACAAGAATATTTTTATATTCAGAAAATAATCTAAAAATGATTCTAAGAAAGAATCATAGCTAAATGGAGGTGGGGACAGGGTGGGAGGGCAATAGCAAGGGAGGAGGACGGTCCAAGGGAATAGCAAGTGAGAAGATCCCAAGAGGAAGTAACTGGTGCTTCTAAAAAATTACAAGAACCAGATTGTTTATGGCTGTGTAAACAGGGGGAAGAGTACCCACCAGATGAGGGCCTCAGTGGTAGATCCCTGCGAACACGTTGGGAATTTGAGCCTTAATCTATAAGGAAGGGCAAGAGCAAGATAATAAAGGGTTATAAGCCTAAGAACATGAGACGTACACGCGGTGGGGGCAGGGAGGGCGAGGCGACCAGGAGCTACAGAAGGGGCTGGTCAGGGCACCAGCCTGCAGCCCAGGGGAAGGGGAGGGCAGTCTGAATGGGAGCGCGAGGTGGCAATGCCACGGGGAAGCGAGGGTGCTGCCAGGGGAGCAGACAGGTGAGACGGAGGACTGAAACACGGTCTGGATTTAGGGACACGGAGGTCACCAGCAACTTTGTCAAGAATTATTTTGGGGGAGTAGAGATGGCTCCAGCCAGGTTGGAGGGGGTAAAAGAATGAGTCGGGGGAGGAAATGAGGACAATGAGGAGCAGGAACCCATTTATGTCATTTGTCTGGAAAAGGGAGGAAAAAGTCAGTGAGGTTGAGATTACAGTTTGTGGGCGATGGAATCAAGCACATTAAAATGCTGACCGGCAGGACTCAACATGGAGAGCTAGAGGGGAATCGCAGGACAGGTGCAGCTATAAACCTGAAACAGTCGAGAGACTCGAATGAAAAACCGAGCAGGAGGGGTAGGCAGCCTGTTTGAAAATCAGTAGACAAAATCTCAATAGCCCTTCTAAACACAAATAACTAGCTAGAATGTTAGACCAGAAGCTATAATGAAAGGAAATCTATTCACAGTAACAATAAAAAGCCTTAAAATGCCTAAGAATACATTGAACAAGATGTGCAGGTTCTATGTGAAGAAACAATAAAATCCCAGCAAGGAGCAGAGACGGGACATGGAACAAACGGAGAGGCGGACCTTTCTCTGTGGTAGGAAGGCAACACTAAGAAAAAAAGACAATTTTTTCCTAAATTAACAGATACATTTAACAAATTAACAATTAAAATCTGAATAGGATTTGGGCAAACGAGGGAGGCACATTGTAACTAAATGATCCTAAAGCTTATCTGAGAAAGAGAAACAATGAGGTAGGACTTGAGCAGTCAGTTTTGAAATGTAATGAAAAGAATATGACCATGACAAAACCAGACAGATCAATGGACTAAAAAAGTGACGTAGAACTAGGCCAAGTAATTGTGGGAATGTAAGTGGACAGACATTCCTGATCCGAGTAAAAAAATGGATTATTCAAGAAAAGGTGTAGGCACAGCTGTCCTGCCATTTAGGAAATCATAAAGGTCTTTCCTGCGTTAGATTTGCACTTTGATATGCCAACAGCCTGGAAGAGATTTCTGGGACTTCTGGGTCAGAATCTGGGATAAATTCACTTTGTGAAAATTGATTAAATTGAATATTTAACAATTTGGACACTTTATATGTATGTTATGCTTCAATAAGAAGTTTACATAACCTCTCCCCCCAAAAAGAGAAGGCCCCAGAAGGACTGGAGAGATGTATTTTCATAATCACAGAACCCAGAAATTGTAAAGAAAAATATTGACAAATTTGGCATCTATGAACTTAAAGTTTCTGTATAGAAAAAAAGAGAACATAAGAATGAAAGAAAATGGGAGGGATATTTGTAATATGTCAAAAAGTGGTTAAAATTTTGTATGTATACGAAAGACAATGTTTTAAAGACAAAATGGGCACAGACCAGAATGGGCAAGCTAAAAAAGATAAAATACCCAATTAAAATATGAAAAGAACATACAGTTTCATTTCTATTCAAAGAAATGCGAATTATAATAACAAAGAGATATCATTTATTGCCAGAGAGATGGGCAAAGATGAAAAAGACAGACAAAACCAGCCGGCGAATGTGTGAGGCAGCAGGCCCTGCCATGGCGTGGCCTTCCCGAAGAGAATTCTAGCACCATGTGTAAAAATGGAAAATGAGCAGACCCCTGGACCTACCAACCCAATTTCTAGGAATTTATCCTGAAGAGGTAATGGCATAGTTGCATACAAATGTATGCATAAGAACTGGTTGCTTAGAACAGAAAAGTATAAAATGGTCTAGACATCTAACAATACAGAAAGGATACAGTAATTGAAAAGTTGCTTTTGGAATATACATACAGTGATATATTTTCATCAAGAGAAATGGCTTGACTTTTACTTTTATTGACATGAAAAACATCTGTAATACATTCAATGCAGAAAGCCCGCTATAAAGAGTATGAAGGTTCCAATTCAAGAAGGCAACATCGGAGGACCCTGAACTGGCTCCCCTCACAGACATACCAAACCCATAGCTGCGGCTGGAACACTTCCTCTGGAACCCCAAAGCTAGCTGAGCAACTCCTACACTTTTTTGGGCAAACACGTAGAAAACCTACATCCAAACAGGCAAGAGAGGCTGAGACACCATCTTGCCCTATAATCCAACCCTGGGGTTTTGACCCAGGGCCAGGAGGGACTCACAACTCCAAGCCTCCCCCTGAGAAGCTAAGGGTGTAAACCCCACATCTGGCACCCCAACTTGTAAGACCTGTGCCTGAGAGATGAACCCCCAAAACATGTAGCTTTGAAAGTGAACAGGACTTGCATCCATGCGACCCACAGGTTATAGTGAGCTGAGAAAATTCTTAAAGGACCGTGTGGACTCGCCTGGTCACACCATGCCCACCCCAGCAGGGCCCCAGAGGCAGCCCACTGAAACACACCCAGTCTTTCTGTGAAAGAGGCTTATTTGCTCATCTTGAAGCAATGCCCTGAGAGGCGGGCACCTACTTCAATGCACATCGAGGAGCCTGCTGGCTGGTGGATGCCATCTTTGCACTCTTGCTCTGCCGCACCCCAGGTCTCTGGCATCCCCCAGAAAGATCTGTGCACACATCTGAAGGTTTTACGGCTAAAAACCCAGGGACACCCCCTTGAGCACCTGGCTTTGGTGGCCAGCAGGGCTTACATTCATGGGTTCCACACAATTGTAACAGAGAAAGTACTCTTAACCAGCTGTATACCACAGGGCCCGGCAGCAAAGAGCCAGGAGACTGAAACACTTGGTTGCTTTTTCTTTCCTTTCTTTCTTTCTTTCTTTTTTTTTTTTTTTGAAGAAGCCTTAACTTATCTTCATAGCTGTAGCCTGAGGGGCTGACTTCTAATTAAGCTAAACACACATCCAGGGGCCTCCTGTAACCTTTCGGGACACCTCAGAGGGTGGGGATGTCTTCACACTCTCCCTCTGGTTTGTTCTGGGTCACTGGTATCTCCAGAAAAAAGAAACCTGGATGTACGTCTGGTCTTCCAGTTTTTGTGGCTGCCACCTGGGGGACATCCCTTGATCGCCTGGTTCTGGTGACCAGCTTCATGGATCCCACAGGACTAACAAAGAGCAGCAGCTCCTCACTAGCTACCTGCCCCCACCCCAGGGTACACTGCAGAGACAGCAGACCAAGAGGCACCCCAAGTCTTCCTGTGAGAGGCCTATTAGCTTATCCCCATAGCTGTGGCTTCTGCTTAAATTCACACAAGGGCTGACCCCAATCCTCTCCAGATATCACCCTCATATTCTCCCTCTGCTCTGCCCCCAAAGTAGTCAGAGCGACCATAATAGTTTGTTAACACAAGATGCAAAGATACAACTGTGACATCAAAAACATAAAACATGGGTGGGAGGCAATAAAGATGTACAGCTTTAGAATGTGTTCAAACGTAAGTTGGTATTGATGCCAGGGTTCTTGTTCACGAAGCCGAAGAATGAGCTTCACAAGCACTCAACGTAGGAGAGCAAGTGAGAGGCTTTTATTTAGAGATAAAGTGAGAGGACAGAGCTCCCGGCTCACGCCAGGAGGGGACAAGAGAGTCTGGGGTGGCACGTTGTCTAGGGCTTTTATAGGCAGTTGAGGGTAAGGCTGGAGGCACCGGGGGAAGGCCTGAGCACCCCTTCCCCCAGTGCCTCCAGCCTTACATTGAGGAGTTTCTAGAACATGAAAAAAAGCTTAGGGTGTGTGTTGGGAGCAAACCTGTGGGCCTTTAGGCAGGCTCGGTTATGAAAGCCTTAAAACAACAGCAACCTTTGAGTAAAGTCTCTCCTGTAAAATCAGAAACAATGAATCCATCCACGCGTTAGAAATAAGTTTTCCCCTATTACCAAGAAACGCATTTAGCAAACTCCTAAGCCGGAACTAGTGGTTAAGTTACCTAGCAACCTGTGCTTTTCTGTTCTTTCCACTGGCCTATTAATATTTCCAACATCTTGTTAATCAAGAAACACCCTCTGCCCCAGGGGAAAGCCCCACCCTTGAAACCTCCCTCCCAAGGGCCCCCACCCACAAGATGGCGAACTCCCTGCTTCTCTTCGGGGTCCTCTGCTCCCGCTGGCGCCAGCCAAGGCCCAATCACCCCTCTACACCTTCCCGCCGGCACCACCTAAGGCCCAATCACCTTCTGACCCACCCCTTCCTTGCTACCTGTATAAATTGAGCCTACAAACAATAAACTGTGTCAGCTTGATCAGACATCCTGTCTTGCTGTCCGTTCTTTGTGTCTCTTGCCCCTTCATTCTCTCCTCCAGGTCGTCGAACCCCGTTGATAGTCCTGCGGGTCAGGACAACTGGCACCCAACGTGGGGCCCAACAGACCGGAGAGGCGAGAACGTCGCCCCCAGGAGGGTGGGCCCACCCATGAAAGGAGGTGTCTGCAGCTACGAGACCCTCGCCAGAGTCGCCATGTTCCAAACCCGGCGTGAGACAGACTCATGTATACTCAATTGGCGATGCATTTAGGAAGGTAAGCATGGGGCAAGCATCCTCACAGGAAGATTTATTTATAGCCGGACTCAAAGAGTCCCTCAGGAGATGAGGAACAAGGGTTAAGAAAAAAGATTTGAAACACTTTTTAGTCTTTATTGAAGATGTCTGTCCTTGGTTCCCTCAAGAAGGAACCATCAGTGAAAAGAAATGGCAATGAGTGGGCGATTGCCTTCAAGACTATTACAGAGTTTTTGGTCCAGAAAAAGTACCTGCGTCAGCATTTAGCTATTGGAATCTCATTAATGATGTCCTGCACGTTCATCGCGAGTGGCCCGATTTACAGAAAGTTGTTATTGAGGGAGAAAAAAACCTTGAGATCTCGCTCTCGTCCCCCTTCCGAGGCTTCTCAGCCAGCCTCCCCTTCTCTCAAAACACATCCTTCAGATTCCACTGCAAACCCCTCCCAAATATCAGACAGACTCCCACCCTTACCAACCGTTGAGTCTCTTTCCCCGTCACTGACGGAAAAGGTTTCCTCCCCTGATAATTCCGCTGACTCCCATCCTCTCCCTGTTACCCTCCCCCAAATATTTACCCTAGTCTCATCAACTTAAATCCTGATGAGCCCCTTAATCCCGCTGATGAAGCCACTTTGGAGGAAGAGGCAGCGCGTTATAATAATCCTGACTGGCCACCTAAAGCCCCCATCATCGCCCTTGCCTCTGCGCTTCACCCACAAGCAGTAACCTTACCCCCTTCATCCCCACGCCACCTTATCACTCTCCTGTTCTTGACCAAGTGTTTCCCGCCTTCTCCTCTCTCTCCCATGAGCGTTTACATGCTGCAAATGACCTCTCAGTCCTCAGGCAGATGGTCAAAAACAGAAAAGAACAAATCCAACTCCTACAAGCCATCCGTGACCTAGATCTAGAGCTCTCCAAACTGACCCATTTAACCCACACCCCAAATTCTTCCTCTAAAAGTATTTCCCCCTCCCCTCAAAATCACTTTTTCACAAAACAAAAAAATCGCCCAACCCTGTCCTGACTTTCCCTGTCTCCCTACGGAGTGGGGTTTCTATTCCCCAGAGCCCCTCCCCTAGATTATGACCCCGATAACCCTGAAGGAGAGGGCACTGATCCTGATATGAGAGAAGAAGGCCCCGTGAGTACTACTCTTGTTGATAGAACCTAGAGAGACTCATGGCATGACAATAAAGATGACTATTTAGACGATGGCCCCGAAGACCGAGCCAAAAGAGGCCCATGTCCTAATGATGGGCCTCCAGTAACATCCTTTTCACCCCTAGATATCTGAGCTCTAGAAAAGCTCAAGTCAGCTGTTTCCAATTATGGGCCTACTGCCCCGTTTACTCTAGCTCTGCTAGAATCTATCACCAATGATTGGCTTACCCCAAATGAATTCCATCAGCTTGCTCGCACAGCCTTAAGCGGGGGAGACTTTGTTCTTTGGAAAGTCGAGCTTGCCGAATTCGCTAAAGAAATTGAAAGTAAAAATCTTACCCGACCCAGTTCCCGAGACTGGACAGCAAAAAGAATTTTAGGTGAAGCTCCTTATAACACTCTAGCAGTCCAAGCACACTTTACCACAGGCCTCCTGGCTCAAGTCAGACAAGCTGGCCTCGGAGCTTGGAAAAAGTTACCCCCTAAAGGAGCCGCTACTGCCGCTCTTACTAAGATACGGCAAGAAGCAGACGAGCCCTATAGCTCTTTCATCAGCCACCTTACAGAGGCAGCTGAGCACATGTTCGGAATCCAAGAGCCCGACAACCCCTTTGTTAAACAGCTGGCTTTTGAGAATGCTAATCCAGTCTGTCAAGACCTGCTTCGGCATCATCGCAAAGAGTCAGTGTCCAACTTCGTGCACCTCTGCGCAGGCGCCGGAACTAGTCATGCCATTGGACTGGCTATTGGAGTTGCCTTGCAAAGGGCAGGCATTGGCTCAACACAAAAAACTTGCTTTAATTGCAAGCAGCATGGTCATTCTGCCAAGGACTGCCCACAGCCTCGAAACCCTCGGCCTCCCAATTCTGGCCTTAATCTGCCCCTTCCTAGCGATTCTGGCAACACCCCTAAACCAACTAATCCATTCCCCCCCTCGACCCCTTGTCCCAGATGTCAAAAAGGATACCACTGGGCCAAAGAATGCCAGTCAAAAACCGATATACAAGGTCTGCCCCTCCCTTTTAGGAACCAGGGAAACCCCTTCAGGGGGCAGCCGCTGGCCCCCCTGCAGAAGATGAACCCCGGGGCAACTGGGTTCATCCCCTCAACAGTAACCCAAAATCAATTTCAGACCTCTGGAGAGCCACAAAAAACAGCCCAGGATTGGACCTCTGTTCCACCACCAGTACAATATTGACTCCAGAAAAAGGGACAAAGCTTCTACAGACGGGCATCCGAGGGCCCCTCCCCCCTAACACTTTCAGCTTAATTCTGGGACGTGCTTCAGCCTCCCTAAAAGGGCTTCAAATACACCCTGGAGTAATTGATCCAGATTTCAAAGGAGAAATTCAGATCCTAGCCTCCACTCTTAAGGGCCCTCTATATATTCCAGCAGAATATACCCTTGCCCAACTTCTTCTCCTACCCCTTATCCCTTCCTCCAATAAGTGCCTTAAAGAGCACCGTGAAACGAGTGACATAGGCACCACAGATGTCTATTGGACTCAACAAATTATGCGTGCCCGCCCCATGCTAACTCTGTCCTTAAATGGGAAAGCCTTTCAAGGCCTCCTAGACTCAGGAGCAGATGCCACTGTTATTGCCTAAGAGCAGTGGCCCCCTTCCTGGACCCTTACAAACTCCACCACCCACCTACAGGAAATCGGACAGTCACAAAACCCTCAAGTTAGTTCCCAGTCCCTTCATTGGTCAGATCAAGAAGGGAATTCAGGGACAGTTATTCCTTTTGTAATTCCTAGGCTTCCAGTCAATTTATGGGGATGAGACATTCTCTCTCAAATGAATATTATTATGTGTAGCCCAAACGAGTTAGTGTCCAAGCAACTGCTGACACAAGGCTACTTGCCTGGCCAAAGGCTAGGAAAGAATGCACAAGGTATTAGAACTCCTGTGACCATCATATCAAATACTCAGAGAAAGGGACTAGGATTCCCTTTCTCCTAAAGGCCACAATCATACCTGTACTCCAGCAATATGCCAATAAAATAACATGGAAAACAACCGAGCCTGTCTGGGTTGATCAGTGGCCTCTGAATGCAGAAAAACTATATGCAGCCACGCAGCTTGTACAGGAGCAGCTGGTAGCAGGCCATATTGAACCTTCCAATTCTCCTTGGAATACCCCCATTTTCGTCATCACAAAAAAATCAGGCAAATGGAGGCTCCTACAAGACCTTCGAGCCATTAATAAAGTTATGGTCCCTATGGGTGCCTTGCAGCCCGGCCTCCCGTCCCCTGCTGCTATACCCATAAACGATTATAAGATTGTTATAGACCTGCAAGATTGCTTCTTTACTATTCCTCTCCACCCAGATGATTGTATCCATTTTGCCTTTAGCCTTCCCCAAATCAACTTTAACAAACCAACGCCTAGGTATCAATGGCGTGTTCTTCCCCAAGGTATGGCGAATAGCCCTACCTTAGCCCAAAAATTCATAGCCCGAATTCTAGACCCCATTAGGAGACAATGGCCTCATATTTACTTCCTTCATTACATGGATGACATACTTATTGCTTCCCCCAATGAAGCTCAAGGCATTGCCTGTTTCCAACACCTCCTAGACACCCTTGAAGCCTCCCACTTGAAAATTGCTCCCAATAAAATTCAGTTTTCCGAACCCTATACTTACCTAGGCTATAGCCTCCGAGCTCACCGAATTTTCACACCCAAAATAGAGCTCCACGCTTCTTCCCTTAAGACACTGCATGACTTTCAAAAATTGTTAGGCAACCTACAGTTTTTAAGGCCATACCTAAAACTTCCCCCTGAAAGTTTAACTCCCTTAAACAATTTACTAGCAGGCGACTCGCATCCCCTCTCCCCCTGCACCCTAACGCCCCTAGCAGTTGCTGCTATAGAACAGATAAATCAAGCTATCTCTCTACAAACCTCCTTTCAGATTGACTACTCCTCTCCTTTATATCTTATCATTTGTGCCACCACCCATGCTCCAGTAGGAGATTTTGGCAGTCCACCAAGACCCTTGAACAACGAGGCAAGCGTCTCCTTTGGGTCTACCTCTCCAACAAACCTGTAAAAATCCTAACACCTTACTTTTCCCTAGCTGCCTCTATTATCATAAAAGGGAGAAAACTAAGCAGACAGTATTTCGGTAAAGATCCCGATATCCTTGTAGTTCCATATACTACAGAGCAGATAGATTGGTTCCTACAAACCAACGATGACCGGGGTATCGCTTGTGCCTCCTTTGCTGGGACCATAGATAATCATTATCCCACTGACCCTTTAATCCAGTTTAGTAGACTACATCCCCTAGTTTTTCCCAAAGTTACCTCCCCCTCTCCTTTGCGAGAAGCCCTCCTTGTCTTCACAGATGGCTCATCAACAGGGCGGGCAGCATATGTTATTCAAGATAAAACCCCCATATCCCTGCCCACTCCCTTTTCATCCACCCAACTTGTTGAACTTTACGCAGTCCTCCAAGTGTTCCAATCGCTCTCTTATACCCCTTTCAATCTCTGTACAGATAGTTCCTACATAGCCCACTCAGTACCTCTCCTAGAAACCACTCCCTTTATTAAACCTTCCTCCAACGCCACTGATCTGTTTAGACAAATTCAATATCTCATAGTCCGATGCTCCAACCCCTTTTTTATTGGCCATTTGCGGGCTCACACAGGACTCCCCGGCCCTCTTTCAGCAGGCAATGCCCTTCCTGACCAGGCCACCCATACTCTTCCCTTAATAGCGCCAGCTTTCAGCAGTGCACCCCTAACTCAAGCTCAGCATGCTCACTCCCTCCACCACCTTTCAGCAAATACTCTGAGGCTCATGTTCAAAATTACCAGAGAGCAAGCCCGAGAAATTGTCAAAAGATGTAATGACTGTGTTCCACATCTTCCTGTCCCTCATTTAGGAGTGAACCCTCGGGGACTAATCCCGAATGAAATTCGGCAAATGGATGTCACTCATTTCATCCCCTTTAAAAAGATGAAATACCTCCATGTTACTATAGATACCTTTAGTGGTTTTATCTTCACATAGCCCCTTACCGGAGAGGCTTCTAAAGATGTCATTACTCACACCTTGCGCTGTTTTACAGTGCTAGGCAAGCCAAAGATCATAAAAACCAACAATGGGCCAGGTTACACAGGAGCTAAATTTCAGTGCTTCTGTTCTGACTTCCAGATAAAACATATCACAGGCATCCCATATAATCCCCAAGGACAAGGAATTGTAGAGCGAGCTCATCAAACTCTTAAAAACACGCTCTCCTGCCTCAAGAACAATCCCCTCCTGTATACAACTATCAGTCCCCATAATCAACTTAGCCATGCCTTGTTTGTCATTAACTCCTTTACGCTCGACTCCCACGGATGCTCAGCTGCTGATCAGTTATGGCACCCAAAAACCAATGAACTTCAAGCGTTAGTAAAATGGAAAGATCCACTGACCTTCGCATGGAAAGGTCCCGACCCCGTTATTATCTGGGGCCAAGGGTCCGTCTGCATTTATGACCAGCAAAACTCCGAGCCTCGATGGCTCCCTGAAAGGCTAGTTAAAACCACTAACTTACCACAGTCCAGACTGGAGCTTCCATCTCCGCCCAAGACAAATTCTCTTTCCATTGCAGATGCAGTCGCCAAAAGTCCTCATCCTCCTGATCATGACCACAGCTCTGAGCCATCAGCCAGCACCACAACCCGCGATATCCCGACACTTTCCCTGGAACTACACCTGGATAGTGCTTTCTGAAAGAGGAGATCTTGTTTGGTCCTGCTCTCAAACCTCACCAGACATCTGGTGGCCAAGTGTTTTACAACATGATCTTTGTAAGTTAGCCCTGGGAGCAGGGGCCCCCTGGGGAATAGAACACCTTCTAGACCAGAGTTCCGCACCCAATATCTTCCAGAAAGATCATGTAGCCATGCCAAGTTGTTCAGATTCTGGGTGCCAGTCAGTTCTTAGGTCATATTCTTTTTATGTCTGCCCCGGGCAACACCGACCCCGTGAACTCCTCCATAAATGTGGAGGCAAAACAGATTTTTATTGTGCTTCATGGGGGTGTGAGACCATGGGAGATACCTATTGGAAGTCATCTTCTTCCTGGGATTACATTAGAGCCAGAGCCAATTACTTCCACAGTCCGTTTGTGAACAGGCGTCCATTCAAGAATCCTCAGTACCCTGAGGCCCTCCCAGAATGCAAGCACACATACAGTGCTACTAGAGGTTGGTGCAACCCTCTTTCAGTCACATTCACCAAAACAGGGAAAAAAGCCTCAAGCTGGACACAAGGATATACTTGGGGTCTTCGCTTATATAAAGAACATTATGATGAAGGCATCACCTTTACTATTAAACTCCTTAAAGAGTTCCCTGCCACCCCTTCCGCTGCCATAGGCCCAAATACAGTCCTAGGTGGGAAGCACCCTCCCCCACCGAAGCCTTCCGCCCTCTCGCCTGACCATAGCTTTGCAACTAGCAGTCTTAAACCCTCCCCTACACTGCCAGTGCCCGCCCTAGCGAGTTCTAAAGACCTTGTCCTCACTCTCATAAATCAAACCTTCCTTAGTCTTAATTCCACCACGCGTGAGCTTACCGCCGAATGTTGGTTATGTTACCACTCTTCACCCCTTTTTATGAAGGTGCCGCCATCCCTGGCAACTTCTCTACCTCCAATGATACCTACAACTGCCGTTGGGAACGCGCTAGTTGGGAAGGCCTAACCTTAGCCCAAGTAGTCGGTAACGGGACTTGTATAACTAACACTCTTCAAACGATCCCTCATAAGTACACCCACCTCTGTCAGGAAATCTTCCCCATTGAACAGGGACCCCAATTTATAGTTCCCCCCAATGACACTGGTGGGCCTGCTTAGATGGACTCACCCCCTGTGCCTACAATCCCGTATTACAAGAACATGGATTTTGTGTTCTCGTAAAAGTTATACCCAGGCTCATTTACTACCGGCCTGATGAGTTCTTCCATATCTGGGAACAATCTTCAGACCCTTCCCTCCCTAAACGCTCCCTCCGAGAACCCATTACTGCTGTTACTATCGCTGTTTTGCTTGGCCTAGGGACTGTAGGTGCCGGCACAGGCATATCTTCTCTGCTTCTTTCTAACTCCCGCTATCACGAGCTCAGTGCCACTATAGATCAAGATATCCAAGAATTGCAGAAAGGAATCTCTGACCTGACAGATTCGATCTCGTCCCTCGCTGAAGTAGTTCTCCAAAATTGCAGAGGGCTAGATCTGCTCTTTCTGCAGCAGGGCAGGCTTTGTGCCGCCTACGCTGACAAAACAGGAGTAGTCAGAGATAGTATGAGAAGAGTTAGAGAAAGGTTGGAAAAAAGGAGAAGAGAAAGAGAGCAGAGTGAAAGTTGGTACAAAAATTGGTTCTCCACCTCTCCATGGCTTACTACTCTTTTACCCTCTCTCTTAGGCCCCCTCATAGGATTAACATTGCTCTTGTCTTTTGGCCCTTGGGCTCTTAAACATTTGACGAGCCTTGTAAAGAAGCAAATAGACACCCTTGTTGGCAAGCCTATTCAAGTCCACTATCACAAACTTGCTCACAATAGCGATGATGAGGAAGCTCCCTCCTCCAGCAGATATGAACGTCAGTATGACTCTTCTAAGAGTCCTTGAGTAAGCTGGCTGAGTACCAAGGGTAACGGCAGCAAAAAACCTGCCTTGAGGGACATGTCTGATTGCATAAAGGTTTGTGTCCAGTGTCTCCCTCTCCTCAGAAAATAAGGACATTTCGTGCATAATCAAGGAACTCCCTTCTCTTCAGCACGGTCTGTAGGACTAAAGGAGTTCTCTTCGCACGCCAGGTACCCACTGAGGATCAGACCCCCTGTACCCTCCCCCCTTGGAGTACTCAGCTTTACAGAATCCTCACTGAAAAATATTAATTCTTACAACAAATCAAGTCAAGACTGGTAGCCAATGACGGGTAAGATATGGTTGTATTGGGAATACCAACCTAAGACAGGGTATAGTCGTTAGAGGACTATGGCCCCATGATGGGTAACGATTTCCTTCAGCCATACAACCTAAGACAGGCACAGGCCTTGACCCAGCCAGAGCTAGGCTGGCTGTTCCAATATAAGAAAAACGGGGAAGATGTTGGGAGCAAACCTGTGGGCCTTTAGGCAGGTTCGGTTATGAAAGCCTTAAGACAACAGCAACCTTTGAGTAAAGTCTCTCCTGTAAAATCAGAAACAATGAATCCATCCACGCGTTAGAAACAAGTTTTGCCCCATTACCAAGAAACGCATTTAGCAAACTCCTAAGCCGGAACTAGTGGTTAAGTTACCTAGCAACCTGTGCTTTTCTGTTCTTTCCACTGGCCTATTAATATTTCCAACATCTTGTTAATCAAGAAACACCCTCTGCCCCAGGGGAAAGCCCCACCCTTGAAACCTCCCTCCCAAGGGCCCCCACCCACAAGATGGCGAACTCCCTGCTTCTCTTCGGGGTCCTCTGCTCCCGCTGGCGCCCGCCAAGGCCCAATCACCCCTTTACACCTTCCCGCCGGCACCACCTAAGGCCCAATCACCTTCTGACCCACCCCTTCCTTGCTACCTGTATAAATTGAGCCTACAAACAATAAACTGTGTCAGCTTGATCAGACATCCTGTCTTGCTGTCCGTTCTTTGTGTCTCTTGCCCCTTCATTCTCTCCTCCAGGTCGTCGACCCCTGTTGATAGTCCTGCAGGTCGAGACAGGTGTGGACTTATTAAGTGGTCCCAGAATATTTAAAATTAACTTAACACAAGCAACTTCCTGCTCTGATGATTTCTCCCTAATATACCAGCATCTTGGTCTGGGGGTATATGAAAGAAGGCCACCTGCCCAGCCCCCAAGGTGGGCTGAGGTATCGTTTGCTAAAGAGTAAGTTAAGAATTTCTAACGTCTTAACTTCTTGGGTATTAAAATGCAATCTTATCTTTAAGGTGGAGTCCTTCCTGCCTTTTTCTGTGTTGTTTATGGCTCAGACTGCAGGCTAGATTAGTTTGCCCGGTTTGCAAAATCACTTCAACAGATCTGAAGGAGGAAAGGCAGCACACAGGCCTGGGCCTTTTAGCCTGCTAAGGTGAACCTTACACATGATTACAAATGATTAACATAATATAAACATGTGCTGCTCTTCTTTATCTGGGGAATATTAATTGATCTTACTGAAGAATGACTCTAGAGCTGAATGTTTAACACAGAGTTTTAGTAGGGGCTTTCCTGGCATGTACTTAGATTTCTCTGGCTGCAAATATCCTGCTTTGCTTTTACCAGAGGCCCTCACCCTACTCTGACTACACCCACGGTCCCTGTTTCAGTATTAACTTAAATAGACTGTCATATATATAAGATGTCTTATGTAAGCTGCATGATAACCAGAAAGCAAAAACCTATAAAAGCAAAAAACAAAAGAACGAGAAAGGAATCCAATCACACCATTACAGAAAATAATCAAGTCATAATGGGAGAGCAAGAGAAGAAAGGAACAAAGCCAGAAAGCAATGAATAAAATGGCAATAAGTACATACCTGTCAATAATTACTTTAAATATAAAAGGACTAATTCTCCAAACACAAGACAAGAGTAACTACTGGAGCAGCTACTAGCTGCATGGGCCGAAAAAAAAAGACCCATCTGTATGTTGCCTACAAGACACTCACTTCAGATGTAAGGATGCACACAGACTGCAAGGGAAGGGATGAAAAAGATATCCATGCAAAGGGAAACCAAAACAAAGCAGATGTAGTTAAGCTTATATGAGACAAAATAGACTTTAAGACAAAGGCTGTAATGAGAGATAAAGATCACTACATAATGATCAAGGGGTCATCCAAAAAGAGGATATAATAACATTTGTAAAGATTTATGTACCCAACATAGGAGTATCTGAATATACAAAGCAAATATTAGCAGACCTAAAGGGAGAAACAGGCAGCAATGCAACAGTGTAGTCGGGGACTTCAATACCCCACCTTCACCAATGGCCAGATCATTCAGACAGAAAATCAGTTAGGAAACACTGGCCTTAAATGACATGTCAGACCAGATGGACTTAAATATATACAAAACATTCTATCCAAAAGCAATAGAATACATATTCTAAGCACACATGGAACATTCTCCAGGACAGATCACATGACTGGCCAAGACTTTATTAAACAAGTCTTAATAAATTTAAAAAGATTGTAACCATATCAAGCATGTTTTCTGACCACAATGGTATGAAACTAGAAATCAGTCACAAGAAAACCAGAAAATTTACAAATATGTGGAGATTAAACAATATGCTACTGAACAACCAATGTGTCAAAGAAGAAATAAAAAAAATACCTTGAAACTAATGAAAATGGAAATATAACATATCAAAACTTATGGATGCATCAAAAGCAGTTCTAAGAGGGAAAGTTCATGGTGATAAATTCCTACATCAAGAAACAAGGAAGATCACCAATAAACAACCTAACTTTATATCTCACAGAACCAAAAAAGAACAAATAAAGCTTAAAGTTAGTAGAGAAAGGAAATAACCATGTGGAAATAAAATAGAAACTAAAAAGAATTAAAAAATCAATGAAATTAAGAGCTGCTTTTTGAAAAGATAAAACTGACAAGCGTTTGGCTAGACTCACCAAGAACAAAGGATAAAAAACTAAAAATCAGAAACAAAAGAGAAGACATTACAACTGACACCACAGAATTACAAAGGATCATAAGACTACTCAAAACAATTATACACCAACAAACTGGACAATTTAGGAGAAATGAGAACATTCCTATAAACATACAATCTACCAAAACTGAATCCTGAAAAAAATAGGAAATCTGAATAAACCAATGACTAGCAAGGAGATGGAATTGGTAATCAAAAACCTCCCAATAAACAAAAACTCAGGGCCAGACAGCTTTACTGATAAATCTAGCAAATATTTAAAGAAGAATTAATGCCAATCCTTCTCAAAACCTTCCAAGAGAAGGAAACATTTCCAAACTCACTTTCTAATGCCAGCATTACCCTGATACCAAAACTAGACAAGGCTGTCATAAGAAAATGACAAGCCCATATCTCTGATGAACATAGATGCCAAAGTCTTCAAAAAAATACTAGGAAACTAAATTCAACATATATTAAAAGGACCATACACCATAATCAAGTGAGATTTATTCCAAGGATATAAAGATGGTTCACCATCTGCAAATCAATGTGCTACACCACATTAACAAAAAATGAAGGATAAAAACCATATAATCATTCTCAAAAAATACACAGAAAACATTTGACAAAATTCAACATCCATTTATGATAACTCTCAACAAAATATAGAAGGCATGTATCTCAACATAATAAAGCCCATATATGACAAGCCCACATCTAACATCATTCTAAACAGTGAAAAGGATTCCCACTCTTGCCACTTTTATTCAACATAGGATTGGAAGTCCTAGCTAGACCAATTAGGCAAGAAAAAGGAATGAAAGGCATCCAAATTGGAAAGGAAGAAGGAAAACTATCACTATTAGCACCAAAAAACTGTTAGAATAAAGTAAATTTGCAGGATACAAAATATAAACATATATACAAATATGTTGCATTTCTATACACTAATAACAAACTATCAGAAAGAAGAATTACCCATCAACAACTCCGTCAGAAAGAATAAAATACCTAGGAATCGGTTTAACCAACGAGGTGAAAGACCTGTACACTGAAAACTATAAGACACTAATGAAAAAAATGATCAACAATAAATGGGGAAGATATTCTGTGTTCATGCGTTGAAAGAATATTGCTAAAAATCCCACACTACCCAAAGCAATCAACAGATTCAATGTAATCCCTATCAAAATTCCAATGGCATTTTTCACAGAAATAGAAGATTCCTAAAATTCATATGTAACCACAAAAGATGTGAATAGCCAAAGCAATCTTAAGAACAAAGCTGAAGGCATCACACCGATTTCAAACTATATTACAAAACCTGTAGTAATCAAAACAGTATGATATTGGCATTAAAAAGACACATGAATCAATGGAAGAAAATAGAGAACCCAGAAATAAAATGTGCATATGTGGTCAATTCACAATAAAGAAGCCAAGACCATACAATGGGGAATGGACAGTCTCTTGAATAAATGATGGTAGGAAAACAGGACAGCCACATGAAAAAGACTGAAACTGGACCACTACCTTAAACCATTCTCAAAAATCAACTCAGAAAATGGATTAAAGACTTCAGTGTAAGGCCCAAAACCATGAAAGTAATAAGTTCCTTGACATTTATGATGATTTTTTGGATTTGACACCAAAACACTGTAGGACCCCAACCTCCCTGAGAAATAAGTTAGCCTAAGAGTGGCCATCTTGAAGCCCAAAAAGCCATTCTGATATATGACTCAGAGGGAACAACTGAAACCAGGTAACTCCTCTGGAAAAACAAGTTAATCAATCATGACTGCTGGCAGCGCTAACCTCTCGGTTAGTTAATCATAAATGCCGACCCTACCTTGCTACACCCCCAGGACGTGGCACTAACCCAGAAATCGTAGGTTTGAAAAATTACTGCCTTTGTAGTATTGTTATCTTGCTATGTAGTATTGTTATCTTGTTATTACAAAATAATCTGTAACCATGGTAATCCTCTAGGGCTGAATGCCTCAGAAAATCCTATATAACCACTTAGTTGTAAGTGCTCAGGGTCCTCGTTGAGACCCGCTGCGACGGGCTGACTTGGACCCCAACTAGTTGGCTTCTGAATAAATTCCTCTTGCTTGTTGCATCAAGAAACGTCTTTGGTGAGTGATTTGGGGCGGCGCCTTCCTCAGGGGAATCCAACATTTGGGGGCTCGTCCGGGATCATGCGCTCACCCCGCTTCACTCCTGAAGTCGCTCTTGGAGGAAGAGGTAAGATTAGTGGCGCCTTGGTTTGTCTGTGTTCTGTTTTCTGTTTTTCAGTGAGACCGGTCAGAATTCTGAAAGGGGGTACCCACTGTCTGGCAGCTGTCCCGATCCCGTAAAGGGGTCGAGACTGCGGTCGGTAGACGTACTAGGAGCACCGCAGGCTGCAACCCTGGGGGACGCCTCGGGGAGGTTGGGAGGCCAGGGACGCCTGGTAGCCTCCCGTCTGTTTTTCTGGCAAGGTAAATCTGATGAGATAGGGTTGATTTTCAGGCGCCAGGAATATCAACCCTCTGATTCCTTTCGGTTTCTGTTTGAAAATCTGAGAAAAAAAACAAAAAGCGGCCGCTGTGTGTCTAATCTGTGTGTGTCTCTGTTTTTTGTGTCTTTCATGTGCCTAATAATTGTTATACTGACAATGGGACAGACTCAGACAACCCCCTAAATGTGTAAATGAATATATCTTTCTACCTCCGGATGGTATTAATGAAATTGATTTAAAGACAAGCGCTTGTGAAAATTGAGTGTTCTAAAACTTCCAGAAAACCTGATAAAAAAAGTGTTAAGCATTAATGCTAATTTGAGTTTGCCTGAGGTGGGCATGTCCTGGTAGTTGTCGGCTGCCTGAGTTTACCTAGAGTCATTTGAGTCATGTTATCTGCTAAATCTTTTAAGAATAGAATGCTTAGAAGCTTGGCTTTGTCTAGTGTTCAGTGGGGGTCTTGTGAGTAGGCTAGCATAGTTGTTGCAGGTAGGTGAACTGGATAAGTGTGGCAAGTGAACACCTTTTTAATTGTGTGTTGCAGTGTGTATGCCTACCTGCAGCCTGAGAATCTTTGTAGTAACTTAAGGCCTTAGAGTTTTGTTAAGTTGAGAAGATGTGCTCTGTGTTTGCTGGGAGATTGTGCTGTGAAGCTCATAGTTGCAGAAATTGTAGAATGTGTTCGTAAGTTTGTCAGTCTAGGAAATGTTGGTTTGACAGTTTGCAGTGTCCTGCTTCTCAGTGTTCACTGGAGCTTGAAGTTTCTAATAGTTTTGAGTTCTGGTTAGAACTGCTTAAAGTGATAGAGAGGGCATTTCTCTATGTTATGTTGAAAGATCACAGCAGTTTCTCATGCTTAAAGTCTCAGTGAGTTGCCATGAAATCGTAATGTTAAAGAGACTAAAAGCTAAAGTTTGTTAACAACTGTATAACCTTTATTTGCCTTTGAAATATTTTGTTATTAAAAATGATTGCATGGCCTGAAAAATTGAATTCCTAAGCAGAATAGTAACAAAGCTTTTTTCAGCTGATTAAATGCACTTAGTTAACAAACCAAAATTTATTAAACTGTAGAATCTGGACAAGATTATGTTTCTCCCAGAAAAACAGGTTTCACTGTAAAGGTTTAGATAGACGAACGTGTGACCACTTTTGAGAAAAGTTGTAATAGATTTTTTGAGAACCACCAGGTCTTCTTGTTTAATTTATATGCTGTATGTTTTAAAAAAAAAAAAAAACATGGGGGACTCTCCATATTTTTTAATGCAAATAATCTTAGAGCTTTTAATAGAATTTGCATAGCAGCTTATATCTACTATTAAAGAGTAAAACATTCTTGAAGCTTTCAGGGAAGACCTGTAAACTTAAGCACTTTCTCTGCTTTTTTGTATCTGGTCTTAGACACTTATGCTGAGTTATGTTCTTATTATTTTCACTGTTTGTAAGCTATTGATTGTAAGCCAAAGGTCATCATTTCTCAGTCCCTAAATGAAGAAGTAAAATGCCTGATCTCTTTCATCTCAAATCATATTTCTGGTCATATCTGAATATCTGTGTAAAAGAAAGAGACATTTAAATTTGAGATTCTGCTTAAACTTTTAAGTTGAATTTGACTATAGCCATATTCATTCTTTGTATGTATCTCTAACAGGTCTTTTGTATGCCTGGTGATATTATACTCTGCCTTGAGTTTAGACAGTTCTTTCAGCTAAATATGAATTTTTATTGTAGCTTTTTTCCCCTCCTGAAGATGAAAGCAGAAGAATCTACCATCTGCTACCATTCTCTCAAGAATGCTTAGTAACCTAGAATTAGTTTGACTTTCTGTATGTTGTCTTTAAAAATTGACAGCAGCAGTCTCCCCTGCTGCCCCACTTTTTAAGATATCTCGTTTACTGTGCTGAGTATATAGACAATAAATGTGTAATGATAGTTCTAAAAAAATTAAATGCAAAAAGGTGCTTTTACCTCTAGTTAACTCTGATATTTTCCAGAGGGCCCCTGGAACATGTCAGAAGAATTTTTTCTCACTAGAGAAAGTATTTGACTAATTTGGCTTATTTATCTGATATATATATATTTATTTACCAAGAAAGCACTGTCAAAGAGAATGATGCTAAACTTTGTTACTGAATGTTTTGTATTACAGAAATATCAGAATTTCCTTATGTCAACTGTTTTACAGTAAGCTCTCATCAGATCTTTAACCATTGTCATTTGTAAGTCTTTTGTCATTTATAGTATTATCCCTAAACTGGTAAAGAACTAGATTTCAGCAGAACAGGTATTAGTTACATAAGATTACATAAACTAAAGAAAATGATTTTGTGTCTTTTTGTTTCAAATGTTGCTGGTAAAGTGTTTTAACCTTGTTCTCTTAAACTGACAACAGTTTAGTAAATGACTATCTTTATGAGCAGAATTGAGACATCCTTCTCTCTACCTGATCCCTCCAGAGTTTAAAAACTTTCAGTGACTGTTTTTGTATTCCATGGCAGTATGTTTATTTGCACGAGTTCAATAAGAATCTGCTTTCCTTGTGAGAAGACTACTTAAAAACACTGGTTATACTACCGGGGCTTTGACTGGAATGTCATACCTGAGAGACATGTGTATGGACTCAGATGTGAACAACTTTAAGGAACTAAGATTGACTTTATAAAGCCAACAAAGCCCCTTGGAAGAACTGGCCTGGTACCTTGCTTACAGAGTTCCCAGCAGCCTTACCAGGTGAGTAAAGAAGGTCACTTCCTGGCAGGTGCAGAGACCTCGAGAAGAGAAGAATTCATCCAAATGTACAGGTACTGCAGGCAAAGCCTGATGGCAAGTCTGGCTTGGCTATCTGGCCTCAAGAGGCCTTTAAAAGTTCAATCTGAAATTCCTTACAAAAAGTTCCAGCAAAGCATATTTAAAAGAGCCTGTGTAATCAATTGCTCTTCTTGCTGCACCTGTGCAAATAATCAAGCCGGCTGTTAATTATTTTCTTAACCTAGTTACTTCTAGTAAAAATGAGAGTGATTTTAGAGAGAAGTATCGTTTCAATAATGCAGCCTCCTTCCAGAATAAAAAAATCCAACTCCAGATGTTGCTACATAACCTAATAACACAATTTGTTTTATCTTGCCTAGAAGCCACAAAACTGCAAATAGTAATAAAAATGAAACCCAGAATAGAAGCGCCAGCCTTCTGAAGCCCTCTCAACTGACCAGTGATGGAGACCTAGCTGCACCCTTTACTGCGCCCCCTTCTCAGCACAAAGCAGCCAGAGCGGTCATCGCCCCTTTTCCCTAGCAGCAGCTAGAGTCTCTATCTGTAGAAGAAAGAATGAGACCATACCCATAGCCTTCCCTGGTAAAAACGAGTATTTAATCCCTCCTCCCAAGGGATGGTGGGCTTGTAACACTGGAGTGACCCCATGTGTCTCTACTTCTGCCTTCAACTCCTCCCGTGATTTCTGTATCATAGTCCAGTTAGTTCCCAGACTAATGTATCATGATGACTTATCATTCGTGGCAGAATTAGAACCTAAACTAAGGTATAAAAGAGAGCCAGTCTCACTCACTCTAGCTGTATTACTAAGAGTAAGAGTCGCAGCCGGAGTAGGACCAGGGGCAGCTGCAATTACACAAGGAAACCAACATTACGAAGGACTAAGAATAGCTATCAATGAAGATTTGAGAACTATAGAACAGTCTATTTCTAAACTTGAAAAGTCCCTAACCTCTCTCTCTGAAGTAGTGCTGCAAAATAGACGAGGGTTAGATTTACTATTTCTAAAAGAAAGTAGATTGTGTGCAGCTCTAAAGGAAGAGTGCTGCTTCTATGCAGACCATACTGGAGTAGTAAGAGACTCAATGTCTAAATTAAGAGAAAGATTAGATCAGCGAAAGCGAGAACGAAAAGCTAACCAGAGCCTGTTTGAATCCTAGTTTTCTAGATCCCCATGGCTTACAACTCTAATATCCACTTTGGCAGGACCCCTGCTTATTTTAATATTGCTCCTCACCTTAAGTCCCTGCATTTTAAATCGAGTAATAACCTTTATTAGAAAAAGAGTAAGTGCTGTGCAGCTGCTAATGCTGAGACAACAGTATCATACCCTCACACAACAAGAAGAAACCAACATTCCATGATTAGAATGTTCAGAAAAAGAAGTGGGGAATGTAGGACCCCAACCTCCCTGAGAAATAAGTTAGCCTAAGAGTGGCCATCTTGAAGCCCAAAAAGCCATTCTGATATATGACTCAGAGGGAACAACTGAAACCAGGTAACTCCTCTGGAAAAACAAGTTAATCAATCATGACTGCTGGCAGCGCTAACCTCTCGGTTAGTTAATCATAAATGCCGACCCTACCTTGCTACACCCCCAGGACGTGGCACTAACCCAGAAATCGTAGGTTTGAAAAATTACTGCCTTTGTAGTATTGTTATCTTGCTATGTAGTATTGTTATCTTGTTATTACAAAATAATCTGTAACCATGGTAATCCTCTAGGGCTGAATGCCTCAGAAAATCCTATATAACCACTTAGTTGTAAGTGCTCAGGGTCCTCGTTGAGACCCGCTGCGACGGGCTGACTTGGACCCCAACTAGTTGGCTTCTGAATAAATTCCTCTTGCTTGTTGCATCAAGAAACGTCTTTGGTGAGTGATTTGGGGCGGCGCCTTCCTCAGGGGAATCCAACAACACAAAGGCAGCTAAAGCAGAAATAAACAAGTGGGACTACATCAAACTAAAAAGCTTCCGCACAAGGGAAACCATCAACAAAATGAAAAAACAGAATGGGCAGAAGTATTTGCAAGTCATGTATCTCATTAGAGGTTAATATTCAAAATATACAAAGAACTCATACAACCCAATACCAAAAAAACCTAAATATGTGATTTAAAAATAGGCAGAGGATCTGAATAAACATTTTTCCAAAGAAGACAAAGATGGCCAACAGGTATGGGTGCTCAACACGTCTAATTTTCAGAGATGTAAATTTAAACCACAGTGAGATATCACCTCACACCTATTAGAATGACTAGTACCAAAAAGACAAGAGATAACAAGTGAGGACGTGGAGCAAATGGAGCCCTTGTGCACCATTGGTGTGAATATAAAACTGACAGAGCCACCATGGAAAGCAGTACCGAGGTTCCTCAAAAAATTAAAAGTATAACTACCATATCCCAGCATCCCACTTCTGGATATTTATCTGAAAGAACCCAAAAAATGAACTCAGAGATAAACACACTCTCAAGGTCACTGCAGCATTATGTACAATAGCCAAGACACGGAAGCAACAGTAGTGCCCACTGATGGATGAATAGATGAAGGAAAGTGATATGCGTTACCCAGCCATAAAAAAGACTGAAATCCTAGCGCTTGTGGCAGCATGGACAGACCATTATGCTAGATGAAATCCATCCCCCAGAAAGGACTGTGCACACATCTGGAGGTTTTATGGCTAAAAACCCAGGGGACACCCCCTTGAGCACCTGGCTTTGGTGGCCAGCAGGGCTTACATTCACGGGTTCCACACAATTGTAACAAACAGAGAAAGTGTTCTTAACCAGCTATACCACAGGGCCCAGCAGCAAAGAGCCAGGAGCAAAGAGGAAGGAAGGGAGGGAGGGAGGGCGGAAATGACCCACAGGTACAGAGAACATTGATGGTGGCTAGTGGTGGGAAAAATGGGTAAAGGGGTCAAAAGGTACATAATTCCAGTCATAAAATAAATAAGTCATGGGGATACATGGAGAGCATGGTGACTATAGTTAATAATACTGTATTGCATAACTGAAAGTTGTTAAGAGGGTAAATCTTATGATTCTCATTCACAAGAAAAATTTGTAACTATGTGTGAAGATGGATGTTAGATTTCTTGCAGTGATCAATTCACAATATGTACATATACTGAATCGTGTTGTACACCTGAAACAATGATACCTCACTTTTAAAAACTATATGACCTGTGATCACATTTGGGTAAGATATGTAAGTATGTACATATACTTATGTTAACGAAGCTCTTTCAATATCTATTTATATTTGTTATCTCTAGCAAAATATTAGGTGCAACATTTTAGTTCTAGTTTGTAGTTTTTTATGTTTCCATTGTGGAAGAAAAAAAAAATCACGTGTGGTCAAAATTGCCTTTGGGCATCTCTTAAATCACTGAAAATACAACAAACAAACATATCTATGGGCCAAATTTAACACTGACAAAGGCACTCTCCTTAACCAAACTCTAGCCAGGCACCTCTGAGCCTCTTCTTGCCGAGGCCTCAACCTTGGTCTGTAAAAATGGGAACACACATGAAGTCTCATCACCACTCAAGGCTGCAACCCCAGGATGACCCTAGTCTCCTTACAGGAGGAAACCCAAGGCTACCAAAACATTCCCTGTTTGCTCCAGTTGACACGGAAAGAAATGGCCCATCTGGGTTTCACGTGAACCATCCCCCGTCCTGGTTTTTGCAGTTGTTCCATTCCCTGGCTCTGAGACTCTGCTCATCCTAGTCCCTCATTCTCCCTTTAAAATGCCCAGTCACCTCCATATAAATCAGTTGAATTCAGTTCCTACAGGACTTTCCCTATTGCAAGAGTTGTTACTGATTAAAATTTGTCCTAACCACTTTAACGAGTGTGCAGTTTTGTTGATCTTTGACAGCACACAGCTTCTCATTAAGCTTACTGCTCACTAGAAATCATTTGTGAAAATAAGAAATGGGTGTACTTCCCATTCCCATTTCCTTGTGAAGTTCTGTGTGCCATCTTTTGTTTTGAGTCACTGGGCTTCCGTGTTTCTGGAAAACGTCAGGTATTTGACAGGACAAAATCATTGCTCAGCTGCAACAATTCAGTTAGGGTTTTTTGAGACCCTTTATAGATAAAAGTCTGTCTTTCATCCTTATCTATGGTAGGGTATTTTTTTCTGTGCAGAAATTTAAAATGTTTATGTAGGCTTTTCCTGTATGTTTATACTATAAGAGGTCATGCCAGCGGCTTAAAACACTTCAATTATTACCCATTGCTCCTAAGTCCTCAAAAGGCCTACAAGGCACATTCCCTTCATTTTGCTCACCAAACCTCTTTTCTGTTCCCAGAACATACCAATTTCTGTCCCATCCCCAGGCCCTTGTGCCAGCTGCATCATTTAGCTTCTTTCACCACCCCAGTTCCCCCAGTTCTGTACCTCCAGAACACGAAGCAAGCAGAACCCCTTGCTTACACCCTGAGCCTGAAAGGACCAGGTCCCTCTTTCTCCACCTCCTTGAGACTCATCCTGCCAGCTGAGACTCCGGGGCCATACCTGGGATATAAAGGGTGCCACCATTGCACCAATGCGACACAGGGAGCCGCTGGTCCCCATCCCCAAAGCTCGCATCGTCGTAGGGTAGACCTGAGGGGAGGAAGCACCCGTAGTTAGGCCTCTTCCGCCTTGTCCTTGGGCCTCCCCACCCCAGGCCAGGCTTCCGCTCACATAAAATAACGATGATTATACCGGGGTACAGGAAACACAATAGGAGATGTTCATTTTCTCAGTATACAACTTTGAATTTCTAAGTAATGACTATTAGAAAAAAAACACTTAGAAATTATCCTTTCAGTAACCAAATTCAAAAATATCTGTTTAATTGAATATTCCAAGTATACTTTTAGAAAGATAAGTTCTGGAATCAGATGAAAGATGTTCACTTGAAGGCTATAACTGTATCAGGGTGGTTCCATTGAAAGGGAAGGAAGTACTCCCTAAATAACGCTGATCTTTAACACACATACAGTGTAAATCACTCACTAGCACACAAGGCACATGCTACACCATTGGCTGTGTCCTCACTGCAACATCCTATGGTATAATCTACTTTCTGGCTGCCACTTTCTTAGATTTATAGTAAAACCTCATTAATCTGTACTCCATTCATTTAGAATTCTTGTAGGAACCTTCAGAAGTTTAATAAGTAAGCAAATACTATCAATAAAGATTGAACGGAGACTATTTCATATTGAAAGAATGGTTTTTCATAAATCTAGAGAATTTTCTCTTGATGCTGTGTAATACCAATAAAACAGTTTTTAAGCAATTCACTAAAGCAAAGCACGTAGCCTTTACTTGGTCACGTCTTGTTAGGCGCCATTGGTCAAATGCAAAGGCAAGATGCTTTCCTGCCTCAGTGGCCGCCCCTGTATTTGTGAGAAGAGCTGGGGGCCGTGGGCCTTTTCAAGGAGGCTTTTTCCTTTCCCTGAAAAATGAGGCTTCTGGCCATAACCAAAAAGAATGGATTCCGAAACACAGTGATGTTCTTTTCTTTACTCTAGTATCAATAAAAGTCTTTTATGTTTTGACAATTCTGGGAAGTGGAATAAAAATGACCACCTTTAGGTACACATCCTTGTGTTTTCTTTAAAACAATAAATATCAGAGAAAATACTCAGAAATGACCCTTTAAATGAACATTCCAAAATACGCTAAATGGGATATTCCAAACAGAATTTAAGCGGCACCCCATATTACACATAGATGTTTTAGGCTTATAAATTCACAAAATAGTTTCAAAAGACTTTGTTAATGGAACATAATAGTATGTCAAATATGTCATCATTTCCTATTTGTAAACTGTGTAGGGGGTATTTTTCTCTGAGGCTTTAACCGTTTTGACATGCCGTATCTATAATCGGCACAGACTTCCACATTTCCCTCTCTTTCCATCTTCCCCAGCTCAGTGAATGACAAAACCAGTTAAAATACTACTAAGTTTCCTATTATTCAGATATTCATTTCTAGAAATATTAGGTCTTTAAAGTGGGCGTTGGAGGAAATCCTTTAAGCTCCTTCAGGTAGTACCTTGCATATAGATGTATTAATTCAATACATACATTAATGAAGAATGCATCATTATATTCAAATTTAAGCTACATGTGGCAAATAACAGATGGAGGGGGAAATGATGTTTCAAAAGAATAAAGGTGAAAAAATACATTCTAACTTGAAAAAGGGAAGTAAGGAGTTTTACATTTTAACAGCGACGCGCTGTTCCCGGCCTGTTTCTTCTGGAAGCGTGATGCCAGGGCAATGGGTTGCTCTTGACATGCATGCTGTTTGGTGAGAAAGGGCCACTCTTTCCTCTCAGAGACGGGCTTTCACTGGGCTCACTGAGGAAGAGGAAACTCCCTATCAGGACAAACCTCCCGGAGTCATTTTAACGGGATGTTTTCAGCAGATTGTCAGAAGTCAGCAGAAGCCAGGGAGGCCTTATCTATGCATGGACACCTGAAGTGGTGCCCCTTGCACACCTTGATATAACCAAGCCCTTCCCAGAACTGACCTCCGCGGTGTAAATGTAGATGGTGTTGAAGTTGGCTGCCACCAGAGCCCGCAGCACGAAGAGGAAGCCTATCAGGCCGGCGCTACGGAGCACGAAGGGAGGGGAGTGTGAAGGCCACACGGGCAGCCTCCAATGGCCCTGACCAAGCGCGTTCCAGACGCTAACGCCCACCCCCAGTGAGCCAGGCCCTGGGAGGCACTGCTGTCAACTGCCCGGACTGTAAATGTCCGACTCAAACCTTCCATCCTATTCCCTGGCCTCCAACTCCCCCAAGGGCCCGTGCCAGTCCGGCCCCAGATTAGCCCACCTTTCACCCTTTGTCCCCCGAGTGATACATAACTGAAGCCACTCTGGGGTTGCAAATTTAAGAGTGAAATGAATTCTGACACCACAGGTGTCTATATCACTAAACTATCTTGACAATGGTCCAGATAATTCTTGAGTCCTAATTCTCCAGGTAGCTTTGTGGAAAGATCCTAAATATCCTGGTGGGGGAAGTGAGTACAGCAACAGGGGCACCCATATCCCGTGACAGCCGGGGAGGGGCCGGGTCAGCGGAAGAGGGTGCGGCAGGTACCAGGCAAGGTGGTTCTAGCCAAACGCCAGCCCGCTCTCTGCTCTCCCGGGGAAAGGGGCTTGCCCCCAACACCCGCTGCACACTCTGGGTCAGGAAACCGTGTTTTAAAAACCACCGCACAAAACTAGATTGTTTCAAAGCAACTAGAGAGAAAATACCTTGAAGTGCAAATATTGAGGAGAAGGAAGAATAAAGCCGTGCTTGCCATGGTAATAGAAAGGCTCAGCCGTCTGCCCAGGAAATTGATGCCCAGGATATTTAAAGGATTCACTAGAAAGCAAAGGACAAAGACAGCTGCTGGAACCCTGAAAGCAAGTGGCATTTATCACCACTGGCACGGATTCCTCATTGTCATTTCAGAAAGAAGCCTCTTCATCCAAACCTCATGCATATTCGAGCTCAGCCCGTCACACTGCCATCAACTTCACGACTGCTTCAGTGCACTGTCCCCTCGTGGGTCCAAGAACGGCAAGCACTGGTGCATATAAAGGATATTTATGCCCAAGATGTTCATTGTATCATCTAGGTTTACTGCAAATTGCCAGCTTGCTAGACCTACATTTTAATTGTTTAATACTGTTTTTCATCAAGTTCAAGGTGCCTTAATTTTAAGTACCATTATTTTATGTCCACTAAAACAGAAAGTGCTTCAAATTGAAATCCAGCAAGCCATTGTAAGACACATCCCAATTGCAGAAACGTTGGGACGTGAAAAAAACAATGCATCTTAGAATTGATACAACGTAGGAATTCAAAGCTGTCCTCCAGATTTCTCCTCCTCACACCAATCCATCGGACACATGGCAGCAGGATTGGGGGACGTGTTCACTTCTACCGGGCAAGACCCCGTCTATGACAGGGTCGCACTTCCCTCCCCCGAGGCTCCGAGTTGCTGGCTCCCCACCCCAGAGAGGGACCCGACAGAGAGAGACGGTTACGAGCGATCTCGCCCACGGTGCTGATGATCATGGTCCTGTAGTCGGAGGGGGCGAACAGGTGGCAGTAGCAGGGGCTCTGGCTCCCCCCGGCGGCCTCCGCGGTCACTGCCGCCGCGGACTCAGCCCGCGAACCACAGACCAAGTCCCGCTCCAGCAGCTCCGCGCTGGCCAGGATGACCCCGTAGTAGGCGAAAGAGATCCCCAGCCTGCAAGCGAGAAAACAATGGCGTTAGGAAAAGCTGTCTCCGGGCCTCAGCGGGGCGGCGCGTCCCAGGTGCAGGCCCCTTGCCTGGGACCGGAAGGGGGCGGGTCACACACCGGGAGACTGCAGGGTGGCCTTCCCGGAGGTTAGGCGGTGGGCAATCCATCTGCAAGAGCAGGACGGGGCGTGGAGGACCCCTCAGCCAGGAGGAGGTTCAAGTGTGGGCTTGTTTCCTACCCCTGCTATAACAAGTTAGCCGAAACTTGGTGGCTTTGAACAACACACATTTATTATCTCACAGTTCTGCAGGTGAGAAGTCCTGTAGGTCTGGCTGCTTTCTGCGCTCCGAGTCTCACAAAGCAGAAATTGAAAGCACAGGACAGGACCTCAAGCATTTCTGGTGGAGAGAATCCGTTTCCAGGCTCACCCAGAGGGTTGGCACATTCAGCTCCATGTGGCTGTAGAACTGCTCTCACTTCTCGTTGGCTGCTGACCCGTTGAACCCCGCCTCTACAGGCTCCCGTCATTCCCTGCCTTTAAAGCCAGCTACAGTGGGGCGAGTGTTCGTGCTTCGGCCCCATCTCCCCTTCTCCCTTGTCTCACGCTTTCTCTTCAGCTCCATCTTTCTGATTCCCACTGGAAAAATTTCTCTAGTTTTAAAGACTCAAGTGATTAGATTGGCCCCACCTGTTCCATCCAGGATGCCCTCCCTATTTTAAGGCCTGTAACTTTTTTATAGCTACACAGGCCCTTCACATCAGCACCCCAATTGGTGTTTGGTTGAATCAATATGCGTTGGGAATCTGGAGGGTTGGGAATCTTTAGATTTCTGCCTATCACAAAATGTCTTCAGCAGACCATGAGGAGACACAGGTTTTTGCTTTTGCTTTATATTTTCTCCCCTTGTTCCCCCTGCCTATTCTTTAATAGATATTTTTGTTGAAATATAATAACAATATACAGAAAAGTTTATATAACAAAGTCAAGAAAAAGAATAATATCAGCCTCCCAGCAGCTCCCCTGGGGCTTCTCTGTTTAGCAGAAATAGTTGCAAAAGCCAGCTGTAAAAGACACCTGGACAATTGGGAAATCACGTATGTTCTGGGTATTGGATGATATTAACGTGATGATTGTTAGTCTTGTCGGTGTGATGATGGGATTGGACTCAGCTAAGACAATGTCCTCAAGTAGTTGAGGCTCTTCCTCAGTGAAGTATCTGGGGATGAAACGACATGAAGGAGGCCTGGGACTTGCCTGGAAATAGTCTGACCCAGGAAAACACAGCTGAAGCAAATATGAGTGAATATCAACCGTTATCAGGTGGGGGTGATGAGTAAAACAGTTTACCATGGTATCCTCTCTACTTTCATGTGCCTTTGGAAGTTTGCAAAATGAAATATTTAAAAAGAAAACAATCACAATACCTCCTCTTGTTATTAGCTTTAGTTTATTTTATTTCCAATATTATGTATGTTTTTAAAGTCTCAAGAGGAGACATACCAACCTATTAACAGTGACTATATCTGGGAAAGGCAACTACTTTCCTGAATTAAAACATTATGATTTTGCATATTTTCTATCTTTACATAACTAGAATCACATAATATGTATTCTGTATGTCTGACTTCCTTTGCTCATAATTATATTTGTAAGATTCAGCCATGTAGCATGTAGAGCACTAGTTTTCTTTTTCATTGTTGTATAGTATTCTACTTTATGAACATAACACAACCAATAAACAGTTGGTAGACCTCTGGGTTGTTTGTATTTTTGGAGCTGATACAAAGAAAATAATACTATGGACTTTCATGTAAATGCCTTTGTAAACATGTGTGCTTTTCTATTGGATATAAACCTCAGAGTGGAATTGCTGAACCAAACAATATGCATATTTTCAACCATAATTAGGCATCGCTAAATAGTTTTCCGAAGTGTTTGTACAATTTGATCTCAAATCAGCAGTGTATGCAAATTTGTTACTTTGCATCCTTCCTAACTTGATATAGTCTTCTTAGTTTTAGCCATTCGGGTGGATTTGTAATGGTGTCTTCTTTAGTTTTAGTTTGCATTTCCCTGGTGACTTTAAGGTTGAGCATGTTTTCATGTTTATTTGTTATACATTTTTGGTCAAGTGCCTGTTCAAGTCTCTTGTCTATTTCTCTACTGGGTTGTGCATCTTTTTCGTGTTGAAAAAAATGTATTTTATTATATAAATTGTTGGATATATTTATTGGAACTGTCTTCTCCCAGTTGATGGCTTACCTTTCAGACCCTTCCTGCCAGCTCATGGGACATAGTTCCTAATTTAATATATTCAAACTCATCAATCTTTTCCTTTATACTTGGCACTTTTTATGTCTTGTTTAGAAAATCTTTGCTTATTCAAGGTGATGGCTGCAGAGAAATGGAGCACAGAGAGGACCACCAGCATCCATTACATTGACTTGATTACTGGCGCTAACTTCAAAAGATCAGGTTCTGTCATGTGGCAACAAAAATGACCAGGCCACAGAAGGTTAGAAAGTGAGCTCATATGAAAAATAAAAAACTAGTTGTAGACAACTTCTTTCTCCTTTTAAAAAATTATATGTATTTGTCTATTGGTTTGTCGGTTGGCTGGTTGGCGGTAGTAGAAGAAAAATAAGACATGCTGGAGTTGGCTCTGTGCTTCTCTCCCCAGGAGTACTCAGAGTGTGTTTACTTTCAGAGGCTTTCTCCAAATGCTTGTTTACTTAAAACTTGTTTTGAAATAATTACATTCTTACCATATGACCCAGATCTGTAATGTGGTCCGCAAATATTTAGCATCCAACAGGTCTGCAAATCTTCCTCTTTTTTCCTGGGGTAGTGAAAAGGGAGAGGCAGGATAGATTCAGTGGTGAAAGCGTCTCTAATATTTTAGATAACAGAAGAACAGCATGGGAAAGTGGGGCAGCACAGCCCCCATGAGTACACCTCAGCCCACCCCACAATAACTGCAACCTTCATCCCAGCTCGCCCGTCTTTGTGCACCTTTCGTTGTCACTGGCAAGGATGGAAACCCCCTGAATTGAAGATTCTAATCCTTTCACACACCCTCTCCTCACCAGTGCCAGCATCAGTGGGGTGGAATATGGAAAACAGGAGGGTTCCTGACAGGTAACCATAAAGCTGATGGCAGATTCTTTGGACTTTAACATTAAAGTGAAAGACCTAATATTTAAAGAGGGTGCATTGCTTGTGTATGAAAAGAGAAAAGGCATAAATTTGGAAAGATGATAAAATGCTCCATGGCTTTTTATATCTTCAGGGTAATTAGCAAAACTTCTGTCCTTTGGGGAGGAAAAAAAAAGTTCTATCTATAGTCAGGCTTATTAAATACTTTTTGGATATAAACAAGTGAGGATGGGGGATGGGTCATACAAGATTGGGTAATAATAGATTCTTATATAAGTCTAGAAACGCTTCAGGGCAGGCTCAGGTGAAAACCAATTGCTCTTTTCTCACAAACTGACCCGGGATCACAGGCCCCTCTAGAGAGACCAGGAGTGTGGCCCTCAGTGGTCCAGATTTTGTGGTCACAGAAAGTTCACGTTTAAGTGGACCTTAGAGGTCTTGTGCTCAGTGACTTTTAGGCTTAGCTCTTGGAGGTCACTGTGGGTGGAGGGGAGCAACTGACACTCCCCTTTCATCTGCTTTACATGTTGGGGATCTGGCTGTTCATCATTTGAAAACCTCTGAGCTAGTCCTAGCCTCCTGTTTTTTTTTCACACAGAGAGGGTAAGTGACTTGTCCAAGGTCACACAGCCTTTCAGAGGCAGAGCCAGTCTAGAGTCCTGGTCTTCTGGGCACCAGCCCTGAGACTTGCCCCTCACCTCTCTGCCATGCCCCTTTGAGTTCACATGTGACTATGGTCTCCTCCCCTCTCCAAGTGTCACTAGAGATTCAGAAAGCTCAGGCTGCAGTCAATCATAATGAATCACAAATTTTACCCTCTGGTTGTAAACCTTTGGTGTTTGGCTGTCCACAATCCAAACTGGTGGACTCATTCCCCTCGTCTATGGTGTGGCCCTTCCTCAGCCAGTCCCCCAAATGCCTTCGGTCTCTGCATCAGGAGTGAAGCTGCCTCTGGGCATCTTGGCCAGCCTCCATGAGGCACTCTGCCCCTCCACGGCAGCCAGTGAGACCAAACCGAGCGCACAGCCCTGCTCTCATCTCCACTCACACTATCGCCCTGGCTCACCGTGGCCTCTTCCCTCCTGACACTGCCTCTCCTTTCAGTGTTCAGTTTCTGCCCCGCTAACCCCCTGAAGGCGGCTCCTACTGCCCTCTGCTCTGATCCTATACGTATGCTGTTGGCGCCGCTGTCCTGGCTCTGCGCATCTGGACTGTTTGTTACTGATTCTTTGTTATGTGGGCCTAAGCTCACTAACCGGATTGTAAGACCCGAAGGCGGGGTTATTACTTGTAGCTCTGCATCTCCAGGGCCTTGGCTGATTGGTGACCTTGGAGAAGGACAAGATCATTTCATAGGCATGATGGGTGGAGGCTGTAAACTGGCAAGAAAAGGAAAGCCCGACGATGAGGGAGGAAGAAGAGAAGGGTGTGAGAGGGAAGGTGGAGAATGCAGACGAGTGGAGGAGGGAGGGCGGTTGCTATGGGAACTGAGACCCCGAAAATCAGTACAGTAACAATACTGTATTATATATTTGAAGTAGTTAAGAGAATAGATCTAAAATGTTCTTGCCAAAAAAGAAATGGATTTGTGACATGATGGAGGTATTAACTAACACTATGTTGGTAATCATTTTGCAATACTGTAAGTGTATCAAATCAACACCTGCACACCTTAAACTTACACAGTGTTGTATGTCAATTATATCTCAATAAAGTTGGGAGAGAGGGATTAAAAAAAAAAAAAAAGAACAGGTTCTTCCACAGCCATGCCAGCCCTAGTAAGAACTGGCATGTGTTAACTAAGACCTCTTTGGGGATATGACATGAAATAAGCTAGACACAATACTATGATCCCTCTTATCTGCAATTTACCTAGAATAGGCAAATTCATACACAGAAAGTAGGAATTACCAAGGGCTGGAGGTGGGTAGGCATGAGGAGGTATTGCCTTATTGGTATAGAGTATCTGTTGGGGATGATGAGAAAGTTCCAAATGCATTTAATGCCACTGAATTCTATACTTAAAAATGGTTAAAATGGTAAGTTTTATGTTATGTGTATTTTATCAGAATAATAAAGGAGGAAGAGTGGACAGGAAAGCAGGGGAAAGAGCTGGTCGGAGGAAGAAATGGAGTTTTAAGCATGGTAAATGTGAGATTTACATTCTTATCAATTCCAAGTATCAATACCCTATGGGGAGATAAAGATAGGGGACTCGAATGGGGGCGGAACTGGCCCCTTCGGCAGAGGTCAAGTCCTGAAGCTGGTCTGGATCTCCGCATTCCCAGATGTGCTCAAGGTTCATGCTGAGGGTGTGTCCTGCTGCTCCCCAAACAAATGTCTTCTTCAGCAGGTTCACAAAGCATCTTATTAGTGTAGGTGCTACTTAGAGAGCAAGAAATTGGCATGTACTGTTGATAAGAGGGTTATGAACCTATAAAAATATTTCAGAGGACAATTGCAAAAATAAATGAGCCACACAGCACAGGAAATAGGAAGGACGGACCAGATAAAAAGATAACTTTAGAAATTCCATTTAGAAAATCTATTTTAAAAACATAAAATAGATAGGGATACATTTTATAAGAAACATACAAGAAGTAAATAAGCAGCTATAAAATGCTGAAGAATATAAAAAGACTTGAATAAGTGGGGAAATATACTTGTATCAGAACAGGAATACTCAGTATTATGAAAGTGCCAATTCTCAGTATATGAATCTATAACTTCAACACAATCCCAATTAAAGTCTTACAGGTTTTGGGGGAAATTGGGAGAAGATCTTGACAAGGTAACTTCAAAGTTGTTCTAAAAAAAAGGACTGAGAAAATAGCAATGGGAAATTCTGAAAAAGAACTTTGACCAGGGAGACTTACTCTACTAGATATGAAAAGCGTATTGCACAATACTGTAATTCAAACAGTGTCACATTGGGTAAACAGTGTCACATTGGGCCAACAGTTAACCTGTAGACTTTCCCCAACAACATGAAATGCCCTCTTTATTGTATAATTTAAATCCCCATATATACTTGATCTACAAATCTATCATCAGAACATAAAAGAGTATTCAAAAATAGATTAAAGTATACAAGGGATGGATTATTCAATGAAAATATATGAGTGCAACTGGGTCGTTAGCCATTTGGATACAACAGAGCTAGATCTCTACCATGTTCTTATACCCAATTAAACCCAGAGAAAGCCAATATTTATATATTAAGGATGAAACCAAATTAATCCAGTAGATAGGAGAGGAAAAAAATAATGTGGTTGTAAAAATCAAGTCAGAAACCAAAAGAAAGACAGTAGTAAAAATGTCAAAAATCTAAATAGATCCTGGATTTTAAAGTAACAGACCTAATTTAGGAAAACTTACGAACAACATGAAGCTAAAATACCAGACAAAAATGATTTGGAAGATGAGATTGGGACAGAATTAACGTCTTTAAAGTCCATGTGTTGTTCAGAAGATGGATAGAGATACCAAACAGCATTAGCTATGGTAGGTGCATGTTTTCAATATTTAAGGACTACCTCTATAATAAAATAAAGAGACTGCATAAATTCCAAGGCAGTAGAAGGAACAAAACATACAGGAAAAAGCAAACCTAATCAATCTAATAGCTGGTAGGAAAGGAGAAAAGGAAAGACACGGTTAAGAGAAAATAAAAGGTAAAATGACAGGAGTAAGCCTGAATATATTAGTAATCACAATTGTAATTGGTGTAAATGGATCAAACTCATTATTAAAAGACATAGAATATCAGATTGAATGAAAAAGTAAAGATCATATATATATATATATATATATATATACATACATATATATATATACACATACATATATATATATACACATACATATATATATACACACACACACACACACATATATATATGTATATATATATGTAGCAAAGCACAACAGAAAGGCTAAAAATGAAGGCCTGGAAAAAGACACATAAAGGGAAACACTACATAGCTAGTTTAATATATTAATATGAGAGAAAATAAACTTAAGGCCCAAAGCAGTATAAAGATAAAGAAATACTTCAAATAATAAGATGAATCTACACACTGCATAAGTCAATCATATGCTAGGATGCAGTGAGATATCCTCAAAATACATGAACTGTCAGGCCTATAGTAGAAATGAACAAAACCATCACCTTGTGGAAAACCTGTTAGTGCAACCAGGCAAACTCTAGAACAAGTATCAGATATTTACATGGCACAATGAACAATATGTAACTATATAACAGACACACACATTTTTTAAAGGACAAATGGCACATTAATAAAAAGACTATACACAGAACAAAAGATAAGTCTCAATAAATTTCAAACAATAACATCTTCTGACCAAAAGGCGATTAATTAGAAACAATTTAACAGATAATTCTTGGTTAAAGAGAAACTCATAACAGTTACAAAATTGAAATGAAAATAAAATTACTCAGTAACCAAACTTGCTGGATGCAGCTAAATGGTTTACTAAAAATCAAAAAGACAGAAAATAAATGAGCTAAATACTGAACTCAAAAAGCTAGGAGAGCATCAAAAGGCAATAAAGAAAGAAAGAAAGAATAGAAATTCATGAAACCACCAAAAACATCAATAAAGAGAACAACAAAAAAACCTGTTCTTGAAGTTTAATAAAATGGACAAACCTCTAGGAAGAGGACCAAGAGAAAAGAGAGAAAGCACAAAAAAACAACACTAAAAATGATAAAGGAGACACTCAGATTTTTGAAACTCATAAGAGAACACTGGGGACAATTTTATATCAATAAATGTGGAAACCTAAATGAATTGGGAAATTTTCTAAAATATATACATTACCAAAATTGATTCAACCAAAAGTATTAAACAGAGGTAGCCTCTAACCTTTACATAAATTGAATCATAATTTTCAAAGCTCCTCTCTCTACCACCCCCTAAAAAATCCCCCCACTACTCATCTCAAATGAACTACTTTATAGGCAAGTCAAAATAAACATAGACATGAACTACTTTATAGGCAAGTCTTACCAAGCATTCAAAGAGGTTGATGCCTAACTTACATAAACTGCTGCCGAGGTGGTGGGGCAGGTGAGGAAGGCAGTGCTGGGGGGACTCTCCCAGGAGCCTGCAGCTGACCCACCCGCCAGGGGTGCTCTGAGCTGGTGTGAGAAACGACTGCATATTGACTGCATATTGAGAATCCTGGAATGCTTAGAATTAGGATGCCAAATTTTGTTTTAAAAAATCATGCACACAGGGCATAAATCTGCAAAGAAATAAAAAGCTAACCTTTTCAAAGAATATTGCTTCTCTCTCACTTACCAACTTTACATTTCCCTGTATGGCCCCGGAAGATGACTGGTTAGCCAGAGACGGGTAAGATTCCTCAAGGGAGGAACAACCTAAGACAGGCACAGTCGCAGGGGGGCCATCAGGTGAGAAATTGGGGATCAACAGAGGTGAGGCTTAGAACCTCACCCCCCCTGTTTTGAGAGAAATCTTCTGCATCCGTGGATGTTTTGTTGCCCTTGTCTAGCTTGGATTAATACTTAGTCCATAGGCACAGACCTGATCATCTACATTTGCCCTCTTACAGCACTAAACAAAGTTTTCTACCTTTATCTTGCACCTACCTACCACTTCAGCATTTTATTAAAAAAAAAAAGGGGGGAGAAATGTGGGATTCACATATAAATCAAGTATAAAAATCAAATGAATAATAATATCTGACTTGATTGTTTATAGTTCATGATGTGTGATCAAAACCAAAAGTTTCTGTGATAGGACTGCCCTTGCACTGTTCACCAGGTAAGAACTTGTTCGTTATGCTTCAGAAGATTGGAGACTGTTGAAAATTAGGCTTGGGGTTGATTAATGATTGTGCATTGAGTCCCCTATACAGAATTTTATTGTTGTTAACAACCATTTGATCAATAAATGAGAGATGCCGTGTCAAAAAAAAAAATCATGCAATGAGGCTTATAAGTTTGATATCAAAATAAGACAAGACCTGCACAAGAAAATAAAATTATAAAGCCATCTCTCACTTCTAAACAATGATGCCAAATCACGCAACTAGTGCTGCAAGCTAGGGATTGTTCCCTTTCATTGATGAGGAAAGTGAAGGTCGGTAACACCCAGGGCCACCGGCTCGCTGTGGAGCTGGATTTAGTCCCCGTTCACTCTGCTCAGGTTCCTCTAGTCCCTCCAGGGGCTGGGCTAGAGAGCTAAGTCCCCTTCCCTCTCCTCTCGGCCCTTGGTCGGGGGACCTCCCGGCCAGGAACTCACCAGGATGGGCTCCACCAGCTTCCCCTCTGGCAGGACAGAGCGGTTCATTTTGGCGATGCGCTCCAGCGTAGCCAGGGCAGCCTGAGTGTTCCCGGTGGAGACATTGAAGCGAGCAGATTCAGGAATAAACTGGCACAGATGACAAAGACCATCAGAGTTGCAACTGCTGTGGCCCCCAGGGGTGTGGCTCTCGTTGCCCCATACACCAAATGTCCCGGTTTCCCGAGATGGGAAAGGAGCAGTGAGCTTAAAGGCACAAAATACAGCAGGCGTCTCTTGCATTTCAAATGGATTTGGAACAAAAAGGGTCGTGTTCTCCTGATTATAGTCCCATCTGGGATGCTGGCGGGCTGATTCTGAGCTTTGCACCAGTTCATCCCAACCAACTGGTTAACACAGCAAAATCCTTACATCCAATTGGCAAATAGCTGCCACCACAGGGCACCCAAGGCCTCTCCACTGCTCCGTCACCCCAGGAACCCTGGGGTCTCCCCACAGTTCAACAACCTAAAGGGAACAAGAGCAGAGGCCTCTAGCACCCACGGAGGTGGGGAACAGTCCTGATTGTCCAGTGCTCAGCCCACTGACTGATGACTATTTTGAGCACCATACACGGAAAACAATACAGGCCTCCATGGAAGCTGGGACCTTGAGAATCCACTGGGACTGCACCCTTCCCTCAGGTCTCACACTGACCAAAGGTGAATGACTCTTTCTCAGAAAAGCACCTTTCCATGCTCTCTGGCCATCCTGAGGCAGTCTGTTCCATCCCATGGTTCCAAATTCAACAGCACCACCCCACCAGCATAGATCCTCTCTCCTCAGGGCTGCCACAGAACATCAGCTGTTACAGCGCCTCCCAAGTCCAGTTAGAACTATACTTTTGCATTTCTATGTAGCCCTCGCTGACTGGCTGGAGCTCCTTGAGGCAATGCATTGTGTCTTATGCATCTTTTTAGCCTTGGAACCTAGTGCTGAGCCTGGCATGTACTCAATATGAATGTGATGAATTAAATGACAAGATCAAGATTCAAAATAATTTTTTAAAAAGTAGTAACAGAACTTCATAGCTAACACATTGAACGCCGCTCACGTTGCAAGAACTACATGAAAGGAATTTTACACTTTATCTTGTTTAATCCTCTCAAAAGTCCAATGAGATACATACTCTTCATTAGGCACAAAGGGGTGGGATGACTTGCCCCAGGCGGCGGAGCCAGGACTCTGGTGTGGACAGCCCAAGTCCAGAGCCAGCAGACCACGCTTACTTAGAGGCAAACCTCGGTAAGGTGGGACACTGAAGAGGAAATCTGAGTGTTTGAAAGTAGAGTCCTACATTATACCTACGAAAACATATCAGCTACCCAATTAGGTGTCTAGGCTTGGAAACAATTCATGTCGAACAGATCTGAAGCCCAACAGCACCCACCTGGGGGACGAAGCCTGCTAAGAAGCCACACACCCTTAGACTACATCACAGAGGTAAACAGCCTGCTCCCGGGCAGGAACAGAACCACCAAGCCACTGCATCCAGGGCCCCTGGGGGCCTCTGTGTGATTCTGGGAGACGTGTGATCCAGAGAAGACACTGACCAGCTGGGCTTCTCCAGAAAAAATGGTGTCATGAGAGAGGTGAAGATAATGGCATTGTTCAGTGTAGAGGAGGGAAACTTGGTTGGGCTAGATTCTTAAATATTCAGAGGAATATCATCCATGGGGCAGAAGGGTCAGCTAGAGGGGAGGACAAGACAGAGCCGCATGAGCATCCTCACCTTGAAGGCCAGGATGAGGATGATACCAGGGATGGAGGCGATGCGGATGAGCCATCGCCACCCGATGGTGGGAATGACCACTGAGGCCAGGCCGATGATAAGCAGAGAGCCAGCCAGCCAGAAAACCTGGGGAGAGAGATGGAAGATGAGAATTCCTCACAAATGTGCTTGACATTTTCTTTCCTGGGAGCCTGTCTGCCCAGCATAAGAGGGTGAGGTGGGAGAGTCTTTGATCAAGGTGCCAGTTCAGATTCTACCCCGCAGTACTACCTCCAGGGCCTGGGTGAACTGGGGAAACCACTTTCCTTCTCTGCGGCTCAGTTTGCTTATCCACAAATAGAAGACTCAGCTAGATGGGGTCGGTAATGTCGCTGAGGTTTTAAACATCTGGGACCCAAGGCATTGACATTTTTTTCCCTTGAATAAATAATACATTCACTCTTTTTTCATAAGTGGTACCATAGTATAAATATTGGTCTACATTTTGCTTTTTATAATGAAAATGTATCTTGGAGATCATTTTATATCAACAAATAAGAAGGCAGGCGGTGGCAGCCAGGACCCATGAGTTGGGAATTAGAATAATTTCAAGTGTTGGTGTGAGTATTATTTCCCCATTGGAAAATGAAGGGTAAATGGCAACTTAATCCCACTTCACAGAGTTGTAGAGAAAACAATATCATAAAAGACCCTTTGGGGTGATTATTTCATCACGAAAAAGTCCATTACAAACCAAAAAAGATTTGAGAATGTGCCAAGGGCTGTGATGGAGAGGGACTTGAGTGATCAAGGACAACCTTTCTGAAGAGGCAATGAATAAGAAGGCCCGTGATGAGCCATTGCAGTAGACCAGGTAACAGGTGGTGTGGCCCTGAGAAGGATTTTAGCAGTAAAAAGACCCCCCCAAAAAAATGTATAAAAACTGATGGATTTGGTGCACATTTTGGAGGCTAAGGGTCCATTAATAAAGGATGAATCAGTAAGGGCTTGGTGACTGATTACATGGGGGATGGCTGAGATTGTGGCTCAGATGACTAAAGGGACAATGTTTGCTATTAACTGAGACTGGAAACATGGAAATAGGAGGTTTCAGAGGAAGATGAAGAGATGAGGGCTATGCATGTTGTATTTGAGGAGCCTGTAGGATAGTCGAGTGACTATTAGATGGTCTACTGGCCACCTGTGTCTGAAGTTCAAGGAGGTGCTCTTGGTTGTAGATAAAGAATTTGGGGGGTCATATACATATAGGTAGCTAAAGCCTTGGAGTAAATTAGATGGCCTTAGGAGACCTGGAAAATGAGACTAGCAAGGGGAAGACATAACCAGGAAGCATGCCAAGGGCTGAGCGGCAGATGGAAGAGAAAATAGTCACAGAGAAGCTTGCACCAGGACCATGCCTGTTAAATAATGTTAAGTGTAAAATCCAAATGCTAAGTATTAAAAGTATGTGCAACCATCTTAACAAAGATCAGAAGGAGAAAGCTGGGAGGCACACAGCATTCGGTGTTTGTTGGTTCTAATTCTTTTGTTGCCTAAATTTAGTATCAGAAAAATTAAAAATTAATTTAGAGAGAGTCTCTTGCTGCCTTACTTATTGCCAAATATATAACACTTCGGGGGGAAGGATCATCTCTTCTGGGTCCCCTGAAGGTCAGGCCTTTTAGATAATGATGGTATCAAAGAAGGTACAAGGGTGTCTAGATTGATGTAATGTCTGGATACAAAACCTCTGATCGCTGGCCAGCAGGGGTCCGAGGAGGGCTTCGGAGCATCCCAATATTCTCACCTGGATATAGCTCAGCTGGGAGGAGGTACCTAGGGCACATTCCCCCAGGCATGGGCCACTCATGGCCTTGCAGATGCTAGGATTCCTGGAGGGGACAAGGAGGCCCTACAAGGGGTCGTTGCTGTGTCCCTCCAGTGAGAACCTCCTGGGGAGAGAGAGCTCACCCCACATGCATACCGGGCTTCTGTTATTCCACTGAAACCAGTCATTTGGATGTTTCCTGGTTCCTGAGGAAGGGGTATGTGTTTGAAATGCTACTGTTGAATGACAGAAGCTCTGGCTCAGTAAACCTGGGAACTGGACCTCTTATCAAGCATGCCCGGAGTTCTTTGACTGATGCCAAGTAACAGGCAGTGTGCTAATCAAAGAACAATCAACTGACCAGGAGAAAAACCATGTGCATCAATCATTCCCTATACAATCAGAAGACTGGCTAGAATCCCTATTTTACCTTACCTGAGACAAGGGAAGCATAAAGCCTCGATATTTTGTAGGCAAAAATTCAGTCTTTATGATTAGCCTAAACAGAAAGAGGGGATAAACTCAATAATTCTGTTTCTATAAAACCAAATAACTTTTTTTTAACAGTCATAACTTTTGTCACCGAGTTAAAGAATTCAAAAACATAGATGTTCATCACTGTGAAATGATGAAATATATATATTGTCCTCAGCCCTCGGTTCCTGCTAATACCCGCTGATATCTTACCCCAGTACCTGACACAGTGCTCCTAAAACCCCTGGAGTTTGCTGGCTGATGATGCAAGCATCATTTGTTCTGATAAAGAGGCTCTTGGTGAATTCCTAGCCGGGCTGGTCTACAAAGACCAAGCCATGATTAGAATCGTGGAACTTTCAGCCTTCTGGAGAGGGAAGAGGGGCTGGAAAATGAGTCGACAATCAGTCATGCCTACGTGATGAAGCCTCTATAAAAATCCCTACCATCCAGGGTTTGGAGAGCTTCCAGGCTGGTGAACCTCTCCACGTTTCGGGAGGGTGGTGCACCCCAAACTCACAGGGACAGTAGCTCCTGCTCTCCGGACTCTTCTGGACCTTGCCCTGTGTATATCTCTTCATCTGGTTGTTCATGTTTCCTTTAAAATATCCTTCTAATCTGCAATAGTAAGTGAGCAGTTTTCCTGGATTGTATGAGCCCCTCTAGAAAAGTATTGACCGCAAGGAGGAGTTTGCAGGAATTTTCAATCCGTAGCAAGCTGGACAGAAGTTGTGGTCACCTGGGGACCTACCACTTGTCCTTGGCATCCGAAGCGGGAGCCAATCTTGCGGTGTCCGCACTAACTCCAGTGAGGGTGAGAATGGAACTGAATTTTAGGACACCCAGAGGGTGTTGGAGAATTGGTGTATAAAACCCCCACAACATTTGGCGTCAGAAGTGAAGGATTGTCAGAAGTATTGAGTGTTAATAAGTAAAAAAAAACAGAAGAGAGTTCTTCCTACACAATTAAACACCAAAATATAATTTAGCTAACAGCTAAAATCCACATAAGAAAACAGTAAAAAATAAATTTACAACTATTCCTCTGTTTGCATTTTTATTCGCAAAGTTAAACTTTCTACCATTTATGAGATACTAGCCTTATTTCTTTTGCTGAGAGAAATGTTGGCAAAATGTTTTGCCAAGCTTGATTCCCTCTTCCGAAACATTAATTAAAATACACCCAAGAGAAAGCAATAGTTTCCCCAACTAATGCTGCCAGTCAAAGCACAGATTTCTAACTAAGTACATATTAATTCTGTAAATGGAGGCATGAATGGAATGGTGTTCCCTTAGTTTTCCAATTGCTTATCTTTGTCAAAATTATTAGCCAGTTTGGAGTCTTTAACACACGGACTGGGCTGCTTCCTGAGGGATGTTTAAAAATTCTCCCTAACTTCCACTCCTCTAGAGCTCCAAAGCTCAGAGTGGTGCTTAATTTATGCCCCAGGAAAGGACAGTTCTTTCCTTTATATATTAAGGTAATAATAGGGTGCTTTGACATCTCCTAATATATTCTAAGGGTATCTTGTTCCAGGTTGCCCAGGAGAGAAGAGGCTGGGGACCTGTTAACTTGAGGGAGGCTCCCAAGTTGCTGAATATCTAGTGTAACACCCTTCACACACATGCACCCTAAGATGCTGCACACTTTCCGAAGGGCAGGAGACAGACAGGCAGCTGCAGATCTCCCAGTCCATCTCACCCTGCTTCACACATTCACTTCAGCACAGTCTTAAGGTACAGGGCAATGGCACTTTCAAACGCTTATTCCTAAATGTTAAAGGTGCTTATGTTCAATTTAGCTATTCCAACAATCATAGGCTGTGTTTGGGTGGACATTTTTGTTACCTACCTCATATGGCACACTTATTGTTAGCATTTAGCCTAACAAACTATTATTCATCTAAAAAATAGCAATCAGCCTTTGACAAAAAAAAGTTGACACATGCTCAGTCTAGCACTCGGCTAGCCTCACCATCAACCATCATTTTAATGAGCAAACAGCTCCTAGTAGAATAAGCAACAATCACTTAAAAAAAAAAAGCTAAAATATAATTAGCAGAAACAAACTCTGTAAGTCTGCAACGTATTGACGCTATTAGTCCATTATCCGCAGTGTGCGTGTGTGTAAGTAGCTGGGGATGTACAGCTCTCTCTCAAGGCTGCTCTAGGGGAAGTCTTTACCCTTGTGCATGGCCAGACACGCCACAGCCCACCATCGTCCGCAGGAAGACGAACCAGATGTACGAGGGGGAGAAAGAGGTCAGCAAGGAGAAGTAGGCTCCCCACAGGAACGAGATGAACAAAATCTGAAGCAACGAAAAGAGACCTATTAATGGGCCTGCCCTCAGGGGAAGGTCGGGGAGGAAACAACTTCTGAGGTTTGCTTTGCTGAGGAACAACACGAGCTCTCTGATCTCTCAAGATCATCAAATGCTACGCCCCCTCCTGTTCTAGGGTCCGAAAGCCCAGATGCTCCAAGATCAGACCATTCTTCAAAACTACCCAACTGCGTCCACCCTAGCCGGAGGCAGGAACCTGGACATGTAGATCAGAATGCAAAAGCTTGCCCTCCCTGCTCGCAGGGATGGCCGGAAGGAGCGCCGTGCAGCATTGTGCTGGAATGGGTATAAGGAGACCATCTCAGGTATTTGCTTTTTCTCTAATTATAAGAATAATACAAGTTCATAGTAGAAGATATGGAAGGAAAAACAAAAGTTAAATATTTAAATCTTCCTTGATTCTCCAAATCAGAGTAAATGGGATAGGATTTTACCCCATTTTTCCCTGTTTGTAAGAGAAAACATATTTTTAATTGACTGCAAACTATTCCAGTGGAAAGACCCACTGTAATACATGTACCACAATGCATTGTCCTTCCCTGCTGTTGAACGCTGAGGTGGCTTCACATTCTTTGGCAATTAAAATTAGCTGAGACAATGTCTGTGAACAAATCTCTGTGGCTCTTTGATGATCTGAGTAGGCTAGATTTCTGCAACGATTAGAACGGATATTCTCAAGGTTCTTGATTCATGCTGCCAGACTGATGGCCAGAGAAACTATACCAATAATCTGTGAAGGTGTCCATACGCTTGCAGTTTTCTCTAAGAAAAAGAAAAGTTCCTCATGGATTTGATGTTTGAAATGGATAAGAAAAAATACACAATGGAGTATGAGGGGGACTCGATAATAAGGGTGAATGTAATAACCACATTGTTTTTCTTGTGAAACCTTCATAAGAGTGTATATCAATGATACCTTAATAAAAAATAAAATTTTTTAAAAAGGAAAAAATAAAAGCACACAAAAAAAGAAAAAATATATATCTTACTATGTAATTTCACTTTCGATGACTCCTTGATTGAACTTTTTTTTAAGGTTTCTTGATTGTATTTCTTCTGTAAAATGCCTATAGTCCTTAAAAATTTTTGAGATACTTGTGTTTTCATTATCCGGTTATAAATGTCTATGATATTTACTTTGTGTATTTCAAAACATATACAGCCAATTCCAGGAATGTATTCCTTTGGGCTTCTCCTCTGTGTTTACGCTCCGAGAGGCTTTCCCCACCAGACGTCCGACAGGAAAAGCAGACAGATCCGGGGCTTGTAATCAGGAGACAGATTTACATCTTGACGGTTAAGCTCTGTAAGTGTGTGACCTCAAGCAAGTGGCTTTGTTTCAAAGCTATACCAAAGGTAAAATGGGAAGCTGCTTGTGTTTCTACATGCAAATTCCCACATTCTGATCTGATCTATGCACAACTATCCATCACCTCCACTCCTGGGCAGTGGGTCAGGTACTTTGGGAAAAGATGAGAAGGCAAGAAGACATGCCTGGAGCTCAAGAAGGTGATGTCAGAGGACACTTCCTGTCTGGGGTATTGATAGGGAAATGTCCACTGAAGAGAGGCAGTGGTGACATTGCCCCAGAAGAAAATTCCAAATCCTCCTGCAGGGCCAACCTACCTTCCAGCGGCCGTATCTGTCAGCCAGAAGGCCAAAAAGGATGCTGAATACCATGTAGCCGAAAAACACCATCTAGAGTGGGGTGAGAAGAAATTATCCTCTAAGCAGAGTTTTTATAATATGCTAACTTACTGCACTAAGCTTCATCCAAGTTCACTAAAAATAGCCTGGAAACGGTGGAGGGTGAAGGGCTTTCATGCAGCTCTGCCCTGACTCCCAGGTAACACGGCCAGACTCTCAGCGGCCTGTGCCTCTCCTCGGCGGACGCCGCACCTGGGACACTGCCCCCTGGTGGGGACGCGGTGGAAGGAGCAGGTAAGTTTTCCCTCTGATCCAAGATGATGGCACTGGCCTCACTCTACCCTGATGTGTAATTGTCAATTTCCATTTTAATACTTTTTTAAAAAACTGTATTTATTCATGCTCTGCTTTATTCCACACACAAGTTGAGACTTCTAGAAGCAGCCTTCTTTTCTGTATACATGTAAACACAAACGTGAAACACCAAAACCAATCATTCATTTCTAAACACTCTACGAAGTCACATAAACCTACTCTTTTTCCTTAATTGCTCTCACAGTGGCTTATCCTACCTTGATAAAAAGTCAAGAATCTGCATATGATAGCAGCATTTTAACTCAGCCTGAGCTGTAATCTGATGTCTGTACTGTTTTCTGCCTTTGAGCCCTTCCAAGCTTCACCTGCTTTCCTTTCTGGTAAGATCCCTGACCGACTGCTTCCAGAGGAATCAAAGGGAAGACGTCAGCATGCATTTCTAACACTTTTTCAATGAGAAAGCTGTTTCTCTCTGCCCCCTGCTTTGCTTTCTCCTTTTTTCTTTCCCTTCTGTACTCTTCATAAGGAAGACTCAAACACATTTCTTTCACAGGGAACTATAAAAACAAACAAACCGTCTTGTCTCTTCTTGAATGACAAAAGCCATGTTTTTCCTCCGGGCACTATTCTCTGGAGGACTTGGCGGCGGCAGGGGGAAGCCAGTGTGTTCAAAATTTCAGTCTTGGGACAGATGCTGCACTGTAATGAAATCTAATCGGCCCTCAGCAAAACAGTACAAAATAAGGACAATGTGATATATTCTGCATAACTCTAGAGTTATTTAATATGAAGGGCTCTTTTCAGTCTGAAATAATTTTCTGATTGTTGGTATTAATGTGCTCTTCCCTTTTTGAAAAGCTGGTGGCTGTGGGTGGCAAGGTTTTCTGCCTCTTTCCCTTCTTCTAATGGACTTACTTGTCAAATACCTATCTTTTAATGCCAACCCTATGTCAGCTACTCAGTTTTTGAAAAAAATCCTATCAGTTGGTGAATCTCACAATTTGGGTGCCTCTAAAATTTAACAGTTTCTATTGTGGAATCAGAAATGATCAAATGCCCTCCAAGAAGGGAGAGGTGAATATGTTTTCTTCTTTTTAACCAGACTTGAATAAAAGACAACAGACAAACTGTCTGGGACAGGGAGGAAACTCGTTCTTTCAACGGAAAATACTTTTGTTTATTGAGATACTGTGCTAATAGACTACATGGCAACTGAATTAAACTAAATTAGCTGACTAATGAAAGAAATAGTCAAATAAAATTAAATATCAAGTTGACTCTGTTCTTCCCCCTAAGTGCGAAACGTTTCTTTGCTGTGTTCTCTCCAATCAGTGTAAAGAAATGACTTTCCTCAGACCGAGTTGCTTCCTATGAAGCCTGTCTGGAGCACAAACCTTGAACCAAAGCCCACGTGAACCCCAAAGCTTGTGAGCTCCAGTCCTGTTGGGGAAACACATAGAGGCACAGAGATATTATCTCTCCCTCTGTCTCTGTCTCTCTCCCTCTCTCTCTCTCTCCTCTCTCCATCCCTTCCCTTGGAGGGTCTCCTGTTTTCTGCAGGCACTTATTGTTCAATAAAAAATGACTCTTCTGTTTCTGATTTATGCACCGCATGAGGTTTTGTTTCTTCAGCATTAACTCTTACTCACAAAATGGTAGGGACATGATTGACTCATAGCTCTGAAGCTTTCTCAGTTAACAACTGCTCAGGCCAGGATGTCCGGAGAATGGATTGGATTGAGAGATGGGAAGCCTGGGAGATGGGGAAATGCTGCCTCTTTGCTAAACTAGTCTGGGCCTCTCTCTAGCAAGTTCTGCCTTCATGAAAACCAGCTTGATACCTAAGCAGATGGCTCCCTGCCCCTCACCTTGTGTTTCTCTGACCTGCTCAGCAGATGTGACCACGTCAGCCCTTCCAGAACACACACTCCACGCCCCCTGCCACTTCACCACCACCACAGCCTATCTACCCTCCAACCCTCTCTCCTCAGGGTTCTTGGAAAACTAACCATGTCCCTCCTTAGAGCCCCTCAACACCTCCCCATCATCCACAGTGTGGCCTCTAAAATTTTTATGAATGAAGAGCCCCTTTTAAGATAAAAAAAAAAAACAGATTTAGCAGAGCTCTGCATGATAGGTGTACTTTAATATCCACCTAATGAGAAATACATAATGACTGTGAAGTCAGTGATGTGTTGAGGTAAAATTGATTTTTATTATACAAAACAGTAATTTGAGAAACTGTCATATATCTCTGTGTGCACTGTTTTTTGCTTAGAGGGTCTCTGCACTTTGGCCCAAGCTGGGGTGCAGTGGACTCCTGGGGTCTACAGCGTGGGGTCCGCCCACAGTCCACAGAGTGACATGCTTCTGGATGCCCGTCTCTGCAGCCTTGCCCGCGGTTGCCTCGCCCTCCCTTTCTAGTGGAGCAACATGGAACTGCTTGGACTGCCTCTGGGATACGTGCACACACATGGTCCTCTGGCAACTAACTGGTACTTAATAAACACCTTTTGAAAGAATGATGGCTAATACTCCTAATTCCACACTGGAGTGAGACTTGGTGAGTGTACAACTCGTAAGACTATTAATAAATGTCTCTGAGTTCAGTTGAAGGTGTGACACAGTACCATTCAGTGAGGGTGCCCCGGTGATCACTTAAATCACCCTAGGCCAACTAAATCGCAGTCTGACTTAAACTACAATTAACCCATGACTTCAGGGTCATATTCTCTGCTTTGCGTTTATCTCTTCCAGGTTCTTGCTGGGGGCTGGAAAATAAGCAGTCCAAGGTTGTGCTCTCTGTGGGAAAAGAGAAAGGGAAAGAAAGCTTCCAATGGCAGTTTGGGCTTGCAAACCCATGAGCTTTGGAAGCCCACACGTCAAGTGGTGAATCTGCTTTGGCTCTCGGCCCATGGGATGGGGGAAGGGGAGCAGAAGGCCTGGGGTCTCGGTCAGCTCATTCAAAGCACAGATAGCAGGCACTTACCGTGGTCACTAATGCTACCTGCCAGTTCTCCAGATGCCATTCACAGCGGATGACAGGAGACACAACCGCTATTAACATGATCTCCATGGCCTCGGCAACCTTAAAGGAGGGGAAACACCATACTAAGTGCTAGCTTCTCATCACCTCTCCCCACATCTGCCAGTCCATCATCTTTCCAACCGTAACTTCCTCCTTCCCCTCCCCCATTTAGGAAGCACCTATTGTGCACCCTCTCTGCACTGCTAGTTGGATAAAGTATAGAATGTTGCCTTTCATGGATGTAACATTTATGGTTTGAACAACTTGAGAGTGTCCCCAAAGATTCATGACACATGCTCACTCACGTTGATACTAATCCATACATTTGCAATGTAACACTATGCGGATGTTGTGGGGTGGGGGGCAATCAACCAGCTAGTGAGTGAACCTAGCTAACCCCCAGTGTCCACATCTCTCTAGCTTTGTTGTTTATACTCGCCACTGTGGAGATCTCAGGGCACCCTTTGCAAAAGGATTTTTGAACTAGTCCTTGATCTCAAGAAGCTGGGCTGGGGAGGCAAGGTTCATGAAAACTAGAAAATTAAAGTAACAAGTACAAAACAATATGACTTTGTCACCAGGAAAGAATGCTTATTTATCAAATGTAATATAAGATATGCTACTAAATCTCTCAATAGAAAGTTTAAATAGCATCCTCTGTCCACATCTCATAATCCATTACAGGGTGAGTTTATGTCCCAGGGAAAGGAACAGGTCGATACTAGAAAAGAACTGAAAGAATAAATAGAAACAGATGATAGAAATTCACACAGGATAAAGAAGGAAGGGTCAAAGATGATTCTGAGGTGTTGTGCCTGGAGGCAGGGATGAGCAATGACATCAGTGACAGGAATAAGGATGACAGGAGGGAAAAGGGGAAATGATGTATTTGTTTGAGACATGTCCTGTTAAGAACAATAGGATATTTGTATGGGGTATTTATTATAGTACTATTTGCATTTGTGTGACTTGAAGGTATGGATTGAAAAAGGTATAGTGATGTGGAAATGCAAAGTATACCATAAAGGCTTATCTCCCCTTAGAGAGTATTATAGTCATGTTTCATGTTCAGAGTTCAGATAGCTAGTATGTTTTAGCCCAGAAAGTAGTATCATAAATAAGAGATAATGTGATGACCTAAGAAAAATGTTTGAGCTATTAAACGCACCTCCCTCAGTAATACAGAACAGTTGAGTCAATACCAATCAGAACTCCATGCCTCTGAAGGGTCTTAGAGATAAGGCTCCACTCACTCTGATAGAATAGCCTTAGGGGAAAGGAGCTTAGGAGGGAGGCATAGAGAAACAGCTGGCATAAAAAGGGTCTTAGAAGACCTCATGAGAGACCTTAGAGAAGACCAGGGCTTAGAGTCCTGGTCACAACCCGAAGTTGCTCTGCTGTACGTCCTGGGCACACAAAGCCTGAAACCCAGCTACTGCTGCAAATGCCTCAAGAGCCTGGGCAGGCCAAGCCCAGGAGGGGCTGTGCTCATCACCGTCAACACATCAGTTCTCATGAGAAGATCCTGGTTCACAAAGCAGCACCTTGAAACCAAGGAGGGATTTGGTTACCACACCCAAATGAATGGTTCTCTTTCCCTCTGTGTGTGAGATAGGGAGGGGGAGGCCTGGTAAACAGCCCTTCCTTACTGGGAAAAATTGAAGCAGCCTTTAAACACTTAAAGAAGACCAGGGACGTTTCGCAACCACATAAATATGCAATAGACATACAATCTCCATGGGTGTGGATATGGAGATGGACATCTGGGTTGCCTATAGAGGGGTGATAACTGTCCTTTGGAAAGGGGGCACAAAGGCCCCATCTTTCTAACACAGATAATAACTAAGAGAGATGTACTTCCTTCATACAGGTGGTTTGATTGATTTGGGCAGGTTAAAAGCTTTCTACATATTCTTTTTACTTGCTAGAGGGTTGTTACGGGAGAAAGGACAAGGCTCCCAACATATCTGAAGGCAAAAGATGCAGAGAGTTTAACGCTTCTTAAGCCAAGGGGACCAAGAAATGAAACCGTGCTAGAAACTAAATATGCAAAACAGAAATGGAGATGGTCTGGTTAAAAGTGGAAGAAAGATATATGAAAACCCTACCCATTAACATCTACTTGTCCATGGAAATATGGGGTCTTAAAACTTTGGAGCGTGGTGAGACCTCATAGATGAAGAAATGTTCTAAACCACATTACTGGTTATTGTACAAGTAGGACTAGAGTGTCTTGTCTCTCTCTCTCTTCGGATACTAGACTGCCTCCTGAGAGCACAAGCCTTCTGAGAGATGCCCCAGAACTTGTCACATGCTACCTCCAGCTCACATCAATCACCCTTCTTCCACCATTAGCTGAGCAGTGAGGGTCAGGCTCTCTAGTATTTACTTACTGGCCTCCCTCTTAGTTCCCTTTATGTCGCACCTAAACTAATCATCGTTGTGTTGACCCCCTGTCTCTGCTTTTCCGTTCTGTCTCATTATCACATGATGCACCTTGCCATGGGTTCTTTTTCTTTTTAAATCAAATTACATTTTATTGGAAAATAATTGATATTATGAGCCCTTCACATGTTCGCACTCCACCTACAAACGGAGGACGCGGCCGCGGTTTCCAGTGCGCCTCCGCTGGGTGTGAACGCCCTCAGGCTGAGCTGTCACTCTTTTTCTCAAAATAGCAGATGGTAAATAACAAGCCTCCAGCAGGGCCAAACGACCTAGAAATCTGGAACTGCAACAGGTGTCCCAGGAAATTCCTATGCATACAATGTTTGAGAACCATGTGTCTAATGTCACTTAGAATGAACCAGAGTTGTCACCTCTCTTCCCCATACCTCCATTTAAGCCACTTTTAAAAATGAGTGTTGAATTCCCAGAACACAGAGACACAGATATTCATTTGCTCAAAACCAAACACCTGCCAGAATGCTGATGGAAAATGATTTTCTAGGTCTTCCGCCTCCCAGGGCTCCTGCTCCCTTTCACGCCCCTCCCTGAATGGACGCGCCAGAGCTGGAGCTCCGTGGAAGGTTCTACATGGCTCATGATGAGTCACCACCTGAGATTCGAACAGCCTCCAAGGGGCACTCACCCCAGTGCTGCCCATGATCAGAAACAGGGCAATGTGGAAACGTCCGAATCCGATGGTCTCCACGGCATCTTCCACGGTGAAGGTCTTTGACTCTAACAAGCAAAGCCAGAATGAAAGGAATCGCCTCTGTGGAACAGGAATGCGTGCAGATCACAGCTCACCCAGGAGGATGTTGGAAAAACAATCCATTCTTACCCAAACTAGTAAATAGAAGGGGGAAAATTAAGCATGAGGGTCAGAGACTTCTACAGTCACTTACCTTTTGGCTGTGGTTCTGGGGTCCCCAGGCTCAGCTTCCGAAGGCTGATGGCGGTGACCGGCTCTGTCTTCTTGGTCACCATCTTCTGAATGGTTCAAATTCCCCACACGACTTCCCTGATGAAAGCAGAAGAGGGAAGAGGAAAGAAATAAAGTCTATGTTCTTCTTTACTCTTTACAGAAAATCTGTCAAGTAGACAATATAATTTATCACCCCTTTTCATATGAACAAGCTAGACATGGAGGGGTTAAATGACCAAATGAGACAACTGGGTATGTGTTATTTTTATTTAATTCTGGAAGAAACCCACAGGGCACTGCTTTTTATTCCCCCTTTTTTAGCCCTAAAAAGGATTCTTAATCCTAAAAATCAGAAGAAAAGAATAACAAAGAATGCTGAGTACCAATTTTTTCAAATGACTTTAAGACACAGAATTTTAACTCTACATCCCTAGTGGGATAAACAGAAACAACCCTAATCTGTTCTCAGTAATTACATTGTTAGTAGTAATATTGGTATTATTTGGATACTAGTACATATTGTAAGATAAAGCAAATAGCAATTATATCAATATTTTAGGAACGAAGATTTTCAGTGTAAGAAAAAAAAGATACAAAAATCAAAGGAGTTATGTAGAAACTTTACAATCCTAATTTTGAATTGGAAATATCAATATGGATTCATTATGTGTATTTCATATGTATATCTCCTAAAACTATCTATTGGAAGAGCCTAGAAAAACGACCCCTGTGCACTCCTAGAGTCTAGATTTTTTTTTCCTATTGCCCACTTAAAGAAACTCTGGCACCATAGATAAATGACTAATTCCGGGTCTGGGCCAGGAAATGTATAAGTTGGACCTGGAAATCTTGTCGTACCAGATAGCAAGGAATATGTAAAAAACTGCTGGGGTTATAACAAAATTACAAGATTCAACTTGAAAATATTTCCATTGGCAAAAGATGGAAATTTTGATCATCAAAAAGAATAATGAAAGCAAAGAATTGAAACACATCAATGATACTAAAATCCACTGTTCATAGTAACACTAAAATGAAAATCTCATAAATCACTTTGCAGAATACTAAAAAAAACAAATCATTATTAGGAAAACTAGTAAATATCTTGCCTTTCTTGTACAAATTGTCTGTACTTTAGGGTAACCAAAGAGTTGGTAAAAGAAAACTATGCTTTAATTTCAGCCAGGACACTTAGAAAGAAGGATGGAATTAAATTATAATTTGGCAACTCCCAGTGAAATAATGGATCTAGGCAATAATCATCAATGGCTGAACAACTATTAGGTGAAAGCCTAGTGGAGAACTTTACTGAGAGATGGGTAAGACTGATCACACCTGAACCCATTGACAAATCCATAATGTCACTGAAACAGACAATCTGATGGCACATGGCCCCTGCTGAGATGCAATAGGAAGGAAGTATACAACATCACCCATGATGCAGTTTCATAAAAAGAATCAAACCTGAATCTGATCAAGCCTCTAGCTCTACCAGCTGCCACAGGGGAAGGAGTAACACGTTAGACCACACCATGTGGATGTGAAAAGAAAAATCCAGAATGTGGGAAGCTGTACAGGATACATGACCCAACTTCTTCAATAAGTAAGTGGCAAAATAATCAATAGACTAAAAGAAAGGAGACAAATCAGCCAAATAAATAAGTTGACCTTATTTGGATCCTTATTTAAATGAACCAGCTGTAAAATAAACAAAAAAAAAAACAAAAACAAAGAGAAAGACATGAAAAAGAGATGAGGGGGAAAAAGCAGGGAAATGTATACAAGTTTGGAAGTTTGATGACATTAAGGAATTTCTAATAACATCATTAGGTGTGACAATGATATTATGGCCATGATAGTGAGACAGGGACCATGGATGTAGTCAGAGTAGGGTGAGGGCCTCCGGAGGGGGCAGGGTAGGATATTTGCAGTCAGAGCAATGTAACTACATGCAAAGAAATCCCCCTGCTAAAACTCTATGTTAAACATTAAGCTCTAGAATCATTCTTCAGTGAAATCAGTTAATGTGCCCCAGATCAAGAAGAGTAGCACATGTTTTATTATGCTAATCATTTGTAACTTTGTGTAAGGTTCACTTTAGCAGGCTAAAAGGTCCAGGCCTATGTGCTGTCTTTCCTCCTTCAGATCTGATGAGGTTATTCTGCAAACTGAGCAACTAACTTAGCTGCAGACCCAGCTGTAGACGGCATGGTTAAAGGCAGGAAGACTTCCACCTTAAAGATAAGACTGCATTTTAACACCCAGGAAGTTCAAGAGGCAAGATTCTTTAGCAAGAAGACAATATCTCAGCCCACCTTGGGGCTTGTATTTTAGGGATACATACTAAAACATTTAGAGAGAAAATGATATGATGTCCAGGTTCCATTTGAAAATTATTCAACGGTAGAGTGGAAATAGGGTGTATAAGAAATGGATGTCTAGATGAAAAAAGAAGGGCCATATGTTGAAAATTATTGAAGGAGGATCTGCTTTTGGAGGTATGCAACATCTTTCAAAATAGAGTGAAAAACGAGGTTCTGAGATTCTCTAATTACTTTTCCATTGTCAAACCTCTAGGAAGTAGCAGAATCCAAACTCAAAGGTTTCCTTTTCCCAGAACATAGAAATAGCCACAGAGCAGATGCGCAGCGGTACGTCAAGGTCATCAATGTCTGCTAAGTGCCAGCTCTCTGCCTTGATCTGTGTGGGCTCCTGTGGAGGCTTCAAAGGAAGGTCTGACATGTTTCCTGCCCTAAGGAGCTTTTAATTTAGTTGGGGACAGCAAAGAGACACACAAAAAACACTTTACTGTAAAGCAGATACCTATTTGTTTTCTTAAAATGCTGTCAGAGACAAAAATATTCCCGTATGGGAGACAGATCAATAATGCTCAGAAATAAGTTCGTGAAATCCTCTTTCCCAAGGGAGACTATGAAAAGTACAAAAAATTCTTATTTTTACAGAGTGTAAAAAGTAACAATAATTGGTCTCTCAGCCCATCAGAGAGCCTGAAAGTCATGCATACTGTTCTGGAACCTCCACTACTTGCTTTCCAGACACTGTCCAAACACTCTTTGGAGGGATGTTCTTTACCTGATAATTAACACTTTTAGTACAGTAGCTGGAGAAAAATCATCTCTTGATTGCAAAAGGTACTTCAGTATACATCAAAAATTGGCAATGACTGAATATCACATTTCTAGATGGAAGATGAACCTTGTAACAGATCTAACTTAATCACAAGATGAAAACAAAACCATTCAGTGAGAATTAGATAGTGGTGATGGTGGTACAACCTTGTGACTATACTAAAAATTACTGAATTACACACTTTAAAATGGCGAATTTTATTGTATGTCAGTTATATCAATTTTTTTCCCCAAAAAACATAGCAATGCAAATCATGGCAACAAACTTAAAAACCACAAGTAATTCTAGCCATTTACAGGGTTAGAGAATTACACAATTTAGTCTGATGGGAGAATAATTTTTTTTTAATCCAAGTTCATTTTAAGTTCAGTTACAACAAAAATGCTTAACAGGAAGCTCAGTCTTCAATCAACACTTAATCTCTTCTACCAGTGAAGTTTTATGACTTCTCATAACAACCTAAACATGTTTTACAATTTTAACAGTCATAATGACTTAAGTTTTAGAGCAGTAATAAAACAGTCTTCAGCAAGTCTTCTTTTTGTATCAAGTGGCAAGACAAGAAACCTAGGGCATCTTCCACTTACCATTGAGCAGAACAAGTTTTAATATGTGTGTTTTAAGCGGATCAGGTAGCTCCCTGGGTCATAAGTAGCCTACATTCTTCCCTTCTCTTATCAGCAAAGATAAGTGATTCATCACAGAGGGCCTGGCAAAAGGTGTGAGGTCCAAGATAATTGCTTCATAGTTTTCTTGAATTAAAACTGATTCCAGAAAGGGAGATTCCCATTTGTGATTTCATGTTTTTCTTGATTGAAGAGGAGACTCATATGATTTTGTTTCCATAATATGAAGAAAACTAAAATGTGACATGTTTTTACGCATGTGATGAGATAAAGAAAAGAGAATTCCTTTTGGTCATGACATCGGACCTCCAGAGAAATAAATGTAATCTTTGCATATAACACTTGGCCCTAGAGTGAGCAATATTTACATGGTCACACAAAAAGGCTTATTCATTTACAACTTTAGAGTCAGTATTTGAATAAAACACATAAACTTGATTGCAATTTCAGAAGTGAATGGAAATGTTAATCCCTGTGACAATGTGACAGTAAAATCACAGGGGACAAAGATGAGATGTAGAAGGCTGTGAGAAAAGATGGAGGTGGGGGCAGCATCCCACCTACAGAATCAGCATCAGAACCCCAATATTTACAATTCCAAAAATAATATAAGAGAATAACTAAGAGTAAGGAAAAATCGACATAACACCACTTATGCAAAATAAAAATACATACCCCAAACCATACATTTTATGTTTTACATAGATACATGAAAACTCAATTACAGTGACTACCTATGGGGTAAAGGAATGAGAACTTGGGATGTGGGTGAAAGGGAACGAATACACGCATGCATGAAGGACTCGATGGTGTGCAAGCCAGGCGTGAAAGGGTGCCGTGGTGTGCTGGAGCCAGTTCCCACCAGCTCTGAGAGCTGATTGTGCCCGTCTCTTCCCAATTCTGTATTCAATAACATCACATTGATCATTTAAAGCCAGCCATGGTGGAAATATTTACACCAGGAAAACTGGTGAACACTGCAAATTAAGGCACTTTATTTTTCTGAGAGCCTGTTATTAAATATTTACCAGCACACCACTGCCCCAAAGCCCATATTGTTCCTTCCTTAGTAGTGATTTTCAACCTGAAGTAGGAGGTAGTATAGAGGGACATGTGTGGCTTGCAAAATTTTTATAGGTGATCCTGATACAATGAGTGTCTTACTAGCCCCCACCTGAAAAACCATTATTCTATGCCTTTCAAATAGTTTGTGTCAACTTGGCAATGTATCAAAAGCTTTAAAAACTAGTATCATCTGAACTAGTAGTTCCAGTTCTAGGAATCTGTCCCAAGGAAATATCCCAAACATGGAAAACATGTTTATTCAAAAAAGTTTATCCAAATCTACTTTAACAATGACAAATTGGAAACAACCTAAATGTAAAGAGGGAATGATTATATAAACTAAGGATACATCCAGCATTTAAAATTATATTTATGCAGAGATTTATTGACATGAAAAACATTTGTTATTGGATTTAGAAACAGATATTTACAAAATAGTGGGAGAATACGGCAAAGAGGCAATTATGACAATAAACCCTCGTGTTTCATAGGCAATGATGGATTGATACTGTCTTAAGTTGATAAATGAAAAAATAAGGTACAACTATGTTGTTTTAACTATATAGATAATCAGTGAAACTAAAAACAAAAATAATTTCTCTGGGGATAGAGAAAGTCCAGACAGGAGATCCTTTTGGTTATAAATTCATCCCATGATTTAATTTGGTGTCATATGCAATTATTACTTCAATTAAAACATTATAAAATTAAATAATGTAAACAAAGCCAGAGTATCTGAAACCTACATGTGTGACAAGGAAGAGAACAACGGAGAGGCCAAGATACGATGGACCAACACAGAAGAATAAACACAGTGGCTGATAAATCTGAGAAGTTACGTTCAGCCTAACTTGTTACCATACCTTCAAATTAAAATGAGTTATCATTTTCCTCTATTAGATTTTCAAAAATCTTAAATATTAATTATATCCAATGTAAGGGAAATAGGCACTCAAACTATTGGTAGGGAGATACATTGCTACAACCTTTCCAGAAGGCCATTAGGCAAAGATGAAAGAATGTCGATTAAGCAATTTCACACCTGTAATTCATTCTGATGAGATAGTCAATGCAATGGACAAAGATACGTATAGGGACAGTCACCACACTATTGTTTTAACATCTCTTGTTCTTTCACCCAGAAGAATTGGGTTCAACCTAAATGCCCACCAGTAGAGAAATGGCCAAATTATAATATATTCCTATAACAGAACACCATTCAAAAGCTCGTAAGTGAAAAGGTTAGGGTTGAAAACATTTTCCGATATGTATGCATACCGTGTACGTGTATCCATAATGTATATGTGCAGGAGGATCCCAGCTTTTAAAATTTCACTTCAATACATAACCACATAGAGATTTCAGGAAGGATGTCTGGAACTCGGTTTTGTCTTTCGACAAATATTTGCAGAGCACTACCACTATCAGACAATAAAATATAATGCAAAGGGCCCCTGCCCCCAAAGAATGCACAGTCTCATGGGCAAGGAAGGTACACATTCCTGCGGGAACCTTGTGGTCCCAGGGTTAAGCGGAGGTTGCTCTGGCAACAAGGGCAGGCGCTGCTCTAACGAGTCCTGGGACCGAGAGAGGCTTCTGCAGGCAAACCTAATCTGAGACCCGGAGGACGAGTAGGATCTGGCCAAGAGGAAAAGGTGAGGAAAGAATTACGATGGCAGATAGAATGTAGGGCTTTTGTTCCCTTTCTTTATACTTCTCTGCATTGTTTGAATTTTTAAAAAGGCTGTTTCGTTTATTGGGGAAAAAAAATGAGCCAGTGTGTAGCTGACATGTGCTCTCACTGCTCCCTAGGCCACTGTCCTAGGCAGGCCTGTGCCATATGCCCCCACCTGCCCTCCGTCACTGGCCATGACCCACTGGGTGAGGGATGGGCATCTGACCTGGAGACAATCATATCGCTGATGGGACAGAAGTCTGCCAGGTGGGCTGGTACACAAGGCTCTGTTTGATGGTGCTGGTGGTCGTCAACATTGCATAACTAAATAAATCATACAGTGCCACCGAATTGTTCATTTTAAGATTGATACAATGGTAAGTTTTATACTTTAGAGTTTCAAAAATTAGAACAAGAAAAGCCATTTGCAAACACACACACACACACATATACATGTACCACATAAATGTCTGTAGTAGTTATAAACCACAAATTACAAGAAAAAACTAAGATCCTAATTTATTAATTATATATCATAAGAAGATACATAAATTGTAAACAAAACTGGAATGTTGTTCATCTTCTGTAATTACTGGCATTAAATAATAAAAAAATCTTATTTTATACCTATTAAATTAACAAACAAATAAAGAAGGAAGAAAGGGCAGGGAGAGGGAGGGAAGAAGGGAAGAGGGACAAGAGGTGATAAGGAGGGAGAAGAAAGAGGAAGAAGGGAGGAAGGAAATCAGTAGCCCTGGTGAGACTGACATTGGATTCCAGATTTCATTCCTTCTGTTTCCTCATCTGAAAAAAAAAAATGATACTTAGCCCCCTGTGGGAGAAATCTCTGGTGGCCTTCCCAGAAACAATTCTCCCCTTGTACCTTACTGGTCACCAAGATGCAGGTGAGGTGGCTGGGGGAGGGGGCTTCTGAGAAAACGCGTCCCTGCCCAGCCCTCCCCCTTCCTCCTCCCTCCTCCCTGGATCAGAGACATGATGGCTGGCACTTCAGCAGGCATCTTGGGTCATGGTACAAATGGGAGGATGGAAAGATGGAACCTTTGGGCAAGTCTGGCAGAGCGTAAACTAGAAAAAGCCTGGGACCTCTTCTACAACCTTGGACTGCTTACCTCTAGGTGTCTTTTACATGGGAAAAAAATATAAAGCTCTCTTCACATAAGATGCTGCTATTTCTGGTCTGTTACTTGCAGTTGTGTGCAATTTTTTTTTAGGCTATCAAGTGAAGTAGTAGGAGTGGAGAATGAACAAGAAAATCTGTAACTGGCCGTTGGTCAATCAATTGTAAGTGCCACTGCCCTTGGACCAGGCAGTCGTGTGCAGTTCTTAACTGATAAGCTTCCTCTCAAGCACGGTATGAGGGTTCAATGGAGTAATGTCTGTATCATATGGCACAGTGCCCACTGCAGCATAAGCGCTCGTGGGAGTACTTCTCTCATCTCTGAATAAAGGGATCAACTAAATGTCTGAAACGTCAACATAATCACAAAACAGATACACTCAGGGTAAATTTTTAAGTGTCTTCAGAATGATCAAATGTATGGCTCTCCAAAGGCATTTATTATTAAGAAGCCACTAACATTAGAATACTTTGGGCTCAAGTGAAAAGCTACCCAAATGGAAAAAAAGTTACTTGTTTTCTGAAATAGACTGATTTTATTTCAAGGATACACTTAAGTGGTGTTAGGAAACCTTAACATTTCCAATAGGCTACAGCACTATTGGAAAGACCTAAAAACCTCTCTAACCAGATAAATAACACCAACATTCATCCAAACTGGTCACCTCATCTTACAAAAGGCACAATGAAATGGGTAATTTCCACTGAAACACGCCTGTAATCTTCTACATTGCTTTATTGTAAAATCAGCATATTTTACAGAAAGAAAACCCTCCAAACTGCAGTTGGTGCAGGAATGAGGGGGCAGTAGAGAAAAAGGGGGGCAATGAAGTGTGACTCACTCTAGCTCCACTCGGAGGAACAGGGCTGGCCTTGCGGTGTTCGTTGTCACCAATTATAACATCAATCTTTTTAGCACCAGCCCTCAGATAGTCAAGGCCCCGGTGGGTTCCCAGCATCACGGGAGGTGGCCAAGGGATGGGAGAAACAAATGTACCAATCACTCACATCAGAGAAAGTTCTCATTCCTGCCCTGTTAGGTTATACAAGGCTTTCACGAACAGGATTCTTTGGGTGGGAGCATGCTGGGTGGGGAGCACAGAGGTAATGGCAGGAGGTTATCAGAGTTGGGTGTTCATATCTGTGCACTGCAGAAGGGCTTACACACCACGTCATTAAAAGGGCCCCCACACACTAACTCACAGTTGACTGATATGGAAGTATTCTCTTAGTGTCTTCTAGAGTTTCAGTCAAAAGTTTCATAAAGAAGTTTTCACAAAAAAAAAACAGGATAAAATGTTTTACAGAGATGGATAATAAAGTACATTATTGAGATAAGAGTTTGTAATCTCAACTCTGAAATGGAATGTTGGGACAGCTGGGTTGACATTTTCTGGGTTGGGTTCCCTAAGTCAGTCTGAATTCCTTCAAACCTGGGAAGGGCAAGGATGGACAATCAGTCAGACCGATTCAAGAAAATGGGAATAACCTGGGGAAAAATGCTTCACATCCCTCACCAACAGTTTCTTAGAAACTACGATGAGAGTAACTCATGCCCTACCTTCCAAAAAACTCTGATAATAGCTGACATACTGGGGATTTACTGTGAAACTCAAAAGGCTCAGATGGGAATTCAAGCTTCATTAAAACAAGTTCTAATGGACTGATGGACATTTTATTCTATTACATTTTGCTATACTGAATTTTTTAGGCAGAAATAACTGGACCTCTGCAAGTCTTTCTAAAACTGAACATCTGAGTCGGATATAATTTGTTTTGCCACATCATCAGCAACAAGAGTGAAGTTTTCATTCCGGTCGCCTTCAGTCAAGCATTAATGGTCAAACTCCTCCCCTCCAACTCCCAAAGCAGGAAAAATAAATCCAGATCCATGTTGCCCATCAAATTTCTTACCTCTGATATTCCTTAGAAAGCTTTCCAGTTTGGGGTTCATTTCCCCCCTTACTGCAGCCGACTCTCACACAGAAGCTGGACCACCGATGGCCTCTCATGGCTTCTAGACTTACCTTCCCAAGAAGCCGGCCCCGCAGGTCTTCTCCTCCCCTTTCAGCCCAGTTCTGTGAGCAGGAGTATTTAAAGAACGACCTTGCATCCTGGGCGAATGAGTGACATCCAGGTCACACCTCCTTTTCAGCAGCCTTTCACCTGATCCATTTCTAATGGGGAAATTAGATCTCTCATTGCGGCAGAAAGAGGCTGCAAACCTCAGAAGAAACCAGTACATGATTCTCAGGAAGGCCGGAGGGATTACTGGAAGAGCAAGGGTCTAGGGAAGGGACAGAGGGAAGCTTTGCCCTTTCAAACATTCTCTCACAGACATCACCGTTTAGAGTTCAAGAGCGAAATGCTGGTGACCCGTCTAATCAGCATGTTTTTAGATAGTTGTTGAGAAGGGCAGTAATGAGCTGAGAACCTTGAAAGCGCCCAGTGGCTCTGGAGGCATGGAGGACTTAGGAACCGACAACCACCATTTACAGACTGCGTTAGCCTGTCTGTCCTTTGATCAGTGTCACTGACTGAGTACCTCATCCATGTCCAGCTTTTCATGACCCCTTCCACGGCCCAGAGAGGTGGGGATCACTGTCCCTGGTTGGCCCTGAGGGGCACAACTCCATGTCCTGCCCATGGGCACACCTGATAGCGTCAGCACTGGAACTCAATGATACATCATCTGAGTTCAGTTATCATTGTTTTAACTATTAAGTATCAGTCATTAAATGAATATTTGTTGAGCATCTGAACGTGCCTCTAATCGTACCGGACAAGCCACAACACTGATGTGGAAGGTGACACGGAAGCTTCCTTGGGTGTGAGCATGAGCACCAGTCCACCCCACCGCACAGAAGCACAGACGGGAGGTGAAAACATTATCTACCCAAAAGGCGATTTTGAATTTGGTCAGATCTTCTGGAATCTCATTAAGAACTAGATACTATATGAAAGTGCTTCATACATCACAAAGCACTATAATGTTAATGAAATCCTACCAGTATAGTTACCATAGATATTATAATTAATGTGAATAAAAGTCATTCAGACTAAACAGTTAATGGAACAAATCTTATTCTACACCTGGCTCTTAGAAGGTGCTGATTCAGGTGCCTAAGACATGCCTTTGGGGCCTGCTGACCCAGAGTATCAGGGCAGACCGCCTGGTGGGCTCCTTGCTGGGGGGCCGTTTTCCACAACCTGCCTAAGCCTTCAAATCTCCTTCTCCAGTTACTCTGGCATAATGTTCATTGAGAGTAAACAGAATCACTGACAATGTCATGTTGTCATACTTCATTCCACAGATTTAACAAGGCAGAGAGCCACACTGCAGCCAGAGGAACAGAGAAGATGCCCATTCTTTCCACCTGGAGAGAAAATTCATGAGAAAGTTCCTAATCTTGTAGAGCTTAACCTCAGACAAGGAAAAAGGGTGTTTGAGGAAGCAGGAAGTAAAGGAATGAAATAGACATAATCCTTCTCTGCGATTAGTTTGTGTAACTCTATTGTTTAGCTTTGGCCTAAAACTTTAAATAAAGACATCTTAAAGAAAAGGTGAATGGCTCAGAAGTTTATTTTCTTAAATATAATACTTAAAATATTGCAAGGAAATACCTGTTCAGTGCCCCACAATTCTCAATTATTTTAGTGTTTGACAATGAAGACCCCACGTGAGGTTGAATCCCTTGCCAGCATAGTTCCTCTGCGACACGGTTAAGTCACATCAGATCCCAAGGCTTATAACTAAATCATCCATGGCTTCCTGCCTCCGTTCAGCCAAGAACAATCACCCCACTGACACCTTGCACAGGTTGATGCTGAGCATGAGACTGAACTTGTTTCACTGGCACAGAGACTGATCCAGAAGCTACTCCTCAGCGGTCCCATCCAGGATGTGTTTAAAGGAGAATGGACAGAACTTGTAACCAGCCCCGACGTAGAACTTGTTCTGGAACTCCACCCTTGGGGGTTGAGAAAAAAGGGATTAAACACGTAAGCTAGAGGCCGGCAGCTGCCGAACATTTGTAAAATCAAGCACAGTCAGAAGGACAAGCCCAGGAAGTCCGCCCCAGAAAGCCTCTGACGCTTTTGTAAACCCCGTTCTTGCCTCCACTTACACCTTCTCTTTCCGCTCCCACCACACTTCCTCCCGGCCCCAGCCAGCAGCCTCACAGGGCACAGCATAACCACCTTCCCCCTGCTCCCCACAAGCAAAGAAGCTCTCTTGGTGCAGCCCTGTCTGACGACCTAGTGATGAGAAAATGCCTCTCAAGGTTATTCACCATTTTTCATCTCTATCCTGATGTTAAATTGCAGGGTTTACACTATTTTAGAACAATCAGAACCTTGATTTATACTTTGATAACTTACCTAACAGATACCATATGATCATTTATCATTGTGTTATACGGTTCTTCTCCTTAGTGGCATGGGCAAAATTGATGTTACCACCTGAGGCATGGGCTGCTGGGATTTTCAACTACATACATGGAGTGTAAACTTTTCTTTATGCCTGGCGGGCACAGAAGGAGCCATCACAGAAAGCTGGAGGCAGTCTGTGTGGTTTAAGGAATGCACGGTCACTCAAAATTCTTGGCTTGAAATATGACTTGGGAGAGAAAGAGAAGCCTAAACAAATGTCTTCATATCTGTAAACCTAGTGATGCCTGAGTCTCTAGACACACCTTTGACAGTCCTGAGCCTCTATGCCCATGCCCTCCTTCTGTTTCCACTTTGCAGAGAGTTTACTAGTTTGTTCTGTTGGTTTAACTCCTGCCATCACAAGGACCAAATGCCCCAATTCGCTCACATGCCCTCTGTGAACCTGTTTCAGATCTCTCATCCTACCAACACGTGGAGATGTCCCCTATTTTGAAGCTAGCTGTAATATAATAAATGAACATTTTGAAAGGAGTAAATGGAAAGTAACACTTATTACAGGGCCACCATTGTATGTGTACACACTTACATGCATTACATCACTTAATATTACACCAACAGGTATACCACCTAAGGTCCCATAAAGGTATGTAAGCTGCCGATGTCATGCCACTGGTCAGGATTTGAACCTAGCTGGCTGGGCCTACAGTTTGTCCTGTTTCGGTAGAGCACCCAGAGCTTCTGCAGTGCAGCCGGCCTTACCAGTGCAGTCGCAGGGCATGCAGGAAAGCAGAGAGGCCCTCCATGATCAGAAGGATGGCTACTGTCAGGACAGCAAATACCGCAAAAATGATAAAAACCCCAATGAGTCCTCCCCAGCCTCGCAGGCGAAGCCCGATGTTCATCACCATGGTCCACAGCACTTCAGACAGTTCTGCAAGATGCAACCACAGGCAAGATTGGGCACAGGAAGATTATTTTTATGCTGCAATCCTGGGTGTACACATCCTATGATCCAGTAACTATGATCTGAGCAACCCTCAGGTGGAGGGTGTGGGCACGTGTGTCCTAGGGTACCTGTAGGAGATTGTCTACAGCAGCTTTGTTCACAGGGCAGGAGTTCCAGTAAGAGGACAAATATGTGGTTGCATATTATTCATCAATGCAAGTGAACAAACAATAGCGACCAGCAGCATTGAGAATAAATCAGAGTAACAGGATATTACACCAAAGAAGCAAATCACAAAAGCATATAGGTAATAATTTGATATGGATGGAATGTTTGTGTCTTTGCACCCCTCAAATTCATATATTGAAACCCTACCCCTCAAAGTGATGGCATTTGGAGGTGGGCCTTTGGGAAGAAATTAGTGTTAGATGAGGTCCTGAGGGGAGCCCGTGATGGGATTCGTGCCCTGATAAGAAGAGAACCAGAGAGCTCACTTCCACTCTCTTCCTTCCAGAGAGACACTATCATTACATTGTTGTGTTGACTTGACAGCACCAACTAAAAGGTCACAATGACCTGGCCAGGAGAGATAAAAGCCTGTCATTTGCGAGAAGCCAATGGGACAGGATGAAATCAGAGACTCATAGGAACTCAAGGAGGAACCCCCATGTTTGCTCTGTGCCCCCTGAGCTCTGGCATCCTCCTGGCTGGAGTAATGTGGGGCCCTTCCCCATGGGTGCAGCTTCACTTCCAACTCCTTAGCCATTCCACCGTGCTGCAAGTTGGATGGATTCTTTGGCTTTTTAATGACTAAATTATTGAAATAAGGAAAAAAAGATGGCAGCATAAGAAGTGAGGCAGAAACCTCCTCCCAAAAAAACAAAGAACATGAAAATACAGCAAATACAACTAATCCTGAAAAAGCAACCTGAAGACTGCAGAACAGACTGCCTACATCTGGAGAAAAAGAAGACCCCACAGAAAAGCATGCTGGTTCTTCTCGCTTGTGACCCCCACCACTGCTGCAGGTGCACAGCAGCTCCAGAAAGTATTTTCCCTGCTCCCACAATCAGCTGACAGCCCACAGAGCTCACTACAAACAAGGCAAAAAAAAAAAAAAGGCCTACTCCCACTGCTCACCAACAGCTGGAGACCCTGCCCAGGAAATCGAGCTTCTGGGCACTAGAGGGTGCCACCTACACAAAGTTATTATTCCATAGGAAACACTGAAAAAGTGAAGCAGCAAGGTAATTTGGTCTGAACAAAATTATAAGAAAAAGCCCAGAAAGATGGCTTAGTGAAACTGAAATCACCGATCTTCTTGATAAAGATTTCAAAATAAAAGTCATAAACATGCTCATGGAGCTACAGAAAAATATTCAAGATCTGAGGGAACACTTCAACAAAGAGATAGAAACTTTGAAAAATACAAAAATACAGTATCTGAAATAAAACATACAATGGAGGGATTTAAAACTAGATTAGATGAGGTAGAGAAGACAGTAAATGAAATAGAAATTGGAGAACAGGGAAACAAAGAAGCCAAGGCACAAAGAGATAAAAGGATCTCTAGGAATGAAAGAATAATAAGAGAACCATGCAACCAATCCAAATGGAACAATATTCGCATTATAGGGGTACCAGAAGAAGAAGAAGGGAGAAAAAGGGATAGAGAGTCTCTGTGAGAAAATAATTGCTGAAAACTCCCCCAATCTGGGGAAGGAAATAGTCTCTCAGGTCATGGAAATGCAGAGATCTCCCAAGACAAGGAACCCTAGGAAGACAACACCAAGACATACAATAATTAAAATGGCAAAGATCAAGGACAAGGAGAGAGTACTGAAAGCAGCCAGAGAGAGATAAAAGATCACTTATAAAGGAAAGCCCATCAGGCTATCAGCAGACTTCTCAGCAGAAACTTAACAAGCCAGAAGGGAGTGTTATGACATATTTAATATAATAAAACAGAGGGCCTCCAACCAAGAATACTCTACCTGGAAAAATCATCATTTAAATTTGAAGGAGAGATTAAACAATTTCCAGATAAGCAAAAATTGAGGGAATTTACATTCCACAAACCAACTGTACAGTGTATTTTAAAGGGACTGCTACAGATGGTAGTGCTTCTAAGGCTTAATAGCTGTCACCAGAGAAAATGAAACCACGGTAAAGGAAGTAGACCAATAAATTACTACACAAGTGCAAAATTAAATCAACTACCCACAAAGTCAGCAAAGAGATACACAAAGAATACAGAATATGACACCTAATACATGAAGAATGGAGGAGGAAGAAAAAGAAGGGAGGGGGAAAAAAACAACCTTTAGATTGTGTTTGTAATAGCAAGTTAAGTTAGAACATTAGATAGTAAAGAAGCTACCCTTGAACCTTTAGTAACCATGAATCTAAAGCCTGCAATGGTAATAAGTACATATCTATCAATAATCACCTTAAATATAAATGGACTGAGGGCACCAATCAAAATACATAGAGTTACAGAATGGATAAAAAAGCAAGACCCATCTATATGCTGCCTACAAGAGACTCACTTCAAACCCAAAGACATACACAGACTAAAAGTGAAGGGGTAGAAAAAGATATTTCATGCAAATAATAGGGAGAAAAAAGCAGGTGTTGCAGTACTTGTATCAGATAAAATAGACTTCAAAACAAGGAAAGTAACAAGAAACAAAGAAGGACATTACATGATAAAGGGGTCAGTCCAACAAGAGGATATAACCATTATAAATATCTATGCACCCAATATAGAAGCACCCAAATATGTGAAACAAATACTAACAGAATTAAAGGGGGAAATAGAATGCAATGCATTCAATTTAGGAGACTTCAACACAACACTCACTCCAAAGGACAGATAAACCAGACAGAAAATAAGTAAGGAGACAGAGGCACTGAATAATGCATTAGAACAGATGGACTTAACAGACATGCACAGAACACTCCACCAAAAGCAGCAGGATACACATTCTTCTCAAGTGCACATGGAACGTTTTCCAGAATAGATCACATACTAGGCCACAAAAAGAGCCTTGATAAATTCAACAAGATTGAAATTGTGTCAACCAGCTTTTCAGACCACAAAGATATGAAACTAGAAATAAGTTATGCAAAGAAAACAAAAAAGCCCACAAACACATGGAGGCTTAACAACATGCTACTTAATAATCAATGGATCAATGACCAAATTAAAACAGAGATAAAGCAATATATGGAGAGAAATGAAAACAACTCAACACCCCAAAAACCTGTGGGATACAGTGAAGGCAGTTCTAAGAGGAAAGTGTATAGCAATACAGGCTTACCACAAGAGAGAAGAACAATCCCAAAAGAAGAGTCTAAATTCACAATTAATGAAACTAGAGAAAGAAGAATAAATGAGGCCCAAAGTCAGTAGAAGGGGGAACATAATAAACATCAGAGCAAAAATAAAATTGAGAAGAATAAAACAATAGAAAGAATCAATGAAACCAGGATTGGGTTTGTACAGAAAATAAACAAAATAGATACACCCTTAGCCAGACTTATCAAGAAAAAAAATAGAGTGTACACATGTAAACATATGCAGAGATGAAAAGGAAAAAATCACTACAGATGCCACAGAAATACAAAGAAATATTAGAGTTACTATGAAAAATTAATGCAAACAAATTGGATGACCTAGAAAAAATGGACAACTTTCTAAAAAAATACAACCTTCTAAGACTGACCCAGGAAGAAATAGAAAATCCAAACAGACCAATGACCAACAATGAAGTCAAATTGGGAATCAAAAAACTACCTAAGAACAAAACTCCTGGACCAGATGGCTTTACCACTGAATTTTATCAAACACTTAGAGAAGACCTAATGCTCATCCTCTTTAAAGTTTTCCAAAAAGTAGAAGAGGAGGGAACACCTCTAAACTCATTCTGTGAGGCCAGCATCACTCTAATATCAAACGCAGACAAGACACCACAAAATAAGAAAACTACAGACCAATATACCTGATGAAAACAGATGAAAAAATACTCAACAAAATGTTAGCAGACCAAATTCAAAAATACATCAAAAGTATCATCCATCATGACCACGTGGGATTTATTCCAGGGATACAAGGATGGTACAATAATTAAAAATCTATCAACATCATACACCATACCAACAAGAAGGATAAAAATCACATGATCATCTCAATAGATGCTGAAAAAGCATTTGACAAAATTCAACATCCATTCCTGATAAAAACTCTCAACAAAATGAGTATAGAGGACAAGTACCTCAACATAATAAAGGCCATATTTGACAAACCCACAGTCAACATCATTCTTAACAGCAAGAAGCTGAAAACTTTTCCTCTAAGATCAGAAACAAGACAAGGATGCCCACTCTCCCCACTTCTATTCAACATAGTTCTGGAGGTCCTAGCCACGGCAATCAGATGACACAAAGAAATAAAAGACATCCAGATTGGCAAGGAAGAAGTTAAGTTTACACTGCGTGCAATGACATGATATTGCACATAAAAAACCCTAAAGAATCTACCCCAAAACTACGAGAACTAAAAACTGAATTCAGCAAAGTTGCAGGATACAAAATCAATACACAAAAATTTGTTGCATTCCTGTATATTAACAATGAACTAGCAAAAAGAGAAATCAGGAAAACATTTGCATTTACAATTGCATTAAAAGGAATAAAATACCTAGGAATAAACCTAACCAAGGAAGTGAAAGACCCATACCCTGAAAACTACAAGACACTCATGTGAGAAATTAAAGAAGATACCAATAAACGGAAATACATCCCGTGCTCATGGATAGGAAGAATTAATATTGTCAAAATAGCCATCTTGCCTAAAGTAATCTACAGATTCAATGCAATCTCTATCAAAATACCAGTGGCATTCTTCAACAAACTAGAACAAATAGTTCTAAAATTCATATGGAACCACAAAAAGACCCCAAATAGCCAAAGCAATCCTGAGAAGTAAGAACAAAGCTGGGGGGATTATGCTCCCTAACTTCAGGCTCTACTACAAAGCCACAGTAAACAAAACAATTTGGTACTGGCACTAGAACAGACCCATAGATCAATGGAATAGAATAGAAAGCCCAGATATTAACCCACACATACATGGCCAATTAATATACAATAAAGGAGCCATGGATATACAATGGGGAAAATACAACCTCTTCAACAAATAGTGTTAGCAAAACTGGACAGCTACATGTGATAGAATTAAACTGCATTATTGTGTAACTCCATGCACAAAAGTAAACTCAAAATGGAGCAAAGACCTGAATTTAAGTCATAAAACTATAAAACTCATAGAAGAAAACATAGGCAAAAATCTCTTGAATATAAACATGAGCAACTTTTTCCTGAACATATCTCCTCAGGCAAGGTAAACAAACTAAAAATGAACAAACAAGACTACATAAAACTAAAAAGCTTCTATACAGCAAAGGACACCAATAGCAGAACAAAAAGGCATCCTACAGTATGGGAGAATATATTTGTAAATGATTTATCCCATAAGGGGTAAACATCCAAAATATATAAAGAAGTCACACGCCTCAATAACCAAAAAACAAATAACCCAAATAAAAAAATAGACAGAGGATCTGAACACTCACTTCTCCAAAGAAGAAATTCAGATGGCCAACAGGCACATGAAAAGATGCTCCACATCACTAATCATCAGAGAAATGCAAATTAAAACCACAATGAGATATCACCCCACACCAGTTAGGATGGCCAATATCCAACAGACAAACAACAACAAATGCTGGAGAGGATGCAGAGAAAGGGGAACCCTCCTACACTGCTGGTGGGAATGTAAATTAGTTCAACCATTGTGGAAAGCAATAGGGATATTCCTCAAAAAACTAAAAATAGAAATATCATTTGAGCCAGTAATTCCACTCCTAGGAATTTACCCAGAGAAAACAAGATGCCTGATTCAAAAAGACATATGCACCCCTATGTTTATCACTGCGCTATTTACAATAGCCAAGGTATGGAAGCAACCTAAGCATCCATCAATAGATGAATAGATAAAGAAGATGTGGTACATATAGACAATGAAATATTATTAAGCCATAAAAAAAGAAATCCTACCATTTGCAATGACATGGATGGAGCTAGAGGGTATTATGCTCAGTGAAATAAGCCAGGCAGAGAAAGACAAGTACCAAATGATTTCACTCATCTGTGGAGTATAACAACAAAGCAAAACTGAAGGCACAAAACAGCAGCAGACACACAGAACCCAAGAAGGGACTAGCAATTACCTAAGGGAAGGGTGTTGGGGAGGTTTGGTGGGGAGGGAGAAGGTGATTCATGGGCATTGTAATGAGCACTCACAATATAGGTGGGTCAGGGGGAAGGCAGCACAGCACAGAGAAGACAAGTAATGACTTCATAGCATCTTACTACGCTGATTGAGATTGATTGCAATGGAGTAGAGGGGGTGAGGACTTGATAATATGGGTGAATGTTGAAACCTTCATAAGATTGTATATCAATGGTATTTTAACAAAAAAAACTGACAGCAATGTGCTCTGTGCTGTGCTGTGGACCCCATGGCCCTTAGATAGGGCAAAGTCAGAGAATTTTTCTGAGGGCCGTCTTCCTCTGTCCCCAGTCCTGACAGGCAGTCATACCACCTATTTTCACTTGAGTGGAAGCGTTTCATACACAGAACCTCATGAGCGCCTCCCACACACCTGTGGGAAGGAAGGCACTAATTTCCAGTGTGTCACTCTGGCTACCCGCCCCTCATCTTGGTGATTTTGAAGCATGTGTCAAAACAAAGCCTCCCGGGCTGGGCCTCAGCCTGGCACTGATGGACACAAACGTGATTAAGTGTGACTGCCGCTTACTTTAGGCTGCTGCAATCTGGGGCCGGCTGTTGCCGCAACATATTCCTGCCTAGCCTGACTGACATGGACAGCAAACGACTGCAGAGCAGCCCGTGGTTCAGCTGCTTGCCTGAGCCACTCAGTTAAAAGTGGCAGAATGGAAACTGGAACATAAATCAGTATTTAAAGTTTGTTTTCACTCCACCAAACTGCCTCTACAGGCAAGTCTGCATGGAGTGGAAGGTGTCAGCAGGAGCAATACCTCTCAGGAACTTCCAGGAAGATCCAACACTGGAACATGCCAGGCAGCTGTGAGCCACGTGGGCTTTCTGGAGTCAAACTATGTCCTCAAAGGACATGAGAGAGCCAGAGGAGACTCCGACATCTCATGTCAAACTCTGGCCCAGACGCTGAAAATGCTGAAACTCCTCCTGTCCTGTCTAGACTCAGCCCTTCTGTGACCCGAGTCCTCCACACCATGGCTGAGTTGGAGCTGAAAGCTGACATCAACACCACTGATGACACGAAGCCCACAGATCCTCTTTGGGCCCCTGGACAACCAGCTCCCATGAGTGAACATCATACGCAGGTGCCTATGGGCATCTGTGTGCAGATACTTACAGGTGGGATGCATGCAACTAAGCATCTGTGTACACGTGGAAGAGTACATGTGTGGGAGTTAATGCAAGGAAATGAACACCCTTGAGCAGTGGAGACTAATGCACTTGTGTTTCTGCTGTAAATCGATAATCAAACTCACTTTCGCGGCTTTGGTTTCTATCCATTTAGCACACACTGTGGCCTGGCTTCTCTGTGCCCGGAATTATGCTTAGTGCTGGGAATGCCGGGGTAAACGTCGGGGTCCTCACCTTCCAGGAGCTCACAGCCTCACAGGGAGACAGGCTAATCAAAACAGAATTACACCTGGTGCTAGGATAGCGGTGCTGCCAGAGCCCAGGGAAAGGGCACCTTCTAGACTGGGGGACAGGGAAGGTTCCCAGAGGAGGAACTGTGCGGCTGAGTTCTGAGGGGAGATCAGATATCAGGCGGGGAGAGAGTCGAACAAAGGAGGAACAGTTCAGGCAAGGGAGCTGTGGGGCAAACACACGGAGGGGCCCAGAGACCATGGCATCTTCGGGAGCCTTCATACAGGTCCTGCACATGAAGGGGTGGGTACAGCGGGCTGGGAGCTGCTGAGGGATACAGAGAGACTAGAATGGAGAAGCAGGCAGAGACCGAAGGGCCTTACAAAGCAAGTGGGGAATCAGGATTCCAGACTTAAGTCAACCCCGAGGCTTGAACTGTCACCAAAACTGGATTACTGGGCTGGCCTGAGCCTGGACAGCTGTGAGTTCACCAAGGTGGTGAACACCTGCTGCAGGACAGCTCAGTAGGTGCCAACTGGCCCATCTCCTACCAGTGCTCACAATCATGGCGGACCTTCTCTCAAAGTGATCCCTCTGAAGACAGTCATGGAATCCTAGCCTGTGGAAATGTTACGTTATACGGCAAGAGGGGCTTCGCAGATAGGACTAAGAATGCTGAGATAAGGTTATGCTGGGTTATCCAGCTAAGCCCAGTGTAACCACAAGGGTCCTTATGAAAGGCAGGCAGCGGCATCAGTCAGAGGAAAGGAGGTGCGATGCTGGAAGCAGATTGTGGCACCAAGGAGCACCAGGAGGCATCTAGAAACTAGAAAAGGCAAGGAAAGGGATTTCCCCTCCAACTTTCAGAAGGAACCAGCCCCGCTGACTCCCTGGTTTTAGGATTTTCAGCCTGCAGAACTATAAGATAGTGAACCTGCAGTATTTTAAGCTGCTAAGGTGTGGCAATTTGTTCAGAGGCAACAGGAAACTGATATAGAGGGAAGCCATTCCAGCTATGGAAAGCCAGACACACTGAAAAAGTCACTTTTCCTAAGAAAGAAGGGCCATTCTTCTGAAGGACGCACCGGAATGATCTAGAGGAGGCACCTCTACCTACAAGCACACTGCGCCTGTTTCCCAGGGGGGACGTGGCCGGGCCCCTGCTGGGGTGGGGGGCTCACTCACGTGCATGAGCCAGGCTGAGGGCCCAGAGGCGGAGGTAGGAGGCTGTGTTGGAGATGCAGCCCAGGCAGTACTCAATCGTGTGGATGGCTTGATGCACAAAGATGTCTCCAAAGTTGAACTGAAAGAGAGAAGTTTTTATACTGCTCATTCAGTACTTTTTTACATGAAAAGTATGACAAAGGATATACAGATGAATGAGACGTGGGCTCTGGGAAGACATTTCCAGTTGAACTAGGGGAAACTAAGTATCAGTATACTTTAGAAAGAGAATTAGCAGCACAAAGGAGGATGCGAGTGTGTGCAGCGACATTTTCCAGAAATAGTTGGAGAAGAGGTCGAAGGAGAGACACTGGTTGGTAAGGCCAGGTGTCCCAGGTGAGACCAGTGCTGCCCCGTGAGGGCCAGGGAGGGCCAGGACACGGAAGTGAGGAAAACGAGTCCTGTGAAGGCAAAGGAGCATCACACAGGCAAGTTTGAGGGAGAAACAACTTGGCTGCAACTGGAAGCTTTTGTGGTGAGGAGCAAAAGAAAGCATTCAACAGTGACAGTTTCAGGAGAGGCCAACCAAGGGCCGCTGGAGTCAGGGAGGAACCATGGAAAGCACCTGCATAGGAAGTGGCGGGGAGAAATAAATATTTGGGGGAAGATTAATCTGGCAACAAAATGGACCAGTGAAGGGAAAGCCTATTAGCAAAGAACCCAACTCGTTGATTGGCTTACTGACCCAGGTATGCGGGGGCGGGGTGGGGATGCAGGCCCAGAACAGCAGTAGCTCAGTGTCTCCTCCACGCACGCTGATACGGCGGGAGTGGTCTGACTGGGGCCACCCCTGCCCCAGAGAGGCTCACAGTCTAGTAGGGAGAAAATGCCAACAGACACCGCACAACATTATGGATGTGCAATAGTCAAGAGCGAAGCAGTGCTGGGGGAACAGAGGGAAGGGCCCCGCACCCAATAGGGTGCTCAGTCATGCCTACATAATGAAACCCCATAAAACCTTGGACACTGAAGCTCACATGAGCCTCCTGGGTGGGCAACACTGTGCACCTATCGCCACATGCCGGTGCTGAGGACCTAGAAGCTTGGCATTTGGAACCCTTGAGTGTCAGATTCTGCCTACATGCCTCTTTTTCTGGCTGGTTCTGATTTATATACTTCTGCTAAAATAAAACTATAATTTTAAGTACGGCACTTTTCTGAGTTCTATAAGTCTGATTTATATACTTCTGCTAAAATAAAACAATAATTTTAAGTATGGCACTTTCCTGAGTTCTATAAGTCTTTCTATAAATTATCAAACCTGAAGGAGTCTGAGTGGATTCTGATATGTAACTGGCTGGTTTGGAGTGAGGGTGGTCCTGAGGGACACTAAACTTGTGGCTAGTGTCAAAGGTCTTGGGCAGACTTGGCAGTCCAGAGAACTGTGTCCTTAACCTTGAATTTGACTAATCCCTGGTGAAGAGAGAGGTGCAGAGGATTTTGAGGTAGAAACAGAGTCAAGCCTGTGTTTGCCTTGCAATGGGAGACCCATGCATGATCGGACCTGGGGAGGGAGCCTAGCCGTGGAGCCTGAGGTTGTCCAGAGCAGGGCAGCCAGTTCATGGTGAACACTGACTGGGTATATACTGAGGGCATGAAAGATTAAACGCAGGAGGTTGCCCTGGACAGGCTGGAATCTGATGAGCAAGATGTATGGGTTGGATTCCAGCAGGTCTGACAGACTCAGACATATCAGTAACCACGAGTACAGCTTACTTTCTATACCTCAAATCACGTTGGAAACAATTGTCCATGACCCAGATTTTTCATTAATTCTAACTGACCTTCCATTAGTTCAAGTGAGTATCTTTATTAGTAATTAACACTACAAATGTAGCTACTTACAGCATCCCTCAGGCCCCAAAGGAATCCTGTCCCCACTCCATAATTAGATTAGATCAGCTAAAACCCCCAGCCAGTTGGGGACTGTGGGTGACGTCTATCACGGTATAAAAACAGCCAGCTGCCTTGTCTAAGAAAATGTGGTACATTCCTAAGGGGGGAGTGGCTGTCCTTGGTCTGAAAGGGGCAGCAAGGGAGGAGGGAACGGAACAATTCCTGAATTCACAGGAGAGGCAGATGGTGTCACAAAGAGAAGTCAACCAGCACAGAGCCAGGGTTGAGGCCGAGAACAGAGGGGCAGTGATGGCTGTGCAGGCTGCCACTGGGGAAGAACAGCTGGGAACAAAGAGTCCACTTTTTGCCCCAATGGTAGGGCTAGGTTTGGGCTCTGCTCTCATGGTCGGAGGGACACTGCATGGAAAGCTCAAAATAAATGTAGCTGACTCCCAGGGGCACGGTTCTGAGTTACGGAGGCCTCACTAACATTTAGGACCTCCTATGTCACTAGGTCTGAAGGCTGACATTCACCTCAAACTCACAGACAACAGCAGCACCTGGGCTAAAGTATTAAAATACTCCTAGATCGGTTGGTACATAGCTGTTGTTCTGATCATCACCGGTGCCCCCCCCCCACTCCTGGGGCCTCCCCAGCTTCCACAGCTGAGCCATTACCGGGCTGCCGCCAGCAGGGTCCTCCCAGCCCTCCCAGCTCTGCCTCCCAAGTCCGTTCAGGGCTGCGGTCCACGCCCTGCTGGCTGCTAACTGTTTGACTATCGCGCCTGACTAGGCCCTGTTCCAGAACCTGGGAGGCCTCCGCTGGGTGGTGAGGGCCACGCACCTCTTCCTCAGGGTCGTCCTGGGCCCCATGGGCTCCTGCAGGAGCCTTCTGACCAGGGCTCGTGGACAGGTTCGAGGTGGCGCCTTCGATGTCCTCGGTGGTGTGTTCTTGGATTGTGGATGCCTGCAGCTGTCAGAAAGCAAGGAAATGAGACACTAAATTCGCCCTTAGAATCTGTACAACAATTCCACATAAAATAAAGGTTCTCGTCAAATACTAGCTACATACCAAACACCATTCTAGATTTTCTATATTATCTCATTTAGTCTTCATAATAATCTTTTTATATTTTATAAATGCATAATTATCACCCCACTTTAACAGCACAGAAAGGTCCAGAAATGTGCCCAAGATCACAAAGCTGGTAGGGCTGGTTAAACCCAGGCATTCTGATGCCAGAGCAGGTGCTTTTCTCCATGGTGTTCTGGGATGTGCCAAATTAATCACAATCTTCACAGTAAACCCATGCTTGTACCAGAGTGTCTTCCCACTGTCAAAAATACAGTCATAAAATTGCCAGTGGTACTTCAACACAGCCTTGTGATCTGAACAGTCAGATTTCTATGGGCAAAATTACTTAGGAGAGATTAATGACTGCTATGGTCTGAATGCTTGTGTTCCCCTGAAATTCATATGTTGAAATCCTAATCCCCAAAGATGACAGTATTCCATCATACCTTAGTATTATAGTATTATATTATACCATGATAGTATCTGTGGTATTTTTTTATAGCGGCCTGGACAGATGAAGACTGAGCTTTCCAACACAAATATACTTTTTAAAAATAAAACATCACTTTATAAAAATAGCTAAGGAAAAAAAAATCTAGGTATAGTCCCCAGTGAATCTGGCCTGGTTTTATCCCTGAGTCTGAATAGAATATGTCTTTCAAGTCAATGTGAAACTTCATACCTCCATCCAAAGTTTCTCCTAAAATGATTTCATAGGTGGGGTATTGCAAATTAGGCATTGAAGTATCTTAACTTTCTTTCTTTAGCAGGTCTGCACCTAATACTTGGAAAGGCCCAAGCAAAGGTAAAAAGGAAGTCCTTATGCTATATGTTTAAATATTTATAAGTTATAAATCAAGTCAATAAACTCCTAAATAAAATAGGTTCGAGCCTCCTATTTCAATAAATAAATCCTCAGAAGAACCTGAAAGGCCAGGTTCGAATCCAGAGTCCCACGCTGGGGCGCGGCAGCAGGGGATTGCTGGCCCTGCACCACGGCATGCCGCCCTCCCTTCCCTCCTTGTTTTCATCCCACGGCGTGGACCCTGCCACTGCCGTTTCCATGGCCACCCACATTCCCCACAAGCAGCGGCACCTCGGCCATGCCAGGGTCTTGAGGTAGCCATACCGCTGTGTGCTTGGCCCTGGGCAGAGCCTGGAAGTGGGCTTGAGTCCACGTGGACAGGAACTCCAGGGTGCCCGGTACGGAGAGGGGCTCTCCCTAAGCCTGCTTCCCAGCCCCATGGCTCCAGCCCCATGGTGAGGGATGTGGCACATGTTAACATTACTTTGTCTTCCTGAAATCCTAATTTCTTCCCCCCAACTTAAGGAAGAAAGTTTCAAAAAAGAAATAAAAGATAGTCTCTCCATTTTCATGCCTGAACTCTAGCCTTCTCTGGTTATTAACCCAGAATTGGCTAAAATGAACATGAATAATCTTGCAGAAGCACAATATTGGACTTTGAATCCCAGGGCCTATCTTCTCTGCTTACTCAACAGCTGACAGTGTTTGAGCTTGGTGCCCAGGGAAATAAAATGGATAGCAGACCAACTTTAAATACGGTGTCAGCAACCTTCTGAAAACACACGTGCCAAACACATGCCCGGGGTATTTAAAGCAGCACCACCTATAATTATCAAGAGTGCAAACATCTCAGTCATGAATGGGTAAATTGTGGCAAATTCATGCTAGGGATACAGTAGAACAGTCACACACAATATCTAACACTGGATGAAGGAAGCCAGATCCAAAAGAGGGCATACGGCGTGGTTCCATTTACATGAAGTTCAAGAACAGGCTAAGCTACCCACTAGTGTTTGTTGTCAGGGTAACGGCCGCCCTAGGGGTGAGGGTGAGGATGTTCTGTGTATTGATCTGAGTGCCCGTCACACAGATGTGTCTGCTCTGTGATACTTCATGATCTGTGCCCTGATCATCTGTGCCCTTTTCTGTATGTATGTTACACTTCAGTAAACAATACCCTAAAATGTACATATATAAATGTAAAGACTTTATATAGAAATACAAAGTTACTTCACTGTGACCCAAAATATGGGCATGAGAGACACCTGAGTCCATGGCAGCAAGTCAGAAGAGGAAGCAGAAGGCGAGAGGCCCCAGGGGTGCGAGATGAGTACTCACTCCCTGGCCCTGTGCGGCCCAAGCCACAAGGCCATACCACTAGACGTGGCCCTCTACCAATGGGGATCCAAACCACATTCTGCAGGGCCGCGGGTCAGAGAGGAGCTGAGTAGATGGGAACTCCGCTCATATCCCCTAAGGCCCATCAGAACAAATCTGTTTATAATCTCTGTGCACTGGGCCTCCTTAAGGTTTCATAGGCAAAACTGGGAGAGGGCCAAATACCACCAGTTTAGAATCATCTCTTGGGTGGAGATGGTGGAAACGTTTCTGATGTGGAAAGGACCAGCAGGGCCCTCAGCAGCAGCCTAAGGGACCACCTCACATCCCGAGGACCAAGGAGACAAGGCTCTTGGGGAGCTCCTGCTTCCCACAGTCAGTCTAGGAGGTGTCATCCACCACGGCGGACTAACGACGACCTCTCCACGTCCTTCCCTGGTGGACAAGTCGTCTGTGGGGAAAAGGGAGAAATCTACCACTTTGAGGTCAGCAACGATTTAAACAGCTTTTGCAGGGCACAGAGCAAGACGAGCGATTGTTTTAGAGGCCTGGGAATCAGGTGAGACAGCCGCTAGCCCTGGACTTACAGACAGGTTGAGTTTCTAGTAAAGAGAGTTGTATCTATTTCTGCAAACAGGAATTTGCCACCTTCCTGTGAAATACCTGGTCCCCTGTTTGGACAAGGACAACCTTCCACTTCAACCGACATTTACCACCTTGGTCTCTTACCAAGTAACCAAAGGGTAAAGAAGGATTCTTAGCTTTGCCTTCCTATTCATATGCCTGTATTTATCAGACAGGCTTTGGAACTAGACAAGGCTGGCGGGAAATAGTGGGAGAAGTAGGTGACAGAGGAAGAGGGCGCCACCTAGGGGCCAGTCTACTGAACTCCAGTCTCATCCTCCCTGTGCCCTGACTGGGGTCAGCCAGATCAATATAGCCAACAGAGCTTTTAGAAAAAAAGGATTTATCCGAAGATATCTACAACCATTTAAAACCTATATGATCTGAGCACATTCCACTTAATCTTCTGCACTATTGTGAAGGAAAGCAGAGCCTGATAATCTCCAATAGCGCTTGCGTGTCATTTCTAGACTCCGATGTCCCCTGGAAGGTTAATCTTCCCAAATCCTATTTGATTTAGGCTGACAGCAAACTCTTTCGCTTGCTGAGTAAATCTGAGGCTCAGGAGCAATTCAGACAAGACGAAGAGGTGGGCTGACACTGGTATTTAGCAAATAGGGAAAAACCACAAAGAAATAAAAACAGACTTAATGTGAATTTGTTAATGCCTGGGCATCTCCATACAATCTGTAACATAAAATAGTAAAAGCTCACAACTTTAGAATCCTGATGAAAACAACTTTCATTATTCAATATGAATAATCCTGATGAAAACAACTTTCATTATTCATTTACTAAAATGATAGTAAAATATTTTCTCTGAACAAACTTTGCAAGACATAAGATTTAAATGTGCTTGCCCCTCCCTAATAGAACATTATGCTGGAAGTAAGAAGGCTTCAAGGAAAAATCAAACCCTACAGAAAGAAACCCACCTCGGGCAACCCGGTTCCCCACCTCACCACAGTCGTTCATGCCTCGGTGAGCCCAACATGCTCTCTAAACCCCAGACTTCTATTTCCAAGATGCCCATATTCCTACCCACAGTAAGTGAATTGATATGAGTGGCTCTTACCTGGGATTTGCGATGATTGGCTCTAAGAATGAATGGCTTAATCAGCAGCATCCATGGCACAGAAATCAAAGCCATAATAACAAAGAAACTTTGGACTTCTTGCTGTAAAACCAAGAGGGTAAGAGCCTATGATTTTAAGGTGATCACACAGCATACTTTTTATGATAAAGATGACAAATATGGATTGTTTCAGCTGCACTGTGAGAGATCTAAGGCATTTCAGTGAATGCATTCACTTTCACATCGCGGAATACTGTTACTGCAGAGAGAGAAATGGCAGTCCGGTTGTACCCAGTGTCAGTACAGTGGGTACTGGAAACTCGCTCTATCCCTCACTCCCTAAACAGCCCCTTATCACACACCCGCACCATACGTGCCCAGCCATGTGCACGAGGAATGCTCATGAGGCACACCACAAAGGTGTCCTTTGTCCCTTTAATGCTGCTCCATGTGGGTGGCTCTGCCAGCCCTGGGCACAGCAGGGCCGGACCCGTGACTTCACAGGTCACTAGAGTGACCAAAAGTCCTCGGGTCACTCAACTCAGAAACATTACCTCCATCGGTAATTTTATGTTTCCAGTACCAGATCATTCTCTCAGCCCTCTTGCTCTTTCAGACAAATAGTTTCTCACACTCTCTGCCTGACCCGTGCACTCAGTGTGGGTGCGTCCCCTCACGGGGTCTGGGACGTGCCTGTTGAGCTCTCTTTCACTGTCTCTCACGATCCACGTGGGCTGAGGCACCTAAGATCTCTGTGTCTCTGTCGGAGCCCGGGAGTTGTCCCGCTTATCATGCTGGTACACGTTTCCTTCCATATCCTCACGTCCCACCTCTTTCATCATACGCTCCCCAGTGAGCAGCTTTGAGGGGCGACCCTGAGCTGCTGTTGTCGAATGCACCGGGAAGCCTCGTGGGCTTGGCCAGATCTACTGAAAGCTGTGGAAGTGACTGGGTGCTTGGAGTAAAAGGGGAAGTGTTTCTTGAGCCTTCACATTTCTTCAACCATTCTGGCCAAGCTCTCAGTGATTTATTACCTTATTGAAACAAGATTTACCCTGATAACAGTAGGAACATCCTATCTACTCAACCTTCTACCCTCTTCCACTCTTAACAGCTCAAAGGAGGGAGAGGAGCCGCATGAGCGTGCACCGCGCTCACCAGGCCACCACGGTTTGTCCATTTTCCCACGAGGCTTTTCTCCCCATGATGGACATAACAACAGGAGGTTTATATTTATCTGTTGCTCTCCTTTGATATTCAAACATGCACTAAGACAGCACTAAGAGCAGGGCTGGGAAGGGGCTCCCTTTGTCAGTGTACATCGTCTCCTCCAGCTGCATGGCCCCAATATGAGGTTCTGGAAACTTCAAACTGTGTCAAGATAATGAATCTGCAAACCAGCCAACTCCCACTAAGGTTTTCGAATGGAAAGAAACTGGAAGCCCTTGAATATAAACATGAAAAACTTTTCCCTGGACACATCTCCTCAGGCAAGGGAAACAAAATAAAAAATGAACTAGTGGAACTATATCAAACAAAAAAACTTTGGTTTCAGCAAAGGACAACATCAGCAGAACAAAAAGGCAACCTACAGCATGGGAGAATATATTCATAAATGATTTAGCTGATATAGGGTTATCATCCAAAATACATAAAGAACTCATACACCTCAACACTCAAACAGCAAATAACTAGATCAAACACTGGGCAGAGGACCTGAACAGACACTTCTCCAAAGAAGAAATTCAGATGACCAACAGGCACAAGAAAAGATGCTCCACATCGCTAATCATCAGGGAATTGCAAATTAAAGCCAAATATTACCACCTCATACCAGTTAGGATGGCCAACATCCAAAAGACAAGCAATAACAGATGCAGAGAAAAAAAAAAACCCTCCTACACTGCTGGTGGGAATGTAAATTGGTTCAACTGCTATGGAAAGCAGTATGGAGGTTCCCCAAAAAACTAAAAATAGAAATACCATTTGACCCAGTAATTCCACTCCAAGGAATTTACCCCAAGAAAACAAGATTCCTAGTTCAAAAAGATAAATGTACCCTTATGTTTATTGCTGCACTGTTTGCAATAGCCAAGATATGGAAGCAACCTAAGTGTCCATCAGTACATGATTGGATAAAGAAGAGGTGGTACATATACACAATGGAATACTATTCAGCCATTAAAAGAAAAGAAGTCCTGCCATTTGCAACAACATGGAACTAGAGGATATTATGCTCAGTGAAATAAGCCAGAAAGAGAAAGACAAATACCAAATGATTTCACTTGTTTGTGGAGTATGAAAACAAAGCAAAACAGAAGGAACAAAACAGCATTAGATTCATAGACACTGAGAAGGGACTGGTGGTCACCAGGGGGGAGGGGAGTAGACAGGGTTGGGGGAGGGAGGAATCTTGAACCACTGTGATGCACATTTGGTTAAAAAAAAAAAAGAATGTTTAAAAAAAGGACAAACACTGGAAGCCAGGTACTGTGCAATGCTCGGTGCATACTGAGGACCAAGGAAGGACTTTAGTCTTCGTGAAGGAATGAAAGGGGTTAGTACATGAAATACTTGGTGAATCTGAGACCTTTGCCTAAAATAGAAGACTTGCTTGGCAAATCCAAGTAAACTTTCCTTTAGGCTCCAGCACTGAGTAAATGAACCTTCCAAATGCATCCATTTAATGGCACAGTCTTGTGGGGCGGTTTCATTTACCAACAGATGTGTAACAAAAAGACGCTACAATAGGAAGGTGGGCCACTGCAGAAGAGCTTTCAAAGGTGTATGTCTTCTCTGGTTATTATCTAAAACTATTCCTCATTTTTTCATAAAAATGCCCTGTCACGTGGCATTGCTTCTTATTTGCTGTGCCTGTAGGGGAGGAGAACACAACTAATAATCACACTCATGAGGACGTGCGTGGCCACGGGAGGAGCATGGCCACGACCGGGACACCCAGAATGATCCATCACTGGAAGGCAACATGTGCCCCCAGGGGCCACTTGGCATAGGGGAACCAGCCCAAGAGCCTGAGCCAGAGGAATGAGAACCTACACAAGCGGGCCCTCCTTTAGCAAAAATCTACCTTCAAGGAATATTATTAGGTTAATCACTGCAGGGAGCCAGAGGAGAACTATTTGTGTTACCAAAAATTACTCATCAGTTATTTTTACATGCAGCTCCTATGAGACACACTTTTTAAAAATAAAATATTAAGTTGATAATGTGGCTGAACTGCTAAGCTGAACTACTAGAGATGGAAGAAATCAAAATGGCAATGAAGTCCAGTTGGGAGGTACTGCCTGTGGAAGAAGAGAGTAAAAGGAAAAAAAGCACTTCCAACAAGCCATGGAAACCTGCAGGAGAGCACGAGTTTGGTCCAAGTTCTCCGGAAAACCACTACCCATGTGAATGGAGGGACCCCTCTTCTTGACTCTATTTCAGTTTTCTTTCTTGTAAACTTTAGTTACAGCTTATTTTTAGAATAAAAGATTATTCGATTTTAAGGTGCTCTTCAGAGCATTTATAGTTTTCAGCCAATCAGTTTGAAGGATTTTTTTTCTTTCTTCACAGATAACAACAGCCCAGTTTTCAACCCTACAGCAGTAACCCCGCTCACGTATGGCCCAGAGAGGAACAGCTGGAGCCCCACCACGCACTGAGTGCAGTGTTCTCAGCACCTGTACAGCCATCTAATGCAAGCCCCTGAAATGTAGAGATAGCACCCTTGACTGGTGCCAAGATAGTCAGTCTTGCAAATAACTAGTCTCTACAACACTCAAGAGTATAAGAGGGTTTTGACATAATTTTAGCACATAAAAGAAGAAAAAAAAGACCCATAAATACCTGATGTTCGTACAGGGGTGCATTGGAAGGGTCGCTATAGTTAAACAGAAACATGTTGATGAAGTGGATGAGGATGCTCGGGGCGCACTTGGACACGCGGACATCGAAGTGGCACCATTTGAAAATGATCATGAAAACCAAGTATCCAAACAGACACAGGATAAAAATCATCTCAGGGATAAACTGCAGAACGATGTTGAGAGTTTTTCTGAAGTATCTGGGGGCGGGAAACACACACATGTACAAGACAGAGCACTGAGGAAATATTCAGTGGCTACTTATTTTCCCCAAGACACAAAATGTTCCTTTTTTGAACATTTTGAACATCTTTGAACTGCATCTGCTCTTCTGGCAAGCGGCAATCATGTGTGGATGGAAAAGAGAAAGGAAAGCATTTTGCACAAAAGATTCAGAGAAAACCAGGGTTGAGAAGGAAAAGTCTGAAGCAAGGGTCATGGCCACGAGGAGAGTTGGTGATTTGGCCACTGTTTCATGCATATCAAAGGCACAAAGATATTTAAGGGCGGCTTGGAAGCTTTTCTCCTAAAAATGTCCTTAGACAGGGGTCAGTAAACTATGGCCGTTGGGCAAAATTGAGCCTATCACCTATTTCTGTGCAGCCTGCAGGTTTAAAATAGTTTTTACATTTTTAAATGGTTGGTGAAAAAAAGTCAAAAGGATAATATTTTATGACACATGAATATTACATGAAATTCAAATTTCAGTGTTCGTGAAGTTTTATTGGAACATACACACCCATCTGTTTATGTATTGTCCATGGAACTGAGTAGCTGTGGCAGAGACTTCTGGCCTGCAAAGCCTGAAATATTTACTATGTGGCTCTTCACAAAGTTTGCCAAGTCCTGCTCTCGGGCACAGGGAGGGCCCCACAAGGCCAAGTCAGGGGTCCCCAAGTTGAAAAGCCAGAAAGGGCCCCCCACTCCCTTTGTTAAGCACAGGAGTGACCTGAGGGTAAAGGGAGATCCACAGTAAAGCAGGCTCCCTGGGGGGAGCTGAGGCTGGCCTGACACGCAGCGACATAGTCAGGGTCCAGTCCAGGGGGCACTTTGGGGATCGCCTCCCACTGACTTCTCACGGCACCTGCAGGCAGTAGGACCGAGGGGCTTGGCATTACTCAATTCATTAAATATATGCGTTTTTCAAGCAGAATTACATTTCTATGGGCTTTCAGGTCAGAGGTCACCATGTGACTGGCTCTGTCAGTGAAATGGGAACAGAAGGGGCATGCATTCCAAGGAAGCTTAAGAGTCGATGAGAAATTGACCATCTCCTTCTGCCATAGCAACTGGCAGTGCTCCAGATGGTGGCTGCCCATCCACCCAGGTGCCACCCAGTGTGAGAATGGCAGGAACAGAGTTCCAAGTGGGCCCATAGTACACATGTGTCGTGGTCCTAAGCCACTGAAATGTAGGGCTTGTTTGTTACTACACAATAACCTAACCCATTCTGACTACCCTATTCCCATTCCATAGAAGAAAACAATCTCAGTGACATTAAACAACAGGCCTATGGTCACATAGCTAGTAAGAGTTGTTAAACTTCTGATTCCAAACCTTATACTGTTTCTGTGGCACCATGCTGCCCTCACATGCTCCTAAACTACACGCCAGGTGGGGTTCTGGCAACACAACGCACTGTGGGGACAAGCTGCCATATCCACACAAGGTACCTCTGAGCAGGCACATTTAAAGCTGTCTCAAACAGTTAGACCTTCAGCATAAGTAAGTTGGAGAACTTTCCACAGATGGGTCTTGATAGAAGGAAAGGAATAGATAGGACAACATTAATGGCCCAAGTGAGAGAGAGGCAGCTGCCAGTGGGAAGAAGGTACCCCAAATGGAATTAGAATCTGAGGGCACTTTGGCCAAAATGCACTTACACCCCATTTGCCTGCTAGTGGGAGCTAAGCCTGGATAGGCCACCAACAGAGGCCTCTCAGGCTTGGGGGGACACAGGGTTCCTTGTTTTTCTGAACCTTCAAATACTTCTGTTGTGAAAAGTACACTCACTTTGAGTGACTCAGCTCAGGAGAAATAAAGGTGCCATTTCTGGCACACCGGCTTGTCCTGGCTCAAGCCACATGATCCGGGAGAGCACTCCCCCCAGGAGGGAAATCTTGCACAGAGGGACACAGGACCAAACCGGTGGCTGTCCTGCCCATTGTTGATGTGGTCGGACCCACGGGCAGAAAGTGAATCGTGAAACTTACATGTGATTGAAAAGGCTGAGAATGACGCCAAAAACCATCTGGACGATTCCCAGGATGACCGACATCTTCATTTTATAGGAGTTCAAGAATGTCAGTTTGTTTGAAGCCATGTTCCAAATCTGGATGGGAAACATGACAAGAAATACATGAGACTGGAGTCTAGAAGTTCTGCTGGAGTTGGGGCTGTAGTAGGATTTCCCCTGACGAGGTCGCTCTGGGAACGGAATTTCAAATCTCCGTCCAGTTCAATGCATGCATTTTAGGCTCAGAAAAGGAAAAGACCACGCCCCTTATAAATACCACTCTAATGATAAACACAGCAGAACCATTAGTGCCATTAGTAAAACACCAGGTGACTGCAAAAAAAAAAATCCTACATGATTTTCCCCCTGTTCTAAGTGAAAAGACGTTCTGAAACATTGTGGAGAGACCTCAAACTTGCCTCAGTTCCCTTATTAATGGTCTATGGCCCATGAATTTAACCAATCCTTTCTTAATAATAATATCCCTTTTGCCTTAAATTTCTATAGCATTTCACCTCACAAAGCATTTTTCCAGGCCCTTTTCAAGAAGCTGTTCCTGTAACCAATATGTATTAGGTCCATGGGTAAGACAGGGTCTTCTATGACTACTAAGACATAGTCCTGCCTTCTGCATGGTGCCTGTCTCAACAGAGCTGCCAGGCTTGCAAAGTGAGGGACAGGTGTCTCTGCCCTACCCGAACTAGACTGACCCATTGAGCAAGCGCCCAGCGTGGCTAGAGGGCTGGTCAGGGTCTCACACCAGTTAATGACCCTGGGCACCAACATTCTTCTTCCCACAGAAATCCCCAACATTTCTGTGGTCTCCACCCCCACCCCTGTGCAAATGCATCAAGTCCTTGCTCCTACCTCTGACCCCTCCTGAACTTAAGGCACACCTCACACTGTCTGCGCCATGTCTTGAGGATTTGTTATACTGCATTTCACAGGCCACAAAACTGCAACGGTCTCCTCATCTTCCCCCCATGACTTCCTCCTCCAACTCCTCTGCTTCTGGTAAGGGGTCAGCATCCACCTGGGCCAGCCTCTCTGCATAGTCACCTTGCCCCCTGCCCCACGCACACACATGGGCAGGAACCACATCCCACTGATTCTTTCTCTCCAGTGCCCTGAGTGGCTGCCAGCTGCACGTTCACTAAGAAGGCTGCCAGGAAGGTGGGGAAAGGGACCCCAGCAACAGGTGCCCAGACACTGATGGGCCTCCTCTCCCCTCCCCTCCCCACCTGCCTTGGCATCTAAGCTGCACCAAACTGAACCTCCACCCTGTTTTTCAGTTGGCCAGTCTCTACGGGATCACATAACGTGGTGAGGGCAGGGTTGGCAGCATACTATAGACACAGCCAAATCTGGTCAATTAAAACCATTCATGGTTAAGTACTAGGCACATACTAAGCTCTTTCAGTGTATTTATCTCATTTAATTCTAACAAAATCCCTATGAAATAAGTGTAAGTATTGCCCTGTAAAGACAAAGGAATTTATCTTTGTAAAGACAAAGGAATTTCTCTTAGATTAAATTCCTTATACACATAGGTAGAAATAATATAATAGGAAATAGAGCATTTACTCTGTTTACTTCTGGTCTGGGTGTTTTACACATAAAATCATTTAATCTGCTGAGCAACTGTATGGGTCAGGGTTATTATATCCATTTTATGATGAGAAAACAGAGTCACAGAGATGTTAACTTGCTCAAAATCACATAGCAGGGAAACAGAAAAGCCAAGATTTAAACACAGGCCATCTGATCCCAAAGTGTGAGCTTTAACCATTGTGTTGTATTCATTTATTGTAAAATATTTTTAAAAAACACTTTGGAAAGACCTCTCAGCTCTGATAGCCAAATATTTTGTGATATGACTCACAAACAGATGCTGCACATAGTCAATAAATCTAGCTATAGATTATCTACATTATATAAAGATCAAGCCCTTCATTCATGCATATAAGTGAGATGCAGGCACAGAAATGTTCTGTTAGAGGCGTTATCTCTGGGAAACAGGAGTGCCACAACAGCAGAGGCAGCAAAGACAGCTCTTTTTTTCTTTTTTATTATATTCTGCATTAGATGGGTTTTTAATCTGATATATTATTTTATAATTAAAAGACAAGGAAATTTCAAAAATCTAAATGTTTCTAGGAAAACAACTAGTTATTTTCAACATTCCACCTTCTTCGTCACATTTTGCTTTCTTTTCTAACTGGTGGGCAATGACAAAATTGCTTGTAGAGCATAAACTCTGGACCACCCAGTTCTCAACTGTGAATACACTACTCTTTGCCCATGAGGAGAATGGGGCACACAGTGCTTGCTGATGACTTAGATGTAGGCTGTGAAGAGAAGAGACAGGACAACAGAAGTGATGAGATTCAAAACAAGGGGAGGTCAGCCAGACTCTAACTCACCCCCTTCTGTACTCCACCTCCCGCCGGCTTACTAATCATGAACTTCCTTGGACCAAAGATAAAGCCGTCCAGACCACTAAATTAAACTTGCATTTATTTTCAGCACTCTGTAGCTTACAAACCAGCTTTCAAGGACTTTCCTTTTTTTTTTTTTTTGATAAAACCTAGAATGTAAGTATCCCTGGGTGGCAAGTATAAACAAATCCTGGGGGATGCTTTCTGTTTTTATAAGGGAGGGGAGGCATGCAGACAGTTGGGATACCCTGGGAAACTGAAGAGCAGATGACCCACAAGATAGGAGAGTACAATTTTTGGGCCAGTACTGTTTCCTCTCAACTGTCACCAACTACAACTGAGGTCTCAAGTTCTCTCCCACAAAGAACGCTTGGAAGAAACATTTACGGCTCGCCAAGCTCGGGTCTGGACCACTCATGCTCATTTGGAGCACAAGGTCGCCACCTTGTGGCGATATGCACTGAGCACTCCTTTGTGCATGGCTTTACACAAAAAGGCACGTCAGTGAGTCTTCCCCAAGTCCCTTTACATCTACAGGCTGTGCAAGGAAGCACTTTTATTTTACTTGGCTCAAATCAAGTTGAGATAGATATAACAAAAAAAATAAAGGTTAACACACCTTTTTAAAAAAAAAACTTGTATTAATTCTAAGTAGTAAAACAAAGCATTAAATAAAATAAAATCCATACTCTTGCAGGAAAAGGGAGATGTTACCACAAGAAAAGTAGGGAACTTGATTAGGATGCAAAATAGCTTATCTGATGCGCATACTTTTCAGATAACCAAGGACTTTTAAAGAAGCACTCATTAACCACCAGGGGTATAAACTGATGAAAAAAGAGGCAGATGTTAGAACTGTATGGAAAATGCCCCAGAGGCTGGGTAAAAGGTGCAGGCAGGACATTTTACTTGTGGCCAGTGCAGTGTGTCACAGAAACCCCCAGTACATGTTATTCTATCTCAGCCTAAGTGTGTTGATTTGACAGATTCTGGCACTGACTTCCCCTCTACCCAGAGATCTCTTCAGCAAGACATTTTACTTAATAAATATTTAACCCAAGAAGACATTATTACCGGATCAATCCCAAATGGGTATGGATTTCCAGAGTACACTCCTGGAATGGCTGGGTCCAGCTGTAAATACGGATTTTCTTCTATGATGTGCATACTACAGAGGGAGAGGGAAACATGAAAACAAGACCCACGGTCAACCAGAAGTAGGAAATGACCCTAGAGCGCCGTCAGTCTGGGACATGCAGGCCGGTCAAGTCTACCCGCTGGTGCACCTCACCGACCTGGCTCATCAATCAATTCCTCCACGAAGGAGTACTGAATACCTATCACGTACCAAGCATCAGCCTAGTGCCAACGCTCTGGAAAGTACCATCTGGCCCCCGAGGGGTTCCCAGCCTGGGTTTCCAAAGGGCTCTCAGCCTAATGGGGTATAGTAAAGGGAAACGGGGCGCACATGAGCTGTTCTGCAGGGATGAACTGGCTTTCACACACGGGCCCTGTCTCTCTGAAACTCAGCTCTCAAAAGTCACGGTCCACTGCCTCTAAGTCTGTCCCTTTTATGCAGAAGCATGAATGTCAGTGGGTAGGAATTTCTTACTGTCTCTGCAAGCCCCAAGGGGATAAGAACTTGAGGGCTTTTAAAAATTTGTTTAACAAGGTAACTAACACATCTATGGAGGGGCCCAAGAATGAGTATTTGAAATAAGGAAGAGGGCAGGCAACTTTGATAGACTGCCTGGAGATACACTCCCCACTCCCGCATCTGCGCGTGGGTGAGGGAAAGGGGTGGAGGGAGGTCAGGAAACCTGACCATGCTGGCCAGGCCCTCAGGGTGCAGTGAGACACCTGACCTAGACGGGCCATCCCAGACTTAGACCCCGTCCTAACGTCATGGCTTGGTGCAAATGGCTGGAGTTAATTAGCAGAGACGTGTTTGTGTGTCAAACAAAGGGAATAGCCTCCCCTGATGAGAGGAAACTGACCAGGCACCCACAGCTAAGCCAGAGCCTGCTGCTGAACATAAACAATTTTACAGATCACCTGCATTAGACAAGGCCACCTGTGACCGTTTCACAGTCATATCTGATTATCAAAATATGGACACATCAAATATGAACATTGTCCAAGCCACAAAAATGACCAAACTACCCCCATTCCCTCAGAGGCCAAATCCTCTAGGCTGTTTTTAACACTGACTGACATGCCCGCGATTGCCATCGGTGCACCATCTCCCTCACTGAGGCAGTACACCCAGGCTGGGGGAGGTCAGGTGTGTATCCGGGAGTCTACGGAGGAAGGACACTGTAACAGTGTCCCCAGTCAGTGGTCAAGGAAAGCAGGCCCAAGGCCTAGCTCGTGGCTGGTGACCACCATTAGCTGGCTGTGTCCTTTGCTGCACTGATGGAGGGCCGCATCTGTCTTCTGCCTTCCTCCTAAGGAGGTTCTGCTTTGGCCATCGATCTTGGGCTTGTGGCTGAGCCACTCTCAGACCGGGATTGGCCTCCAAGAGCCTTAAATCGAGGCAGAGGTAATTTGCATATGCACAAAAGAGCAACAATCGGGCCCACTTCTGCAGAGGGACAAGCCAGTTGATTGGGACCTTTCTAATCAAACACCAGGGTAAATGAAATTTCATGTTGATAGGTCGGTAAAATTATGCTGATTTAACATGTTTCAAAGTCCATCACTATGTTCAAGAGTGTAAGTCTGAAATCTAAGTAATTTGCCTTTAATTCTGAAAGTTTTTTTCTTACAGGCATCTCTTCAAGCAATCTCTTCAAAGAAAAAACAAAAATGGAAAGCCCTATAAACATAGTCATCTGTAATTCTGGAAAACGTGTTATTCTTCATTTTTACTTGCTTACTTATTCACGTTCCTGTCCTCTACCTCAAGGACCTGGGATCCAGCAGAGATGGGGTGCACTGGCGCTCTGTGGTACCACCCTCACACCATCATTGCCCTGTGCCTTCCATCAGCGTCAGGCCCTTGAATGCCCCTGGGGAAACTCCAAGCCGGAAGGAACGCTGGATTGAATCTTTTCTAATGGGAACATTTTGGGATGAGATTGAACATTTATTCTTTCCCCCCACTCAGGGTGTTTAGTGCGGATTCTGGTGAGGGCCTGAAGTAGAAATTTTAGAGTCCTCCCATGCTTGAGAGAGACAAGATGGGAGGAGAAGTTGCAAAAACGTTTACACATCTCGGCCTCCACCTGCTTCCAGTCCTCTCTGCTCACACTTCCAACTGGAAGTTCCAGAATGAGAGAGAAATCTGAAGGTGCCTCGAGGAAGGTGGTCAGAGAGACATCGGAGACGGTCGCCTGTGCCTTCAGGCCCGCCGCTGCGTGGCTAACTCAGGGGTGATGCAGCAGCCCGAGAGCCCCCGAGGTCCCGGGGCAACCGCCGTTTCTATCTTGTTTCCTCTTCATCCCCCTCCTCCTCTGCCCCCTGTTCTCCTCCGAATCAGCAGGCTGCCCCACCTCTCAAACTCTTAAAATCTTTCTCCCTCCCCACGAAAGTCTCTATTCCTGGGGCGCATGTTGCCATTCTGATGACTAACTGACTGGATACCATCACCATGGAGGAGTGTGGTCGGTGGGATGTAGAGAGCTGCCAGGTGCCTTCTCTGCAGCCGACAGCCCTCCTCACGGCCCCAGCCTACCCACACCACCCTCCCTGCCGCCATCCTCACCCCATCGCCCACGGGCAGTAACACCCACTGAGCACTGCAGCCCTGACCACCTCCTCCTTTGCCTCCAGTTGAATCAAGCCGCTCTGAACTTGCCCTTCTCGAGAGCCTGACCTTCAACACTGGACACTACCCATTTATATGGCTCAACACCACATCAGCCTTTCTTAGAGCAACACCTTCCTCCTCTTCTCCGGGGAGCCCTGCTGCTGTGGCTGCCCCACGATGCTCAGCCCAGCCGGCTCCACCACGGGTCCCAAGAGCACCTGCACATGGCAGGCACTTCATGATAACTAGCTAATTGAGCCAAAGTGTTAGAAACTATTTCCGTGTGCTACAGTTATCAGCACAGGTACTGAGGAATGGTACAAGGTCTTATAATCAGTACATAAAGTGAATAGAGCCTCCCCTGGCCATGGAAACTACCACCCAGGCGACCTGGATGGCCACTGAGTGACCCAGCTCTGTGTGCAAACTTACTTCCACGTGCCATTCCTGAACATGGGCTGGACACTCCAAGAAGAGCCGAAGATGTTGAAAGACTTGGAGAAGCAGTCGTTGTAAATCAAGCCCGTGTAGATGGAGAAGGTGCCCATAAGGAGGATCAGGTAGCGACCATGGAAGAAGGTGTTCCAGATCTGGCCTCAGAAGACAGAGAGGACGATTGTCAGCAGGGTCTGAGCCAGACCCCTGGGGAAGGTTTACTGTAGGACGTCTCCCGCCCCATGGGAACAGTCGTGGCAAGACAAGCACTGAGAGGGCTGGCCTCATAGGGCTGCTAAATTCTACAGCAACTCAAATCTACACTTCTTTTGGGTTCTGTCATTAAAAAATGGAGTCTCTGTCCAAGAACATTCACAAAGAAGAGTAAAGTGCTTTCCATAATACTGGATGATAGGTAACAATCACTCTCAGAGCTGCCAGAGACTTCGAATATTTATCATAAAAGAACGATCTCTGTTAAAATGCTTGTCCTGGAAAACTGTACTGGTCTTAGACTGAGTTTCCCACTAACATATAACTCTGCTTATGATTAACTCACTATGACATCATGGAACAAGGTCTAGTTAATTTGTAATAAAAGCTTACAGAAATTCTTAAAATTCAGAACATAGCTAAAGGCCTGTTTCCAACTTATAAAATGTATTGCAAAGGACATAAAGTGACACTAATAGATTAACTTTGAAACAGTACAGATTGTTTCAAACAAAGGGACTTCACAGAAGGGGTAGAAACTTGGAGTGTAAAGGAAAACAGGATAGTCACAATTTCTCAGTGTTCCATAAGAATGCTGATCATGAGCCGATCATGGGAGAAGGATTCTGCCGTGGAAAAATACTTGTGATATTTTAAGTGGAAAAAAAAAGAGGGTATGAATTAATATTCACTACTTAATCCCAATTTTTAAAAACTATATATTTATATGTAACTACAGAAAAAATGGACATACACAAAAACATTAAGTGTAATTTTTCTGTAGGTAGTTAGATTGTTGCATTTTCCCACATTTTACAATAAACACACAATACTTTAATAATCAAAGAAAAAAATAATATAAGGAAAAAAAGTAAAAGATTGATACTTTGCCGAGCAATGAACAAAATACAAAAATGCTGAAATGAACTGCACCATCCTTCTGCCAGTTTTTATGTCGAATTTTGGCCCTTTTTTACATTGTCTTTCCATTGCTTTTCACAAAAATATCTTATGTCTATGGTGAAGACATACACATTTTTGATATTCTACTTCTCAATCTCGAGGAAATGAGGGGAGACCTTTGACGGACACCTACCTCATTGTCTGTCTTCTGGGAGAGCAAGCGTCTCTCATCCAGGACCATCCAAAGCGCGGCCAGTAGCATCACAATTCCATGACCACAGTCTCCAAACATCACGGCAAACAGGAAGGGGAAGGTGATGATGGTATAGGGAGCTGCAGGGGCGAGACCCTCAGCAGCCTGAGTCCTCTCAGCACCCTCCAGGCTCCACATCAGAGATGTGCTCACCGCGCTCTGTGATCCACAACCCGGTCCCTGGGGTCTTTCCAGTTCTCACTTCTCTCACTGTGCCCACCCCCAGACACTTGCTTAGCTCCTGCAGATTTCAGCTCATCGATGGGTAAGCCGTCATTGTTCCCCACTTTACAGATAAGCTAAGTTTGGGGGCTAAGTGGCTTGACCAAGATTACAAAGTTTAATGAGATTTAAAGCCAGTGTTCTAAGTGCTTTCTGGGCTCTTTTCCCCACCACCTTTGGCCTGTTTCTCCACCATTCACATACACCACACACATCCAGGAGTTACTCACAGGACCCACATACAGAAGACATTGCAGAGCATTAGGAAACCAAATAAGATTTCCATAATGTCACAGTTTTAAATAAATCACCTCCTAGGCCACCTCTGGGGTAAATTCTACCCAATTTAATTTTCAAGCTGCCCAGCTGTACAATGCATTAGATCCTTTACCTGGGTTTATCTCCCGGTAACTGCCTACACCATACGCATCTACAATATTCTGGAAACCAGCTGTGAATTTATTTGTCCTGTTAAAGGTGGGAGGATCTGTTTTAGATTGCACTGAGGTCATGATGGGGACCATGGAGGAGCCACTTAATTCCTGCAGAAAGAACACATGACCAAGATATAAGAAAGATCTGGGCTGGGTATCAGCACATGGGTCTCAGTCCACCACCTGCCACCACTCCCTGGGTGAACTTGGGACCCAGCCCTGTCTGCAAACTCTCTCTGAGGCTCACAATCTGATCTGTAACAGTTAATACTCGTTTCATTTATCTCGCAGGAAGAGGTGTCCAGGGAGAAGAGCTCCTCCTGATTCTCTGGCAGTTCCTTCTGCTCCTGCCCAGGCTTGGGTTATGCCCCATCCTAGGCCCTCCACTTCTCCTTTCTCAACACTTAACTCCCTCAAGAGTCCATCTACTTTCCTAGTCTCATCCCTCTCTTCCAAATGGCCCTGATCCTCCCCCAACTTTCATTTCTTGTTTAGCTGCCTACTCTCACCAGATGTGCCCCCCACTTAGCAGGGAAGGCTCCCCACCCAGCTAGGCCTCCTCTCAGCCAGACTAGCTGCTCTCAGCCCAGTCTTCCACCTAATAGGTTTCACCTCCTGCCAGAAAACTACTCAAACAAGCTGATCCCATCCTCCCCTGGGAACCTACGGCCTCCCCACCCTCTTGTCACTACAAAGCCTGCCTCCCAAAGCCCTGCTGACTCATTCTGCCCCCAAGTGCAAATCCTATGGGCAGCCTCCCTGTGCCTGTGTGGCACGTGGTATCTGCCTGCCCAGGGCCATGAGCAGATGTGACCGATAAATGGCTGTCCAGGGTCAGGTGTCCTGTGTCTGACCATCCTGTATTACTTAGGTCTGAGGTTCCCTTTTACACCAATGGAGTGGTCAGGTGATCAGAAGAAGCCCCTGTCCCCTCATCCTTCACTATCCCCCTGCTTTCCCTCCTGCCCACCATGCATCACGGCCTTAAACCACATCAATTATGGACATGTTTTCTTTCTGTCTCCCTTTGTAGAAAGTCTCAGAATGGGACTCTGTTCTGCCAGGACAGCCCCAGGTCAGGTGCCGGTGCACAGTGACCATCTGGAGAGATGAATGATGAGAGCAGTAGGTTAAGTAAGGTACAAAAGAGTTAAGCACAGCTGGTGGCATACAGTGAGCAATCTACTCACTCTGGCCCTGACTACAGGTGCCCGGCTCTTTGTCTTTCCAGCTGGACTGTGATCTTCGTGAGGCCAAGGATGATACCTACAGTCACACGACTGTGGTAGCTACAGTCATAACTAGCAGAGTGACTGACACATCAGTGCTCAATATATACTCTCTGAAGATGAAGAAATGATGAATATTTGTCAAACACTGAGAAGAAAAGGAGTTTCTGTCAGGTGCCCTAGCACTGGATAGAACTGAAGATACAATGGTGGAGGAGGCAATCCTAGCAGCAAGTCACTTGTGAGGTTCCTGCGACTTAGGGGGGTGCTGCCCTCCGAGTGCCTGGCGGAGGGGCCATGAGGCTGCCCCACTGGCCGCTCACCATGCCTTGCTGCAGTGCCCTCTTGATGCGCCCGGCGTCTGCCACCGGGAACCAGATTTCAGCAATGACACACTGCTGGGTGACGTCAATGTTGCACATGTTTAGGATGTGGTAGATGGCCTTCATCTTCTGCACTTTGATGACCCAGGAGTGCCAGTTGGCAGCTGCCTCTTGCAGGAGCCGCTGGCGGTGAGACTCTGTTTGAGTTATGACCTGGGCAAAAAACACCACACAGAAAAACAAGGAACAACCACGGCAAAGATGGAGGCCCACCAGCCATGCCTGCTCCTCTGCTCTGGGCTCCCCCCTCTAGCTGCAGCTGCCCTGTGGCCTTTCCTTCTCCTGAGCAGTTTATCTCCCCTACTAAAGGTTAAAACCCTTAGGCAAAGATTGTATCTTTCTTTTCTTCCAAATTCCTTATAGTACTATTGTTGTGTGGAATTGTGTCCCTCCCAAAGATGTGTTGAAGTCCTGGACCCCTGGTAGCTGAGAACATGATCTTCTTTAGAAATAGGGTCTTTCAGATGTCACTGAGTAGGAAGACGAGGTCCCAATGGAGCAGGGTGGGCCCCAGCCCGACATGACCAGTCCTTCTGAGTGCCTGTGATGTCGGCACGCGGGGCAGTGCACTCCGTGTGAGGGAGGCAGAGACTGCAGTGCTGTACCTACAAACCGAGGACACCCGGATAGCCTGTGTGCCCTGGAGGCTCAGGAGCTGCTCTAATAAAATGCCACGGACTGGGGGCTTATGAACAACAGAAACTGATTTCTCACAGATCTCGAGGCTGAAGTCTGAATCAGGCTGCCAGCGTGGCTGAGTTGAAAGCCCTCTTCTGGGTTGCAGGCTTCAAATTCTATCCTCACCTGGCCAAAGGGCAAGCGAGCTCTCCGGGGCCTCCTTTCTAAGGGCACTCATCTCATTCCAGTCCTCATCACCTCCCGAAGGCCCCGCTGCCAAATACCATCACCTTGGCTGGGAGGTTTTCAACATGAATTTGGCGGGGACACAAACATCCACACCATAGCATAACAGGCAAGATAGGATGCTTTCCCAGCGCCTTCAGAGGAAGCAGGGCTCTGCCGACACTCTGATTTCAGACTTCCAGCCTCCAGAACTGTGGGAATAAACTTCTGACGTTTTACGTCCCCTGCTGGTGACCA